>NC_141145.1:67055564-67750564 GCF_053477565.2 Lygodium microphyllum
TCTAATGCCTATGAGTTGCCAAAACTAGAAGAAAATACTAGCCATAATATAGGGGTTTGCTAGGAAGATATGGAAGATGAAGAAGCAAAGGATATGGTTGCAGAGGATGAGGAGGACTCAGAAACAAGTGACAACTAGGATTTTGGCACATACCGGAGGATATGTAGGTTCAGAGTTCAAAGGGGGTGGATGTCATGATGCTATGTAAACACAGTGTGAAAAAGCATGGAATGTATCATCATCCGAGTTTCTTATTGATCAAGAGATTCAATGTGATTTGAGTCATTAGTACTAGTTTGAGTGGCATGAATAGTTAAAAAATACTAGTTTTTTTAATAATTTTACCATATGTTTTATATTATTTATTATAAAATCCAAAAAAGTAAGAAAAGCCTCTAGATTAGGATGGCATGCAAAAAGCAAGTGGCTTTTTCAGCCAGTTATGAGATTTTTCATAAAAAAGACAAATTGGAAAAATCGCGCAAGTCATGATCGCTATTGACACGCTGAAAACTACACTTTGAGCTAGAAGAAGAAGAACAAGTGATCTGGAAGAACCCTAAGTAAGTATCCTATGGTTTTACCCCCCTTTGGAAACCAAGAGAGCCATCAGATTTGAGTTCCGAACAATAGAGAAAGAGCTATTATTTTGATGCACATTTTTGTTCTATGAAGGAGCCCCAAGAGATTTAATGCCTGGAGATTGCTTCTAAGTAGTGCCAAACAAATTATTTCAGGTTCTGTCAATACATATTAATTCAATTCATTGTGCTTTGTCGTGTTTAATTTATTGTGCTTTGTCTTTGTCGTGTTTATCTCTTGTCCCTTCTTTTCTTCTCTTCCATCTCCTATCTCTACCTCCTTCTATCTCTGATCCCCATTGGATATGACCTTTCGGCAAAACCCCGTTGGATACGACCTTTTCGCAAAAACCACTCCAATAGCGTGTGATGCATGGAGTGCTTGAGCCAATCCACCACTTGGAAGGCACGACCCAGTCTATACCATCAATACCAGAGGAGACATCTAGCCTTTCAAACTTTCCTACAAACTTGGAGCCTCAAATGGAGGCAATGATCAATGCATTGATATCCATGGATGGAAAGACATTTAATCCACTAAGAGAGAAAGTATCCATACCATTATATGATGGGTGCCGAGTATCTCACATGAAGACACTACTTGCACTCCTAAGTGTGCAAGAAAAATACAGGTGGAGCGATGAGAGTGTGACCGAGTTGTTTAGGTACCTTCTACGTACACTTCATTGATTTCTTTTCGGCACCATTATAAAAAACAATTGTGCTTTTTCAAGGTGTTTTATGATTTCTTTTTAGGTTGCTAAAGTACCATATATTTCCGCATGGAAATACCATGCCTGAGTCTCATAATGATGCACAATATGTTTTACAAAATCTTGGCATGGACTACAATAGCATCCATGCATGTGTCAATGATTGCGTGATGTTTCTAGGAGAGTACGAGACTATGGAGACATGCTAAAGTGTGATGCTCATAGGTATCGATAGGACTTGCAAGGGCAACCATCCCTCTAGATGCTTTTCACATATCCCCCGTATACGTCACATGTTTCATGCATTGAGTATGGCAAGATTGACAACATAGCATGCACAGAATAAATCCACACATGGAGTCCAACAAATATCAGTGGATTCACGTGCATGGAGCCACATTGACTCTACCTTTCTAGGCTTTGCATGAGAGTCAATGAATCTTCAGCTCGGTCTTGCTATGGATGGCATGAACCCATTTGGTTTCCACTCAACTTCTTACAATATGTGGCCTGTAGTCCTTATTAACTACAACATCCCACCATAGCTTTCTACGAAGAAAGGACACCTAATCCTTAGCTTTCTCATTCTTGGCTGCTACAAAGTCAAGAAGATGGACGTCTATCTCCATCCATTAGTGAATGAGCTTAAGATTTTGTAGGAGGAAGGGGTTGCCATGGACGATATGAGCAAGTGCGATGGTCGACAGTCCACCAATATGTTAGATATGTTCAATGCCCCACCCTCATAAGGTGCCACCAATGATCCATGGTGCTCAAAGTTGTAAGGCCCCCATTATGAGGAGAAGCCACATGTGAGCCCAGACATTGGTTGAGTCCTGACTTGTATGTCAAATGAGTTTTATGTGACCGGATGGCAAAAAGGTGACCGTTGTGGGTCTAATCTTTGGGTTAGACAAAGTAGTTAAGTTGCATCGAGTTGCGAGATAAAAGAGTTATCAAGGGCCCTAGCCAATGATAAAGGGAATATTTCCTAGAATATTCCTGGACAACTAGTGGAGGTGCACATGGAAGGTCAACAGACACATGGGCACATGGAAGGTCAACAGACACATGTGCATATGGAAGGTCAATAGACACATGTGCATATGGAAGGTCAACAAACACATGGGCACATGGAAGGTCAACAGACACAGGTGCATATGGAAGGTCATCCATCATGACCCCCTTCACAAGCTATAAAAGCTAAAACCCTTCACAACCATCTATTATCCATCTTTCACCCAGTCAGAGTTATTTCATCTAGCCTTAAGCTCTTCACCTATCTTCTGTCTAGATCGCCATATAAGCTTCATAGTGCAAGTGCACGGGTGGACAGAGCCATCTTTGTATCAGTTGTTTGGAGATAAAGAAATTTTGTTATTCTCCTCTTATTTGTTGTGTACTCTCTATCACTTTCTCAGGTTTTGTTCAGTACCCTATGTAATTTTTTTAATGGTATCAGAGCCCAGGGGGCTCTAGGGATCAAAGAGTGCACAAGAGGCAAAGGCTTCAATATCAATGAGGAACAATGTCATCTTCCAAAAGCGGTTCTAGCGCATTAGGAAGTGGTGCAGGAGGTGGTGCTGCTCTACCAGCTATTCAAACACTGAAGATTCGTCCACTAACCTTCAACGAAGGCAAGTTAGATGGTACAAAATACACCTTGGGGAAGTTCAAAATGACAACTATCCTTGCTTCTTATGAGCTTTTGGAGACTGTGCTGGGGGCTGATGTAGAACTACAGCCTATCCCCGACCCATCAAATTCTAGTATGATGATTTCTCTGAATGCAAAACTTCTACGAGCTTGGAAACGAAGGAATGCAGATGCATTGTGTGCCTTAGTTACAAGCTATTCTGACAGTGTTCTAACTTTGATTCAGCATACAACCAAAGCATCAGAGACTTGGAATGTACTGAGGAGTCAGTATGAAACACAAAACCAAACAAGGATTCAAAACTTGGAGAATCAACTAGCAGTGGAAAAGTTTGTTGAAGGAGAGACAATTGAAGTATTTATCACTCGGATTAAGAATCTGCGTGACCAAATGGTTGGCATTGGGATACAAAAGACTAACAAAGAGCTAGCTCAGAGGTGTCTTCGGATTTGTCCACAAAAGTTTGATGGACTAGTAACTACCCTTAATACTCAGTGAGATCTCAAGATTTGACTTTTGAGGAGTTTTGTGCATTATTGATGGAGGAGGAGTTGAGGGTGAAAGCTCGAGAAGGAAGCAACAATGGAGATGCTGCATTCTTTTTCAATGCAAAAGGTAAATGTGGTTCCTCCACAAAAAATGATGGGGACAAAAAGAAGAAGGGCGGTAAGAAGAAGTTTCAAGGAGAGTGCTTCTACTGCAAGAATAAAGGACATGCAATCGCAGATTGTCGTGTCAAGAAGGTAGATGAAAAGAATGGTACACTTAAAAGTAAAGGGAAAGAGATAGCCAATACGCCTGAAGCAGAGTTGGAGTTATTCATGGCAACCGTTGAGGAAGTGTGCTCCTTAGTGCAAGAAGAATCTATCACTGAGTCATGGGTATTGGATAGTGGGGCCTCCCGTCACATGACCAACAAGAAAGGTCTATATAGTTCTATGCAGCCTCTACAAGAATCCATCACTGTGACAGTTGGAAATGATGCAAAATGCCCTACTGTGGGCACATGTACTATTTCTTTTGTTGCTACAAATGGTGAAGTCAAAAAGCTTTCAGATGTGTTGTATGTTCTTGAAATTAGGAGAAATCTATTATCAGTTTGCTACCATAACTGATCTTGGACATGAAGTGAGGTTCAAGAAGACATGTGCAGAAATTCTTCACAGTGCTGGCAAAATGGTTGGCAAAGGAGAAAGAAAGAACAACCTATATGAGTTAAGTGCTCTTACAGTCACCGTTGGAATGGGCACAAGTAAGCTTTGGCATGAAAGGTTTGGACACATCGGATTTTCAATATTGAAGGAGATGCAAAAGAAAGGTATGGTTGCTCACCTACCTACAGTGACTAAATTGAAGGAACCATGTGAAGTTTGTATGATGGGCAAGCAACAGAGAAAGGCATTTCCTCAAGAAAGCAAGAATAGAGCATAGGCACCTCTAGAGTTAGTGCATGTTGACTTGTGCGGTAAGATGCCTACACAGGCCTTGGGGTGTTCTTCTTATTTTATGTTGATTGTTGACCACTACAATAGGAAGATGTGGGTGTACTTCCTTTGTGATAAGGCTCAAGATTTTGGTAAGTTTAAAGAATGGCTAGAACTTGTTGAGAATGAAACATAGAAAAGTGTGAAAAAATTTAGAATAGATGATGGTGGTGAGTTCAACTCAAAGGAGTTTGAAGACTTTTGCAAGAGCAAAGGGATTAAGCATCAATTGATGATGCCTCACACACCTCAGTAAAACGGTGTTGTGGAACACAGGAATCGCACCATTGTGGAGATGGAAAGAAATATGCTAAAGGGCAAGGGATTGCCTAACCATTTTTGGGCTGAAGCTGTTAATACTGCAGTCTACATTCTAAATCAGAGCTACACAAAGGATCTCAAGGAAAAAACACCTCATGAGGCTTACACTAGGGTAAGAAACCATCTATCTCACATTTCAGAAATTTTGGATGTGAATGTTATGCACATGCCCCAGATGAAAAGAGAAACAAGTTAAAACCAAAAAGCAAAAAAATGTTTCTTCTTGGGTTATAGTGATGAGCATAAGGCTTACAAATTATATGACCAAGAGGCAAAGAAGATCATTGCAAGCCGTGATGTGGTGTTCAAGGAGGAGCTGCATATAGTGGAGGAGGAGAAGGCAAGTTCTTCCACTTTATCATCAAGCGAAGAAGTAGTCCACTATGAACCTGTCCCAAGAGCTGTCCCTATCCTTAAGGAGGAGGAAGAATCATCTTTAGATGATGAGGAAAAAGTTCACCAACTTGACATTACCCCACCAAAGAAGCCATTGCTGTGTTGGGTGAAGCAGCTCCATGACCTGAATAATCCTATGCCTGCATCTATTGAGGAGAAGGCAAACGGACCAAGGAGGTCTTAGAGAATAGAGGATCAAAGGAGGGCTTCTTCTCACATATTCAATATGGCCTTTATTGGCTGAGATTATGAGAGAAGTAAAGGAGCCAACTAACTTGGAAGAAGAACTTGTAGATCCAGCATGGAAGGCAGCTATGCAAGTCGAGTATGATAGCATAATGAAGAATGACACTTGGGAGCTAGTGGATTGGCCAGCAAAGCATAAGGTTATTGGCACCAAGTGGATCTGGAAGGTAAAATACAAGGCTGATGGTACCTTAGAAAAGTACAAAGCCAAATTGGTTCCCTAGGGATTTTTACAGGTTGAAGGGTTTGATTTTCAAGAGTCATTTTTCCCAACTACCAGAATGACCATTATTGGCACGATACTTGCAGTGGCCGCCCACAAGCAGTGGCCAGTTTACCAAATGGATGTTAAATCAGCATTCTTAAATGGTGACCTCAAGGAGGAGGTGTATGTCGCTCAGCCACCAAGGTTTGAGGCCCCCCATTTTGAGAACAAAGTGTGTAAGTTGAAGAAGGCATTCTATGGGCTAAAAAAAGCCATGAGAGCATGGTACTAGGAGATAGATAAGTTCTTTTTAAGCTTAAACTTCAAAAGATGTGCCTCAGATGCTAACTTGTATGCTTACAGGGATGGTAAAAAGTCTGTAGTGATTGTCTTATATTTGGAAGACCTTCTTATTACAGGTGACTATGAAGATATGATCAACCAAACTCAAGCGGCTTTGAGTTCTGAGTTTGAAATGACAGACTTAGGCTTGCTACACTATTGTTTGGGGATTGAAGTTAGGCAAGAGCCACAAAGGATCTTCATCTCTTAGAAGAAGTATGCATGGGTGATCTTGAAGGTGTTTGGCATGACTGAGTGCAAGGAGATAGCTACACCTATGGAGGTGAATGAAAAGTTATCCATTGAGGATACATCAGCACTAGTAGACATTGGGAGGTACAGGAGGTGATCTACTTGTGTAACACCAGACCATATATCAATTTTGCTGTTGGTGTTTTGAGAAGGTTCTCAAACAAACCTCATGAGAGTCATTGGAAAGTTGGGATGCGGACACTCAGATATTTGAAGGAAACTCTTGATTATGGTATCACATATAGTTCCAAAACTTCTATTGTGGGGAATTGAGACAATGATTGGGCAGGAGACAGTGATTCCAAGAAGTCTATTTCTGGTTATTGTTTCTCTTTAGGTTCAGGAATTTTCTCTTGGATTAGTAAGAAGCAGCCACCCAACAGTGGCATTGCCTTCTACACCAAAGTAGAGTACAAGGCAGCTTGTTTTGCTGCATGTGAAGCAGTCTGGTGGATCCCACGACATATGGGAGTACAGGATGAAGAACCAACTATGCTGAGATGTAACAATCAGAGTTGCATGGCCATAGACAAAAATCCAGTGTTTCATGCGCGCACCAAACATATAGAGATCCAGTATCACTATGTGCGTGATCTGATCGAGGATGGGATAGTGGAACTGGTCTACTATCCAATAGAGGAGAATGAATCGAATATCTTCACCAAATCACTTACGAAGGATTTACTTCAATTTCATCTTCAGAGACTTGGCATTGGGCCGAGGATATAGTTCACCTGTGGGTGGACATTGAGGGGGGGTGTTAGATATACTCAATGCCCCACCCTCATAAGGTGCCACCAATGATCCATGGTGCTCAAAGTTGTAAGGCCCCCATTATGAGGAGAAGCCATATGTGAGCCTAGACATTGGTTGAGTCCTAACTTGTACGTCAAATGAGGTCTATGTGACCGGATGGCAAAAAGGTGACCATTGTGGGTCTAATCTTTGGGTTAGACAGAGTAGTTAAGCTGGTAGCAACTCGAGGCACATTGCATCGAGTTGCAGGGTAAGAGAGTTATCAGGGGCCCTAGCCAATGGTAAAGGGAATATCCCCTAGTATATTCCCTCGCCAACTAGTGGAGGTGCACATGGAAGGTCAACAGACACATGGGCATATGGAGGGTCAACAAACACATGTGCATATGGAAGGTCAACAGACACATGGGCACATGGAAGGTCAACAGACATAGGTGCATATGGAAGGTCATCCATCATGACCCCTTTCACAAGCTATAAAAGCTAAACCCCTTCAGAGCCATCTATTATCCATCTTTCACCTAGTCAGAGTTGTTCCAACTAGCCTTAAGCTCTTCACCTATCTTTTGTCTAGATTGCCATCTAAGCTTCATAGTGTGAAAGCACACGGGTGGAAAAATCCATCTTTGTATCAGTTGTTTGGAGATAATGAAATTTTTGTTATTCTCCTCTTATCTGTTGTGTACTCTCTATCGCATTCTGAGCATCTGTTCGGTGCGCCTTGTAATTTTTTACACAATATACAAGCCATTCTCATGTGGACCATGCATGACTTTCTGAGATTCGAGAAGTGCTCATGTAAGTAGGCTTTCGTTCTCGTTGGTCATATCTATCATAGCTCGCTCAAGTTTGTGTTCACTAAATAGAGGTGTTGCAGGTTATTATGCATGTCCATTGTATGGGCCAAAGTTAGACTCCCGAAGGTCACGAACCATGAAGAAGATGGTATAAGATAGACATGCCTCTTTCTTGCCGGAGGGTCATGAATTGAGGGAAGGTTTTCTTGGATGACCTCTAGCATGAATGGATGCCCAAAGATAGTGCAAGTCGAAAATGGTCCACACAGAGTTGCATCCAAATGAAATGCGAAGATTCTCCGTTTTCTATGAGTTGCCGTATTGGACCCACTTACAGATCAGCCACTTGTTGGGTCCCATGCATATTTTCAAGAATGTAGGCACCTTACTATGGGACCACATCACAAGCAAGAGAGACACTACAGGGGCACGAATGGATTTGAAGGAGGTAGGCAAGATGGAGGCGCTTTGACCACACTCAAATACTGATAGTCATTTGAAACTACCTCGCCCTCCTTGGGTTTTTTCCACTAAAGAAGAGTGCACTGTAAAGTAAATTACAAGGTCTATCCACACTTTGACAATATGATGTGTTCTCTCATATCCACTTTTTCTAAAGACGACCAACTATCAGGGCTAAAATTCCATGATTGGCATAAGATATGTCAAGTTCATACTATGAATGGATTGTAAGTGACCTGCATATTTTTCTATTTGGAGTCTAGTTGGTGTTTGTAATGCTTCTTCATTTGTGGTAGTTTATACTATCGATCACGATCTCATGATGCCTTACTCCAAAAATACACGAGGCGATTTACAGGTTGTCAAATTTTAGTGAAATGGATCTTAGAGAAGGAGATCAAGATATCCTCTATTGAATCTGCAAGGTGGGGAGTAGTGGAGATGGTTTGTTTCTTTAAGAAGTACTTGCCCACCAGCATGCTCTCAATATAGACCCACCTCTTGGTGCATCTTATAGATGAAGTGGAGATGGTAGGATCTGTCCATACGAAATGGATGTTATTCTTGGAGCACTTCATGAAAATCCTAAAAGGATTTGTGCAACAATGAGCTTGGCCAGAAGCTAGCATGGTTGAAGGTTGGTTGGTGTCTGAGGCATTAGTCTATATTCCATAGTAGACGAATTCAAACAACAATATGTTGTGGTCATTGAAGGACGATAATAGACTGACTGAAGATGTGGTGGTTGGAAATGGGGTAGAAAAAAAGATGGATGCTGCAATTGGAGGAGAAAATGAATTGTTTTTTAATGTTACACCATGCATCCATGGAGACATGGCTCACTAGGTATGAGTAAGCCAGGAGGGAAGAAGCGCGGTCAGAATTTTGACACGATGCACATCATCGACTGATTTGATATTCTGAGGGCATGTAGGAGATTGAAGCGTTTATATCTATGCGATGGTTGATCGTAGTCTTTCGCGAAGGGGTGGAGGTCTCTAGTGAGGAGTGAAAATTCTTGAGGGGATGTAGTCCAAAGGTGACCACATGTTTAATAAGCTATCGTATCTAGATTTTATATGTGACAAATAATCTAACTATTTCAATCTATAGTATAAAATATATAGTGTGGTGGTTGTGCGAGTGATATTTTCACGTCAAGCGCATCGAGAAAATGCGCTCCACAACGGATTATGGTGTCATGGAAAAGTTTGAGCAAGAGAGTAGACGGCGAGCTAAAGATCCAAACACCATTATAGATTAGATGGAGTATTTTGAGAACTTGTAAAGTGTTATCATGATGGATTACCGTAGCTTCTCCATGATCATATTCAACATGCAGTGTTTTAAAGTGGTACTAGAAGGAGACGAGGCAACCGTTTTGATAAGGTCCATTTGGATCTCTCGAAATAGATTCCAAAAAAGGATGGATGGATCTATACTATAGGTTTTTCATGCCAGTCCATTGTGAACAGGTGCATGAACTATTCATAAATTTTATTACGACATGGTATATGTCACAAATGTTGAATCTCTCTTGTATGTAATTTTGAACACGTAATTTTCTATCCAAACCCTTGGCAACCTCGATGGTAATATGTTGTGCCTTCAGCTCCTCGAAGTGCAAGAGGGTATGATGAAAGCAATGTTTCCAGTGTAGATGAGGACAGTATGCAGATGGTCAATATTGCAAGGGGTGGAGATCAAAGATGGCTTGGAGCATATAGAGGAGGCAAAATCGGATAACGATGACGGAAAGACAGGAGGCCAAGAATTCATTGAGAGTGAGGTGGACTTATCCTTTTGTGGTGAACTATCTATCGACTTTTAGGTCTATGCAGATTGTGCTAAGAGATTGACATGGGACCATAGGCTACATCATACTTGCAGATCTGCCTACACAATTCATTAATGAATCACTTATAAGGGTGCTCTAGAATATGCATTTTGAGTAACATCATTTTTTTCAAAGTTATATTATCGTGCTTTGCTTGAATCTTTATATTGACTATGCTAATATCTCTTTTTGCCTGTTCAGGTGACCTTTGACAATATTTTGGAGAGCACGATGAGTCGAGGGATTAGCAATGAGGAGTTGTAGAATATATTTACACGTATGCCTCTGGATAAGATGGCTTAATTTGGAGATATAGCGGACTAGGAGTTGTCTCGAAACACCATCAAGCTGTTTTGTTAGATCTACATCAGCATACTCTAATGCTTCAGTTTTCAATAGACAATGTGGATGCTCCAAACTTGGACTCAATAGAGGGAGTGGTTTTGAGGGATGCTGCAAAGACATGGATATGCTAACCTGCGGTTGGCTCGAGATACAGGTGCTACTCCTTGCACTTGTGCAGGTTTGAGAGAGGGTGTCTTAGGTGGTGGTTGTGGAGGCACCGATGTAGTTTCTCCGTCCTCATCATTCTAGTGGAGTTGCATTTCCCATAGGATTTGTCACACATGTGGGGACGTCTACTCTAGTGACTCCTTTTGCTCAGTCTTCCATAGGTGGCATCCCTATGGGTGCTATTCTGACAGATACCACCCCTGTAGGTACACCAGAAGTACAAGGGTCTCCTGGTTATGCCCAAAAGCGTGGTCGTAGGTGGGAGAGAACACATCTTAGACATACCCCAGAGGGGTATGGATACCTTGTAGATGACAGGACATGAACCGTAATCATGAATGATGAGGGGAGGAGAGTGATGGCTTGTATGAGAGAGTTGTGCCAACAAGTTTTTTGGTGAAACGTTTTAGACCATTGGAAGAACATATGCGAGGGGAGCAAGGATTACATAGTAGCATCCTTGCATGAAAATTTTCCAATACCGACCGCGACAAATAGGTTTTCCATAGGTTGGAAGATGAAGTACATGCGTGCATACATGTTACACAGACAATCGAATGCACGCAAGACACTTAAGAGTGGCACATCAAATCCCGAGTGGCTAGACACATATGAGTGGCATAGACTCAAGGAGGAGGCTACAAATTCTCCAAGAAGTTGGAGATAACAGCACGAGGCAGCAAGAGCACGATTAGAGGCAGGGGTGGTCCATCATCTTGGGAGTGGCGGCTACATGACTTATTTGGAGGACTTTGTAAGCTTTTCTTTTGTTCTTTTCACTTATTTTTTTTCAATCTCACTTGTACTGATAATCATGTTTCTAATAGTTGTATTTTATTTTCTTTGCAGCAGCACTCCTTTATAAACCATGATCCCACCGGCCTAGAGACTCGATATGCAAAGAGACACAGTCTCACTACACTGATCGATGGACTGTATGCATGCAACGGCCCAATAAGTCACTCATCTTTCTTATCCATAGTTACTATTTTTATTAAAATGCATTATGTATGGTGGATTGATGTGTAGTTTTTTTTTTTTGCAGAGTGTGTTCGATGCTCCTTTGCATGGTGAGGATCTATGGCTTGTGCATGGGTTTGTGGAGTGCACATCCTCTTCATCTTTGGTCTTGTGATTTATGTAGGCATTTTCTATACACTATGCTATTATCATCCTTTGTATCTTGACCATGATTCCATGAGCTTTCATTCAGTGATTTTGTATTTATTTTATGTATCATTATTGTGGGTTCAAGTATATTTTGCCTTCATTTAAACGACCATTATACACTTTATGTGTAATCTATTCGTAGAATGTAAATATAACACATAGTGCTACATGTGGCAGGATAGCTTTCTGCCTTGTCACAATTTTTTTCCTCTCTAACTGTCGCTATTAGCATTGCAAATTTACTGCAACCATTGATATTGTCGTCACAATGTGTGTCGCAAATCGTCGCTATTTGCGTCCCACATGTGACGCAAATAATGACACAAATAACAATGACAATAGCAAAGGTTCTATGGAGATGCTATTACCGACATGTTTAGCGATGATGAGGGTAATTTTTTTGGTGAACATTTTCGTTTCCTTGAACGTCAGTATAAGGCCTGTATCTTGTAGTGGGCTAAGTGAAACCTTGAGTCACAGGAGTAGACATCCCTAAAGGTGTAGCAAACCCTAGAGTTAATAAGTGTCCACTAGACTGACAAGATGGAGACATTGTAGTCATGTCTCCATAGCACCCACTTGAGCCACCATCTCTAGAACCGGTACGAGAGTAAGGCATAACACAACTGACGTGGAGTCATAACATCTAGATCTCCATAGTGTCCCCTAGAATCACCACCAGAACCACCCTCTCCATCAATTGAATGAGTCATCCCTCAGAATGCCTAGTTGATGATCGAGACAACTCTTGGTTTGTCATATCTCCAAAGCATGCTATCTGATCTAGAGACATATGTGTGAAGGTCTCTTAAAGCTCCTCATCTGTCATCCCTCGTCTCATCCTACTATCTAGAATGTCAATAGTAACCTGCATAGTTAGAAAACGATATCAGTGTAATCGATATAAGGATTTAGGTAAAGCACCATAACACAACTTTGCAAAAAAGGATATTAGCTAAAAGCATATACTAAAGAACTAGTAAAAGTAAATTATCAATGAATTTAACAAGCAGATGTAAATACAACCGATCCTATGGCTCCATGACAACCTATTAGCATAGCTTGGCATACACTGAAAGGTCTATACATAGGTCTTCACAAAAAGAGGATTCCACTTCACTCTTGAAAAATTCTTGTACTCATGTATCTTCGCGTATACTACACGGGCTTGTCTCATTCATATGCTCTAAGACCTCTTGGCTCTATACCCCTCCACAACATTGACTCCTCTACTACCTACATACTCTCCTTGTCCAAGCAAGGGACATTTCTTTTATCATGTACTCAAGTGCTTTGAGGCGTTGATGGCATAGCATACTACCAATGAGATTGTTGGGGATTCAAATAGAAGATTTGTGTGATTGTTTCATGCTACGAAAAAATTAACAAAAAAGGTCATGCATCTCTTCACAATGACTTGACAAAAATGTGTCATACAGATTGTTCCATCTTTTCTCAGAATCTAAGTCTAGGAATCCAAAAGGATCTTATTGAATAGTTGCCCTTGCTCCTCCAAGACCACTTTAAACAACTATATGTTGAATATGATCATGAAAAAGCTATGGTAATCCATTAAAATAACACTTTGTAAGTTGCCAAAATACTCTATCTCATCTACTATAGTATTTGAATTCATAGAGCCCATTGTTAACTCTCTTGCTCAGACTTCGCTATGATACCATAGTTTGTCATGGGAGCACATTTTTTCAATGTGCTCAACTTGAAAATGTTGCCCATGTGACCACGCTATGCTATAGATTTTGTATTGTACATTGAAAAAACTAAGCTAGTTGTCGCTTATAAAATCTAGATACAACAACAAAGAAAGCATGTGATCACATTCGGACTACATCCCCTCAAGAATTCCCACTCCTCCCTAAAGACTTCTACCCCTTCTTGTGAAGCTGTGATCAAGCATCGTGCAATCACCTCGTAGGAATGAATTGTGGCATCTTATCCATGCCCTTAGGATATGGAACTGGTTGATGGCATGTGTTATGTTCAAATGCTTATCCCATTCCCTTCTATTTTCTTCTAGCATGTTGGTACCTACCTCGCCACTTCTCCATGGATGCGTAGTGCAACATACAAAAAACTTTCTCTTTCTCCTCCATGGCACCATCCAACCTCTTTTCCATCCAATTTAATGTCCATGTCATACTGTTATCTAAATCCAACATTGGTAGCCCCGCTCCGAAATATGCACCAATATCTCCAATAGTAGCCAACCTTCAACCATGTTGCCCTCTAGATGAGCTTGTTGTTGCACAAAGCCCTTTAGGGCCTTCATGAAGTGCTACAAGAAAAATATCCATCTAGTATGGATGGATCCTACAATCTCCATTTCATCCACGAGATGTACCAGGAGGTGAGCTTGTATCGTGAGCATGCTCATGGGTATGTACTTCTCAAAGAGACAGACTATCTCCACTATCCCTTATCTTATGAATTCAATGGAGGATGTCTTGATCTCCTTTTGTAAGATCCATTGCACTAAATTTGACAACTTATAAATTTCCATACGTATCTCAAGAGTGAGACACCCTACAATCATGATCGATTGGTAGTATAAACTGCCAAAAATTTAAAGCATCACAAATATCAAATTGACATAAAATATTGAAATATTTATTGTACTTACTACTAAGGCTGGGACAAACTTGGCATATATTGTGCCAATCATGGGATTTTAGTCATATTAATTGGTCATCTTTAGAGAAAGCAGAAGTAAGAGAATGCATCATACATGTCGATGTGTTGATAGACTTAATAATTTGCTTTACCATCCATTCCTCTCTAGTGGATAGAATCCAATGAGCATAACGTAGCTGCATATGACCGTCAAAGCTCTACTGTGGCCAAAGCACATCCATATTGTCTACCTCCCTTAAATCCATCCATGTCTCTACAATGTCTCTCTTTCTTGTGATATGGTCCCACAATAAGTTACCCACACTCTTAAAAACGTGCATGGGATCCAATAAATGGTTCATCTATAAAACGTGGATCCAATATGGCAACTCATAGAAAATTGAGAATTGTCGCATTCCGCTTGGAAGCGACTCCTCGTGGACCATCTTCCACTCATACCATCTTTGGGCATTCATTCATATTGGACCGTCCAAGAAAACTTGCCCTCAAAACATGGCCCTCTGGTAAGAATGTGGTGTGCCCCTAATATACCATCTTCTTCATGGTCTATGACCTTCGGGAGTCTAGTAACTATGGTCATAATATCTCTATCCAATCAACACAAACATAAATAAGCCATGTTAGATACCAACATTGAGAGCAAAAGCTCGATTATTTGAACACTTCGCGGACCCCAAAAAGTCATGCTGAACTGCTTGCCAACATGCTTGCTTATGTCTTCCATAGTAATCCCCTCCTCCCACAAAATCTTGAGCTAATGGACAGAGATAGATATCCATGTTCTTGACTTTATAGCATCCAGGAATAAGAAAGCTAAGGATTAGGCATCATTTCTTCGTAGTAGAGAGCCATGACAAGATGTTGTAGTCTACAAGGACTACTATCCACACATTGCATGAAGTTGAGGAAAGACTGAATGGATTCACACACGAGGAAGTTACTATATGTATATCCTCTACATCACGTGCGTTCAAGGCCTATTTATAAATATCTTTATTTGTGATTTTTTAATGAATAGAACATAACCATTTTCTATTCAATCTATAAATAATTCCTTTATATTACACCCTTCTATATATAAAAAAAGTATAAAATTTGTATTTACAAATACCTTATTTTGAACCCACGTGATATACACATATATTCAAGAGTAACTTATCTAAGGATTCACACCATCCATAGCAAGACTGAGCCAAATATTCCTTAGCTCTTGTGCAAAGCTTGGAAAGGTAGAGTCAATGTGACTCCATGCTTGTGAGTCTATTGGTATTCGTTGGATTCCATATATGAATCTATTTTGTGCATGCCACGTTGTCAAGCTCACAATACCTAACGTGCAAAATATGTGATGGATATGCAATATAAGTGAAAAGTTTTTGAGACCTTTTGATGAGAGACAATTTATCCATGCAGATCTTGTCAATATCTGGGAGCACCACACTTCAGGCATGTCTCCATATTCTCATAGTCTCTTCGAAATAGCACATAATCATTAACACATGCATGAATGTTATTGTAGTATATACCCAGCTTTTGTAACGCTAGTCATGCATCATTATGAGACTCAGATATCATGTTTTCAAGTGGTGGTATGTGATATTTAAACAACTTGAAAAAAGATATATCTGATGAAAGTAAAAATCGTTCTTATAATGGAGTCAAAGACAAAGGTGCATAATATATACTTGAATACTTGGGTCACACTTGCATCGCTCCATTTGTACTTTGCCTATACACTTAGGAGTAAAAGTAGCATCTTTAAGTGAGGTACCTAACACCCATCATATAATGGTATAGATGCCTCCTCTCTCAATGGATTAGATAATCCAGTATCCATGGGCAATAGTGCATCGATCATTGCCTCCATCTTGGGCTCCAATATTAGAGGAAGGTTTGAAAGGTCCCTAATGTCTTTTGATGTCAAGTTCATAGTTAACAACGTGCCCTCCAATGGATCTATCGGCTCAAGCACTCTATCCATTGTATGTACTCAAACTCTTCTTACAAGCTACAATATGTACATTTCTTGGGATGAAACATCACCTCATTAAATCTAATACCAAGAAATGTTGACCTTTTTAACTTTGGGAGAAGTGCATGATCATTTGCTTATGAATCAATGCAAGGGATTGACTCTTTATAGTCTAGTGTTTAGAGGTGATTACGGCGTTAATTTATCATTCAACATTATCATTAGCTCTATAACGAGTGGTATTAACCATGAAACATGAGGATATCATTAAAGAATCCCAATTAGGGACTATTGAGACACCATTTCTCTAATGAGGTGACTATATGAAAGATCTTGCAAATGGACCTATGGTGACTACAATGCACGATGATGTGTAGATTGGGTTTAACAATGCCATTCTTGTTAGCAGCTTTGGTAGCCTAACTCTTGGTCGTACGAAGTGTCCCTTCATCTTGTGTTTTCTTTGGATCCCTTTTACAAATGGGGCTTCAAATTTATTGGCCCATTTAAGCCTATTGTAACTTGTACTAGAAATAAGAATATCCTAAAAACAATAGATTATTTCACCAAGAAGGTCGAGCATGGCCTATCAAACAAGGACAATACAACTTAGCATTGTAGTTGTGGTCAAGCTTCTTCTAGAAGAATCCTCTGAAAGACTTCTTACCTTTGTGACTAGAAATCCTATATAGTCTAGTGTTTAGAGGTGATTATGGCATAACTTTATCATTGAATACTTAGGCTCTATAATTAGTGGTATTAATCATGAAACATGAGGCTATCATTAAAGAATCCCATTAGGGACTATCCTAATGCCATTTCTCTAATAGGGAGGCTATATGAAAGATCTTGCAAATGGACCTATGGTGACTACAAGGCATGAAGATCTGTAGATTGGGTTCCGCAATTGTGGTTGCAATTCATTTTACCTAGTGGATATATAAGGGCATCTTTTGCCTCACATAGTCAATGGTTTTCACCTTTGAATCCCATAGGGCTAAGCATGAATATGTTCTTCAATTTCTCATCATGAACTCCCTCTATATCGTCCTTCGATATTTCAACCAAGGTTGTCGCACTTGTGTTCTTGGAGGATAAACCTTGTATGAATTGGACCACCATTGAACTTGGTCGGCCGCGCCTACTTCGATGACTAATGTTGACACCAAGCTTAGCTAGCATTTTTTCTCTTTCAGGTGCCGATGAGCGAGGGCGTGCCTTGCGGCTGGTCGCTCCTGAAGAGTAGGTGATACCTTATGCTATCACTGGGTAGGGTATTGTCCCAGTGCAGGAGCAGCTAGGATAGGTAGGGTAAGCGGTGACTGTAGTGGCAGCAGGTGTAACTATGGCAGCTACCGTAATGGTAAGAGCAACTCCTACGGCAGGAGCAACCACTTCTTCAGAGGGTACGAGCAGTAGCTTTCCTCATGGAATTCTATCCCTTCTGACCTCTTCCCCATATCCAACAGGATCCGTAGGCTTGATCAGCTATAGTGCACCCTAAGCATCAAACACAAGGAACTTTAGACACAAAACTAGATAGTAAAAGGACCCGCTTATAGTAAATGAATAAATTTTTCTAGTTAGCAAGTAGGAATTTTAATATTCAAACTAGGTTTTTAATTTTACTACATAGAAATGAAGCTATAACTAGTAAAATGACTCTTACTTAGTAAATGTATGAATTTTTTCTAGTTACCATGTAGGAAGTTTTGGATATAAAATAATATTTTAATTTTACTAGATAAATATATACAAAGCCAAAAAAACAAAATAAGTATCTCTATAGCAAAGCAAACAAATACTTTTTTAGTCATAGAAAACAATAATGTTTATATAACCAAGCTAACAAATTAACACTTGTTGCAAGCATGTTATGCTAGTGTGTTGTCCCTCAACCTATGTTACCAACAAAGTATAGGAGAATTATTAGTCTAGCGTACGTCTCAGTCTCCTCTTGCATGTTTTTCATCCAGAACACACTAATTCATGTATAGGTAATGATGGAATAAGCTTTCATTGTAGCCATTGTTTGCACCGAACATACTTTTGCAATGCAGAGATGAGGATCGATAGAACTATAGTGTGATGTAGTAGGTAATATGGAGATTTTATTATGGAAACATTAGAAATATGCAAAACTATTGAGACACAAACTTGTCAATTCAATTCCTCATATCCATCTATTCATATTCTCATGTATGGTTTATGTTTGATATCTCAATAATCATACATTAATTGCATGCACTTTCATTTATCAAAATTGTTCATGCACATGGTATGTATTGCAAGAGAGAGATATTTTATACGAATTGACAAATGTATAACTTCAGTGATGAGAAGCTTGATCTTTGCAAGGCATAAAACTTTTAAATATTGCAAGACACACATATGCACATGATTTCAATCCTTCATTTCTTTGCATGTGGATGATTAAATATGCATGTGCATGTATGCTATCCTTCTTTAATGACACTTGAACATTTTCATACTTGTGCAAAACTTAAGATAACCTCATAAATGAGCCTATTCAATGCTATCAAATGTAATAGATTTACTAAATTAACTCACTTTGTCACACACACATAGAGATTTTTTAAGGATATACCATTACATAAGATTTGTGTTTGTGTGTAGCAGTGTGAAGGCAAACAGAAAAGGAAAACTTACTAATTTATGTAATGGTATATCCTTTAAAAATGTTTGTGTGTGTGTGTGGTGTTGTGTTGTGTTAACCAAAAACTTCTAAAGTAACGAGTGTGCATGTGCATGTGCTAGAGCATTGCCCCTTTTTGTGTTTGTTTCGGGTATTTAGAAAAGGTTAATGTCTTGCATATTTCTTCAACTACTATATCATTTAGAGAAGTGGCCCAAAACTATCACAATGGCAGTTAGATTGACCAATAATATTAGCTTTACAAGATAGGAGGTTTGGATTACATCCTTGCAAGATCTATCACAAGAGGTTGAAAACATTTTGGATTACTCACTATTCTAGCAACATAGATGAACCTTCTCTTCTAGGAAACTATCATAAGATGAGATAACACCTCATTATAAGTTGGCCAATCAAATCATGCGTATTGTTTTCACTACCCATACATACATGGAAATATACTTGCCATAGAATCCCATCAATTCATCTAATGTTCTTCCATAAATGTTGAGTTGGCACTTTTAGTTGCTTTATTGATTTTGTGTTGGTACTTAAACCTAGATAATCCTCATGCACTTATCTCTATTCAATCCTAATGTAAAATGGTTCTTTTTTGTTAATAATTGAAGATGTGACTTGATTATTAAAAAGATTAACTTGATTACATTGCTATCACTACAATGACTTTTAGATATAACTAAAAAGCTACATTACTCAAAAACATTATAGAAATTCCCTTTGGATATAAGAGAAAACTTTGTTGAATCAATAAATGTTTGTCATATTTTAGACATTCCAAGCTCCGTTTGCATGGAGCTTATAAATATTTGTTGATTGTGAAGCCTAAAGCATAAGAGCCAGTGTGCTAGCATGCCAAACACTTGTGAGCCTATGCTCCAAGTTGACACCTAGGCCATCTGAAACCTAATTGCCTTTCCACTTGTACCAAGGGGTCGCGTGACAATCAAAATCACTATGCGATTGGCCATACCATCAAGAACCCATATGAATATCACTCCCCTCAAAATTATAGGAGGCAATTGCACTCTTCCACTTTAACCAAGAGTAGGTGCTTATCAATTACATCTGGTCCCCCTCCAATCAGTTCACTAACCTATATGCTAATTCACATGAAGGAACACCTACTCACTACAACCTTCCAAACTAAATTGGCAACAATCAAGTGAGTTAGAAACAAGGTAATATTATAAGATGAGACTCAAAATCCTTACCTTGGACTTTGGACCTACACTTCTAATGATCATTGAAGATACAAAGTGCAAGCATGTCAAAGTAAAGGTATAACAGTAAACATAGTCTTAGCACAAGAAAGGAGGGCAAGATGAGCATATAAGGAAGAAGAAAAAAGATGTGAAAAATAAAGAATGTTGATTAAAAGAGAAATCAAAGAAAAGAGCACACTCTCAATGTATATTATGCAAAAGGTCATCCAGGATGAGCTCATCAAGTATCTCCGTACCAAGCTTTCTGTGAGAAAGGAGAAGCTTGAAGAGAGGTGTACAAAGGGAGAAAGCATGCTCGATGAAGTTGTTGCCTTGCACTATGGTTCAATACATTTTTTAGATTTTCATGGTGCAAAGAGATGAGAAGGAGATCCAACTAAGGATCAATATCAATGATTACTATTGAGACATTGTTTATGTACATGTCATATGAGAAACACACCATTGAATAAGATAGTCCTAGTCCCATTTCCTAGTCATCAAGCTTAAGTGGCTCTTACAGTATCTCCATGGCTTGAAATAAGGTAGTTGCAATAGTTGTTGGTGATTCTCTCCATGGCTTGATATAAGCTAGCTACAACAATTGTTGGGTCCTATCTCATAAAGTCATACAATCGCTGTCTCAATGCTCCTTCCAACATGCACACCATTGCTATGATTCAGGTAATCCTTGCTTGCCAGGATCATGCCTTCTTCCTTTTAGCAACTTGCTTCCTACTCAAAAGTCTACAACGATAGGCATAATTTCTAGGAGATATTGTTTGTACGCATGATCAATTTTGCAAACAGAAACCGTTTAAAGTTACTAATAGTGTACTTACCACAATAAGAATGATGTACCACACGTCCATCACTTATGTACACTTGCATCTCCCCTGAGAATGCACTAAAAACACCTCAATAAATGTAAGGGAAGGAATAGATGAGTTTTTTCCAATGCATAGTCCTTAACAAGAAGTACCATTGATATGCCAACATGAAGGGTGCCCACACCAAACTCTCATAGATCGGTAGCCTTGAAAGCATTGGTGGCCTTGAAAGCATATTTGCAAACTTACAAAACCATTTTGAAAGCAAGATTTTAAAATTTAGAGATTATGTACAAATTCAACTCCTTTCATTTTTCCACATTATGATGGCAAGTCCCCTCTTAAGCAACATTTGGATGTTGATGGATCTGTTTGGCCATTGCTAAAAAAGGACAAAAAGTCTGAAATTATGAGGAGTTACTTCTAGTACTGAATATAATATCTTCCACTAGCTTGATTTGCTACTGTTTAGGTTGATAGATAGAAATCGTGATGAAGCTTTGAAATGCTTTGGGAAAATTTTAGAGAAAACCTCTTCCCAAATGTAGTGACATCATTGTCTACAAAAGTCATACCTTTGTGGCTACACATATCTTTGTAATCATTTTTTTGTGGTTGCACATATCAAACCTACAAAAGGTTATTAGGAGGATAAACTCAAAGGGAGTTGAACTCCAAACACAGTGTGTGTGTCTACCGAGGAGTCTACCTGCACACCTCAAAAAAAATATTTGTAAAGAGAGATACATGTTTGCCTGTAAAATGCAATCATGCATCTCTCTCTCTCTCTCTCTCTCTCTCTCTCTCTCTCTCTCTCTCTCTCTCTCTCTCTCTCTCTCTCTCTCATGTACACTTTGAGTAAGAGCACGTGCCATTAAATTAACATACACATGTGGATAGCTCTCAACAATAAGCAATTATAAAATCATAGAAATGAAGATTTTGTGAAAAAAAGAGAAATCTAATCCTACAATAAAATAAAGATTTAGAAAAAGAAAATTCTCATTCTACCGTTAGACAAAAAACGTTATAGTTTTCCTCCTTTACAAGATAGGAGGTTTGGATAAGAGCCTTACAAGATAGGAGGTTTGGATAACATCCTTACAAGGTCTATCACAAGAGGTTGAAAACATTTTGGATTACTCACTATTCTAGCAACATAGATGAACCTTCTCTTTTAGGAAACTATCATAAGATGAGACAACACCTCATTATAAGTTGGCCAATCAAATCATGCATATTATTTTCACTACCCATACATACATGGAAATATACTTGCCATAGAATCCCATCAATTCATCTAATGTTCCTCCATAAATGATTTGGCACTTTTAGTTGCTTTATTGATTTTGTATTGGCACTTAAACCTAGGAAACCGTCATGCACTTATCTCTATTCTATCCTAATATGAAATGGTTCTTTTTTTGCAATAATTGAAGGTGTGACTTGATTATTAGAAAGATTAACTTGATTACATTGCTATCACTACAATGACTTTTGGATATAACTAGAAAGCTACATTACTCAAAAACATTATAGAAATTCCCTTTGGATATAAGAGGCAAATTTGTTAAATAGAAACCTACACCATCTGAAACCTACACCATTTAAAACCTAATTGCCCTTCCACTTGCACCAAGGGGTCGCATGACAATCAAAGTCACAATGCAATTGGCCATACCATCAAGCACCCATATGAATGTAACTTTTCTCAAAATTATAAGAGGTAATTGCACTCTTCCACTTTAACCAAGAGCAGGTGCTCATCAATGACATTTAGTCCCCCTCCAATCAGTTCACCAACCTATATACTAATGCACATGAAGGAACACCTACTCACTACAACCTTCCAAACTAAATTGGCAACAATGAAGTGAGTTAGCAACAATGTAATATTATAAGATGAGGCCCAAACTCCTTACCCTGGACTTTGGACCTACACTTCTAATGATAATTGAAGATACAAAGTGCAAGCATGTCAAAGTAGAGGTACAACACTAAACATAGTCTTAGCACAAGAAAGGTGGGCAAGATGAGCATAAAAGGAAGAAGAAAGGTGCATCTCTCTCTCTCTCTCTCTCTCTCTCATGTACACTTTGAGTAAGAGCATGTGCCTTTAAATATACATACACATGTGGATAGTTCTCAACAATAAGCAATTATAAAATCATAGAATGAAGACTTTGTGAAAAAAAATCCTACCATAAAATGAAGATAAAAATCTAATCCTACCATTAATCCAAATTATAGAAACTCACTTTGAATATAAGAGAAAACTTTGCTAAATCAGTAAATGTTTCTCATATTTTAAAAATTCCAAGCTTTGTTTACATGATGGAGCTTATAATTTTTTGTTGACTGTGAAGCCTGAAGCATAAGAGCTAGTCTGCTAGCATGCCAACCACTTGCGAGCTTATGCTCCAAGACGTCAACCACTTGCGAGCCTATGCAAAAAAACATTATAGTCTGCCTCCTTACTTTAATCGGTCACGTGATTAGGCATAGTGTGATTAGGCACTGGAGCCGACATTAAAAATTTAATCAGTCACCATCACCACTCCTTGATAGCTCGGGTACTATTTTGCAATAAATTTCAAGATTCTTCTTTAACTATATTTAAAATATAGTATGCCATAACAATAAAAATTTATAAAATCATAGAATGAAGATTTTGTGAAAAAAAGAAAAATCTAATCCTACCATAAAATGAAGATTTAGAAAAAGAAATAAGAAAATTCTCATCCTACCGTTGTCGTGTTGCTGCGCATTCGAGTCGTATACACCTCCATTTCTTTTGTTGTGCATTTGTGTTAAATTCTGCGTGTGATTCATTGTTTGTGTGACGCATTTTGATAATCCGCATCCAGTGTACATATTCCCTTAGTGCATGTGTATGATTTTGTTTGGATGCATGATGTGTGTGTATTAGAAAAATATGAAAAACTGATGCCAAAGGATCTTTGTCCTGATGCTATTTGTTCTAGCTCTATGTGCAATGATAGTCTTTAAGATCACCACATGCTATACATCTCGGTATGAAGGTCAAAAACCAGGAACTTCAGGGTTGAGGAAAAAGGTGACTGTTTACAAACAACCCAATGAAGTCACTTTTGTTTCTGCAGTCAAAGTTTGCTCCAACATGACAACCTTGGTGCAAGTGTTTTGAAGATATGCTACAAGAAGGACATTTAAAGGAGGCAGCAGAGTTGCTGCAAGATATGCCTCTTGCAAATAATCTTGTTGCTTGGATGCCAATGTTAAATTAATGCAAAAGGCATGGTGACATATTGCTAGCACAGCAATGCTTTGACAAAAATTATGCTCATGTCAGACCTTTATAAAAGTGCTGGAATGCGGGAAGAAGCTAATGAGATACAGAAGATGCAACAATGTTCCATGAGATCACATAAGAAGATAGGAGAAGCTTTTGTTGAAATTGACCACAGACTCTATGGTTTTGTGGCAGGAGACAAAAGTTGCATGGATTCTCGAGACATATACACAAAAATCAAGAGATTGGAGTCTCAGATAAATGAGGAAGGTCGCTTGCCTAATTTTGACATGTGAACAAGAAAAAGAAAAACTAAAAACAGAGGAGAAAAGGAAGGGGGAAAAAAAGACTAATTCTGGAGAGAATTCGAATAGCGGATGGAGGGAAGAACAGACCGCCTGTGAGAGCCCATGGTCACGAGGATGAAGTGGAGTTCAACCGATGAAAGAGATAGTGCTGAAAATCGAGGATCATCCTATTAGATGGCACGAGTCGTCGTAGAGCAGCAGAGTTGATGAGATTTGCAGATGATGGGATGACAAGGAAGCTACATTTGATGCTCTGACGGAGAAAGATGCAGGATAGTAGAGAAATCGATGGCGCTATCTCCAATTTAACACACAAAACGGAGTCTTGGGAAGAAGCTTCAGGTCTTGAGGATTCAATCTTTGTATTGCTTTGGAAGTCTATATACAAATCATGTCTGAGGAGAGAGACAGTGAGAGATCATTGAATTCTTCCTCAGTTCTGCGCTTAAAGACGAGATAATGAAAATCATGGCCGCCCTGAAGCAGACCCGAGCCGACAAGCGAACTGCTGCAAGGTCTTTGTTGTTGTAGGAGACAACAATGACCACGTTGTTCTGGGTGTAAAGTGCATGTAAGGATTCTGGAGGATGACAGAAACTTTTCCAACGATGAGAATGATGATGATCGTGAAGAAGGTGGGCAAAAGGCAACTGAGGTGACAGCCAGGCTTCACTTCAAAGTGCAGCAAGGAGGATGCGACTGCCATCCGTGGCGCCATCATCCTGGCTTCGAGAAAGAAAAAAATAAGCGTGGAGATTTTTAATAGAAACAGAGTCTATCCGTTCACGGGATCTTAAACAGAAATGAGCACAGAGTTCACCTAAAAATTTCGAGGAAATCTTCGACAGGTAGGGAGTTTATTCTTCCAAAGGATCTGCAATGAGAGGAGCACAGAGTTCACCTCTGCTCAACTCTCCATACGAGACATACAAAGAGCCTCACACAACGCTGAGGTGTAAAGTGAGATAAACCAGTCTATGAACAGTGTTAGACTGATTGTGAAGCATTAAGTTGAAATGTCCCGGTCAAGCAAAGAGAGATCTTACCTGAACCAGACCTGAAAGATGCAATTGCCTGCTGAATCTAAAATTTGCCAGAAGACTTTTGGAATAGCAGCTGCTTTACTAATGCAAGGTTGTGGCCCAAGACAAGGATTCGTCATCCAAACCAATGCCACGCACAACACTTAATCCACATGCGGCAGAGTTTGTTCTTAAGGGATTGAAGCTTTTAGATGGAAAGGCTTCTTCAGTAACCAGTTCATCTTCCTGATGATTTGACACCAGAATTTGAGTATCTATCTAAGACAATAGATGACAGATTAGAGTTTCAGCAGTTAATGCTGGAAGAGAATGCATAAATAGACTCCATCAACCTACTTGTAAACGAGTTTTCAAGCTTTGGAGCGGAAAGTCTTACTGATATCTATTTGGCAAATAATGGTGATCTTGCCCTCACCATTGAGATGTTCCTCCCACCACTGTGATGAAGAAAAATCAAGAAAGGGGTCTGTTGCTTTTCATTAAAATCTCTCTCACTTCTGGAACTTCTGAAATCCTCTGCTGGACAGGCAACTACCAAGTTACAGAATGTACATGCTGATGTGAAGAACATTTTTCTTCCTACTGCTAAAAAACTGCTTTGAGATCCCATAAATTACTGGTTTTCCATATTTGATAGAAACCTTTGAGAGCATCTGAAATCAGACGTGTTGTACAACAGATGGTTCTCTGCATTAAGGGACATGCTTGGCTGGAATATTATTCTGTTCAATGTAACTGTCATCATACACCTGAATGTAAACAGTTTATGAGATACTTCAGATTTTTCTGAATATGAACTTCATGTAACTCATTTGACAAGGAATTTAGTGAACTTTGGCATCAAAAATTCGATTTCTTCTTGTTAGTCTCTTCACTTGTTGCAACTTGAACTCCGTGTTCTGCAGCCCTTGCGTGAACTCTACGACACCGTTAGCCAAAAAACGAATTAGCTTCCCTCCTTTACATTTTGGGGTTCCCGCCTGTTTCTCCAACGTACCACTTCTTTTTCTTTTTGTTCTTTTCACAAGATGAGTTTGTACTTTGCGCTTTGAGCTAGCGCAAGGTGCAGGACAAGCAAAAGAAGCAATACTCTTGTTTTATACTGTCCATCATCTCCACATCTCCATCATCGATCATCACTTGGTAATCTGTAGTCTCCAAGCTTAAGTTTGATCCAAGTTATGAAAGACGTATATCTCTCACTGTAATAATGATACAGCTCATGATAATCTTCTCTATCATGATAGTCATAATAACTAGTTGATCCTAAGAGGTTATACTAATGTTTCTGTTGTGTTGTAATCTCATTGGTGCAGTTGTAATTTCTCACAGTGTGATTAGGCACGGGAGTCAAGACATTATAAATTCAATCCGTCACCATTAGTACGGCCACTCCTTAATAGCTCAGGTACTATTTTACAAGAAACTTCAAGTTTCCTCTTTAACTGTTTTTAAAATATAGTATGGTTGTAAGAATGTCATGTCCTCATAAGCATAGCCGGGCATTGAGAAACTTATAGTCTCAGAAATTGAAGGCTATAACAAAAATATGGTGCATCTACTAACACATAATTAATGTACATTACAGAAAATGTATCAAAAGAAGTATTTATTGTTATCCTTCACAGCACAAGCATCTAATCGTGAGTCTGAACTTGCCCATAGTCATCTAGGATTAAGAGCAAGTTACCTGGACAATGTACCTGAGTCCAACATTTGCACTACATCATTTGATGTAGATTTCTCCAGGTTTGTTCTGAGGGAGCGACATACCAATCTTGGGATTGACTATTTTCACAATTGCATTCCGCACAACTGTTCCAATGGACCCTGCTTTAACAGGAAATGGATGCTTTGCAAATGCAGGTGTGAGATGGCTAGCATAGGCCTTACCTCAATCATCCCATAGCCCTGCACAATGTAATCACCCTCTATTGTTGTGTCATCACCCCTCTAACTTGAGGGTTGTAAACTTTGAGCATACTTGCTATCTCAAGTTGTATCTCTGAGCAGACTTTCTTGGAACAGCTTATCAATGTATGAATGACATATATAGATAAGCTTATCAATGTATAAATGATATATATAGATAAGCTGACTTGAAGGTTGTAAACTCTGAGAAGACTTGCTTGGAACAGCTTATCCATGTATGAATGATATATATAGATAAGCTGTGCAAGGCAAGCTCCAACTATGTCTACCAACAATATCTTCACTTGAATTTTCACATGAATCTAGGCTCTGGAACATTCAAGAGAAAGATCAGCACTGACAAGCAAGGTAGCTGGTAGAGTCTTATATAGATACCCCTCTTTTGCACATCATTATGATTACCTCAGCCCCATTCACACCCTACAAGCTAGGCAAGGCATGTATGAAGGATATGTTTCTTCACAAACAGCAGGGAAAGAGATCAAAATTGTTAATGTTAAGTACAAACCTGCCCAATGATTGCATGGGGGACTCTGGCCTTGAATTCATCTTCAAGATCTTTGCCAAGGGGAGCAAATCCTGACATGAGCATTCTGATGCTACATACTCTGTTCAACACATCCATTCCAGTGATGTGGATGCTACATTGCCACCACAGCAACCAGAGCTTCAGCAGAGTATCTCTATAGAAGACTAATGCCACCTGCAATAATCTGAAAACTGTGAGAGCTGGTTTGTCCATTTCTATTGCTAGCCAAGGGTTGTGTGATTCACCATGAGTCATTGAAAATGTTGGAGATGTGATTGATTGACAAACATTACATACTAGAAAATCGTACCTTTGATATTCTTGACAAACATTACATACTAGTGGAAGTCCTTGATTCTCAAAAATGTGACCTGTAAAGCCAAAAGCCAAGGCAGGAGACGTGCTTGCCATATCAGGCCCTAGTGGAGCTACCAAGTCCAACTTGCTTGAGCTTCTGGCTCGCATGATCAAGCCCGCTAGCCCCCCTGAGAGCATCATGGTGAACCGGCCGCAGCCCATGGTTGAATCCAACTCCTTCCGCTTATTGGATGAATCCAAATCTGGATTAGATAGTGCATTAGCTCTCAATGTGGTGGATATGCTACATTCCATGGATAAGACACAGTTAAGAACAATCATTATAACTATAGGCATAATACCAAGGGGAGAAGATCCTGACACGAGAATTCTGATGCTGTAGACTCTGATCAACACATCCATTGCAATGATGTGAATGCTACATTGCCACCACAGCAACCAGAGCCTCAGTAGATTATCTCTGGTAGAAGATAATGCCACCTGTAGTAATATGAAGATGGTGAGTATCTCTGCAGAAGACTAATGCCACCTGCAGTAATCTGAAAACTGTGAGAGCTGGTTTGTCCATTTCTATTGCTAGCCAAGGGTTGTATGATTCACCACGGGTCATTGAAAATGTTGGAGATGCAATTGATTGACAAACATTACATACTAGAAAATCGTACCTTTGATATTCTTGACAAACATTACATACTAGTGGAAATCCCTAATTCTCAAAAATGTGACCTGCAAAGCCAAAAGCAAAGGTAGTAGACATGCTTGCCATAGCAGGCCCTAGTGGAGCTACCAAGTCCAGCTTGCTTGAGCTTCTGGCTGGCATGATCAAGCCTGCTAGCCCCCCTGAGAGCATCATGGTGAACCGGGGGCAGCCCATGCTTGAATCCAGCTCTTTCCGCTTATTGGATGAACCCAAATCAGGATTAGATAGTGCATTAGCTCTCAATGTGGTGGATATGTTGCATTCCATGGCTAAGACACGGTTAAAAACAATCATTATAACTATAGGTGCAATACCAAGGGGAGCAGATCCTGGCATGAGCATTCTGATGCTGTAGACTCTGATCAACACATCCATTGCAGTGATGTGGATGCTACATTGCCACCACAGCAACCAGAGCCTCGGCAGAGTATCTTTGTAGTAGAAGACTAATGCCACATGTAGTAATCTAAAGACGGTGAGTATCTCTGCAGAAGACTAATGCCACCTGCAGTAATCTGAAAATTGTGAGAGTTGGTTTGTCCATTTCTATTGCTAGCCAAGGGTTATGTGATTCACCACGGGTCATTGAAAATGTTGGAGATGCAATTCATTGACAAACATTACATACTAGAAAATCGTACCTTTGATATTCTTGACAAACATTACATACTAGTGGAAGTCCTTGATTCTCAAAAATGTGACCTGCAAAGCCAAAAGCCAAGGCAAGAGACGTGCTTGCCATAGCAGGCCCTAGTGGAACTGCCAAGTCCAGCTTGCTTGAGCTTTTGGCTAGCATGATCAAGCCCGCTAGCCCCCCTGAGAGCATCATGGTGAATCGGCCGCATCCCATGGTTGAATCCAGCTCCTTTCGCTTATTGGATGAACCCAAATCTGGATTAGATAGTGCATTGGCTCTTAATGTGGTGGATATGCTGCATTCCATGGCTAAGACACAGTTAAGAACAATCATTATAACTATAGGCACAATACCTGCTCACTTGCGATAATTTGAACTTGCACTTCATCAAAGCCACTGGAGTAGAGGCGCTTGTCCATGATGTCCATCAACTTCCGTTGATCCATTTTCTGTGCTGCCCAGCTAGGTAAATGCCATGCCTCTTGCCATGCCATGTCAATGACTTATCAAGATACATAATCATACTGAGGCACACGACTGATGATAGTGTCAAAGACGTATTATGACACTGAAGCACACTACTCAATATGCTGCTTACCTGACAATACAACTCCCGAAGTTGTTCTCTTGCTAGAATCACCTATTCATTGGTTAGATATCCAATTCATTGTCATCCTTCATCCCAATTCGTTGTCAACCTAGAGTCAACTTAGCCACTAGAAGGTTTTGACATTTCCTGACATGGGAAAAAGAACTCTTTTCCCTTCATAATATAAGCATTCACCAATTCCACATAATATAAGCATTCACCAATTCCCAACATTGGCATTTTATTTTGGTTTATCCTTCATCCCAATCCATTCTTCCTCATGTCCTTATTAACCAAGATAATACTGTAGTCTGTCTTTTATTTTGAATTCTTTCTCATAACAAAACCATTTAATACAAATAACTGGCAACTTACAGTAGCTGCAAATGTGGTAATTGATTTCAGTCCAGCTGTATAAGCGTGCACTTCAAATAATGTTGAAAAATCATTGATATTTAGTCGAGCCATTACATCTAAGTAGAGCCATGATAACCAGTCCCCCAAAAAGCGGTATGCATAGGCAATTGCAAGAAGTAGGAATAGCCTGCTCTGCTGTGTCATGTAGTCAATCACTTGTTGAAAGCAACAAAAATCTCTCCCAATTAATTCTGTATGGATCATGTGTTTCGCATGGACTCAATAACATAGAGATTAAGAAAGGACCACTCAAACCATGAGTCTGCATTTAATATTACCTGTACTTCAGGCTGCCCTTTTTGAGATCCAAATTTGTGTCTCACTGCACTATATCTGACTGCTATAGTGACAGCCCTGTGGTACACCAGATGGTACATACTTCCCCTCTTTTGTTACTATTGCCAACATGCAAGATATGAGTAAGTCATGCATGACACAGCATAGTAATTACCTTACCTACATTGTGTATGCCATAGTCATGGCCATCTGTCAGTAGATGTGCATAGACGATTGCATGTGTTGACACCTTTCTCAAGCCTCCTGGCCACCACTGCCCAAAACAATTAAATAAAGAAGACGATATTCTAAGTTGCATATGTAGACGGCCAGTGCCTGCTGATAAAATAAAACAGAAATGCCTGACTCAATGAAAAACCTGATCTTAATTTGGTAGATGCTAGAGTAGGACTATGTATGGCAAACTCATCCATTGAAGGATCGAATGTTGTTGTAGTTTCCAACCCTTGCACGTTTGATCCATAGCCAAGTTTTTTCTGGGCATAGCATCCTAAGATGGATTGTCGGCATGCAAGTGGTAACCACTTCTTTTGCTGCTCATCAGTTGCTTGATGACTCTGTAGAGCCTACATCTGTTCTTGATGTTGGCCATTGCTTTTCTCCACCCTTAGAGTGCATATGTGCTCAACAAACAGAGCCGGGTTCCAACGGTTGGGAATTGAATTCACACCCAGATCCATCATGTCCTCATGCACAGGTAAATGAAAACAACTGCATTCATCCAATTTTCATCTAAATAGAGCAGCTGTTATCACACCATAACATCAGACTTCCTGTCGCATGCCCGGACACTGCACCATCCTCGAGATTGTTTCAAGACCCATATGAACAGCCACACTTCAGTAGGATGCTGAGCTATAGTCAAGGTATAGATCTCTTGCCAAGCAGCAGTAAACGGTCCTGTTAGGTAGCTAGAGATTCGGATAAAGTTCAGGATACGTTTCATTTTGTGTTCTCTCAGGCTGTTAGGCAACAATGCTGCGGGCTCAGGTGATGACGGCTGTCGTTAAATCTGGGCCCGCATGGTTACGCGGCAGCCGGTTCCATCCGTTAAAAATAAAAAGCCTAAGAAATCTCGTAACGCAACCCCACCGGGAATCCACCCTACATCCTGTGCCTGAGATCCTTGCGCTCTACCAACTAGCTTACACATGTGTTGATGAGAACATGCAGTATAATAATAACGATATAAGATAATACATAAAATGACCCCTAACAAGCACTAGGTCATCGGCACGTGGCTTGTCTGCGGGCCATCACCCGTAGAAGGCCGATAACGTGAGCTGGTGATGACGACTCAAGATGGTGGGGAGAATGCTCTTCTTCTCAATCCAGAATAATTGAAGGAGCTGAAGCAATTGCTGCCGCAGTAGATCTGGGATGAGTGGGCAAACATTGTTTGGTGCTTCCATGCTGCTACGCAAGACTCATGTGCTCAATTGCCTTCTTAACCTACTGAGGAACTTTCGATGGGTAGTTTGACAGTTCCTTTGGCAACTACAGGTGGTCCTACTTTGGCTGTGATCTACTTGGGCTTTCTGAGGTTCATTGCTATCGTTCTTTAGGTGGTGTTTGCGGCAATACAGGAGACCACGTTTCATTGGAGATCAGTCCGGAACTGATCTGTCTTGGAAGCCTTCGAATCGATCCAGCCCTATCCTTCCAACCTTGCTCCATTAATCAAAGACCTTTTTTGGACGAGTCTAAAGGGAAAGAATTGGCCAAGGAGGACACTACCCTTAGTGGTTTGGTATATATTGATCAATCAATCCAGATTGATTAAGAGCTAGAACCAGATTAGTCATACGCTATACATGCTTACTTGTAGATCCAAATTATCCAACCTTCATTGTGTGGTAAATACTAGTTTATCCTTGTTGGGTACGCAACATGGGTAACATAGGAGGAAAGGAGGACAAGTCTAAAGGGAAAGAATTGGCGAAGGAGGACACGACCCTTATTGGTTTAGTACATATTGATCAATCATTCTAGATTGGTTAGGAACTAGAACCATATTAGTCATACTCCCTACATGCTTACTTGCAGATAAAAATCTAACCTTTGTTGTGTGGTAAATACTAGTTTGTCGTAATTGAGGGGGTCTTTGACTAGTATTGAGTATGCAATATGGGTAACATAGGAGGAACAAGGACATGCTTGATTGCCATTGGAAAAAGGAATTAATGCTCATTAGAATTATTTGCAAAGAAAAAAATAATAGTACAATTCACTTACCACTTTTTTTACTTGATTAACCTTTTTACCATAAACGTTGAATATAAAAGGTTAGATCTCCTTAATGGTCAGCTTCCTTGTTAGGAGGAGTTGGATATAGAACAAAAGCCTAAAATTATCCCTCTTGCAAAAAAGAATACAAACTTCTGAGCTTGTGGACTCAGGTTCAATGTATGTAGAGTCTTTGAGTTGTCTTTTAGTCAATGGTTTAAGTTTTATTAGTATGTACATTAAGAATGGTTTTATTTATTTACAACATTTATTTACAACATGAGCTTTATGGATCCACCGGTCATTGTAAAAATCTAAGTTATATGTGAGCTCAACGAGTGTATCTAAGTTGGTCGTTTGAATCATAAGGACACATGAATAAGACATAAGATTGCTAAGTGGGGAGGGTATATAAAAAAGATTGGCCATGTGAAGCTCCTCTTCAGTGAGGATCTTATCCAACAATGAGTAATGAAGCAACTCTTTGGGTGTGTCCAATTTGTGGACTTCAAGAATGGGTTGCATAGCTATTGAATCCTGGTATGTTAGATCACTACTTAGCAAATTGATTGCACAATGCTGCTCAACCAAGGTAAAAAGGCAATTGCCTTTAGTGGCCATTTTGAGACGATGTTGATACCAATTCCATGTGAAGTGACTAGAGGAGGTACACAAGAATTTAAGTTCTTCGGCATTGGAGGGATTCTAAAGACTTGCAATTGTTGTGTGGATGGAAATGATGCATCACTTTTATAGCTCATTTTGGATAGTTCACATGAGAGTTTCTCCTAGATAAGAAATGCTCTTTCAGAATAGGTGTTCATGCTCTTCTCACTTGGGGTGCTACTAGGATGTGAGTGTGGTCAAAGGGAGGTTCACTAAGTTTGTGCATGGAGGATAGAGCAGCTCTTTGTAGCTCAACCATTGCAGGTTCTTCATGAGACATGTGATTGTTGGCTAGGCTTATGGTTTCTTGTGTCATGATGGATTGATTGGATGGAGGATTGATTGGCTAGGCTTATGGTTTCTTGTGTCATGATGTGATTGCATGGAGGATTGATGGATCTCTATATTTTGCTTGGCATGACAAACCATGATGAGCCTAGTGTTTTTTTTTGTACCAACGATCTATGCAACATCTAGCGCGATGGGATTTGTAGCTCAATGATGAGCTGGGTTTAGTACAGTTAGCCCGTAACTTTTCCTAATCCATAGCAATGATGTAGGTTTATTGTTATTGTGGTTCTTGAGTATATTGACTATATGTGGGAGTTGACTCAGGATGAGGTAGTGGATCCTAATGGCTCAACCACTTTGCTATTATTTGCTTGTGAAGCCTAAGGTATTTATATCCTTGATAATACCCTTGGTTACATAGGAGGGACTTGGGAACCTATTGGGGTATTTTTTGTGGTCTGTAACAATTAAAATAATGCTTACTATATATTTATCTAGAGTAGGCAATGGTCTTTAAGGTTTTTTCTCATGTGAGAAGTGGGTTGAGACTCTTTTTAGGATCTTGAAGTCTAAGCATTGGTGGTCACAGGCCATTAGTTTTGAGCTTACATGATTAGTAGCTTTGACATGAGAGACATTTTGGTTATGGGACACATTTGGTGAGGCAATTGTTTGGTAGTATTTGGCATGGTCCTTAAAGTAAGTCCCCTATGGCTAAAGATTGAGATGACTCTTGCACCTAGAAACCTTAAGTGTATGGGCTTGTCAGCATAATTGACACGGCACTCTATGATGAATTTAAATGAGCACCTCAATATGATTTTGATTCTTATTCCTTCTCTACTAGTTAGAACATGGAAGAGGATTGGAATGTTCTCTGTTTCCAATATCTATTATACATTACACTGGCCAACAGTGAATAAGATTGGCCTCCAAAAGGTTGTATCTTTGTGTTAGTGGGTTGTACCATTTGTTGGCCTTATTTTAGCCAATTATAGTACAAAAGGGTATTGCAATCAACACCTTCATTAATGAGTGCTTCCATAGTGATATTGTTGGTGATAGTCAACTAGATAAGGAGGTAAGTGTGTGGAACTATAATGTCGTCCTCCATTCCTAGGTTAATGATAGTGTTGTCAAATGTCGAAGTTCCTAGGAAAAAGAATATTTTTGGGTTGATGGGTGAGGTGTGCACATTGCTACATTTTTTCATACATGTTTTCTTAGTCACCACAATGGATAACACAAGAACATCAAGATCCTTCATGGGTGACCCCTACAAATAATGACCTAGAGAGTAGTAGTATCTAATATGCCTTTTATTAAAGTGACAATATCCAAGGTTTCTAACTCCATTGTCCCATTGATGATATGGACATGGTAGGGTCTAAGGGCTCGAAACATCAGCTTCTACTTGTGGACTTTCATTGAGTATAGTAGCATGAGGTCTCCTTTCTCAAATGATTGCTACTTAATGTGTTTATCAAACATGGCTTTTTATCAAGCTTCCTCAGTGAGCAAGGCATGACTTCCAAGTAATCATGTCTCATTCAATTGTTATAGTTCCATGAGGCATGCAATCCGAGCTTTTGAATATTCCTAGCATTTCTAAACTATGATACAAATACCTGGGATGAGGAACTAGACTAGCATAATTGTGTTGGTCTTGTAAATCAACTTGAAGGGTGTTTGGCCTATAATTGTTTTATAGGTTGTGCAATAAGCCCAAAGTGCAATCATGAGCTTATTATCCCAACATAATCTAGAATCTGAGACTTTTGTTTCAATACATTAACCAAGATTTTATTAGTTTCTTCTGCTTGGTTTTTGGCTTGTGGATAGTAGCAACTAGAATTTCAGTGGAAGACCATGATTGTGGACATAAGATGTTCACTAACTTCAATTAAGAAGTGAGTTCCTTGGTCACTAACAATCTTGATGGGAGACAATGACCCTCCATCTCATCTCTTATCACCAAGAAATCTCATCTCCTATTAGTTGACTAAATTAAAAAATTAAAGATCCCATTATATGAGCTTCCACCCCCCCCCCTTAGGAGGTACAATTTCAAAATTGATCCTCCATGAGCAATTTTCCTTAGACTCAAATTTTCAAGTGGCCATGTGACACAATGACCCTCTTTCTCTTATACAAGGGAGATACTTCTTCTAACTTAGGGAGGTTTAGTTTTAAAAATTAAGCCTCTCAATATGTGACCATCCATCTCCTCTCCTACCACGAGGCTCAATTTCAAAATTGGACCTCCATGATGAGGCCTTCTTAGACATAATCTTTCATATGAGCATGTGAGACATTGATCCCCACCACCTCACTTATTAATTAGACCTCCCAATATATGACCCTCTAGTCCATCTTTTGTAAGGAGGCTCAATTTAAAAATCTTGAGCTCCATGTGGTGGCCTTCTTAGACTTAATGTTTCAAGTAACCATGTGAGACAATGACTCTTCACCTCATCTCTTATTAATGAGATACATTCTCTCCTATTAAGAGACTCAATACGAAAAGTGAGCCTCCTAGTATAAGAACCTCCACCTTCTCTCTCCTTAGGAGGTTCAATTTCAAAATTAATCCTCCTTAAGTGTTCAAGTGATTAAGTGAGATGATGACCCTCCATCTCATCTCCTATTAGTGAGGAATTACCTCTTCTATTTTAGGAGATTGAATTCAAACATTGAACCACTTATGAATATAGACCTATTTAGACAGGAATTTTTTAGTGATCATGTTAGAGAATGACCCTTTATCTCACTTTCTATGAACGAGACACCTCTTTACTTTAAGGAGACTCAATTTCAGAATTGAGCCTCCCAATATATGACCTCCATTAGGAGGATCAATTTTAAATCTGATCCTCCATGAGGAGGCCTTCTTAGACTCAAAGTTTCATGTGAGCATGTGAGACAATGAACCTCCTCTAACTCTTCTCTTGTTAAATCCTTCTCCCAATATATGACCCTCCAACTCCTCTAAAGAGGCTCAATTTCAAATACTTTGGACCTTCATGAGTAGGTCTCCTTAAATGTAAAGTTTCAAGTGACAATGTAAGACAATGACCCTCCACCTCATCTCCTTAGTGAGATGCCTTCTGTTCTAGCAGGAGACTCCATTTGAAAACTAAACATCCTAGTATATAACCCTTAGGGAGGCCTCCTTAAGTTCAATGTTTTATATGAGCATGTGAGAGGCCTTGCTAATCTAGATTGTCTGCTTAGGATATATGACTCTTTGCCTTTTCTTTTATTTTAGGAAGCTCAATTTTAAGATTGAGCCTCATAATATATGACTCTCCACCTCCTCTCTTATTAGGAGTCTCAATTTCAAAATTAAGCTTGCATGATGAGGCCTCCCTAGATAAAATGTTTGAAATGAGTCACCCACAATAGGGACAAGCTGCAAGAAATAGCTCACAATTGCGGTTCACTTTTAGAGTCTTTCCCTGCACTATTATATCATCCATTGGCTTCTAGTACTTCTCTTGCTCCTTGCCCAACACTTGAGTATTCATTCTAGCTTCTTTGACTTGCCTTCATTCCAAGTTGAAATGATCAACCATTGACTTATTATTGTAGACAAAAACCTATTCTTCACAATTTGGTACCATAGCAAAGTTTTGAGGATTTATGCTTTTTTCATACTTATCCACCACTAAATGTTTAATACTAGGATGATGTATGTATTCTTGGGAAGAATCTATGGATAAGTTAGATCTTGCTATGCTCCGTCATTGGACGATTTATTGCAATCATAAATAGTGAAAAAAAAAGCTTATGTATTGAATATTAAATAAATGTTTTTATGCTACTCAGGATTGCTCTTAGATAAAAATGTGTGCTCACAATTGGTCATGTTGAGTACGCCCTTGCTTAAGCTTTCATCTTTGATCTCAAGCTCCTTTACATTCATACTTGCTAGATGTTGCATTGGTTAGTGTTTTAGGCTTGGATATTTATGTCATGCATATGCTCTCGGACATATTACTTGCCATTATTGGGCTTTCAGAGCTTTTGATGTATATGCATTCATCTTGCCTTGCTCTCCAATATTCTGATCTACTTCTAGTGGGATTAATTTTAATTTTGTATAATAAAGCTTCACCTTTGGGGATTGTGGGATCTCTCTTTATGCTCATTGGTTTATGTACAACTTGTCCTTGTAGTAATTGATCATTGTGGGCCAATCTCTATTTTGCATTTGGGTTTCTAGTACTTCCTCATGTCAACAACATAGAGATTGTGTGTGCATCAATACATACTTCATTATGTACTAAGCTTCATTGTTCATGAGTGGTTAGTTGGTTGCAGTGTGGTATATCTCACAAATGTTTAGAGATCTATTATGTAGAGTTGGCTTATGTACATGGTTAGCTCATGGTTGATATGCATCTATATATGACACTTCTGGATTCTCTAATAGTATTTGGTACTTGGAGTTTTCATGCTCTTTCTTGGACATTGCTAGATGTACTATAAGTCATGTTGCTATCTGGACTTCCCTAGTAGTGGGAGCACTCTATTTTGGACTTTTGCCTTCATTTCTCTCATTATGTGCTACAATTTTTTTGGATTTATTGAGAGCAACTAGTACTTTTACTTTGTGGAAAAAATACATCAAGTTATTCTCTCCATGTTGATTTCATTTTTGGCTCAGCTTTGGAGTTGATTTACTATTATTATGGTAGCCCATTCTCTCTTATTATGGTATCCCATTCTCTCTTTTCTTTCCACTCATAATGGTAAGTGCTTTTAATGCATTTGGGGATAGTGTCATATTTAACATTGATAAGTTAGATGGCATAACTTCAACTATTGGAAGACCCAATTATGGTAGGTTTTGGTGCAAAAGAAGCAAGTTAGACAATGAAATGGAAAGGTGTAAAGCCTAAAAATATAGATGTTGACACTTGAGATGACCTTGATGAGCTATGCAAGTCCAATATCATTTTATCTTTGTCTAAGCATGTACACTTTAATGTCATTGAGACTAAGAGTGGTACATAGCAATTATGGGAGAAAATACACAATCTCTATGATAAGAAAGGCCCAACTACATAGTTACAATGGCTTAAGAAACTTGTTGACATTTGTATGAAGGAAGGCACACCTATGTATACTCATTTGAGTCCATTTCACTATATTTGTAGCCAACTCACTTTGTAGAAGATCATCTTTGATGATAACATAAAATCTATGTTTTTGCATATCACTCTTCAAGAGGGAATGCCTTTCATACTCCTATTAGTACTAAGGCTCGTAAGGATAGTTTTAAATGTTCAAATGTAAATGGAGCCTTTCTTATTGAGGAATTAATAGAAAAAAGGCTAATGCAGCTTGTATCTCTCACATGATCTTAAAGTTAGAGGCACGAATGATACCACAAGTAGTTATGAATGCCGTGGTAGAGACCCACAATAGAATAGGTCTAATTCTAGACCTTGTAGATAGGGTGATAGTGAATCCCACGACTCTAAGTAGTCTCTTGCTTGTCATTATTGTGGACAATATAAACATATGCAACCATAGTGCCATAAGATGCACCATAAGATGTGCCAAGATAGGTGTGAGAAACACAAAGGAAAAACACAAGATAATTCTAAGACGTTTGATTATCAACACATTACAAAGTCCACTATCATGATTGAGAATATAAATACATTGGAGTATAGTTCACATTATTATATTTTGGCTACTTCTTCACTTCATGACATGTAGTTGATAGCTAGTTAATCTTCTTTCTCTCAATTCTATTACTTGATTCAGGTGCTTCTTTTCATGTGACTCCATACCGTAGTTGGTTCTACACGCATCGTATTATTTCTAATTTCACCATGTTTGTGATATTTTTGGCACTAATGATATATAGTTATAATTTTTCACAAGTACTTCCTTTGTTCTCCATGATGTATAGTATGTACCCACTTTGACCAAAAGCCTTATCTTTGTAGGATAGTCGAATGATGTTGGATATCATGTCTCTTTTGGTGAATTTGCATGGAGAATCACTCGTGGCAATCTCATTTTTGGTAGAGGTACCAAGATTGGTAGTCTTTATCATTTGCTTATGTCTAGCTCCACTCATCATGCTTTGGCTATTACTAACCTCCCTCATGTGTTTCTATGGAATTGTTGCCCTTGGTCATATGTCACTCAAAGGAATTAAAGTTTTGATTCTTATGATCATTTTTTATATGGCAGGTATGTGGAGAGTCAAGCTCATCTACCATTGTACTAATCTAGATCTTAGATGTTAGTAGCCATGTGTGTGTCACTAATAACTCAAGTAGACTAGACTTAACCATAGTTAGTGAGCTATGGCTAGTAAGTTAGACTTATCTTCATTCACACTAGTGTAGACAATTGAGTGTGTTACATAGATTGAAGAATAATGGAATAAGAAGAAAGTATAGTGCTCTTGGGAGTGTGCTCCATTCCTTGCTCTACATCTTCTCGCCTATGTTTTTATCATGGTATTAGAGCAAGCTTAGTCTGTTAAAACGAGAAAGGCAAGAGGCATGTGTGGTGGCTCTTGTAATCAACCATTAGAGATTTGTGGAAGGAAGATAAAAAGCATTGTTGAGTGGAAACTGAGGCATGTGAGTAGCAAAAACCACATGAAGCTCTGCAATGATTGCACCTTGCAAGGACCTACCAAGATAGTATGAAAACTAGCGTGAACTATTGTAGAAGGCCTATCATTTTTCATCATTATTTGATAGAGATTACTCTTCTCAACTCTAAGCATATTTCCCATGTGTATCAGATTGTATGTAGTCATACAAGCTGAACTCTCATAACTCTTGAACTGAATATTTTCATTGAAGCTCAGGGTACTGGTGGTGGCCAATGATGCTGGTATGGTGATATATGATCAATGTTTTGTCTATGGATGCTCATGAGCATTGAATACTCATGGTTGGCTAGTGTGATGCTTGTTTTGGCTAGCTATGGCCTATTTGAATGTTTTTATTCTTACTAGTACTTGAAGAATGTACGAGCATTCATACTCATATATCCATGCATCAACTCTCAGTGGTTATGGCACTTGCCTAAGATGTCGAGCTAGTTTTGGGCTAATAATGCCTCAATTGTAATGTAGAATGAACTACTACTATCTCATAGACTACTTGTTTGCCTATTGTTAAAAAGATTGTCTACATAAGGGCTATGTAGTAAATGAAGTCTACATGAGGATGTTATCACTCCTTGATATTATGTAGATGTCTAGAGATGTATAGCAGGCTACTTAGCTAAAATTCTACTGGTTACTACACAGACACTAGTATAATCACTCTAAACTAAAACTGCCATAATGGTAAGAAGTATATCTAGGTTATACAACTGAGATATTTGGATACTTTCTAATGTATTGATTGTTGCTCTATGACTGAAATGAGTTGGATTGAACTGAGTATAGAGTGTATAAATATTTCTTGAATGTTATGCAAGCATTGAGTCATTGAAAATACTATCTTTAGTTTGTTGGGAGTTAGGTATTGAGAGGTTGAATACTACAGTGAATACATAGAGCTAGGGCTATGGCAAATGCTGATAGGACTGACAATATCACTTAGATAATAGGTGAAAATTTTGATAACAACATTTATACTTGAAAATTTTGTATGGTGAATTTTTGAATGGAAAAGGCTATTGGGATTTGGTGACAAGTGAAGAAGCTGAACCTAAGATTCCAAAACACAATCCCTTGGTTTTCTAAACAATAGAGAGCACATTGTGCATGGCTTGAACATGATTGCAAAGTCTTGCAACACTAGCTTTCATTATGTATCTTTGATGCAAGGTCATGTAGATTATGAATTGCAAGTCATTAAAAGATGCTTGGGACATTTTGATGTGATACTATGACACTAATACTAGTGTATAAAAAATTGAGTTGAAGCAAAAGTTTAATACCTTGGATAGGAAAGGACAATCCATACATGATTATGCAATAGAGATAAAGACCATTGTTGACTAGCTAGCATTTGTTGGAGCTAAGGTTGATGACCAAGATTTGGTTGAAGTTACATTGAATGATCTCAAACCAAAGTATAAGTCATTTGATATATACTTATCAGTATGATAAAAAATGCCTGAGTTTAATGAGCTAGTTCCTTTAATTGTTCATGAAGATGTTAAATTGGGGCTAGCTACTAACTCGAGTAGCTCAAAAGGTAGAGATGAAATTTTTTATTTGAATCAATGAGGCCATGGAAGAGGGTTCTCTTGTGGTGGACCAGGATCTTAATAGAATGCATTTCAAAATATGAAAAATCAACAATGACAAAATGCTAGATGTTGTGGATACTTCCAAGCAAGGGGGAGATCCAACTCTAGAGGCAAAGGATCATGCCAATCACAGACTACATATGAAAATGCAAACAAGGATAAGGATTGTCACTATTATGGAAAGCATGTCCACATTACCAAGGAATGTTGGAAGAAGAAAGACAATCAAAAAGGCAAGTGGTAGGGTCATCATGCTTTGTCCAATCATAGTGAGGATGCTTCTATTAATAGGTTATTAACTATGACATATGTTCGGAACCATGTTTCTAAAGAGAATAAGTTAGATTATGTATGATATATTGAATTTCAGACATCCAATCATATGACACCTCATGGGGAATGGTTTAGTGACATGATTTTAGATAAGCATGGGTATGTTTGTATAGGAGATGATGTTGGAAACTGCAAGGAAGACGAGAGACGAAAGGAAGAGAGGAGAGAAGAGAGATATGAGACACCAGAAGTGGAACCCCAGAAGTGTGTCAACTGAGCACACATGATAGTAATATATAGAAGGGACCTGGGGTGCTATATATAGATAGACTATATATAGCTAACACTTGGGGCGCTATATATAGACAGACTATATATAGCTAACATCCCCCGCTCAAATAAAGGTCCCTTACTATGGATAAAAAACCCTTGGGGGCTCAAGGGAAAAACCCACAGCTCTATATAGGCCTACCATTATATTAATATTCAAAATATAAAATCACAAAGTTGAACTTACAAGAGTCTATTCATAGGCATCAAAGGAGCTACATCACTCATTAATTACAACATCAACGGAGAAGGAGCTATATCACTCAGGAGCTACATCACTCTTGAATTACAACAGCCTATTCAGACCTATTCAGAAGCATCAAAAGAGCTTTATCACTCCTAAATATACAACATGTAAAATAAGGATAAGCGACATCATTGCAAAAGATAAAATCTCAAAGAAATTCCTTCAACTGAACTTGGGATGTAAGCAGTATATCTGTCACATCAAAACTTAAAGAAAAATGTTGCAGTGACATTAGAACAACACAAGGTCTATAGAGACAGTTCGCGATGCCGCTCTATAGACAACATAACACATGTAGGGCCCCATGAACAGAATATAAATAAAACAATTTGTCATCAGCTGGAATATAGACGCTCATCAGCTGGAAATAATATAAACAAAATAATGTGTCATCAGCTGCAATATAGACCCTCATCAGCTGGAAAGAATATAAACGAAACAATGTATCATCAACTAGACTATCATCAATGGAATAACGAACGAGGACGATCATCATGAAGCATGGCAATATCAACATCCAAAAGCAATGTTGATTGGTGTATCATTAGCTAGAATATAGATGCTTATCAATGGAATAACGAACGAGGACAATCATCATGAAGCATGGCAATATCAACATCCAAAAGTAATGTTTATTGGTGATCCACTGGACCCCACCCCAATCCCTCAAATTGTACGCATATGAGGGAAATATATTTCCAGAAGGATCAGATGGTTGCTCCTGTAGCATTTTCAGTGTCCTCTCCAAAACAATCAGGCTTGAGAATGTAGAGAAGCTGTTTCCAACAAAAATATTAGCTCGCAAGCAGATTTCATAATCAATGGCTGATTGAGCAATATAACAGTGCTTTTTGTAGACCTCCATAACACCCAATTTTTTCTTATCGAGTAGCATTAGACCACCTACCCAACCATCTAATGGGTTGTGATCTTCTAAGAGCACTTCAGCAACTGCGAGATATACTATGCAGGGTTTTTGCAGGTAAGGAATAGTGTTCACTCTTTCGATAATCTCCTGCTTGCTGCTGCAAATATTCGGTGCCATACCTTTTCGTTTTCTCGCTCTCTCTTCAGTTTTCTTGCAATGTATCATCCAATCCTTCTCTATCCGCATGTGCAGGGCAATATAACCAGAGAGAGCCAAATTTGTCACAAAGTTACCCGAACGGAGCATTGACTTCAAAAGCCCTACTCCTTCAATGGTCTCTCTAGATGCAGAAACGGCAGCTGTCCCCAAGCATCCTTCTAAAAAGTTAAAAGAAAATACGGATAATATTGGGGGCTCAACTTCAATTAATGTGTTATCTTCAAATGAATCATTCGATAACATGTCACTTGAAGAAAGGGCTGAATTTGAAAGGAAAAAAGAAGGACGCTTACTTTTTCAAGAGGATTGGCTAGACCAATTTAAATGGTTTGTTTATGATAGAGATGAAGTAAAAATGTTTTGTAAATTTTGTTTGAAATATCCTCATCCACATAGTGCATATTCAAAAGGGGGATCTATAAATTTTAAAATTAGCAACTTAAAATCCCATGTTCGCACATCATGTCATAAGTTTGCTATGCAAGCTATTTTACTCAAAGGAAAAGACTCAATTGAAAAGAGTGTTAAAAAAATAAGAGAAGTAAAAGATGAGGCATTACTTTCATTATTTAGAACGGCATATTTGATTGCAAAGCAAAATTTGCCATTTTCTGTGTTTCCTGACATGAAAAGCTTATTGCAAGATTGCCATGCACCATACACTACTAGTCTTTATAATGATGATAAGGCATGTGCTGAAATGATTTTTTGCATGGCATCGTCTCTTATGAAAAGTACAATAGAAAAGGTTTCAACTAGTCCACGGTTTGGTGTTTTAATTGATGAGTCAAATGATATCTGGTCACATGGACATATGGTTATTTATTTATCATATCTCGAGGCTGATTGTGTTCCTAAAACAAGCTTTTATGGTATCATATATGTGCATGATGGCACTGCAAGATCTTTGTTTGAGGCTATTATTAAAGAGCTAAAGAAATGTAAGCTAGATTTATCTAGATTTGTTGCATTTGGGTCTGATGGATGTTCCACAATGGTAGGAAAGGAGATTGGTGTCCAGGCCTTATTGAAAAAACACGTTAATCCATTTTTAACATCAATTCATTGTGTTTCCCATCGTAGTGCCCTTGCAATATCTAGTGTAGCAAAAGAGATGCCTTATTGCAAAAAGCTAGAAAAACTTATTAATGCTATAGCTTTGCATTTTAATGTTAGCACGAAGAGATTAGAAGGGTTGCAAGCTATGCAACAAGATTTGGCATGTCCCATTCTTCGACGTTTAACAACACTAAGCCAAATGTTTCAAAAAGACTTTGTAGATGTCACCACTATAGATAGTCTTGTAAAGAACGAAATTGTATCCATAACACAATATTACATTGATTGTCCTCCTGTTGATGTGAATGCATTAACTATTGGAGTATATGGATATGATATCCTTCCAGACTATGGGCCTGAAAAAGGATATTTATATACATTAAGAGGTGCTTTGCATGGGAAGAAATTTTATGAGCATGATTTAAAACGTAAAATTAATGGAGACGACTTTAACAGGGCCTTAGAATTTCAAGTTTCTTTTGCCAATTTAGTGGTAAGCAACTTGAATTCTCAATTTCAAGATAATTCTATACTTAATTGTTTAAAAATACTTGTGCCTGCACAACATCCAATACATGAGAAGGCCTTAAAAAACTATGGAACCCAATAGATAGATCAATTAACTTCATATTATGGTTTTCCTAAAAAGCTAAATATAGAAGAATTCCCTGCAATGATAGAAGTTGACGAGTTTAAGAAAGAATTTAGAAATTTTAAGCATCAAGCTTCTAGAGATTGGATACGATTCACATTGTTAGAAATAACTTCAACACTTGCTTGCAATAGTATGTGGAGGGATGCTTATCCGAATATTCTTACTCTTTGTCAAGTAGCTCTTGTCCAATGTTCGAGCATTGCTATTTGTGAGAGAGGTTTTAGTGCTCGAACTGTGATAAAGAGTAAGCTTCGTAATCGTTTGGAGATTAAGAGTTTAGATGCATTAATGAAAATCTTTATTGAAGGGCCTTCTAAGTTCACTGATATAGAGTTCATTGAGAGTATGGACTTATGGGCTGAAAAAACACATAGTCATTTATACACAGCACAAGGAATTTGTTCATTGATTTTGCAATAAATTTGCATATTCATAAGAGCAATTGATTTTTTATGGCCTATGATGATTTTGAAGTCACTATGCATTATTTGCACTTTTGTTGTTTTGATTCTTTTGACTCTTAATCATTTTCCTATGTTAAACTTATTTTTCCCTTGCTTGCTTCTATCTTTTGAATAAAAATCTTTCAATTTGTTTTTAGATCATGCTTGCTTTTATAAAATATACTTGAACTTTTTTGTTTATAATGTTGGTTGTATTTCATTATGTTCTCTTTTATGTTAGTTTTTTTTTTCCTTTTTGTATCATGATTGCTTTTAATAAAATGTGTTTTGACTTTTTCTAAACTTTTTTATTTTTTGTTTTACTTAAGTTTTTTTTTCTTTTTGTATCATGATTGCTTTTAATAAAATGTGTTTGACTTTTTCTAAACTTTTTTATTTTTTGTTTTGCTTATATTTTTTTATGTTATCTTTTATGCTAGTTTTTTTTTTCTTTTTGTTTATTCTATGCTTTTAATAGTTAACTTCTTTTCTTTTTGGGTTTCTATTTTTTTTTAACGTTCTCTTTATCTTTGTGCCTATAATGTGTATACTTCTCTGAGGCCATATGGCATAGACCCACTAAGAGACATAGAAACAACTTGCATACATTTGTTTTTATCTATTTAAATTTTAGATATGTAATGTAGATCAAGTTACTAATGATAATAAGGGTTTTCATTTCTAAGGTATAAGAGAAGTAATTGAACAAATTCCAAGGAAAACTTTGAGATAAAAACCCTTTCAAATAATAGAAAAAAATGATTATCCTTTCATTAAAGATTTAAAAAGGAATTTGACCGATTCAATTTGTAGAATCAAGGGAATTGGGCCGATTCGATTTAGAATGTAAAGGTTTTGTAAGGTTCAAATTTTATGAAACCGCCTTAGGTTAAGAGAAGAAGGATCTATGTTAGGCTCACAATTTTTTTTTTCCCGAACACTGCCCCGACGGCTGCGGCTGAGCCGCATAAATATCACTATGGCCCCCCCCCCTCTTTGATCGACGTGGAAGAGGAAAGATGAAAATTCCTCTGTGCCCCCACGGCCCCACCCCTTGCATTTCATCTTCCAACACATACATCCAAGCGCCGGCTGAGCAGTTAATACCCACAGGGCCCTCTTCTTCTCCCTCGTACTCCTAAATGAATCTTTTTTTTAGGGTATTATTTCACGATGAGAAAAACTAGCATGTTGTTTTGAGCTATGAATTTGGCACACAATCTAAATATTTCCTACGTTTTCTCTATACTCAAGCCATATTGGCTTTCCTAGTTTTTCTCTATACTAAAGCTATAGCAACAATTATCAAGAGCTACATTTTGAAAATTTGGCAAAGAAGAAACAAGACACAATTGTAACTAACAATATAGCAACAATATTACTAATAATATTTTTGACCAATACTTTGGACAACGTAATAAGATTATAGATAATGCAATAAGACATTGTTTAGTAGAGAAGGATAGCTGTGGCTACCAAGTACAAGTGATAGGCTAATCCCCAAACCCAAAACTAAAACTACGAAGCTCAACCAACTCTAATACATAAACGCAGACAATATTAAGAGTGTGGGACACACATGCCACCAATCTATACTCTCAATAGAATATCTCTATTGTCTTTCAATATCTACACTACCACTCCCACAATCCTCCTCTTTGACCACATTGAATAATATTATGCCTCTTTATGTTGAGAATCAGCAATCACACTCAAACAGCCTCTTTGTATGAAGTCTCAGGGTCAAGGATATGCAAGCTAACTTATCCCATATGCACAATGGTGCCTACTGCAGTTTCCTACTTTCCTATAAAGCATTGTACTTGCTTCCTTTCTTAATGCAATGATAGTACTCTTTTCATTTCAGTAAAGTGTCAATGTCATTGTCCACATACACAAGATTGTGTTTATGAGTCCAAGTCTCAATCTTGGAACCTAATTCACTTGTGTAACAAACAGTGTCCTTTCCATCATGAGTCTACACTTATTTCTTCATCCTCCATAGCTTCCGGTTATTGCCATGCTCTAGATCCTGCATTTCTCACATGGTATCAGAGCACAGCTGAGCATGGCTTAGCATGTTTCAGGTCTTCTCTCTGCTCTCTCAGTCTCTCATAATCTCTATCCAGCTCAGCTCAAGTGTTTGACTTCATCTCCAACTCCATTTTCACTCTCTACCCCTTGGCAGCCATAGCCAACCTGCAACCTACCTCTATTGAAGGAGCTGGATCTCCACTTATAGGGCATATCTTCACTTGCTTCCTTCTGGGAAAGTGTTCCCCTGCTTCCAGAGCTTCTTCTTGTCACATCAATCCAGGACATTGGACCATCTGGAGCTCAGCATTGTGAAAATCCCCAATCTCTGCTCTGTGTCTGCCATAGCCAGACAGGACCTACCTTGCTTGGAGCTTCCATAACTCTTCAACCAGGCCATTTCAGCCCATGATTTCTTCTGGAGAGTTGTTCCTCTACTCAAGGCGCTTCATCCTAGCACAACAAACAACCACATTGGCAAGCTACAGCTCTAGCATTGCACAAATTCGACCTCGCTGTCCAGATCTGCGCCGATTCTGTTCGCGGCTCCTGCGTGCTGCATACTGACCACGATGTTGATGATCATGATAGGGCTTTTGTAGCCCATGAAATCAGCTTCCTAGGCATATAAAAAGTTTTGAAAATGATCCACTGTAGCTCCTGCAATCAGCAAAAAACCAGGCCCCTGTCTCAGAAACCCTAATTCCACCATAGCCAAAAGCTTCAAAATCTTGACATTTTTCACTGTTTCTCTCACTGAAGTTATCAACAGTGATTTTAATCACTGAGCAATACTCTCTGAAGTTCGTTAAAGTACTGTCACTCAGATCTGAAGGCATCAGCATCAAATCAAGAAGGGGAAGATTACTTGGAGTTACTTGGAGTAAAAAGACTTTTGCAGATTTGGTATTCATTGACACTCAGTTAGTGCTTATTAGCACTTGTGTCTCTCAATCAATTCTTCTGTTGCTCAAATCTAATAAAGTCTGAAGTTGATTTGCTACTGTTCCCGTAAATCTAACATGGGCAAAGACTCTCCAAATGCTCGATTCAAAGGAGTCGGATTCCACACTTGGCAAACCCGCATCAAGCTCATTCTGATGAAGAAGGGTCTCTGGGCCATCACAAATGGAAAAGAGAAGAAACCTCGGGATGCGGACCTTGCAACTACTTGGCAAAAGAATGATGACAGAGCTCAGGCCATTATCAAACTGGAGCTAGACGATAGTTATATCCATCATGTGGATAACTGTGAGACCTCACAGGATACATGGAAAAGACTTGACACCCTGTTCGGTGCACAATCTAAATCATCAAAGTATGGTCTCCTGATTGAATTCTTCAGGCTTGAAATGAAGTCCAGGACATCACTTGCCACACATCTCAATTACATGGAAGGACTCCTAACCCAACTTGCAAGAATAAACATTAAAATGGATGAAGATGTTTGCATCGGTGTTCTACTTAAGAGCTTACCTCCTGAATATAATAACATATCAACAACTTTAATCAACATGCCAAATCCTGAACTTGTTGATATCCAGGCATCACTATTAGAAGAAGAAAAGAAGCTAAAAACTAAATAAGAACCAAGTACCTCTAAAGATGAGCATGCATTATATGTTGGCAACAGGTACAAAGGCAAGAAGGATCAGCTCTTTTGTGACTTCTGCAAAAGGACCGGACACACCGAGAAGTTCTGCCACGCAAGAAAGAGATCTCAAAAGGCCTATCTAGTCGCAGTCAAAGAAGAAGAAGAAAATGGAGCAAAGGAAGATGAAGATGAAGATGAAGATCACCAGGATCGGAAGGACAAGACTCATCAGTCCTTGTACTCTCATAATTCTGATAGACTGTTTTAAAAGCCTTGTATTTTCCTTGCCCTAATGCTTCCTGCCATAAGCTTTGTAAACTCCTTATGTAACTTGGCATTACAGTCCCTGTACACTTTGTGAGGCCCCTGTTACAGCCTCTGGATGTCCACCATGTTTATGGTACCCACACTTAGCTTTTTTCTGCAACAGGCTCTGGTGTTTTGCCATGTCTGTGGTATGCCCACACTTTGCAGGTGGTTCTCATTACAGCCTCTACACACTTTGTGCCTTTCCTAGTTGTGATTGAGGAGGGGTGTTGAGAATCAGCAATCACACTCAAACAGCCTCTTTGTATGAAGTCTCAGGGTCAAGGATATGCAAGCTAACTTATCCCATATGCACAATGGTGCCTACTGTAGTTTCCTACTTTCCTATAAAGCATTGTACTTGCTTCCTTTCTTAATGCAATGATAGTACTCTTTTCATTTCAGTAAAGTGTCAATGTCATTGTCCACATACACAAGATTGTGTTTATGAGTCCAAGTCTCAATCTTGGAACCTAATTCACTTGTGTAACAAACAGTGTCCTTTCCATCATGAGTCTACACTTATTTCTTCATCCTCCATAGCTTCCGGTTATTGCCATGCTCTAGATCCCGCATTTCTCACATTTAGGCTACATAAATCCCAAGAAATCCTTTGGTAGATAGATGCTACATGACATGGAGAATATCTCTTCTTCACAATTTACCTTAAAATAAGGGTAAGCAGTAAGATGGAGTCCAATGTACATCATGGAATTGTTAATATGGGATATCTACATGGAATTGTTAATATGGAATTGTTAATATGTTACTAAGTATATCTACATGGAAATTTTCCACTGGTTAATGAAGTATACATGATAAAATTTGTAGAGTTGAAAAACAAAACTTCCCAAGATTGAGTTATGGAAATGTTTATGGCCAGTTGCACATGCAACCATGTTCTTATGTGGCAACATTCTGTCATCCCTCTTCGTGTTTACACCATTGATGGTAGGTAAAGAATATGTTCACCTTATTGTCTACATTACCTTAACCATGGATGGTAGTTCAATTCTGATCTTGCTTGCCAAGATGTTAATCATATTGTCTTCATTGTCACACATGTTTCTCATTCTTTCTTTTTCCCCATGGAAGGTTGCCTCTTTGGGTTTCATTTGATTAAATGCTACTCCATGTTGGTTGATGTTTGATATTCCACAAAAAATAGATAATTTTTTGTGTATACTTGGAGATTTTATTTCATTTATGATGTCATTCTGCTACAATATACATTATACTTGTTTATTCTACAAGTTAGTCATCACATAACTTGTCAATGACTTTGGAGAAATTTAGCTCAAATATGTGTTCTTTACAGAATATACAAGGATAAGGAAAATAGACACAAATGTATCTCATGCTATCATGGCTCATAAGGCCTACTAAAACTACAACAGTAGTAGTAGAAAGTTGGACATACATTGTCCATACAAAGATTCATGGAGTGAGCTTTCTAGGTACAGAAAGCAGGACATACATTGCCCAATGTTCGGAAGGATGTTGTAGCTGCTAGTTTGGATTGGAATGTGTAGTTGGGGAGATGAGACTTAACTAGTCCCAAAATGATTGGATGCATTAGCACTAAGGCAAGCAATAATCTACTTGTGGTGTGGGTACCCACTTTAAGACAAGTAGGACTTTTCTATCCTAGGATGTGGATGCAAAATGGAGGTTACTTTGCAAAATGTAGTGTGGATGCAAATAACTCTGCAAAATGGAGGCTTGGGGCATTAGACTATGGGCAAGATGCTTTTGCTGTGTTGATTGCATATTTTGAAATACCCTTAATTAGCTATGGGAAACATTGCCCTTCTATCTATATCATAAAGGAACCTAGTTTGACTTTGGCACATGGAAATTAGAGATCTAGGTATAGGAAGGAGAGATAAGGTGCAAACTTGGCAAAAGAAGAGGTATATCCCTACTCTAGAACCACAATGCTATGTGGAAAGTAGAGATCAATTGGCATTATGTGGAAAGTTTTTTGAATAAATGGAAATGGTGTTAGCAACTATTTTATGGTATTATGCCTTTCACTGATTATCCTTTTGATGAGGCATGATGTCCATTTGGAATTGGTATGTTTGAGAGAAAAAAACATACAAGTTAGTCTTTAAGAACTTATTCAATAAATTCACGTTTGATGTGGATGTAGAATGTTATTTGAAAGCCATCTTAGTATATACTCTAACTATAAAGAAAGCTATGTAGGATGTAAAAAGTGGTGAAAAACAATTATCATGCAATCACAATGTTATCTCCCACTCTTTTTGAACAAACCTTCTCTCAATTAATTATGAGCAACAATCAAGCATCTAAGTGTGCGAAATAGTAAAGCGTTAATAATCTTCTTGCCAATGTGGAAAATGGTGTCACATCTTTTGGTTGTGGTTGTTGTGGTTTTATAGAGATTTCTCGCTCAATGAATAGCTTGGCTCATTGGATAGAATTATTGAATCGATCATTGATCCTTTGCAAGGGAGTTGAGGGACATGGTCTTGTCCTTGCAAGCTAGACTTTATGTGGGCATATATCAGTCAACGCAACAAATACCCTATCTAAAAACAAGGAGTTGAAAATGCATTGCCAAGAAGATAGTTTGCAATACTATATCAAATCCTCCATCTCACAAGTGGCCCATCTAAGTATTAAGTCAAAAGTGGCATTTCTAAGTATTTCATATAAGTTACTTTTACAATGAAAACACTATTGAAAAGAAGAATGCACCAACAATCACAAAATGTTGTATCATTTCCAAGAAGATAGTTTGCAGTGTTGTATCAAACCCTCCATCTCACAACTATTGTTCCACGTACTTCATATAATTTGCTATCACAATGAAAAAAAATAGAGAACAACAATCCAAAATCAATCACAAAATGGGTAGTGTTAGTGAGGCTCTTTTCAATTTGTATCAGGTACAACATTTGCCTTAGAAGTTGCGTCTGAATCAAGGCGTGCTTGCATAGATACCCTCTTATGCTTTGGAGGAATTGGAAATGGTGTGACATCTTTGGGTTGTGGTTGTCGTGGTCTTTTGGAGAGCTGTCTCTCAATGAATGGCTTGGCACGTTGGATAGAATTACTAAATCCATCATTGATCCTTTGCAAGGGAGCTGAGGGATAGGGTATTTGTCCTTGCAAGCTAGACTTGATTTGTTTCAAGGAGGCAAGCAAATGACTACTCAAGCACTCAAGATGCATTGCTAATTCAGGATCTTTCTCTATCATAAAGAGAACATCTTTAGTATATGTTTTGATACTTCAAATATAAGAAATCAAGGTGTATTCTATTGTAACTATATTTTACCTGCTAAAGCCATTGCTTCACAAAACTTTTATTTGGCACCTTGCAATGCTTGGCCTGCAAATTGAGATAGATATGATATACATATATATCTAGAAAATAGCAAATACCATACATACGAAAGGTTTGATTGACTTACCATGTTCTTGTATGTCACTATAAGTGCCGGCTAGCGTATCTGCATCATTCTGTATAGGTGTAAGACTACTCTCAATAGTGTTGGTAGGTTGTTCCATATTCATACTTAGAGAAGATCCTATCTGATAAGAATTGATATTAGCATTGAATAAATGTATTCACAAAAGATGGCTCACAAAAATAAGTCCATGTACCTTCAAAATCCTTGTAATATATATCCATGCTCTTCGACACAATGGTGTCAAAATCAAAACCTGACAATATTAAGACCTTAATTTGATGTTTGCATATATTTCCTCGCATGGCCCAATCACAGTTGCAACATGCCCACTCACAATGTGCATTGTATATTGTATACCAGAGCTTTGCATTGCTCATGCTCTTAACCTTTGCAAGACTATGATCATCTCCAATAAATTTGACAAATTGATTTGGAATGCCTCTTGCACGCATAAGAGATGACAATACAATCTTTTGAACATTGAAGTTTTGTCTAAAGCCTGCCTCTTTCATAGCCTCTAGACACCAATAATATGGATGGCAAAATGTGAGGAGCTTGTGGATTAGCCAATCTGCTCTACGGCCATGAATAGTGCGCCTTCCAATCAAGAATCGAGACTTCAGCAATCCATGGTAAGATTCAATTGATCCATTTGTATCTTGGTTGGCATGTGGAAGTATTCGTGTTGCTCTAACCCACATTCCTATAATATAAAATAACTTACAATATCAACATTCGTGTGAATTCAAGAATAGATGAATTTATAAATTAGAAAGCCTTACCTAGTTTGGGAACCCAATTTTCCTTGAAGTATGTGAGGAAGTTTTTCTCACTAGCATAAGTTTCGAAGAATTGATCAATAAGAGATGTAGCATCCTCCTTTCTTTTGGCCTCGCTACTCAATCCTCTACACTTCATGTTCATAATGTGACCAAGGTCTCTAAACATATTGGCCCGTACTTGATGATCTACAACTTTCTTTATCAAATTCTTCAACCAACATCTTCTAACATGCCATATACAAAGATATATAGGAGATCCAAAAATAGCCCTACAATTTAACCAATGATTCATTGAGTGAGATTCAATTGTACATTGAAAATAAGCATTACAAATATTCCCATGCAATTTTTAGTTAATATAGTGAGAAGCATGCATACTGTATGGCATTAATTTCCGCTTGTGCATCGTCTACCATCCACGCACTTGCCTCCCAAGAAGAATTAAAATCCAATATGTGATTTCGAAATGCTTTTAGCCAAGTGATCAAGCAGGTAGTGTCCATTGAGGAGGCAATGATCCATGCTATTGGCACCCCATTTCTATGTGCATCAAATACAAGTATAGAATATAGAGAGAACTGCATTCAAACATGCACCAAATCAAACATAAAATAGGAGGGTGAAAACAAAGATGCATTAAAAAAACACTCTAAAAATACCTTGTATTTGCAAATATACAAGTGAAAAAGATATAAACTTCTTACCTTGTATTTATTGGTACCGAATGTAGCATCCATAGCAAGTATACCATCCTTTCCATACTTATTAAGCATATGTAGCTGCCACTCTATTTGGATACCCAGGATGAAAGGTTGACCAATAGAAGCATTATACTACTGGTAGATGAAAGTTCTACAATTGTTCTCTAACACCCAATTATGCACACTGCATGCATCATCCTTATTGGACTTGAAGGTAAGGATTGATTCCATCTTTGATGCTATATTCAAAATATCCTGCATTGTCATAAATGCATCCCTTCCTAACTTTATATTCAAGTCTTGCATTGCATGTCTCTCCACCAATGCAATATGCTGTTGGAATACTTGTAGTGGGGTAAACCCACTATGAAGCAAGTTTTTGACCCATGTTCTTTTCTCTTCAGATAACCAAGGTGCAACAAGCAACCTTGAATCAGACAAACCTTCACAATGTATCCCATGGCAAATATGGCCTTCCCAATCCACATGATTATGCTCCACATAATTTATTCGAGCTATATTTGGCCATAAATAGAGTCTATACACATAGAGATGACATCTACAACCCAATAAATGTTTGCCACCTTTAGCATTTGGTCGCTTTTCATGAGCGGTCACTTGTGGTTTGCTACGCAAGTCTTTTGGTCCAAAAGCACACCAGAAACTAGGCATATGAAGCAAATGATATCTATGAGAATCAGTTTGTACATATGAATAATCAAGCCTCTAGAAGTCAACAAGAACATGACATTTGTATACATACCATATTTGCTCTATCCATGAGAATTCAGTGGGTTGTGCTAAGGTTCCTTGTTCCCGCCTCCGAGAAATTTGTCTCTTGAAGTTTGTGGGTGTGCTTTGTGAACTACTCTCCCTAGAAATGAAATCGCTCACCCGATCCCAGTAAATGTGTGCATATGCTTGAACATGGTATTGTCTTGTTTGATCTAATTTGATCATCCATGTTAGAGCCAATGCATTAAAAGGCCCCGAAGTTGGACATTGTATTTTAAAAGGTACATCCATATTTAGAAGTACTTTGAGAGCTGAACTGAAATGGAAGGAAAATGTATTGCAAAACACAATAGAGTCAATATCATTCCTTTTTTAAAAAAATTGTACATAAATTATAAATTCATTTTCAGTAATTGACCTATGTCTGTCCTGGTTTCGAGTCGAAGGTTGTCTGTGAAGAGCAGAGCATCCTATTTTTTGAGAGGAGGTCATACGCAGCGAGGGCGCTGAAGGAGCCAGCAGCAACGGACCATCAAGATCCTTCCTCCCAGTGCTCCCCTCATCCACAAGATGAATCGCAACTGCAACAAGAAGCAGCCCAAGTCGAAGTAGTTGCTCACCATCAATAGGAACGTCTACTCCATGAACAAGAAGACGAACACGGTGCAGCAAATGCAGCAGCAACGCCGTGATCTGCGACTGCTTCTGCAAACTAAAGAAGATATCAAAGGCATTAAGCGAAGCTATCGAAGCCATGGAGAACAGCAAGTAGGCGGTTGCAGGACGGATCAACCTTGAGGGCCCTATGGGTGGTTCTGAACCGCTCTCTTCTCTGGCGACGACACTGGAAGAGGGTTTGCAAAAACTCAGTGCACCAGTCGCCAGCTTGTAGGACGGAGGGGAGGCCAGCTGGGGTGAGGGGGGGTCAGCTGGGGTGAGGGAGGTCAGCTAGTATTCTTTATCCTCAGCCGAGGTCGATGACGTGGGCGCGGGGCTCACCCTCGAGGGACTCGAGGAGGGCGCCGTTGGCGGCGGCGTGGCCGAAGGTGGTCCAGGGGCTGGCATCCTGGAAGCAGAGGAGGATGCGGTGCATGGAGTCGAAGGTGATGTGGCAGGAGGCAGAGGAGGAGAGGGCGGCGAGGGTGCGGGGCCCGAAGGCGGCCACGCGGTAGAAGAGGGCCTGCAGGAAGGCCCAGGCGAGGCGCTGCTCGCAGTCGCCGTAGTGGGAGGCGGTCTCGTTAAGCACCCACAGCAGTTGCTTCACCCTCTCCATGTCCTTGCTCGCGATGGCCTCGTCCTCAGTCGATTTGAAGCAGCTGGAAGATGAAATGCGAGGGGTGGGGCCGTGGGGCCCAGCACAGAGGAAAGATGAAAACATTTTTTCATCTTTCCTCAGCGGGCCCTGAGCGGGCGCTGATCAGCAGGGCCCCCCTTCCACGTTGATCAAAGAGGGGGGCCCATACTGATATTTATCCTCAGCCGACGGCTGCATCAAGCGGCACAAAATATGCCCCCATGAACCCTATCATGCACATTGAGCTTATGGCCGTGAACAGCACATCCAGCTTTAATATCGGCACCTCCATCAGCGCCGCTATTGTGCAGCACAGCCATACCACGTTCACCGGCTGCTTGCTCCCGCTGCGCAGCCTCCTCCACGTCTTCCCATATGGGACCCCTCCATCAAATAAGTACTTTGGATCCTCAGCCTTTGTGATGTTGTAGAACCTCACTGTGATACCATGTTGGAAATTGCAAGGAAGACGAGAGACGAAAGGAAGAGAGGAGAGAAGAAAGATATGAGACACCAGAAGTGGAACCCCAGAAGTGTGTCAACTGAGCACATATAATAGGAATATATAGAAGGGACCTGGGGCGCTATATATAGACAGAATATATATAGCTAACAGATGACACTCAATATAGTATTGAGGATAAGGGTGTAGTTCGCTTGGTAATTCATGATGGTCAAAACAAAATTTTGCATGATGTATTACATGTGCCCTCTATTATGAAGAATCTATTGTCAGTTGACCAAATATGATAGAGAGAAAAACTTGAAGGTTGACTTTAATAAGCATGGCCATTTTAAAGAGGAATTTGGAAATGACTACAAATTGATTGCTTGAGGCAAAAGACATGGTCGAATGTTTACAGGCAGGATGCTACATTGCCTTAGTAGAAATCAGCCATGTTTGCAGATGGATAGAGCATTGTTAGAGACCCTGAAATCTGGCACAAGAGAATTGATCATGTGAATATTCAAAGGCTACAAATTGTATGCAAAGAAAGCAGCTAACCCAAGTTTGCATACATTGAGTTAGGTTATGTCTGTGATGCATGTCACTTCAACAAGCAAGATTAGTTTCTCTTGATAAAACATGCATAGAATAGCTCTAGGCCATTGTAGTTGATACATTCTAATGTATTGAGACCAGTCCATAATGCATCTCTTGGAGGATCCAAGTATTATGTATATACATTCTAACATATGGAGACCAGTCCATAATGCATCTCTTGGAGGATCCAAGTATTATGTGACATTTATAGATGATTTCAGTAGGTATACATGGGTGTATATCTTGAAGCATAAAGATGAGATGTTTGTGTTTTTAAGGACTTTGAGAAACAAGTTGAAAATGAATTTTATTGCCCTATCTCATTTTTTAGATCTAATAGTGGTGTGAATATGTATCTAATGAGTTTGATAGATACTTAGTAAAGAATGCCATTTGCAAGTATCTCACATGGAAACATGCTCCACAGCAGAATGGAGTGGCTCAAAAAAAGAATATGGTTCTTATGGAAATTTCTCGTTCAATGCTTAATGGGAAAAACATGCCATTGTACTATTGGGCTATGAGAACAATGTATGTGTTGAATTGAACTTTAATTGTAGGCATTTATGACATGACACCATACCCGAAGTTGTATGGGTATAGACCACACATCAACCACTTGAATGTTTTTGCCTGCATTGCATATGTACATATTATAGATGAGAAGAGAAGAAATTTGGATCCTAATGCACAAAAGTATGTGTTCATTGGTTATGATCAGAAGCGCAAGGAATACAAATTCTTTGATCCATCCACATGTGAAACTTTCATTAGCAAAGATATTATATTTGATGAACTAGCTTCATGATATACATCACCTGGTGATGTTCCTACCTATATGCCTTCAAATCATGTATCCACTATAACTCCACAATAGAATACTACTATGTGTGGGCCTGTAAGTGATGTGTCTCCCAATGTATCTCCTTGGACTAGTAGGTTACTACGTAGATATGCATCATCGACTAATAGCACTATGTCCATGAGGGGGAGAAATGATGTAGAAAGTAAGGGCAAAGAAAAATCTTATGATGATGCTCCTAGGATTTTGACATTTGGATATGTTTTTGTTGATAGCCTGGACAGTGAGCTTAGAAACTCGTTTGTGTATAATCCTAGTGTTAGGTAGAGTAGAGATGTACCACTCATGAAAGAGGGGAATCTAGTAGTGCATCACAGTTTGAGACACTCATAGAGAGTGAGATACCTAGTTGATAGACTTATATACAATGGATATTCTCTGAAGCATTATGCATATATGACTAAAGGGCCTGCTATATTCTGTGAAGCATTATGCATATATGACTAAAGTCATGGAACATAAAGAGCCTACTATATTTATTGTATCTATCTTGGATAAGAGAACTAGTAAAAAGTAATGGATTAGGAAATGAATGCATTGACTAAAAATTAGACTTGGGAATTGGCTCAGGTAAGTTACTCATGAATATATGTGTGCATCACTTGGGTTCAAAATAAGGTCTTTTTAAGATACCATTTTTATATATTTTTTACATACAGAAGGGTGTAATATAAAGGGTTATTTACAAATTGAATAGAAAAGGGTTATGTTTTATTTAGGAAAAATTCATAGATAAGGATATTTAAAAATAGGCCTTGAACACACATGATGTAGATGATATACCTATAGTAGCTTCCCTGAGGGAATTGGTTGCATGACTTCTTGCCTGATGGCAAGAAGTTTATTGGCTATAAATGGGTGTAGAAAGTAAAGTGCAAGTCTAATGGTAGCATTGAAAGCTATAAGGCCATGTTAGTGGCGAAAGGGTATGCACAATAGTATGGTCACTTGGAATATCAGGAGACTTTTAGCCTTATTGCTAATATGGCCACTATCAAAATGGTGATTGCTTTGGCTACAAAAAAGGGTTGGAAATTATAGCAAATGGATGTGAATAATGCATTCTTGAATGGTGACTTGGAAGAAGAAGTATTTGTGGATTAGTCTTAAGGGTATGTACACCCTAAGTATTTGCATTCGGTCTACGAGCTCAAAAAGGCTCTTTATGGGTTGAAACAAGCTCTAAAGAGCCTAGCATGCATGCATTAGCACCTACTTTCTTACAAAGTCTTAGATTTGCAATTGGCAAGTTTGATGACAGTCTCTTTACAAAAAATATAGAAGTTGATCTTGTGGTGCTAGTCATCTATGTAGATGACCTCATTATTATAGGTGATGAGAACATTGGAATACAGGATGTCATGTCAATGTTGAAAATTGAGTTTGACATAAACGACTTAGGCGAGTTGAAGGCATTGAAGTGGTAAACTCATCCATAGGACTTTAGTTAATGCAAAGATAGTATATACTGGAAATATTGAAGCAGTATAGCATGACAAATTGTAAACCATTGGATACTTCATTGTTGGGGATCTGAATACCAAGTTGGATGTGCTTGATAATAAAGAGAATATTCCTTGGAATATTTCCTAGCTATTAGGAAATATTCATAATATGGTTAAACACTAGAAACAGACACTATTTAGATGCCATGTGGGCTTGTTGCACTATTTTTTGGGGATTGAAGTCTCTGGAAAAAATTTCATGTCACAAAGGCATTATGCATGGGAGATCTTAAAAGCATTTGGCATGATCGAATGTAAGGAGATAGCTACACCTACGGAGGTCAATGTGAAGTTATCCATTGAGGATACATCAATACTAGAAGACAATAGGGAGGCACACTAGCTTTGTTGTTGTTTTCTAAGTAGGTTCTCAAACAAACCATGAGAAAGTCATTGGGAAGCTAGGATGTGGGTGCTTATATACTTGAAGGGAATTATTGAATATGGTATCACACAAAATTCCAAAAGAGCTCTTATAGGAAATTCTAACTCAAATTGGGTAGGTCACAGTGATTCCAAGAAATTAGTTTGTGGATATTGTTATTTTTTAGGTTCTAGAATCTTCTCTTAGATCAATAAGAAGCAACCAAATATGGCATTGTCTTCTACCAAAGTAGAGTACAAGGAAGCTTGCTTTGCTACGTATGAAGCAATGTGGTTAAGGAGGATCCTATGGCATATGGGAGTACAGGATGGAGATCCAATAGTACTAAGATGTGACAATCAGAGTTGCATCGCCATTGCCAAAAATCTAGTTTTTCATGCATGCATCAAACACATTAATATCCAGTATCACTATGTGTGATACTTGATCAGGGATGAGATAGTAGAGCTAGTTTGGAACACACGAGAATGGAGTATATAGCTTTACCAAAGCTCTTAGGAATGATGCCCTTGGAATTCATCTTCAAAGACTCAACATTGGGCAGAGAATATAGTTCACCATTGAGGGGTTGTCAAATCTGCTCAATGCCCCACCCTTGTAAAGGTGCCACCAATGATCTATGGTTCTTTAAGTTGTAAGGCCCCCATTATGTGAGGAGAAGCCATGTGTGTGAGCAAGAACATTGGGTGGTTCGTGACTTGTATATCAAATCAAGTCTATGTGACTAGATGGAAAAAAGGTGACCTTTGTGGATCTACCCTTTGGATTAGATATAGTAGTTATGCTAATAGTAACTTTAAGCACAATGCATTGAGTTGCAAGGTGTGGGAGTTATCAGGGACCCCTATTTTGGGATCCAAGGGTTGCGAAACTAGGTCTTAGGGGGCTTAGTGACCTCCTCGACAAGGATCCATGGGCAACATCCTTCGCTTCACCACAAATGGAATATTCCCTGGCGGACTAGGAAAGATTCATAAGATGGTCAGAAACTACACCAATTAGACACCATTTGGGCTTGTTGCACTATTATTTGGGGATTGAAGTTTGAGAAAAATCTTGATCTCTCAAAAGAAGTATGCATAGGAGATATTAAAAGCATTTGGCTTAATGGAGTGTAAGTAGAAAACTATACCTATGGAGGTCAATGTGAAGTTATCCATTGAGGATACATTAGTACTAGCAGACAACTGGGAGGCACGTGAGATTGGTTGGTATCCTCACATCTGCTCATGTAACATGAGGCTAGATATTAGCTTTGTTGTTGGTTTTTTTAGCAGATTCTCAAACAAACCATGAGAAAGTCATTGGAAAGCTAGGATGTGGGTGCTCATATACTTGAAGGGATCTCTTGACTATGGTATTACAAACAATTCTAGAAGTGCTCTTATGGAGAACTATGACTCAGATTGGGAAGGTGATAGTGATTCCAGGAAATCATTTTTTGGATATTGTTTTTCTTTACGTTCAAGAATATTCTCTTGGATCAATAAGAAGTGACCAACTATGGCATTGTCTTCTACCAAAGCGGAGTACAAGGCAACTTGCTTTGCTACATCTGCAGTAGTTTGGTTAAAAAAGATCATATGATGGCATATGTGAGTACAAGATGAAGATCCAATAGTACTAAGATGTGACAATTAGAGTTGCATTACCATTGCCAAAAATCCAATTTTTCATGCACACATCAAACACATTGAGATCCAATATCATTATGTGTATGACTTGATCAAGGGTGGGATAGTAGAGATGGTGATCTTTTGTCCAAGAGAAGAGAATGGAGTAGATATCTTCACCAAAGCTCTTAGAAAAGGATGTCTTTCAAATTAATCTTTAGAGATTGGATGTTGGGCCAAGAATGTCGTTCACTTGCAACAGGTGGACATTGAGGGGGGTATAGTGCCCCATCCTCATAAGGTGCCACCAATGATCCATGATTCTCTAGGTTTTAAGGCCCCCATTATAAGGAGATGCCATGTGTGAGAATGACACCATTGGGTTGGGTCCTCACTTGCATGTTAGATGAGGTCTATGTGATCAAATTGCAAACATGTGACCTTTGTGCCTTTACGTTAGATAGAGTAGTTATGATGTTAGCAACTCCAAGCACAATGCATCGAGTTCCAGGGTGTGAGAGCTATCATGGACCCTATTTTGGGGTCCGAGGGCTACAAAAATAGCCCCTTCCTAGGGGGTCTCAAGGGGACCAACGCCCCCCCAATGGGGGTTCAAGGGTAGCAGCCTCGGCCTAACGATAAAGGGATTATTCCCTGGCCGACTAGGAAAGGTTCATAATATGGCGAGACATGCTGACCATGCTACCTTCCTCCTGGGATATTAAAGGAAGACCCCTCTAAATCCATCATCAATCTATCACTTACCTAGTCAGAGTTCTTCTATCTACCCTTAAGCTCTTTGCTGATCATCTATCTAGATCACCATCTAAGCTTCATAGTCGAAGGACACGGGTGGACAGAGCCATCTTTGTATTGGTTTTCTTGAAATTAAAGAAATCTCTATTCTTCTCATAGTTTTCGTGTGTTCTCTACTCCTTCCTCAGATTTTCTATCCACAGTTTTGTACAATTTCCACACGATATGGTCTTCTCAATACCCATTATACATGGATTACACCTTCGAAGCTCACTATATATGGATCACACCTTTGGAGATTCCACTAAAGATGAAATTTTATAGAGATCACTTCCTCAAGCTTAGCTAGGATGGATATCCAACAATTAGGCTACTTGAGTATTCCATGTCTCATGCCATGCAAATTGCAATTTGCCACATATGAGTTTCATAACATTGCCTCTCAGTGGATACAAGGAGAGTGAGAAAATCTTTACATTTGAGGAACTCATGGAGACCAAGAAAGAAGAGTGTCTATATTTTTTTCACATAGAGATCAAGAATGTGAAGCATTACATAAGTCATTGCCCACTATACTATGAGATCCAAAGGAGGTTTCATTCTTTGTTTCATGAAGTACTTGTTGCCCACTTTTTAGATCATTGACTTTCCAAACCAATTGCTCTTCCTAGGCAAGCTCCACAAACAAATGGATACATTCTTGAGAGATGTCTAGCTCCAACCATCGATCTCACCACCTCCCTCACTAGTCAAGTGTCGCTAGCTTCTTCTTGACTTGGAGGGAAGAGGAAATCCCACAAATGGGAATGTAGTTTGCTCCAAATGAGTTTCTCAAACTAAGCATGTGCATTCCAATATGATTTTCATCCCTTGCCCCTTGATGGTGATCCTCTCATTGACTGTAGATCTAGGACATATGTCAACTACCGTTCCACATTGTAACACAAAGAGGTCTCCATATTCCTCCTTGTATTCCATGAAATTATATTCTATGGGAAATTTTGTATCTCTCTTGCAAGAAATTTTGATTATTTATATTTTAAATTGTTTCATTTTATATGGTAGGATGAGATTTTATTGTATCACTTTGGTAGTACCATTAGGTCTTTAGTAGATACTTCATGTAAAACACACACACACACACACACACACATACTCTCTCTCTCTCTCTCTCTCTCTCTCTCTCTCTCTCTCTCTCTCTCTCTCTCTCTCTCTCTCTCTCTCTCTCTCTCTCTCTCTCTCTCTCTCTCTCTCTCATGCCTTTAGTCTCTTGGTGCCTTTATTTTGAAATCTATATCTAATTAGAGACCACATCACTTGAGCCTCTTAGTGCCTTTATTTTGAAATCTATATCTAATTAGAGACCACATATAGATAAGGTTCAATATCTAAACTATGACATGAAATTCCATATCTTTAAAAACTTACTTTTTAGATTATTGAATATTGTAATTTCTTGTATATATCTCATTTCTCCAAACAAAGAATGTGAAAACTCACTAAGACTTGACTTTGGGAGCAAGAAAATGGATTTTAATGTTGCATTTTCAAAGTAATTAATGAAAATTCTTTCATAGAGTGCATCAAAATATAAGGAGATAGCTCTTAAATGTGTGAATCCACTCACTATCACTAAGTTTATTAAAAGGTACTCCTTTTCAACCGGCCCAATGAAATATTTCACTTTCTCAAAAATTTGTTTTGATTTCTATCCAAGTCCAATTCCCAAGTCATCTCAGTAAAGCTTTCCTATGGTATACCAAAAACTTCATGAATTCAAATTAAATAGTTGAGAGAGTTAATAAATACTAAATAGTTGTATGCTATAAGAATGTGTGGAATCCTAGATAGTCCATAAGTGAGCCAAAAGTTTTTGAGCAAAGAAAAGATTGGCCCTAAAAAAGTTATTGATATTGAATATATGCAACCCTCTCCTATCCTAGAATAAGGTTTAAGGAGATGCCATAATTTATCGTGATTTTTTTCTCTTGCTTTTGTGCACATTACTCTTGAATTCAATTTATCTTGTGGAGTAAGAGGAGGGTTGACATTGAAACTTACAAAATCATGGGCTATAGTGATTTCCAAGAGTTAGTATGGCTATTGTTGCATACCTCTCAAATTTGAGGATGGAGGTTAATGTTAAGTAATGTGTATTTTAGTAATAAACATCCTTCTTTTTATTTGTGTTGCAAGAGTTGGTACATGGAAATTGCATGCCATTAGGGTCCACTACCACCACTTTGGGAGGAAGATATTATTTTGTAAAAATGAGGGGCATTGCATTGTTTCTTATGCCACTTCACATCACATTTGCATTATTGAGGAGATTTTCTAGTGTGTGTCAATGGGAATAATATTTTTTTGTTCCTAAAATTTTTATGTTCCACTTCATAAGTGGGTGTTGAAATAAAATTCTATCACTTTCCACCATAAGAGTGGATAGATTTGAACCAACCACCTTCATGTTGGAAGGTGTAGGCTAGCAATAATCACTAGAATATAATCCATTAACATCAACAATCAGAGGATGAATCTCATTGTGGAAGTAGCTATGGTCAACACAAATCATACAACTATCAAGTGAGACTCAATAGATAAGTTTGAAAAAGAGTGAGAGGGGTATATACTCAAATGTTTGAATCTAAAGGCATATTACTCAAACATTTGGTGATAGATACTCACTCAAATCTTTGAAGGTGGAGGCATATTACTGAAATATTAGTGCTACAAGAAGAGACCATCTCAAATCCATCCATTTACAAATGATGATCCAACTTTCACATTTAACAAAAATAGCTATCAAACCTAGTACATTATTGATCGTACCTTCTTTTTATCATTTTTATGACATTTTTTCTATTTGTTTGGACATTAAAGTCACCATTTCTACTTCCACTCTTCAATAGATGCCATTTTATGATTGCTTCCATTCTCCCATTTTTATGACATTATGTTTCACCACTTTTTGTGACAATTTTTTTGTCATTTTATATGCCCTCATTGCTACCATTCTTTATATTAAAGTTCCACTTATTATGATGTCTATTCTTTTTGAAAAAATGTGGTGAAAATGGAATCCTAAAAGTACCATTAAATAGTTACAAAATTAGACTTTTATCATGTTATTTTCACCTCTGACACTCTTTGGACAAGCTATACAATAATCACATAGAAATTCATTTTGTTACATGTGAAATAGTAAAAAAAACACTATGAGAAATAGTAATATATACTAAAGGAGAGTTAAGTATGGAAGTGAGATATGATTTATAATGGACAATCAATGCTTCATGCCAAATCAACAAATTAAAACAAATGTGATGATAATAAATTTCAAAATAGCCCAATGTATATTGTAAAAGAAATTGGTATACAAGATGAACAAGATGGTGCTTGATTTTAAGCTTGTTGTCCAATGTCATTACCTTATAGATGGTGCTAAATTTCAAGATATCTATTTGATATTGACACATGTAATGGTCAAGTCACTAATATGTACAAAGGGAAAGGGATGAAAAATACACACACACACACACACACACACACACCAACCAGCACAAAAACAAACCCATGATAAGATAGCATTAGCACAAAAAAAGAAAATAAAATAATAAATGTATCAAAGTTAACTAATATATCATAACCCCAATACTCAAATCTTTAATCCCAAACCCTAAATGCTATACTAGAAGCCCTAAAAAACCTAGACTACAAAACCTAAAAGTCCAAACCCTAGATCCTAAACCCCTAGAACCCAATCTCTAAATTACAAAAACTAACACACACAACCCAAATGTTCAATCCTACATCCTAAACACTAAAAACCGATTTCTAAATCACAAAGTAAAAACCCTCAACACCAAATCTCAAATCCAAAACCCAAAACCCTAAACCTTAGACTACAAATATAAATCCTACACCATCTAAATCGTAGACTCCAAGCCCTAAACTCTAAAACCTAGACCATAGACTCCAAACCCTAGAACCTAAACTCTAAATTCCAATTTGTCAACCATAGATTCTAAAACTTAAACCCAAATACTCAAATATTCAAATCCAAGTCCCAAACCCTAGACTACAAACCCTAATTAATCCTAAATCCCTAAACTCTAGACTATAGTACAGACCTGAAAGTCCAAACCTTAGTCCCAAGTCCATCAAAACCACATTGTAAAGCACAAATTCTTTACCCTAAATGGTTCGCATGTGCACTCTACCACAAGGTGCAACAAACTCTGTAGCCCATACGATGAATGCCATGCACAAAGTCTTAAGGGACTTTATTCCACAACTTACTCTTCCATTTCTTAATGATATACCTATCAAGGGATGTGAAGTCAATGAAAAGAATGAGGAGCTTGATGAAGATGGTTGCAGGACATTTGTATTTAACCATATTCATGATTATGATAGGATTTTGACAAGGCTAGAAGAGGTACATCTCACCCTTTCTAGAGCTACGTGGATTTTTGGAGTAGAAGAAGTCCTAGTGGTTGGTCATCTATGTGGCCCCTATGGATGCAAACCTTCTCCAATCAAGGTAGATGCCATCAGCAGAATGCAAGAAAAATGCACAAATGTTTCAGAGGTGAGAAGATTTCTTGGCGCATGTGTATTCTATCTCATATGGATACCACATTTTGCTCATGTAGCCGAAAATCTTTTTTAACTACTAAGAAAATGCCAAAGATTCTCTTGGAATAAAGAGTATACTCTCCTGGGGGGGGAGGGGTGTCACTCATAAATATATGTATATATAACGTGAGTTCAAAATAAGGGGTTTTTAAAACACCATTTTGATACATTTTTTACATACAGAAGGGTGTCATATAAAGGGGTTACTTACAAATTTAATAGAAAGGGGTTGTGTTTATTCAATAAAAATTCAATGATTAGGATATTTATAAATAGGCCATGAACGCACGTTATATAGAGGATATATATATAGTGAACCCCCCGAGATACTCTCACTATGCGTAAATTAAAGAAGCTATTAATTTCAGTCTCCACTCTCAAAAGGGCTGACTAATCAAATTGTCAACCCATCATCCTTACTGTGGATACAAGTCCCATTGGGATAGGATGGGTTGTGTAATAACTCCGATTCCTAAATAAACGCATTCTTCATATGAATCTCCTCTTAAGAGGCCAAAAGGATAAAATAATGGCAAATTTTTTTATTATTCCCCTTTTCCCCCAACCGACTATCGTGTTGGAGGAGAGGGGAATAGCAAGGTTGAATAAGCTCCTTGCTGGAGCTTGTAGGGAGGTGAACCCATGCAGGATGCCGCGTGGGGGAGGGAGGTACCTCTCCCTCTCCTTATATAAACCTTGTAAGGGAGAGAGCTAGGAAGATTGGCACAAAGGAGGGCTAGAACGAGATGCTGCTATGGAGAGGGAGATTAAGGCCGCCAGCTCTACTGCTTCCGTGCCACTGCTTGAGGCAGCCGTCGCCTGAGGTAGAGGTCGCTCCAGCGCCGTCCACATTGCTGCCACCTGCAAGCCCTTAGTCAATTCCTCTCCCACCATGTCGGATCTCCAGGAAGTTCTCAGAAGCTTTAGAAGCTTCTTAGGAAGCGTCTAAAGCCCCTTAAGGAAGTCCCCCTTCTTGTGGGCTTCCTTAAAGGGCCTTCATGTGGTTTTAATAAAACCCCCCGGAATCCAAAGCCCTATTGTGGTTCTTACACCCCCCTGCCCCGGAATTTTTCCACCCATTCCCTTGCAAATTCCACCTAACCCCCTTTCAGTGAGGTTTCCACACAAGTCCTCAAATCCCTTCTCGTGGATTTTTCTTCCCCTAGTCTGTTTTAAGGCCTTTCATAGCATTCCCCTAAGGCTATTTAACCCAGGTTCCTTTTAAATCCTCCCCACACAATAGCCATTTTAGAAATTCTCGTGGATTTTTCCCCCTCACACGTCATCTTAAAGGCCCTTCCTAGGGACTTTTATAAACCCTTTCCAAAGGGGTCTTTATAACCCGGATTTCTAAGCTACCTTTTCCTCCTTTTTGCATACCACAAAGCTATTTTCTTTTCCCCCTTTCCGTGTAGACAATTTGCACCCCTGAAGCTTCTACGTAAGGAAGGAAAAATTCATAAATTCAATTTCTAAGGTTTGATTCTGAAGGACGGTGGAATCACAAAGGGAGTTTCGCATGCAAAGGAGACGGCCAACATCATAAATCTGCGTCCAAGGTGGAAAGGCCGAATTCGCGATGGCTCCTAAGAAAGCACAAGGTGCAACCGCAGGAGGATGGTATCCTAACATCCATGTGGACATTTCACCACAAGTCCAGGTTCTTCTTTCTAAATTTGATTAACGTCGTAATATTTCAATTATGCATGGATCATTTGAGGAATTAGGATGCATGTTTTTTCGATTGAAAATACTTTGGCTAATAGCTCATAATTGAGGGATTCGGTCATTAGTATTTTTCAATAAAACGAACAAAATAAAGTGAGCATAAGATTTCTATGCATTTCTAGCAAGTGGTTTTTTATGCATTGCAAAGTAATGAAATTATATTAATTAATGTCCATTTTTACAAAACGGAATTATGATAGTACACTTCGATTAAGCATGGAAGGAATAAACCGCTTATCGCATTATTGAACATCTTTTTTCGAAATGATTCTTAAAGAAAGTTACTAGCAACTGTAGGAAATTACTAGGGCTGCATGAAGAAGATTTAACTCTAGGCAACTGGCCTAAAAACTTAAATCAATGAAAGGGTGTGTAAGTTCAACATACGACAAATTCATTCGGAAAAGAAAGTAGAAAAATGATGCTTGTTTAAACATAAAATCCTAAAGCTTAGTAGCATGAATCTTGTTGCATGTTATAGGATGATAAATTGGAATTATGCTATAACTTAACCTATGCTTTGACCTTAACCCGAAAAGGTAGGGTTTGTAGAATAACTTATACGTAGGTAATGAATCATGTGGTTACGAAAATGGTAGCGTAATTATCTTCAAGAATAGACAAGTTAAATTAGTTTAAACATAAACACCTAAAAGCGCGAGGTACTCGTTTAGGAAGGGTTAATTCAATGCAACATATCCCAAAGAGCTAACTAGGATTTAACACGTTGTGGACGTGAACTAGTCGCTCGTATTGCCAAAGCTGAAACTCCTATACCCTAAAGACTTGCCCACATTCACAGAATGTAGGGACAGTAGGACATACTTGTGAGAAATGATATAGGGATTTTTGTCAAGATTGTGGGAGAGAAGGAAGGAGTCTCACTTGTAGCTTTCTTGCTTGCACAATGGGGAATACACACAAAGGTGGAGGCTGAAAACAGTTTTCCTCTTCTTAGTTTGTGTAAGCCAAAAGAACTCTCTTACAAAGAAATAGAAGAACCCTATATATGGGTCTCAAACCAAACTCAACTAACTAAGGTGGCATACTAACTGAGCCACGAACTAGAGTAGATAAGGATAGCTGTCATGTAGCTATTATTCATGGGCGGTGTACCAACCGCATCTGACTGACATGTCGGTGACATAAATGCACAACGGTCACCCTGGCATATCACGAGTGGAGCTCGATATCTCAACACTCCCCCTCGAGCTCAATCCCAATTCCTGCACACCAAGCAGGTCTCTGAACTTGCGCAGCTTCTCTGCGCCCAATGCCTTCGTGAATATGTCAGCTACCTGATCCTCTGTGCTGACATAAACTAGATCAATAAGACCTAGTAAAACCCTCTCTCGCACATAGTGATAATGCACTTCAATGTGCTTTGTTCTAGCATGATAGACTGGGTTATTTGCCAAGTGTATACTGCTCATGTTGTCACAATAAATGACAACTGGCCCATCTGTAGACTGATGCATATCATAAAGTAGCTTATGCAACCAAGCTACCTCACATGCAGCCATTGCTGCACCCCTGTACTCAGCCTCTGTGCTCGACAAGGCAACTGTAGGTTGTTTCTTGCTGCTCCAAGTGACTGCAGCACTCCCAAAAGAGAACACATATCCACTGGTAGATCGTCTATCAGAAATACTACCAACCCAATCAGTATCAGTGTATCCATGTAGCTGTATCTGAATCTCAGTCTCATAAAATAGTCCATACTGCAATGTGGACTTCACATACCTGAGTATGCGTCTAGCCGCATCCAAATGTGGTTTCCTTGGAGCCAGCATAAGCTGACTTACCATTCCAACAGCATAGCTCAAATCTGGCCTGGTAATAGTCATATAAATCAAACTTCCTACTATGCGTCTGTACATAGTAGGGTCTTCTAGAAGCTCACCTGCATCTGTGCTCAGCTTCACATTCTGCTCCAAAGGAACTGAAATAGGCTTACAGCCTGTCATCCCATATTTGGATAGCATGTCCAATCCATACTGCCTCTGCAAGAGCTGTATCCCACTTGGTGATCTAATCACCTCAATGCCCAAGAAATAACGCAGCTCTCCCAAATCCTTCATCTCCAACTTCTGCTTCAATAGCATTTTCACATGAAGGATATCTTCATCACTCTCACCTTTCATAATCAAATCATCAACATAAATGACAAGTAGCATAATACCTTTCTCTGTTTTTCTCACATAAAGTGAGAAATCTGCCTTGGAAATCTGAAAGCCAATAGTGACAAGATACTGTCCTATCTTGCTCTAGGTGCTTGCTTCAAGCCATACAAGGCTTTCTTCAACCTGCAAACAAACTCAGGATGAACAGCATGCACATAACCTGGTGGCTGCTCCATATAGACCTCTTCTTGCAAATCACCATGCAAGAAGGCATTCTTTACATCCATCTGATGTAAAGACCATCCCTTTGATGTAGCCATAGCAATGACCACTCTTACAGTTACCATCCTTGCAACCGGACTGAATGTTTCTTCATAGTCAATACCATATATTTGTGCATACCCCTTGACTACTACACTTGCCTTGTATCTGTTCACAGAACCATCTGCATTGTGCTTCACCTTATAAACCCACTTACAACCAATTGCATTTTTACCTTTAGGCAAAGGTACCAATTCCCATGTAGCATTTGCTTCCAAGGCATCCATTTCTTTATCCATGGCTTTCTCCCATTTTTCTTTTCCCATGGCTTCCTCAAAAGAAGTGGGTTCTGGTTCCTGTATCACTTTAACCATATATGCATAGTAAATGGCTGTAAATCCATCATATTTCAGCCTATCCACAGGATACCTAGCTCTCGTAGACCTGCGCAAAGTAGGTTCACTCCCAGGTGCTCTCAAAACATCCCTGGTCTTCCTTACTCTAGGTGTAACAATAGAAGGAATACCCAACTCTTCATCAATGCTCTGTTCTGAGCCACTGGATTCACCATCCACATAAGAGTGACCTGCATTCACATCAAACATGGGCTGATCAACCTTCTCTTTTCCTTTTCGTGATACCTGCATACCACTATCTGCATTACTTTGAGAAGATTCTCCTGATCTCAATCTGCCTGTCCATGGCGAAGAATGTGAACCACTGCTAGAGGACGCTCCAGGTCCACTAATATTTTGTGATTGCTGCTGTGAATTCTGTGCAGAATTACCATTTTGTGCATCTACATCATCAATCACATTTACTGGTTTATACCAGCTACTCATCTCATAAAAAACAACATCTCTGCTCACTGTAAACTTACGAGTAGAAGGGTTATAGCATCTATACCCTTTTTGCTGCAGAGAATAACCAATAAAGATGCACTTCTCAGCTTTTGGATCCAACTTGGATCTCAACTCATCTGGCACATGTACATAGGCAATGCAACCAAAAATTTTAAAATGAGAAATATCTGGTTTCCTACCAGTATACCTCTCCTCTGGAGTCATTCCATGTATTGCTACAGTGGGAGTCCTGTTCATTATGTAGACTGCTGTAGCAACTGCTTCAGCCCAATAAAAATCTGGCAAGTCTTTTTCATTGAGCATGGCACGAGATACCTCTCCAATATGCCTGCTTTTCCTTTCTGCAATTCCATTTTGTTGTGGGGTATGACTGCATGAATATTGTTGCTTTATGCCATGCTCCTGCAGGAACCTTGCGAACTCATTTGAGAGGTACTCTCCCCCTCCATCTGACCTTAGGCATTTTATTTGCAGGCCTGTTTCTTTTTCAACCATAGCTTTAAGAGTTTTGAAATGCCCAAAAACTTCACTTTTCTTTTTCATAAAATACACCCAAACTTTTCTGCTATAGTCATCAATAAAACTGACAAAATAATGACAGCCTCCAAGGGATGCAGCTTTAGTAGTCCACACATCAGAGTGGATTAATTCCAATGGCTTCTTACTCTCTTGAACATGTCTAGGAAATGGTTTCCTTGCCTATTTTCCAAACTGACAGGCTTCACATACCTTATGCATTTCTGCAACCTTGAATTTGGGCAATCCTGCAACAATATTTTGGGCCTGCATTGATTTAAGTCGTTGTACATTAACATGACCAATGCGTTTATGCCAGATATCAATATCTGCAACTACACTAGTCCCATATGCAAACATTGTTGCACTCAATTCAGGCATGTCTGTATCCAATGTAAACATTCTGCCCTTCTTCTTTCCTTTTGCTATCAAGCGACCTTTATTTTTCATATCCTCAACAAAGCATCCATGAGGATTAAATCTGACCTGCAAGCCCTGCTCAACCATTTGACCAACAGAAACCAGATTCTTGGTGATATTGGGAACATGAAATACATTGGACAGGTATTTCTTTTTCCCATCCTGCATAGACAAAGGAATTTTTCCAATCTGCACAATAGGATGTGCAATATCATCACTAGTCTCCACAAATCCTGGTTTTTCCATTTTCCTTGCATCCTCCATCCATTCTGCATGACCTGTCATGTGGTTTGATGCACCTGAGTCAACATACCATACATCGTTGCTTTCTTTTGCACTTGTCACAGAATTGTTTATGTGCTGCACCATAAACAGATGCTCATTTCTGTCATCACCCTGTCTACTAGAAGATGCATAATTTCCTTGTTGCAGTTTTCCATTCATGATGTCATTCTGCTTTTTATAGCAGTCTTTAGCCATATGACCCATTTTACCACAATAGTAGCATTCAACATTACTGTTTGCATTTTGGCCTCTTTGCCATCCACCACGATCTCTTTGGCTCCCCCTGCCTCTAGAGTTACCACGTCCTCCTCCATAGGACTGGTTTTCTTGAGTTTGCTGCATATTCTGATTTCTACCACGGCCTCCAAATCGGCCTCCTCTACCTCTGCCTCTACCTCTTCCAGCGTTTGAGTAGAAGACAGCTTCTTTTGAAGTTCCTCCTGAAGAAGATGCACCACCATTTCTTTGCTCCTCAGAAATTAGAAGAGCAATCAACTCCTCAAAATCAGGAAATCTTTCACAAACTGAAATGGATGTCCGAAACTGTGCATAATCCTTTCCTAGACCATTCAAGGTCACAGAAACTAAATCATCATCTTCCACTGACGACCCAATGGAAGCAAGTGCATCTGCAATCTTCTTCACCTTCATGTGGTAAGCATTGATGCTCATATTTTCTCTTTGCACATTATGCAACTCTTGCTTGAGCTGCATTTTCCTGGCTTGCGTATTTGTGCTATACATTTTTGACAAAGTATCCCATGCCTCCTTTGGCGTACTTGCATCCTGAATATGCACAATCATAGAGTCTAAAATGCTGATAGACAGCCAGTACATAACTTTCCTGGCTCTCTCATGCCATGCTTTAAATGCCTGCATTTGCTGTTGATTGGGAACATCAGGAAGAACTGGTTCTTCTTCATTTCCTGCAACAAATTCCCAATATCCTTTTCCCATAAGGAAATTCGTCATTCTAAACTTCCATGCTTGGAAGTTGTTCTTGTCAAGCTTTTCAGTGACAATCTGTGAAAGAGAATCAGATGCCATTACAGAACACTGCAAAAAATTCTGTCACTGCCAAAAACACAGCTTCACCCTCACAAGGGAAAATCTGCAAAACTGGCGAAAGTGGTATTTGACTACACAGTCACTTTCTAGTGACGATTTTGCATCAACAGGCAACAGGGATGATTCTGTAACTCCCAATGTCTCTGCGCACAAGCATATGATGCAATTTCTACAGTAACTTTTCACCGACCTGTAGAACAGTGGCTGCACAACATAAAACTGGGCCTTTTCTTGAGTGCGTGCAGAAAACTTCCACCTCCAAAACAGGCCCCGAAATGGCCTCAAATCAAAAAAACAAGGTCGCCAAGGGCTAAAGCCCTTGCCCGCAGCATATACTGCCCTCTTGCTTCACCGCGAAGGGCGTCTCAACCTGAGACAATGCACTTCTGCACTTTCCGGCTGTGCTACTGCAGAGATCTGCTCCCAAAACAGAAAATGAAAGCAACACTGCTCCTCTTACCAGAACACCCCGAGCTTGGCTTGCTTTCTTGAGCTCCTTACCACGAACAAGGCTCTGATACCATGTCAAGATTGTGGGAGAGAAGGAAGGAGTCTCACTTGTAGCTTTCTTGCTTGCACAATGGGGGAATACACACAAAGGTGGAGGCTGAAAACAGTTTTCCTCTTCTTAGTTTGTGTAAGCCAAAAGAACTCTCTTACAAAGAAATAGAAGAACCCTATATATGGGTCTCAAACCAAACTCAACTAACTAAGGTGGCATACTAACTGAGCCATGAACTAGAGTAGATAATGATAGCTGTCATGTAGCTATTATTCATGGGCGGTGTACCAACCGCATCCGCAACTGACACGTCGGTGACATAAATGCACAACGGTCACCCTGGCATATCACGAGTGGAGCTGGATATCTCAACAGTTTTACCCTAAGAATCTCTCGCTAAAAAGATGAAACTCAGTTTGTACTTGGAACCCTAGGACCGACAGTGTCGACCTAATGCAATCAGGAATGGATTGTTATATCTAATCATGATTTCATGACTCCATTCGATGGGTAAATAGTCCCATAGTTTGATGAAACACTTGTGCAACAAGTCGTAAAGTTGCACGATCTTGTGATTTGATCATAAGGGAATGGCCAATTCCTCGGAATGAGATTGGTAGATTCTTACACAAGTTTATCTTGCAAGAGGATGAATAATTATCCTGATATAGTACCTTTCTTGGGTAAAGTGACCAAGATACGGGGATTAGATATTTGCTTGGAAGCAAAGGACCAATTAGTAAATTGAAATAACATATTTACTACTAATAGCACTTAAGGTTTTGGTTAAGTTGGGTTATTAGGATACAACCCTAACCCAAGGATATAAGAGTTAAAAGATAAACCCTTGGGGATCTTGCCAAGTCACAATTGATCCCGGATCGAGTGTTGGATGCATTCGAAAAGAATGATTCACTCCTTAGCAGTTGGCCAAATAACGACCAATGGAACTGATTGTGCTTGTTACAGTATTAAGAGCACTGTTTTGCTTTGTTTGCTCAAAGAATTAAAGGATGAAAAGATATCTAAATGCTTCAGGTTGAAGGCCTAAAGGAAGAGGCAGCTTCAGTTACCCCCGACTGCCTACCTGACCCTAACCAAGGGGGTTGTTAACCGTGCCGGGAAGGTGGACCGAACTCGGTGCGAGAAGTCCCTCCATTGAGTGCTACTTGGAGCAGGAGGATGCTTGGGTGCCAGAAGGGGCTCTGGCCATAGATCCCTTGCCTTCCGAGCCCTGCACAAGAGGCCAACGTGACTCGGGATTGGATCTCGAGGCCCGCATACTAGTCTATGGGCGGAATCTTGGATTAGTAATCCCTATGGATTGCTAGACAGCCTTCGGATGGATTATGGATAAGCCTACGGGCTGGACTTGATGTATTTCAAAGATAAATGTGATAATCTGTTGAAAAGGAACTTGGTTGAAATTGCTTTTCTATGTCAAGTGCTATGATTACGTGAAGGAACCAGTGCCTAATGGGCTAATTAAGGAAGCTGATTGATACATATCCAATTAAATGTGTTAGGTAATTAAATAACTAAAACAACCTGAGGAAAGTGTGGAGGATGTGGCCATGGGTCCCCATCCTACGGATGGGTGGTCCTAGTTGGCCGGGAACTTTTCTCAATCATGATGGATAGCGAGAAGATCGTTTCAAAGGATACGAACAGAAAAAGGGCACTGACCTAGAGTCTAAGTTATAATGATCCTGATTTACACTGTTTTAGGGGAACGGAGTGGGACTATGCCTTATGATAGAGAGGTTGAGCTTCGCATCCCTCTCATTTTCCATTCTCCTTGAACCAAGTGCAGTGTGAATCCGCTTCAGACCTGGCGTTTCTACGTAAAGTAGTTCGCTCGGATTCGACGCTAGTTACCATTAGGAAATGACCAATAGGGAAAACCCTAATTCAGGTCGGCGGTCCTAAGTGGGAACAGCCGGAATACTTCCGCTACATGGCAGACACAGAAAGTCCTAGATCGCAAACCACGTAACATTCCATGGGAGTGCTGTTGAGATATCGAGCTCCACTCGTGATACGCCAGGGTGACCGTTGTATATTTATGTCACCGACTTGTCAGTTGCAGATGCGGTTGGTACACCGCCCCTCAATAATAGCTACATGATAGCTATCCTTATCTACTCTAGTTCGTGGCTCAGTTAGTATACCACCTTAGTTAGTTGAGTTTGGTTTGAGACCCATATATAGGGTTCTTCTATTTCTTTGTACTTGAGTTCTTTTGGCTTACACAACTAAGAAGAGAAAAACTGTTTTCAGCCTCCACCCTTGTGTGTCTTCCCCCATTGTGCAAGCAAGAAAGCTTCAAGCGAGACTCCTTCCTTCTCTCCCACAATCTTGACATGGTATCAGAGCCTTGTTCGTGGTAAGGAGCTCAAGAAAGCAAGCCAAGCTCGCGGTGGTCTGGTAAGAGGAGCAGTGTTGCTTTCATTTCCTGTTTTGGGAGCAGATCTCTGCAGGTAGCACAGCCGGAAATTGCAGGAGTGCATTGTCTCAGGTTGAGACGCCCTTCGCGGTGAAGCAAGAGGGCAGTATATGCTGCGAGAAAGGGCTTTAGCCCTTGGCGACCTTGTTTTTTTGATTTGAGGCCATTTCGGGGCCTGTTTTGCAGACGGAAGTTTTCTGCACGCACTCAAGAAAAGGCTCAGTTTTATGCTGCGCGACCACTGTTCTACAGGTCGGTGAAAAGTTACTGTAGAAATTGCATCATATGCTTGTGCGCAGAGACATTGGGAGTTTCAGAATCATCCTTGGTTCCTGTTTATGCAAAATCGTCACTAGGAAGTGACTGTGTGGTCAAATACCACTTTCGCCAGTTTTGCAGATTTGCCCTTGTGAGGGTGAAGCTGTGTTTTTTGCAGTGACAGAATTTCTTGCAGTGTTCTGTAATGGCGTCTGATTCTCTTTCACAGATTGTCACTGAAAAGCTTGACAAGAACAACTTCCAGGCATGGAAGTTTAGAATGACGAATTTCCTTATGGGAAAAGGATATTGGGAATTTGTTGCAGGAAATGAAGAAGAACCAGTTCTTCCTAATGTTCCCAATCAACAGCAAATGCAGGCATTCAAATCATGGCATGAGAGAGCCAGGAAAGTTATGCACTGGCTATCTATCAGTATTTCAGACTCTATGATTGTGCATATTCAAGATGCAAGTACGCCAAAGGAGGCATGGGATACTCTGTCAAAGATGTATAGCACAAATACACAAGCCAGGAAAATGCAGCTCAAGCAAGAGTTGCACAATGTGCAAAGAGAAAATATGAGCATCAATGACTACCACATGAAGGTGAAGAAGATTGCAGATGCACTTGCTTCCATTGGGTCGCCAGTGGAAGATGATGATTTAGTTTCCGTGACCTTGAATGGTCTAGGAAAGGATTATGCACAGTTTCGAACATCCATTTCCGTTCGTGAAAGATTTCCTGACTTTGAGGAGTTGATTGCTCTTCTAATTTCTGAGGAGCAGAGAAATGGTGATGCATCTTCTTCAGGAGGAACTTCAAAAGAAGCTGTCTTCTACTCAAACGCTAGAAGAGGTAGAGGCAGAGGTAGAGGAGGCCGATTTGGAGGCCGTGGTAGAAATCAGAATATGCAGCAAACTCAAGAAAACCAGTTCTATGGAGGAGGACGTGGTAACTCTAGAGGCAGGGGGAGCCAAAGAGGTCGTGGTGGATGGCAAAGAGGTCAAAATGCAAACAGTAATGTTGAATGCTACTACTGTGGTAAAATGGGTCATATGGCTAAAGACTGCTATAAAAAGCAGAATGACATCATAAATGGAAAACTGCAACAAGGGAATTATGCATCTTCTAGTAGACAGGGTGATGACAGAAATGAGCATTTGTTCATGGTGCAGCACATGAACAATTCTGTGACAAGTGGAGAAGAAAGCAACGATGTATGGTATGTTGACTCAGGTGCATCAAACCATATGACAGGTCATGCAGAATGGATAGAGGATGCAAGGAAAATGGAAAAACCAGGATTTGTGGAGACTGGTGATGATACTGCACATCCTATTGTGCAGATTGGAAAAATTCCCTTGTCTATGCAGGATGGGAAAAAGAAATACCTGTCCGATGTATTTCATGTCCCGAATATCACCAAGAATCTGGTTTCAGTTGGTCAAATGGTTGAACAGGGCTTGCAAGTCAGATTTAATCCTCATGGATGCTTTGTTGAGGATATGAAAAATAAAGGTCGCTTGATAGCAAAAGGAAAGAAGAAGGGCAGAATGTTTACATTGGATGCAGACATGTCTGAATTGAGTGCAGCAATGTTTGCACATGGGACCGGTGTAGTTGCAGATATTGATATCTGGCATAAACGCATTGGTCATGTTAATGTACAGCGACTTAAATCAATGCAGGCCCAAAATATTGTTGCAGGATTGCCCAAATTCAAGGTTGCAGAAATGCATAAGGTATGTGAAGCCTGTCAGTTTGGAAAACAGGCAAGGAAACCATTTCCTAGACATGTTCAAGAGAGTGAGAAGCCATTGGAATTAATTCACTCTGATGTGTGGACAACTAAAGCTGCATCTCTTGGAGGCTGTCATTATTTTGTCAGTTTTATTGATGACTATAGCAGAAAAGTTTGGGTGTATTTTATGAAAAAGAAAAGTGAAGTTTTTGGGCATTTCAAAACTCTTAAAGCTATGGTTGAAAAAGAAACAGGCTTGCAGATAAAATGCCTAAGGTCAGATGGAGGGGGAGAGTACCTCTCAAATGAGTTTGCAAAGTTCTTGCAGGAGCATGGCATAAAGCAGCAATATTCATGCAGTTATACCCCACAACAAAATGGAATTGCAGAAAGAAAAAACAGGCATATTGGAGAGGTATCTCGTGTCATGCTCAATGAAAAAGACTTGCCAGATTTTTATTGGGTTGAAGCAGTTGCTACAGGAGTCTACATAATGAACAGGACTCCCACTGCAGCAATACATGGAATGACTCCAGAGGAGAGGTATACTGGTAGGAAACCAGATATTTCTCATTTGAAAATTTTTGGTTGCATTGCCTATGTACATGTGCCAGATGAGCTGAGATCCAAGTTGGATCCAAAAGCTGAGAAGTGCATCTTTATTGGTTACTCTCTGCAGCAAAAAGGGTATAGATGCTATAACCCTTCTACTCGTAAGTTTACAGTGAGCAGAGATGTTGTTTTTGATGAGATGAGTAGCTGGTATAAACCAGTAAATGTGATTGATGATGAAGATGCACAAAATGGTAATGCTACACAGAATTCACAGCAGCAGTCACAAAATATTAGTGGACCTGGAGCGTCCTCTAGCAGTGGTTCACATTCTTCGCCATGGACAGGCAGATTGAGATCAGGAGAATCTTCTCAAAGCAATGCAGATAGTGGTATGCAGGTATCACGAAAAGGAAAAGAGAAGGTTGATCAGCCCATGTTTGATGTGAATGCAGGTCACTCTTATGTGGATGGTGAATCCAGTGGCTCAGAACAGAGCATTGATGATGAGTTGGGTATTCCTTCTATTGTTACACCTGGAGTAAGGAAGACCAGGGATGTTTTGAGAGCACCTGGGAGTGAACCTACTTTGCGCAGGTCTACAAGAGCTAGGTATCCTGTGGATAGGCTGAAATATGATGGATTTACAGCCATTCACTATGCATATATGGTCAAAGTGATACAGGAACCAGAACCCACATCTTTTGAGCAAGCCATGGGAAAAGAAAAATGGGAGAAAGCCATGGATGAAGAAATGGATGCCTTGGAAGCAAATGCTACATGGGAGTTAGTACCTTTGTCTAAAGGTAAGAATGCAATTGGCTGTAAGTGGGTTTATAAGGTGAAGCACAATGCTGATGGTTCTGTGAACAGATACAAGGCAAGATTAGTAGTCAAGGGGTATGCACAAACATATGGCATTGACTATGAAGAAACATTTAGTCTGGTTGCAAGGATGGCAACCGTAAGAGCAGTCATTGCTATGGCTGCATCAAAGGGATGGTCTTTACATCAGATGGATGTAAAGAATGCCTTCTTGCATGGTGATTTGCAAGAAGAGGTCTATATGGAGCAGCCACCAGGTTATGTGCATGCTGTTCATCCTGAGTTTGTTTGCAGGTTGAAGAAAGCCTTGTATGGCTTGAAGCAAGCACCTAGAGCATGGTCTGACAAGATAGGACAGTATCTTGTCACTATTGGCTTTCAGATTTCCAAGGCAGATTTCTCACTTTATGTGAGAAAAACAGAGAAAGGTATTATGCTGCTTGTCATTTATGTTGATGATTTGATTATGACAGGTGACAGTGATGAAGATATCCTTCATGTGAAAATGCTATTGAAGCAGAAGTTTGAGATGAAGGATTTGGGAGAGCTGCGTTATTTCTTGGGCATTGAGGTGATTAGATCACCAAGTGGGATACAGCTCTTGCAGAGGCAGTATGGATTGGACATGCTGTCCAAATATGGGATGACAGGCTGTAAGCCTATTTCAGTTCCTTTGGAGCAAAATGTGAAGCTGAGCACAGATGCAGGTGAGCTTCTAGAAGACCCTACTATGTACAGACGCATAGTAGGAAGTTTGATTTATATGACTATTACCAGGCCAGATTTGAGCTATGCTGTTGGATTGGTAAGTCAATTTATGCAGGCTCCAAGGAAACCACATTTGGATGCGGCTAGACGCATACTTAGGTATGTGAAGTCCACATTGCAGTATGGACTATTTTATGAGACTGGGGTTCAGATACAGTTGCATGGATACACTGATCCTGATTGGGCTGGTAGTATTTCTGATAGACGATCTACCAGTGGATATGTATTCTCTTTTGGGAGTGCTGCAGTCACTTGGAGCAGCAAGAAACAGCCTACAGTTGCCTTGTCGAGCACAGAGGCTGAGTACAGGGGTGCAGCAATGGCTGCATGTGAGGTAGCTTGGTTGCATAAGCTACTTTATGATATGCATCAGTCTACAGATGGGCCAGTTGTCATTTATTGTGACAACATGAGTAGTATACACTTGGCAAATAACCCAGTCTATCATGCTAGAACAAAGCACATTGAGGTGCATTATCACTATGTGCGAGAGAGGGTTTTACTAGGTCTTATTGATCTAGTTTATGTCAGCACAGAGGATCAGGTAGCTGACATATTCACGAAGGCATTGGGCGCAGAGAAGCTGCGCAAGTTCAGAGACCTGCTTGGTGTGCAGGAATTGGGATTGAGCTCGAGGGGGAGTGTTGAGATATCGAGCTCCACTCGTGATACGCCAGGGTGACCGTTGTATATTTATGTCACCGACTTGTCAGTTGCAGATGCGGTTGGTACACCGCCCCTGAATAATAGCTACATGATAGCTATCCTTATCTACTCTAGTTCGTGGCTCAGTTAGTATGCCACCTTAGTTAGTTGAGTTTGGTTTGAGACCCATGTATAGGGTTCTTCTATTTCTTTGTACTTGAGTTCTTTTGGCTTACACAACTAAGAAGAGAAAAACTGTTTTCAGCCTCCACCCTTGTGTGTCTTCCCCCATTGTGCAAGCAAGAAAGCTTCAAGCGAGACTCCTTCCTTCTCTCCCACAATCTTGACAAGTGCCGGGCGGAGCTTTCTAGACATCCTTTCTGATGGACTGCTAAGACATGTCCTGAAGATAACAGGTGGACACGTTACAGGTTGTTGGCCAAGAGGATCTTGAAGGTAACATGTATGCATTTTGTTTTGGAGCAAAAGTTCTCAATGAACGTCAAAGAAGGTATGCATAAGTAAAAAAAGAATTGTAGGGAGTTGTAACAACATTAAAGTGTGATCATGAATTCTTTATAGGTGCTTCCGTAGTGGTAAAAACTGATTGTCTTCCACTCTTGGGCATGATTGCCAACTACTCTACACTTGACATTGCTATGCTAAGATGGATTGCATATATTAAGTCTCTCAACCCGAATTAAAGCATATTACAGGAAAGGTGAATCCAGTTGCTGACATGCTATCACGTGCAAGATATGACAATGAAGAAGAGTTGATGGAAGAAGATGAAGCTGAAGAATCTATACTTGCTAAATTTCCTTCCATGGCTGCTGAAAATACCTTTTTAGTTAGTGTATATACTGGTCCTAAGCTGAAAACAACAAGATGATCAACTAGAAGCTAGCATGCTCATTGCATTGCTCAAGTTCTAGTTCATTTCCTTGAAGAAGATTTGCTAAAGATCGGCCAATATTTGAGCACAATGAAGAAGAAGGAGACTTGGATTGATGAGGAATTCAAGCATATCAAGAGGAAAGCTTATAGATTTTTTCTTAAAGAAGGACATCTATGGAAGCACGCAAAGAAGAAGAAATGAGCGCTTGTTCGATTTTTAGGTAACAAAGATTGCAACAACATGTAATGAAGGAATTTCATGAAAGCTTGTGGGCTGGCCATAGAGGAACATGGGGAACCTTTAGTAAAGTCAAAGAAAAATATTGGTGGCAAAACATGTATCGGGACATAGCACATTTTGTTGAAACCTGTTATGTGTGTCAAATGTATTCTATGGTCAAGCATCGAGATGGGTTACAACCGACTTATCCTTTGTCTATACATTATAGATAGCTTATTGATCTTGTAGCCATGCCTATAGGAATATGGAATATGCAGTATTTAGTGCTTGCAAGAGAGTATCTAACCAATCAAGTTGAAGGAAAATCCTTAACAACCAAATCCACTCAAGTTGTTTGTCATTTTTTGCTTGAAGAAGTGTTTTGCAGATATGGTTGTGTGGGTAAAGTAACTGCAAATAGAGGAGAGTTGGATACTGATGAGGCACACAACTTCTTTGCTCAATTGGGTATTAAGTTGGCTTTAACATCATCCTGTAACCCTGAAGGAAATGGAAAGAGTGAGAGAGGTCATCAACCTATTCTCAAAGCTCTAGCAAAGTCTTGTAGAGAAAAGATCAAAGAATGGCCTAAGATGCTACCTTTTGCATTATGGGCTGACCGGACTACTCACAGTTTAGTGACTGGCTATATGCCAGCTAAACTTATGGATGGACAACAACCAATTATGCCAATTGAAGAATCTATTCTCACATGGAGTCTTCTACCTTGGGAGGAAGGCATCAGTAGAGAAGAGTTGCCGACTTTGTACATATAGCAGCTAGAAAGAAGGCCTGAAGATATTCAAGCAGCTATTGAGAGGCTAAAGATAACAAGACTAAAGAACAAAAGAAAATTTGATAAGCGACATCGACATCGGCCAAGAGCAATCCAAGAAAATGACTGGGTGCTTGTCTATAACAGCAACCCTTGGTGCACAGATCGGATGCCGTAAGCGCGCGTAGTGAGCGTTAGAAGGTTCCCAATAACAAAAGAACTCTACTTTTTGCACACAAATCAATGTAGAAAGCTTGCATGACATGAACAAGAGACCAATTGGGTGAAATCTCCCCCCATGCCTTGTGTGAGCGCTCCACAAAGCATGTATTTCATATATTAATCATCTTCAAGCTCAAATAATAGCCCAAATTACAAAATAGCACGCTTTTGGCTTTTGAGTTTGCTTTTGTGCCAAATAGACAATTAAAGCTAATGGGCACCCAAGAAGTCTGGCGTAGCCAAATACAATGTCCAAATACAAATATCTAATTCGTGCGCCCATGTGCATACAAAAATAATAAATAAATATCAAGCGCTTTGATAAATAAGCGAGACAAAATATAGGCGCCATGCCTAAGGCACGCGCCCATCAAAATATTGACGATAAATTTGAATACACGCTATCCTCCAATGCTTTCCACTGCCACCGCTACTATCTCTACACATCAACTGAAGCATTCACAATCGTTAGTAAAATAATACAATTAAACCGACAAAAGTGAATACCTAACAGTCTTTAGCTATATAAATAAATTGGTTAGAAATCAATCCTAACCTTAATTTATCACGAGTGCGCACTCTAAACTCATAAACGTTTATTAATTTAAATATGTATTTTGCGGAATCACCCGCTATGGAATCACCCATGTACACATAAAATTAACAAAACGCCCGAAAAGGATAGGCGTCCCCATCGACTTCTCACACAAAGAATCCACTTTGTGTATGAGCCCCGGTAATAAAATCTTATGGAATCCACCATGGCATGGAATCCACCGTGGAATATGCCTCCTGGCATCATATCCCCGGGGTGGGATAGCAATTGTCCTCAATTGCTATTAGCTCAATGTGGAGCTAACAGAGTAGGGAAAACATTTAAGTCTCTAGCGTGCATCCATTGGGCCTCTTCAACAGGATGAATATATCCATTGGTCATTTTTGTTGGCAAACTGCTAAGGAATGAATTCTTCCTTTCGAATGCATCCAGCACTCGATCTAGGATGCCTTACGACTTGGCAAGATCCCTATATCTTGGGTTAGGGCGTACCCTACTAACCCGACTTGGTCAAACCTTAAGTTCCTAGATTATTTCAGTTTATCGGCTGGTCTTCTGCTTCTAAACAATTATCTTTACTTGAGAAAGATACTATATTAGGATGATTATTCATCCTCTTGCAAGATAACTTGCGTAAGGACCTGCTAACCTCATGGTGAGAATTGGCCATTCCCTTATGATCCAATCACAAGACCATACGATTCTGCACTTGTTGCGCAAGTGTCGCATCGAACTATGAGACTATTCTACTCATCAAATGGAGTCACGAAACAATCTATTTCTAATTACATTAGGCTGACGACGTCAGTCCTAGGGTTCCAAGTTCCATCTCGTAAGATTCTTAGGGGCAAACCCTAGATCACTTTCCAAATATGTTTCACTATCCCTACATTCGGTGAATGTGGGCAAGTATTTAAGGTATAGGAGTTTCAATTTTAGCAATACGTATGATTAGGTCACGTATTAATTCCTAGTGAATTTCTTGGAATTTAACTTATTCTAAACGAGTACTCCGGGGTTGAGGTGTTTAGGTTTGTGCCAATTTGTTTAACTCTTGAAGATAGTTACGTTAACATTTCATAAACATATGACTCGTTGTCTACGCGTAAATTGATTTTTCAACCTTAACTTATCGATTAAGGTCAGGCATAGGTTAGGTTAATTTCAACTAATCTTCCGATAACTTATGAACAAAATTCATGCTAAACAAGCAACCTTTTACTTGATAATTTAGGCAGCTGACAAACGGTAATTGCCTAGAGTTATGCATCGTAAGAATCATTTCATATCTTGCACTTTCCTAAAGATTCCTAGCACTTTCCATGATAATTCATTGCGAAGAGGATATGGGTTAATAATGCGATATGCAGTTTATGATTCCATGTTTAAACGAAGTACACTATTTTAATGGACATTAATCTAATTTTAATTCATTGCATAAAGCTATTTTCTAGAAATGCATATCAATCCTTTCTAAAGCATTTGAGATGAAAAATGCATCCTTATTTCCAACAATTATCCTTTGCACGATTGAGTTATAACAATACCAAATTAAAAAATGATGAAGGAAAACTTGGACTTGGGGTGAGATGTCCATGTGGATGCTGGGAGACGACCCTCCTGCGGCTACGCCTTGGGCTTTCTTAGGAGGCATTGCGAGTGTAGCCTTTCCGTCGTAGATGCTACTTTGCGAATTTCCTTCTTAAGTTCCACCGTCCCTTACAAGTTTCTTTTGCTTCCCTTCGTAGAGACTCTTTGAAGGGATAGGTGTATGGAGGAGGGAAGAACCACGGAAGGGGGTCTAAAATCCGAAAAGGGGGTATTGTGAAAACCCTCCGCGAGTAGGGCTCATTTTTACACGGGAATAAGGGGCCTAATGGGGTCCCTTAGGAGGAATTTACGAAAAAAAAGCTATAAAATAAAAGCTTTTAAGGGGGTGGGAAAAGGGACTAAGGGGGGGTTCAAGGGGGTTCGAGGAGGGGAAAGAAGAAGGGGCTTAGGGAGCCCTTAGGGGGATTTTAAGGACACGGGGAGAAAAAAAGCCTTTATGTTAAAACCCTTTTATGGGGGAAAAGGCCCTAAGGGAGCCTTAGAGAGGAATTTTAAGGGGGGGGTTTTCAAGATGCCACAGGAAGGGGGCCTAAGGAGGGTTTTAAGATACGGGGGGGGGGGGGAGGGGGGGAGAATAAGACCTTTAAGGTATGATTTCTTTTGGGGGGGAAAGGGGGCTTATGAAGCCCCTTAGAAGCTTCCCCCCAAGAATCTTCTAAAGCTTCTGAGCCACGTGGGTTTGGGGGGGGGGGGGACAATGTCGAGTCAGCAGCGTTCTGATGGCTAGGGCACGGACTGCGACGACAGAGGGTGACGCCATCCTGGCATTCAGCGGCAATCAGCGCCTCCTCTCCTTCTCTTCCCCTCACGGCCAGATTCTTCACTCCCTTGTTCCAGAGGCAGCGATAATCACCTCTCCCTTCCTCACAACTTCTCTGGCTCCTTCTCATCCTCTACCCATGCTCCCATAGCCACTAGCAGCCATGGTTTATATAGGGGGAGGGGATAGGATCCTCCCCCCCCCTGCGTGTGAGTGGGCATGCGCACAATCTTTGGCAAGCTCCAGCAAGGAGCTTGCCCACCATACTAATCCCCTCTTCCTCCAGCTTGACAGTCGGCTGGAGGAGAGGGAAAATAAAAAAAATTTACTTTTATCTAATAAAAAAATTATCCCTATGTCTTATAGAAGTAGTTCACACATGGGGAAAAAAAAATCAGAACGTTGTCGTGTTGCTGCGCATCCGAGTCGTATACACCTCCATTTCTTTTGTTGTGCATTTGTGTTAATTTCCGCGTGTGATTCATTGTTTGTGTGATGCATTTTAATAATCCGCATCCAATGTATATATTCCCTTAGTGCATGTGCATGATTTTGTTTGGATGCATGATGTGCGTGTATTAGAAAAATATGAAAAACTGATGCCAAAGGATCTTTGTCCTGCTGCTATTTGTTCTAGCTCTATGTGCAATGACAGTCTTAAAGATCACCACATGCTATACATCTCGGTATGAAGGTCAAAAACCAGGAACTTCAGGGTTGAGGAAAAAGGTTACTGTTTTCAAACAACCAAATGAAGTTACTTTTGTTTCTGCAGTCAAAGTTTGCTCCAACATGACAGCCTTGGTGCAAGTGTTTTGAAGATATGCTACAAGAGGGACATTTAAAGGAGGAAGCAGAGTTGCTGCAAGATATGCCTCTTGCAAATAATCTTGGTTGCTTGGATGTCAATGTTAAATTAATGCAAAAGGCATGGTGACATATTGCTAGCACAGCAATGCTTTGACAAAAATTATGCTCATGTCAGACTTTTATAAAAGTGCTGGAATGAGGAAGGTCGCTTGCCTAATTTTGACATGTGAACAAGAAAAAGAAAAACTAAAAATAGAGGAGAAAAGGAAGGGGAAAAGATACTAATTCGGGAGAGAATTTGAATGGATGGAGGGAATTTACATGGCCGGCTGTGCTTCCCCTGTTCCTTCCAACAGGAAACTTCTGAAACAAATTTAAAAAAAGCAGGTTCTGGACATTTGGTCAGCCTCAGAGTGCGTGATCTTGCGAAGGTTTAATAACTAGTTGCTCCTCAAGGAGCGGTCTCAGGGTGGAGAGCAACCTTAAACCTAATTAATCATCGTAATCATCATCATCAGCACGCAGCACCCACCGCCGCCCTGCAGTACCGGCAGCTGGAGCAGGCTATCATGACTTGGTCAATCTGGGATTATGATGTGAATCCAGACTATCACGACTTGGTTCATGGCGATTACGGTCATATTCACAGAATTGAGGGCAATCAGAGAGATTTTTACTGCTGCATTAGGCTATTAAGACTTTTGATTAGTCCGGGATTAAGTTCAGATTCAGAGAATTGAGGCCAATCAGAGACAGGTTTCTTTCCGATCCAAGCAAATAATGAGATAGATCATCACCGGCGCAACTCACTATGCTGTTGATTGAACTGCCGTTGAGAATTAGCCATCACAAGACTTTTGAGAAGCTTAAGGGGTTGCAGGAGATTGTTCATGTATTGAGGCCAGGCAGCATCGCTGTCATCTGGGATCCTCCTGGGTTCTCTCAACACCTCCTACCACGTTATTTCAAGCACAGCAACTTCTCCAGCTTTGTGTGGCAGCTTAACACTTATGGATTTCACAAAGTGGATGGCATTGGCCTCATAGAGTCAGGGGAAGGAAAACCTATCAGGCTTTCCGGCTAATTTATGGATGGAATGGTCGTTTATGAGGAATAGGAGATGTGTGGCTGAGAGGAGAGATGAACGGAGGCCAAAGCTGGAAAAATAAACGGATGCTGCTACACTACCGACTGGAGAGTAAAACATATTGCAATTGGAGATTATCGATCACTCTACAGTGGGAACAATGTCATCATCATTTGACAATACCAGAAGCAATTGTCATCATCAATTGATAATACCAGAGGAAATCACAAAGCAGTGCAATCCGACTCATCATCGCCATGAAAGCAACAGTTGTTGCTGATAAAAAGCTTGTTAACTGTGCGTGTAGAGGCTGAGACTCCAGTTAGTGCTGTGTCCATAAGGAAAATACCTCAATATGCCACTTCACGATATACTTAATGAGTTTCAGAAAGGACAGAGCCACATGGCAGCTGTAGTAAGAAAAATTCAAAGAATCTGATATCAATTGATGTGAATGCAAAGGCACTTCCATAAGGAGAGAATGGGCATCATGTTTCAGAATTAAAGATCACTGTAGATAAGCAGCAAACTAAAAATAGTGTTTCAGATAGAGAGAGTTCAACCGACCAATCCACACCGAGAACAAATGCAACAGAGGCTTCAGATAGTCTGGAAGATGGCGAAATCATAGGGATCATCACTCTTAAGGATGTTATTGAAGAGCTACTTCAAGGAGACACTTGGCAGAGTGCTGGCTACTGGTCCTGGTTTATTCTAGAAATCCTGAAAAACATCACTGGACTGCTGTCATTTCTGGATGTGATTAAGAGCGTACTGCACTCTCCAGAGGTTTCTTAAAGGTCTTGCCATAGTTATGATAGAAGCTCACATGCACCATAGCTAAGGAGAAGATAAACCAGTCTTTTCTGAGATAAAAAGAAGGTAACCTATCAAGTGTATGGTTGTGTGGTATCTGCAGAGCACATGGTGTAGCCAAATGATCCTGAACAGGGTTTTGACAAAGCAAATTACTATGCTCATTCTGAACAATATCACTCTGAGTTTCATGTAACTCACTTGACAAGAAATATAATGTATTTTGGCATCAACAATTCAATTTTCTTCTTGTTAGTCTCTTCCATTGCTGTACCTTGAACCCTGTGTTCTGCAGCCCTTGCGTGAACTCTACGACATTTCTAGTGAACCCGACGTGAAAGTGCTACGTCATCAGCAAGATGGGAGACTCACAAGAAGAGATGACAGATGATAATGTCATGAAGAACCTGTTTCAGTCATTTACCATGTATATGCAGCAACAAGCTCATGCAAAACGAGACAGTGATGCTATGGATGCCTTGAAAGCTGTCCAACAGGAGATGAAGCAGTTTAATGGCCAGCAAGTGTCAACTTACCTGCATTTGTATGAAGAAAAGATGAAGTTTTTTAGGGTTTCTCAAGATGTTTGGAGCCGCTACTTCTTGCGGATCATGGTGCGCGCTCTTGAAGGTCGAATTGCAGAAATTCAAGAGGCACATGCAGGTTGGGCTGAATTTAAAAAGGCATTAAAAGATGAATGTTTCCTGGAGGATACAGGTCTTATGAATCGCAGGAATTTTTTAGCATGGGTTTCTATGCCTAATAAGGGACTTTCTGTTACCGCTCTTCTGCGAGAGTTTGAAAGCCGTTATGATCAGTTGGATGGGACTGAACAGCAAGCTTTGGAGATGCAGAAAGTGGAGTTATTTTTGCAAGCTGCAGATGCTGATTTACAGGAAAAGTTGGATGATCTTTTGGAAGATCAAGCTACTGATTCAGGTTTAAAGACTGAGTGGAGACATGTCATTGATGCTGTGAATGCTCTTGTTAAGAAGCAGCGCAGGAGAGTAAGATTGCATTGAAATACAGGATCAGTTCCTGAAAAATCCTTGGAGACTTCTTCTTCTACCCCTGCTGCAACTTCTTTGCCTAAGCCTACTCCTCCTGCTGTGAATCCACCAGTTCCTGCTGCTCCAGTGCCCTTATCTGTAGATGATGTTATTAAAGGCTTGGCGGATTTGACGATTGAAGCAGTCAAAGATGAAGTTGGTAAGTTAAAGGAGCAACTTATGTCAGTACCTGTTGTAGCACCTGTTCCAGTGACTGCTTTTCCAGCTAGTCAAAGAAAAGGGCGACGATGTATTTGGTGTGATAGTACAGAGCACCAACACTGCAGAGATTGTGATGCTTTTCAGGAAGCACGTAAGAAGAATGTAGTGTTCTGGGGACAAGATGGGAAGATATGGCTGACAGAGACTGGCGCTCCTCTTGACACGAACTTTGGTAAGGGAGGTATGAAGAAGCTTGTTGATGATATGGCTGCGCGATCAGCTTATGTGAGTGTTAGAGGAGATGCTTCAGCTTTTGGAGTCCAGCTTGAGCAGAAATCTGATGGAGACTCTGCTTTATGGTCTTCTGCCTTGGAGATAGCGAGAAGAGGGAAAGTTCAAACTTCTACTATGACTTGTGTGGGCTCTAGCATTCGAGGAGAAACAGGATGGGACTCTCCTGTTGACAGGTATTCTATTTTTGCTTATATGGCTAAAACACAGGGTTTAGATGCCATGGTTGAGGAAAAGAGAAGAAGAGATGAGGAGGGTCCTAGCTCCTCCAAAAAGACTAGAGGGGGTGACTTTGTTTCACCACCTGTTACAGCTCCACCTATGCCAAATTCTCCAGCTCAAACAGGTTCTGATCAACCAATGGGAGACAAGCAGAAAGAAAAGAGGCAACCAAGAAAAGAGCCAGGATTCAAGCTCTTGTCAGACCTTGATATGCAAACGGATATGAGTAAGATTTTTCATGAAAGAATTTTGAATAGTGAAGTCACTTTTACTGTTGGAGAGGCTCTTGGGATTGCTAGAAGAGAAATACAGGATCAGATGCAGGATCTTTTGCGGAGGAAACGACATGCGATGGAAGGACCTGCTTTACAGGGATTGTGGCATGGAGCTCTTGCGGAAGAGCATGATGATGCAGTGATGGTTGAGAATGCTTCTGTTAATCCGCAATCGGAGAAAATAGTGCAGCCTATGCAATATGAAGATGATGAGACCCCTATTCTCATTCCTCGCAGCCATTTTTCACGAAGTCATTGGGCTAGAGCAACCACTGAGACAGTGGTAAGGATTGGAGAGAAACAAATTCCCTTGATTGCTTTAGTTGATCATGGCTCTGAGATTAATCTTATTGCACGAGGTGTTTATGAGAGTGGCAAGTGGCCTATGGATGCAGAGCATGGCTGGCGCATGAGAGCCGCCAATAATACTTCTGGTGATATGTATGCTGCTTGTCCGAGTATCAAAATTTCTATTGGTAATGTTGAAGAGGATTATCATTGCTTTGTTCAAGATTCATGCTCTTATCCGATTATTCTTGGACAGCCTTTCATTACAGAAGCAAGAATGGAAACAAAAGTGATGGATGATGGGTCAGCTTATGCGCGGATACGCAGTAAAGATGGTATGCGAGCTGTTCAGTTTATGACTGTTGGGGTAAATCATCCGAGAAACAGGGACTCCTTGCGTGAGGCACCACTACCTGCGAAGGAGTTGGATTTTCATTAGGTACCGCTATCTTGCGAGACGCCAGTGGTACGGAGCGGAGAAAAGAGGAGATCTCACCTCCTGGCAGCCAGTCTTTCTCCAATAACTTTGTTGGGTTTACTTCAGATAGTTCAGTAAGTTATCAGAAAATTTCAGATTTGCCTAGAGCTGCCAGGCAGTACATTGGTCGTAAGGAGAAAGAGTTGAAGAATGCAGGTATTTTGCAAGCAGAAGAGCATGTGGATGGATTGTATGAAGGGATGTCTTATGCAGATACATTGTTTGAGATAAGAGCAATGCTGAAAACTGATGTATGCAAGGGTTCAAAGATCATACCTGTACAAACCTTGGATATGTTTCTGGAAATTTCTGGTTTTATGCTGCAAACAGAGTTAGAGGCTGAGAAAACTCAGCAAACTGAATTTATGGCTGATCTTGATCAGCTAATAGAATTGCAGAGGGCTGAATTCATTCAGCCAACAAAGTTGAATGTAGAAAAATTTCTGCATACAGAGTTTCAGGATGCATCTATGCAGTCCATAGAGCCGAGGGCTGAATTCATTCAGCCAACAGAGTTGAATGCAGAAAAATTTCTGCATACAGAGTTTCAGACTGCACCCATGCAGTCCATAGAGCTAAAGGCTGAAATTTTTCAGCCAGTAGAGTTGAAAGATGCTGAAAATTTGCAGAAATTGCAGCAAAGGAAAGAGTGCTTGAATGATGCCAAGGTTGACACAAAATATAAAACAGTTGATAAGAAGGTTAAGCCGGTTGCAGGTCCGCTTCCTTCTGATAGTGATGAACAGATTGAAAAAGCTATGAAGCAGCCTATGTTGAGGGATCCTGCAAATATTGGACATAAGTTTACAGCTGAAACTCTTGCAGAATTGAAGATTGGAAATGATGATTTTTTGCTTCCAGTGGAAAAAGAATGTTTTAGAGAGATGCTTGGACATCATGGTAAGGCATTTGCTTTCTTTCCACATGAAATTGGCTGCATTAGTCCCGAATTGGTTGCACCTATGGTCATCTTCACTGTTCCTCATGTACCATGGAATATACGTCCTATACCTGTGCCTAAAGCACACTTGCCAAAACTGATAGAGTTGCTGAATGAGAAGATTAAAATGGGGATTTTGGAACCCTCTTCTGCACCCTATTCTAACAGGTGGTTTACTGTACCAAAGAAGAATGGAACTTTGAGATTTATTCAGGATATGCAGCCCGTGAACAAAGTGACAATCAGGAATGTGGGTACAGGTCCAGTTGTGGATGAATTTGCTGAGGCTTTTGCAGGACGAGCCATCTATTCTCTAGGAGACTTGTATTCAGGTTATGATCAGTTTCAGCTTGCCTTGGAAAGCAGGGATATTACTACTATGCGGACACCTATTGGTCTTGTGAGGATGTGTACCTTGCCTCAAGGTGCTACAAACTCAGTTGCTCATATGATGAATGCTATGCATAGAGTTCTTCGAGACTATATTCCGCAGTTTACCATGCCTTTTCTAGATTATGTGCCTATTAAGGGTTGTGCAGAAGAAGAAAAGAATGAAAGTCTTGATTTGCGTGGATGTAGACAGTTTGTGGCTGATCACTTGATTGCTTGTGAGCAAATTTTGACACGATTAGAGGAGGTAAATTTGACACTTTCAGGGCTGAAATCTGTCTTTGTTGTTAATGAAGTCATCATAGTTGGGCATATGGTTGGATATTATGGCAGAAAGCCTTCTCCTGCAAAGGTGGATGCCATAAACATGATTGCAGAGTATTGCTCGACTACTTCAGAGGTGCGGAGATTTGTGGGAGCTTGTGTATTTTACATGATTTGGATTCCTCATATTGCTCATATTGCAGATGTTCTCTATCAGCTGCTTCGAAAGGGGCAGAAATTTCATTGGGATGAGAAGCATTCAAAAGGCATGCGTAAGCTCAAGAAGCTGTTGCAATCAGCTCCTACTCTACGCAAGGCGGATTATCAGTGTGGACGGCCGATCATGTTGACAGTTGATACTAGCCCTATTGGCATAGGTTGGGCTGTGGGACAGGATGATGCTGATGGAAATAGGTATGCAATCCGCTTTGGAGCTAAAGTTCTTAATGAGCGACAAAGGAGATATCCGCAGATTAAAAGAGAATTGTGGGGAGTAGTCACTGCACTGAAGTGTGACAAAGGATATTTTATTGGAGCTTCAGTTATTGTGGAAACAGATTGTTTGCCTTTGCTTGGCATGATTACTAGTTGCTCGACTCCAGATATAGCGATGCTTCGGTGGATTGCCTATATCAAATCATTGAATCCAGAATTTCGACACATAGCAGGGAAAGATAATCCAGTTGCTGACATGCTTTCTAGAGCGAGATATGAGGATGAGGAGTCAATGCTTGCAGAAGATGATGAGACAGAGTTTGCTGCTTCTGTCCTTATTCATGATTGTCATGTATCTACTGTTGAAGCCTTTACTGAAGAACTTTATGTTGATGAATGGCTGCAAATTGGACAATATCTAAGTTCATTGACTCGAAGAGCTGATTGGACAGATGATGAATTCAAGAAAATCAGAAGGAAGGCTTATGGGTATTTCTTGAAGGATGGTTTTCTTTGGAAGCATCCAAGAAAGAGAGGAGGCTTGCCCTTGAGAGTAGTTTGTGATGTAACGATGCAAATACAGATTATGCGAGAGTTTCATGAGAGCTCATGGGCTGGACATAGAGGTGTGTGGGCTACCTATGAGAAAATCAAAGAAAGATACTGGTGGAAAGGGATGTATAAAGATGTTTCTCACTTTGTGGAGACTTGCAGGGACTGCCAGCTTTACTCTTTAGTGCGACATCGTGATGAGCTGCATCCGACTTATCCACTATGTATGCATTACAAGTGGGTGGTAGACTTGGTTACTTTGCCAGTGGGACTTTGGCAGATGAGATATCTTGTCTTGGCTAGGGAGGATCTTACAAACTATGTTGAAGGTAGACCGTTGTGGACGAAGACCACCACTACAGTATGTAAATTCTTGTTGGAAGAAATATTTTGCAGGTATGGATGTATAGGCAAGATTACAGCTGATCGTGGAGAGCTAGATGCTGATGAAGCTAGAGAATTCTTCTCACGGCTTGGGATTAAATTGGCTCTTACTATTGCCTATAATCTAGAGGGAAATGGCAAAAGTGAAAGAGGACATCCGCCAATAGTTAAAGCATTGGCAAAATCTTGTAGAGGTCGGATTGGAGATTGGCCGAGATTACTACCTTTTGCATTGTGGGCTGATCATTCTACACATAGTGTGACTACTGGATACATGCCTGCGGAGTTGATGTATGGGCAAAAACCTGTCATGCCTACTGAAATTTGTGCTCTCACTTGGAGTGTTCTTCCGTGGCATGAGAATTTATCAAGGGAAGAGCTGTTAGCCCTTCGGATTCGTTAACTAGAGAGAAGGACAGAAGATGTGCAGCTAGCCATTGACCGTTTGAAGGCAGCCCGTCTCAGAAATAAGGACAGGTTTGATTTAAGGCATCGCTTGAGGCCTAGAGCCATAAAAGAAGGAGATTGGGTTCTAGTCTATGACAGTAGTCTAGAAAATCAGCATAGTAGCATGAGAAAAATGGTTCAAAGATGGTTTGGACCGTATGAAGTGAAAAAGGTTTTTGACAATGGTACTTATGAGCTGGCTGAGTTAGATGGAACAACATTGAGGGTGCCTATTGCTGGAAAACGAGTCAAGATTTTCAAGAGAAGAGAAGATGAAGAATATGCACTTGAAGCATTGACAGAAGAAGAGCAGATAAGAGAAAGACAAGCAGAAGAGACAGAAGACATAGATGATGAAGCCGATGGAGAAAAAGGTCTACTAGAATCAGAAGATGGACTTGGCCTGTTTGTGGAGTTGAATGATCCTGGTTAGTTGGCACATCTGGAGGATGCGCAGGTTTAGAGGGGGTGGATGTCGTGTTGCTGCGCATCCGAGTCGTATACACCTCCATTTCTTTTGTTGTGCATTTGTGTTAATTTCCGCGTGTGATTCATTGTTTGTGTGATGCATTTTAATAATCCGCATCCAATGTATATATTCCCTTAGTGCATGCGCATGATTTTGTTTGGATGCATGATGTGCGTGTATTAGAAAAATATGAAAAACTGATGCCAAAGGATCTTTGTCCTGCTGCTATTTGTTCTAGCTCTATGTGCAATGACAGTCTTAAATATCACCACATGCTATACATCTCGGTATGAAGGTCAAAAACCAGGAACTTCAGGGTTGAGGAAAAAGGTTACTGTTTTCAAACAACCAAATGAAGTTACTTTTGTTTCTGCAGTCAAAGTTTGCTCCAACATGACAGCCTTGGTGCAAGTGTTTTGAAGATATGCTACAAGAGGGACATTTAAAGGAGAAAGCAGAGTTGCCGCAAGATATGCCTCTTGCAAATAATCTTGGTTGCTTGGATGTCAATGTTAAATTAATGCAAAAGGCATGGTGACATATTGCTAGCACAGCAATGCTTTGACAAAAATTATGCTCATGTCAGACTTTTATAAAAGTGCTGGAATGAGGAAGGTCGCTTGCCTAATTTTGACATGTGAACAAGAAAAAGAAAAACTAAAAATAGAGGAGAAAAGGAAGGGGAAAAGAGACTAATTCAGGAGAGAATTCGAATGGATGGAGGGAATTTACATGGCCGGCTGTGCTTCCCCTGTTCCTTCCAACAGGAAACTTCTGAAACAAATTTAAAAAAAGCAGGTTCTGGACATTTGGTCAGCCTCAGAGTGCGTGATCTTGCGAAGGTTTAATAACTAGTTGCTCCTCAAGGAGCGGTTTCAGGGTGGAGAGTAACCTTAAACCTAATTAATCATCGTAATCATCATCATTAGCACGCAGCACCCACCGCCGCCCTGCAGTACCGGCAGCTAGAGCAGGCTATCACGACTTGGTCAATCTGGGATTATGATGTGAATCCAGACTATCACAACTTGGTTCATGGCGATTACGGTCAGATTCACAGAATTGAGGGCAATCAGAGAGATTTTTACTGCTGTATTAGGCTATTAAGACTTTTGATTAGTCCGGGATTAAGTTCAGATTCAGAGAATTGAGGCCAATCAGAGACAGATTTCTTTCCGATCCAAGCAAATAATGAGATAGATCATCACCGGCGCAACTCACTATGCTGTTGATTGAACTGCCGTTGAGAATTAGCCATCACAAGACTTTTGAGAAGCTTAAGGGGTTGCAGGAGATTGTTCATGTATTGAGGCCAGGCAGCATCGCTGTCATCTGGGATCCTCCTGGGTTCGCTCAACACCTCCTACCACGTTATTTCAAGCACAGCAACTTCTCCAGCTTTGTGCGGCAGCTTAACACTTACGGATTTCACAAAGTGGATGGCATTGGCCTCATAGAGTCAGGGGAAGGAAAACCTATCAGGCTTTCCGGCTAATTTATGGATGGAACGGTCGTTTATGAGGAATAGGAGATGTGTGGCTGAGAGGAGAGATGAACGGAGGCCAAAGCTGGAAAAATAGACGGATGCTGCTACGCTGCCGACTGGAGAGTAAAACATATTGCAATTGGAGATTATCGATCACTCTACAGTGGGAACAATGTCATCATCATTTGACAATACCAGAAGCAATTGTCATCATCAATTGATAATACCAGAGGAAATCACAAAGCAGTGCAATCCGACTCATCATCGCCATGAAAGCAACAGTTGTTGCTGATAAAAAGCCTGTTAACTGTGCGTGTAGAGGCTGAGACTCCAGTTAGTGCTGTGTCCATAAGGAAAATACCTCAATATGCCACTTCACGATATACTTAATGAGTTTCAGAAAGGACAGAGCCACATGGCAGCTGTAGTAAGAAAAATTCAAAGAATCTGATATCAATTGATGTGAATGCAAAGGCACTTCCATAAGGAGAGAATGGGCATCATGTTTCAGAATTAAAGATCACTGTAGATAAGCAGCAAATTGAAAATTGTGTTTCAGATAGAGAGAGTTCAACTGACCAATCCACACCGAGAACAAATGCAACAGAGGCTTCAGATAGTTTGGAAGATGGCGAAATCATAGGGATCATCACTCTTAAGGATGTTATTGAAGAGCTACTTCAAGGAGACACTTGGCAAAGTGCTGGCTACTGGTCCTGGTTTATTCTGGAAATCCTGAAAAACATCACTGGACTGCTGTCATTTCTGGATGTGATTAAGAGCGTACTGCACTCTCCAGAGGTTTCTTAAAGGTCTTGCCATAGTTATGATAGAAGCTCACATGCACCATAGCTAAGGAGAAGATAAACCAGTCTTTTCTGAGATAAAAAGAAGGTAACCTATCAAGTGTATGGTTGTGTGGTATCTGCAGAGCACATGGTGTAGCCAAATGATCCTGAACAGGGTTTTGACAAAGCAAATTACTATGCTCATTCTGAACAATATCACTCTGAGTTTCATGTAACTCACTTGACAAGAAATATAATGTATTTTGGCATCAACAATTCAATTTTCTTCTTGTTAGTCTCTTCCATTGCTGTACCTTGAACCCTGTGTTCTACAGCCCTTGGGTGAACTCTACGACAACGTTACACTTAATACCTTATGATGAAACAATATGTCCTAGATATTCAATTTCTTTTTGAAAGAATTCACTCTTTTCTGGATTAGCATACAATTGATTGTCTTTTAACAACTTGAAAACTAAAGATAGATGTTCATAATGCTCATTCTCATTTTTACTAAATACTAATATATCATCAAAGAATACTATAACACAATGTTGATATTTCAGAAATATGCGATTCATCATGTAACTAAATGTAGTTGGTGCATTAGTTAAACCAAAAGGCATCACTAGAAATTCATAGTGTCCAAATTGTGTTCTAAATGCAGTTTTGAATATATCAGATTTATCCAATTTTACTTGATGATAACCAGATTTAAGATCTATCTTACTGAATATGGCAGATCCTTGTAGTTTATCCATAAGATCACCTACCTAGGAATCAGATATCTATTCTTAACAGTAATTTTATTTAGGGCACGATAATCAATACATATGCGATAAGTATTATTTTTCTTCTTCTTTACTAATAAAACAGGTGCACCAAAATGGAGAACTACTAGGTCTAATTAATCCTCTGTTAAGTAATTCTTCTATTTGATTTTGAATTTCTTTTTATTCAATTTGGTTATGCCTATATGGTGCTTTACATGGTGGTTGTGTGCCAGGAATTAAATCTATTTTGTGATCTTCGAGATGTGATGATGGTAATCCAGGTGGTAAATCATCAACAAAACAATCTTGAAATTGAGCAAGAACTTGTGTATGCCTAGGATGCATTTGTTTTTCTTTAGCTTGAAGTTCATTCACCCATATTAAATAAGATTTGCTACTTTTACGTAATGCATGTTTAGCCTGAGTATGAGTAAGCAATGAAAAATTATTGGAGGCATGCATACCATGCAATGCGATTTGTTTTCCTTGAAAATAAATTTTAATTGAATGCGTAGAATAATCTATGTCGGGATTATACTGACGACGCCAAGGCATTCCTAAGATAATGTCACTAGAGTGCAAAGGTACAACTAGGAAATTTCTTAGTTCAGTATATTCACCAATTTTAATTTCTAAGTTATACACTTCTTGTGTTCCATTATATCTTGTTCCTAGGAATGCAGCTTTAATGCGATAATGTGTAGAAACAGTTTGTAAATTCAATTCTTTCACTAACTTTGTAGAAATAAAATCATGTGTGCTACCATCATCATGTAAAATAATATTTTCTTTACCATGCACAAAACATTTCATTGTCAACAAAGAATGTGGAGTTGGCATACCTGGCAAAGTATCCGAAGTAGTACCAATGTCATCATCATCTTTCGTAAAGTCAGGCATTTCTTCACGTTCTTCTTCTTCCATTGCTGCAATATAATTGATATGGACAGGTGGCTTTTTGGTTTGACAATTGGCTGCTAGATGTCTAGGTTGATGGCATTTGTAACAAACTATGGGTTTGGCTTTAGATACATTGTTGGTAATGGCAGGAAGTTTAGGAATGTTGGGATTTAGCTGTGAGGATGGCTTAGGGTTTGGATTGGTGTTTGATGGCAAAGTAGGTGGTCGTGTCCAAGACTTACGGAATGAAGATGGAAGAAAACAACTTTGATTGAATCTTCAAAAATTTGAATTGAATTGTTTGGAACCATAGTTACCATTAGTTTGAAATTGTTGTGGTCTCTTGTCTCTTTCGCGAATCTTGTCTTTAGTGTCATGAGCCAAGGAAATTGCATCTTCAAGGGTTGTTGGCTTGAACATATTGACTTCGGCATAGTAATGTCCAAGTAGGCCAAACATAAACTTGCGTTTGTGAGTTGCTTCAGGTACATCTTCGAGCATTTGTAGGGCATTCCAAAAACGTTCAGTGTATTGGGAAATAGGTTCACAATCTTTTTACTATAGAAGATCCCATTGCTTTATGGCTTTTTCATGGAACTGAGGAGGAAGGAAATTCTGCAAAAACTTCTTTTGGAAAATCTCCCAGGTAGTGGGACAATCAATGCTCTTGCGGACCACAGTCCACCATAGAGATGCTCGATCGACTAAATGATTAGTGACACATTCAATTTTATCTTTCTCAGCATATGTTTCTTCATGGAAGTAATCATCAAACTCATTGATAAATGCAAGTACAGTCTTTCCATCTCGTGATCCATTGAAAGTACGAAATTTGAAATTTCTTTTACTTATCTTTGTTTCTTTGCGGATGGATTGGGCTTTGAGTGTCGCATCGATGGTACGTCATATAAGATCTTCGGGTTGCGGTCCATCTTTGTTGGTGGTAGATTATTGTAAATTGGCCAATTGAGCTTGCAAAGCTTGTCGGGCTCTTCGTTCTTCTTCGAGTTGCATCATAATCAAATCCAACTTTTGTTCCATCGTTGGTTCGGGTAAATCACCTTCAACCATTTTGTTCCGTCATCCTGTAAAATCCAAAAGACCTCACTCTCTCAAAATCTGATTAGCGGGATGAGCGTAGCTCAAAGTCGGGTATACAAGGCTTATATATTTTTGTTTGGCTTTTATGGTCTTTCTCTTTTGCGTTTGCGATATTCGTTTTCTTCATAGAAACTGCATATGACCTTCTCCGTTTGCTGAAACTGGTTTAGCAAGTTCGTGTGTGTGAACAGAGTCTACTAGAGAGCAATACCGTGACTCTGTGCTTCTGCGTATGAACAGTCTTTATGGGAGTGGTTGAAGTAAGTCTTTTATGACTTCTGTGACTTGCAGACTTGTAGAAGTAAGTAAGCCTGGTAGACTTGGGGAACTTAAGAGCTTAAGGCTCTCTGTGATCCGTCGTGGATTTTTAGAACATGAATATATCCTCGGTCGTTTTGACGTTGCCCAGAACATCCTCTTGCTGCCGTTCGTGAATTTCTTTAAGTAAGCTTTCTTAAAGCTTACTATTAAGCTTTTTAAACTTTTGAAATAAAGCTTTTAAGCTTTTAAGCTATGGAGGTTACTGTTTGAAGAAGACTTGTTGTAGGAGTTATCCACGTGGTCCTCCGCCTCCTCAAGCCGGTCCTTCGCGATCAGAGAGTGCAAAAGGGGGTTCTTGATTGCCAGGAACACACCGGTATCAACAGTTAGCAATGAAACTGATTGTAGAGCTCGATCGTTCCAGGATGTGGAAAAACTATCTGTTTTGAAGTCCCACGATTGGCACAAAATGATTCAAGTAAGGGTATCTCTAACCATGAATATAGTAATTAGTGGAGTAACTATGTGTAAACTTTGGGATATGATGACTTTTTTCTCAACTAATCATTTGATCTATGAATATTGTTTACATTCAGTTCGTACTTCCTACTAGCATATCCCATTGTGTATCCAAAGATGTACGTGATATCATTTACAAGATGGGAGAGCTTGTGAGGTGTGTATACATTGTATTTTTTCATTATATATATTTGAATTTCTACACAAAAATAAACAATTCTCAAATACATCTTGACAGATACGTGGCTCGAAGGAAATTGATCCAAACACATTGCAAGATGCTCGAGTATTATCTATTGAGGTGGTTTGTTTGGTGGAGGAAAATTTTCCTCGATCCATTTTGACTACTCAATTACATTTACTCGTACATTTGATTGATGAGATCGCACTTTGTGGGGCAGTTCATGCAAGGTGGATGTTTTTTCTTGAGCGCTTCATGAAAACCTTGAAAGATTTTGTGAGGCAAAAAGCACGGCCTGAGGGAAGCATGGCTGAGGGTTGGTTAGTGCAATCATCCCTTGTTTATATCTCTGAATATCTTGTTGAAGTGGACCCCTCTCAACCATGACTATGGAAAGATGATGAAGACTTGAGGATGACCTCTATAATACCTTAAGGAAAAGGAATGAGTAAAGTGCTAACAAAAGAAGAACTTCGTAAGTTAAATAGTTTTTGTGTGCTCAATAGTGATATAATGAGCAAATGGGTGACACTATATAATGAAGCAAGGGCAAGAAGAAAAAGCGAAAGACAAGCATTTTGCACCAAATATGGACGTAATGTCTCATTTCCAAATCATCTAAATGCGCTCCCACGTCATATTGATATAAATTGGTTACATGAGGAAATGGAGAGAATGGAAAAAGAGGAGGAAATTAATATATCTCAAGAAGAGTGGGAATACGCACGAGGTTGCTTATCAAAGGTGAGATATACTATCAATTAATTTGTTTCTATAAGTTATATTTTATATAAATAATTGACATGTTTGATCTTTTATCTTTTACTACTAGTGCACATTATTCAATGCTATTTGGTGTGAGGGTAAACATCTTCGAACTTAATGTATAGATGAAAAGAGAAATACCCAAGATTTTGGTGTCCTTGCTCACTTCGAGGATGCCAATGATACCATGGAAGGTTATTGTGGCTTGATCCAAGGTATTCTGAAGCTTGACTTCAGACGATTCTTTATATATGTACTGGATGTGAAGTGGTTTAAAGAAGTGGTAACAAATGGTGAGCATTGCACAATCAGACGTCATCCAAGTGGTTTTGTAATCATTGACTCTACAAAATTTTACCAAAACAAGAATGACACATTAGTACTACCTCAACAATGCGAGCAGGTATATATGCAAAAGCTAATTTTTTAATATGTATACATGTGATACATATACACAATATAATAGTATTTAAGTTTCTTGCTTTTGTTTTTCAGATACAGGTTGTGTATCATCCAATGGTAAACAATAACCGATGGTGGTATGTCATCCCTATATCTAATCGTTCAAAACCAATATGGTAATATTACCCACATGGAGATAGCAGATGACAATTCAACAATTAACGATGATGTACATGATGACACCATAATGGATGATATGCGTGATATAGTACAAGATGAACCTCGCGAGGATGTTCAAGGAAACGCAGAAGAAGACAATAATGTGATTTTTCGATGATATTGATGAAGTTATTGAGTAATATAGCAACACATCTGATAGTGTGATAGACTTATTTGTTTCGTTACCTCTTGGTAACATAGACCTAGAAGTAGATAGTTTAGCAAGGGTTGATCTCATTGAAGATGAGATGGATCATTCACTGTAACATACTTAATTTGCTTAATGATTCAATGTGTATTCTTAATTCTATAGTTTTTATCATGCGCACACGTGCATACTCAAGAATCAATAGTCAAGTTTAAAGCTAAATTGAATTTTCCATAATAAAAAGGAAGTATTTTTTATCATCTTCAAGTAGAGAAATTATGAGATACATATTGCAATGCTTGCTACTAATTGTATAATAAGGTTTCTGTCGCTTGCCGCTAATTACTTATATCAGGCTTGTCAACTGGAGGAACTGCCATTCATTAGAGAGCAATGCGAAAATAATTATTAACTCTGGTTTTTTTATTCAATGATTCAATGTGTATTCTTAATTCTATGGTTTTTATCATGTGCACACGTGCATACTCAAGAATCAATTTCAGGTGGTTAAATAATTATTGACTCTGGTTTTTTTATTATATTAAGTCCAATTTCGGGTGGTTAAATAATTGCGCGTCTGGAGGCGTATCTATATTGGCGTCTATTTACGCGGATATATAGATGCAAAATTCGTGTCTATTTACACGCTCTTTTACACGCACATATAGATGCAATGATAGACGCACTCGACTTTGCGCGTCTAACATGCGTGTCTATGCCTCGTTTCTGTTGTAGTGGGTTCTATGTAAAAAAAGAGATTTGTAAAATCGTGCGACGCGCGATCGCTGTTTTCAGGCAGTGAATAGCACTCCGAAAGTGTAAGATGAAAGAGTGATCTGGCAAGATTCTGGCTAGGTGTCCTAGTATTTAATCCCCCTTTCGGAGCCATTGGAAGCATCAGATTGGTAATCTAAGCAGCATAGAGGAATGTATTTTTCGTACACGTTTTTATCTATTAGAATTATATTTTCTCATAATGCAAAAAGAAACTGATAGGCTTCATCTCTGTTAGTATTATTCTATATTTTCTATTTTTGGGAGTATTCTTCTACATCTTCAATCTCTTCCAACCCCTTCTCTTCCATCTACTCCTCTCCTTGAATCTACCTACACCCTATTGTCTCTTATTTTCAAGAACTTGGCTTGAAACCTTCAACCCTTCTCTTATCTCTACCATCTTCGAAGTCTAAGCTCTTGAACGCCCATACATTCGTCTCTTGCCAAACCCCTGTGTGGTGACCTTCAACCCTACGCACTGTGACATCGTCACTCTCTTTCTCTCTCTTTTTGCAGTCTTCTCTCTCCTCTTTCTCTCTCTCTAGTTCTCTCTTTGACAAGTGGTATCTGTAACGTGTCCACTAGTATCATCCAGGACACGTCTTAGCAGTCCATCGAAAAGGATGTCTAGAAAGCTCTGCCCGGTACTCCCATGGAATGTTACGGGATTTGCGATCTAGGGCTTTCCGTATCTGCCATGTAGCGGAAGTATTCCGGCCGTTCCCACTTAGGATCGAACTAAATTAGGGTTTTCCTGATTGGTCATTTCCTAACAGCAACTAGCGTCGGATCCAAGTGAACTACTTTACGCACAAAACGGCAGGTCCAAAGTGGATTCACACAGCACTTGCTTCAAGGAGAATGGGAAACGAGAGGGATGCAAAGCTCAACCTCTCTGCCGTAAGGCATAGTCCCATTCCGTTCCCCTAAAACAGCGTAAATCGGGATAAGACATAACTCTAGGTCAACGCTTTTGTTGTTCGTGTCCTTTGACGATCATCCCACTGTTCTTCATGATTTGAGAAAAGTTCCCGGCCAACCGGAACCACCCAACCGTAGGACAGACCCATGGCCCATCCTCCGCACTTTCCTCAGGTTGTTTTAGTTATGTAATTATCTAACACAATAGTTGGACATGTAACAACCACCTTCTTTAATTAAACCATTAAGCATTGGTTCATTCACGTAATCTTATCACTTGACTGTAACGTGTCCGCCAGTATCATCCAGGACACGTCTTAGCAGCCCATTGAAAAGGATGTCTAGAAAACTCCACCCGGCACTCCCATGGAATGTTACGGGTTTTGCGATCTAGGTCTTCCCGCGTCTGCCACGTAGCGGAAGTATCCTGGCCGTTCCCACTTAGGATCGACCGGAATTTGGGTTTTCCTGATTTGGTCATTAGCTAACAGCAACTAGCGTCAGACCCGAGCGAACTACTTTACGCAGAACGCTAGGTCCGAAGCGGATTCACGCTGCACTTGGTTCAAGGAGAATGGGAAACGAGAGGGATGCAAGGCTCAACCTCTCTGCCGTAAGGCATAGTCCCATTCCGTTCCCCTAAAACAGCGTAAATCGGGTAAGACGTAACTCAAGGTCATTGCTCTCCTTATTCGTTTTGATGATGACGATCATCCCGCTGTTCTTCGAGATTTTTGAGAAAAGTTCCCGGCTAACCGGGACCACCCAACCATAGGACGAACCCATGGCCCATCCTCCGCACTTTCCTCAGTTTGTTTTAGTTATGTAATTATCTAACACATTAATTTAACATATAACAATCAGCTTCATTAATTAAACCTGTTAAGCACTGGTTCCTTCACGTAATCTTATCACGTGACATAGAAAAACAATATCAAGCAAGTTCTTTTAACATTTCATCATTTTATCTTTGAAATACAAGGAGTTCCGCCCGTAGGCTTGTCCATAATCTACCCGAAGGCTATCCAGTGATTCCCAGGGATCACTATACCAACCTTCCACCCGTAAACTAGTATGCGGGCTTCGAGATCCAATCTCGACTCACGTTAGCCTCTTGTGCAGGACTCGGAAGGTGAGGGATTTACGGCCAGAGCCCCCCCTGGCACCCAAGCGTCCTCCTGCTCCAAGTAGAGCTCAACGAAAAGACCTCTCACGGTGGGTTCGGTCCACGTTCCCAGCGCGGTCAACAACCCCCTTGGTTAGGGTCAGGCAGACAGTCGGGGGTAACTGAAGCTGCCTCTCCCTTCAGGCCTTCAACCTGAAGCATTAGATATCATTTCATCCTTTAGTTCTTTGAGAAAACAATGCAAACAGTGCTTTCTAAACTGTTACAAGCACAATCAATTCCAGTGGTTGTTTATTTGGCCAACTGTTAAGGAGTGAATCCTTCTCTCCGAATGCATCCAGCATTCGATCCGGGATCAATTGCGACTTGGCAAGATCCCCAAGGGTTTGTTTGTTCACCCTTTTGTGGTTAGGGCCATACCCTGTTAACCCAACTTAACCAATACCTTAGGTTTTATTAACAGTAAATCCTGGCGACCATGTCGCTTTAATTTATTGATTGATCATTTGCTTCCAACCAAATACCTAACTTCCCTTTTTCTTGGGAATTTTTCCCCAAGAAAGGTGATGTAACCGGATGACTACTCATCCTCTTGCAAGTTAAACTTGCGCAAGAACTTGCCAACCTAATTCCAAGAAATGGCAAAACTCTCTTGTGAACAAACCACAAGTCTATGCGACGTTGCAACTTATTGCACAAGTGTCGCATATATTCCATGGGATCATTTCATCCATTGAACGGCGTTTTCTGGTCACAGAATTATCTCCAGATGAGAAGCAGGGTTTAGGGTGTCTTCTTACCCAACCCATTCTTAATTACACTAGACCGACAACGTTTGGTCCTAGGGGTTCCAACTCAATTCGAGTTTCATCATTTGAACGAGTGATCCTTAGGGTAGAAACCCTAGATCATTTCTTGCAAGCCCGTCCAATTGTCCCTACATTCTGTGAATGTGGGTAGGACCTTTGGGTATGAGGGTTTCGACTTGGCAACAAGTGCGAACTAGGTCAAGTCCTTAACGTGCTAAACACTAGTTAGCACTTGGAGTATTTATTGTATCGATTGAACCATCCTATGCGAATACTTTGCGGTTTAAGTGATTTAGGTATTCGAGTTTACTTGTCTTGCGATAAGGACGAACCATTCCTAGAGATGTTTACTTGATCTAAAAGGGGAAAACTAATTGCATTTTGTCACAATTTACGTAAGCACACGATTCATTGCTTCTACGTACGACTAGATTCACAATCCCTAACTTTTCTTGTTAAGGCCAAAAGGCATGTTAAATTTTGGCATAACTTCCTTTGATCCTACTAGGACTTGCATTCACGAATCATGCTCACAATTCTTTTTCTAAGCTTTTTAAGATTTCATGCTTAATGAACTATGCAACCTTCCCCTAACTACATCTCTTGATGAATGAAATTCTTACGTACGATGAAAGTGCAACATGCAATCCTTTCCTAACTACACGTAGTTAAATGAGATTCATGCCAATTGAAGCTATAGTTAACCTATTTAATGCAACCCTTAGAATTATTTCCATGTTTTGCTATTTCCTACGGGTGATAACGACTTCCTTAATGAATCATTACCAAGAAGATTTGTCTAAAAATGTGACATGCCATTAATCTTTCCATGCCTAGTAAAAGGTGTACCTCAATAATTTCAACCTTGTAATGAGGCAACAGTTGTCCTAGGCTCGTCACTTTTGAATGCACAAAAGGAAACTTACTGGTAAGGTCCTAAAAATGCATAGACACCTTATGTTATTTTCATTCATTCCATTGAACGTACCAATGACTAATTTTCATATCTTGAGCTAATTCTAGTAAATGTTCAATAGCCAATTCATTTTCCAATTGCATTTAACTTGACTAGTTCAATTTGAACATGCATGAGTGCTTTCTAATCCATGAAGTTATCGTGATTAATTCAATACTTTTGTGTGGAATCCAAATAGATAAAACCTGGACTTGTGGACTCCGAGAAATATCCACGTAAATACTAGGAGAAGATCCTCCCGCAGGCGCGGCTTGCGACTTCTTGGGGCCATCATGACATAATTACGGACTTTCGGGTTGCCTTTGCCCTTACGCGATCGGTGAATTTGCTCGCCTTGGTACGCAGCCTCAAGATCTTGCCCTTTTCTCCCTGGTACACAGGAGATCCCTTTCGAAGTGTGGATCCTTGAGAATACCAGCTTGCGGAATTTGGCCTTATGGAAGGCCTTGCGGGGTTGGAGCTTGGTTTGTGGAAATGGGGCTCCTACAAAGTTCTTGGAAATGGGGATTTTATGAATGGAGTTTCAACAATTGAGGCCTTACGAGGATGTTCGCGGAAAGGGCTCTTGCGAATGGGCCTTGCAAGAATGGAGGCTTTAGAGTTCTTCTTCTCCTTCCCTAAAATCCTAGGACCGGCCTTGTGGGTGATTGGTGGGAAGGGCCTTTATAGGCTTCCTCTCTTCCTCTTAAAAATCCCGGCCTAGGGATGATTGGTGGGAAGGGGTTTTGTAGCCTCCTCTTCTTCAAAGTCTCGGGATGGACTTATTGGGTGATTGGTGGGAAGGGGGACTTAGGAAAGCCCCCTTAGAAGCTTCCTAAAGAAGCTTCTATGAAGCTTCTACTACGACCAGAGGACCACGTGGATGAGAGGGGGTAATAATTATGATGGAAAAAAAAGAAATGCTGGGATGACTGTCGGCGTTGTAGGCGGGAGCCTTTGGCTTTACGGCGGCGATGACTCGCGGTGTCCTCCAGACTTGCAGCACGACTACACAGTATTGACGTCAAGTCCTCCTCTATGGCGACGACAGCATTCAGGGTCTCACGTAGCCTCCCTCTCCTCTCTCATGACTATTGTCTCACGTAGCCTCCCTCTCCTCTCTCATGACTATTCTCCTGCAGCCTTACGTAGCCCTCTCTCCTCTATGATGGCAGTTCGGTGACTCAGGCGTAGTCCTCCCTTCAAGCATCAATGGAGCCCCTCCTGTCCCTCTTCGTCCTCCTTAGTTTAAATAGGGGAGGGGAGGGAGATGCTTCCCCTCCAACGTGTTGCGAGGCGTGGCCACAACACCCTGCGGGCTCCCACCGGGGAGCTTTCGCATAGTTTCTATTCCTCCCTCTCCAGCACGACTGTCAGCTGGGGGGAAATAAGGAAAAAAAATTTGCATTTATCGTCAAGAATTTTTTTTTAAAAATGCCTTAATATTATCCCCCTTTCCTATAAGGGGTAGTTCACACGAGGAAGGAGATTTAGAACTTTACATTCTCTCCCCCTTAGAGGAATCGAGATGTCCTCATCTCGAGATAAACTGGGGATATTGATGGTTGAGAGTGCCTTCATCTACCTAAGTGGCATCCTCCTCGAGATAATCTTTCCACTAGACGAGGCATTCCCTCAAGGTTTTGGATCTCAGTTGCCTCTCCCTAACATCTAAGATCCTGTCAGGCCGGTAGCTCAAGGACTCCTTGGCTAGGCATTACAATTTGTTGGTCATCAAGTACATGGTTAGGGTTAGGTATATACTTCTTCAATAGACTGATATGGAATGCATTATGAACCCTTAGGTTCTCAGGGAGTTGCAATCTATTTGCATTAGGTCTTAAGCACTTGAGGATTTTGTATGGTCCACAATACCTTGGACTTAGCTTCTTGCAATCTCCTAAGGATAGAGAACTCTTCTTTGGGCATACGTGAATGAAGACCATGTCTCCTTCCTCAAATATTCTATCTTGACACTTCAAATCCGCGTATGCCTTCTGTCTATCCTTTGCAGCTTGGATGTCCCGAGAAAGGAAAATCATGAGCTTCGCACAATATCTTCTGCTTAAGTGGCTGGCTTGCCAGTATACATGCTCTCATTCTATAGTAGACATGTCCATTATTGACAGAGAATTCATGACCTTTGGCCTGTAGCTTTTGTTTCTGGTCCTTGATAGAGATTTCCCTTAGCATCTTTTGATAGGCTGGATCATGGCATTCTTCTTCTCTAGCTAGCTCAAGTATTGGGTTGTTTGGCATGGAGACCTTTGTAGCTAGAGATCTAGCTATTGATGGATTTTGCAAGATTAAGGAATACCTTGCAACTGAGTGCATCGGCAACTACATTCTCCTTTCCTGGTCGGTATTTGATTTCAAGGTCATACTCTTCCGGCACTTCAATCCACTGACATTGCCTCATGTTGAGCTTATTCTAGGTAAAGTTCCACTTGAGACATTATGATCAGTCACTAGTGTAAACTTGTTACCCAGCAGGTAGTGTCTCCAAAGCTTGACAACTAAAAGTTCAAGATCATGGGTAGCATAATTCTTCTCATGGCTCTTCAATTTCTTGAGGATTATGCTATAGGATGACTTTCCTACATGAGCACACATCCTAAAGCAAGCATGCTAGTATCAGTTACTACCTCAAACTCCTTACAGTGGTCTAGAAGTTTTAGGATCGGTACTGATACCAAACTTTGCTTCAACCTATCAAAGCTAGTTTGTTTGGTAGTTGACCATGCAATGGACATTTGCTTGTATTTCTTTGACAGTTGTTGGTACTTGGCCGTCCTAGAACATTCTAACTTAGGCCGGCTCCACTGAGATTCCTTCTACTGATATGATGAATCCCAGATAACCAATCTGATGTTTGAGGAATGCACATTTCGTCATCTTAGCATACAGCTTGTGCGACCTCCTTGACTCAAGGAAAATCCGAAGTTGGGGTTCATGATCTCCTTCCTGTTTGGAATAGACTAGAGTGTCATCAAAGAAGACGAGCACGAAGTTATGAAGATATGGTCTAAAAATATCCTGCATTAACCTATTGAAGGTGGCCGGTGCATTCGTAAGCCCTAATGACATAACTAGAACTCAAAGTGTCCATATCTAGTGTTGAAGTTCGTCTTTGGGATATCTTCTTCCTTGATTCTTATCTGATAGTAACTAGACCTAAGATAATCTTGGAGAAGTTCTTGGCACCCTGAAGACTATCAAGAAGCTCATCTATTCTAGGAATATGATATTTGTTCTTGATTGTTGATTGATTCAACCTACTGTAATCAATACATAGTCGAAGTGTTCCATCTTTCTTTTTCTGGAACAGTACTGGTGCTTCCCAAGGTGAACTGCTAGGACGGATGTAGCCCAGATCTAGCAGTTGCTTGAGTTGTTCCTTCAGCTCAATTGCTTCCGATATAGACATTCTATAGGGTCTCTTCGCAATTTGGCGCAGCTCCTATTACTAGCTTGATCTCATGATCTACTTCTCTTTGAAGCGGGAGTTCTGTTAACTCTTCAAGAACTACGTCCGCGTATTCCTTTAGCCAAGTGACCAAATCACTTTACTTCTTTATCAATTTTCACAGTCAAGACAATCGTTGATTTCAAAAAAAGTTTTATTCCATTCATATCAGCATAGCCCTTACAAATTTTTTTTTCTTGGGGCGATGGAACAAGTTAATACGTAATTCGAGGAGAATAAGATGTTGTTGTATTCAGCTCTATAGGAACTGAGTAGGTAGTACGGATTGGGGTCATCGATTTTCAGGAATTGATAGTTCATTGGAAGATTAGGGTATCTTTTCCTTTGATATCCATTCTTCTCATGACGTCCCAAAACCTTGATTCGGTCGGTAGGGATTCTTTGAATCACTTCCCCATACACATACTTATTCTGGTTAACCCTTCGACCCCCGACCTGTAGGGTTGCGTTTGCGTGAGCCTCAACAAAGACGAACAGCTTCACGATCTTCAAATCCTCCATCCACTTGATTCTCTTCAAGTTAATTTGAAGGTACGCAGGTCGATAGGCAGTTATGTAATAGATCCCTGAAACACCCATCTATCTTTGTTCCATGTACACAGGCGGTGGCTTGTAAATGCGGTCTAGGATGTTCATCATCTCAACCCTTTGTCGATAATTCGTGGAATGCATCGCGGTCATAAACATGACTCGGAACACTAAGAACATGTTCCATGCTTCATAATTTTGCAAGACAGCATTGAAAGTAAGGAAATGTTTGGGACAGTAACATTTGCTTTACTTCTTCTTATTAAAATTTCCTAAAAACAAGTCCTTTGTTGGTTTGCTCTGATACCAACTGTAACGTGTCCGCTAGTATCATCCAGGACACGTCTTAGCAGTCCATTGAAAAGGATGTCTAGAAAACTCCACCCGGCACTCCCATGGAATGTTACGGGTTTTGCGATCTAGGTCTTCCCGTGTCTGCCACGTAGCGGAAGTATCCTGGCCGTTCCCACTTAGGATCGACCGGAATTTGGGTTTTCCTGATTTGGTCATTAGCTAACAGCAACTAGCGTCAGACCCGAGCGAACTACTTTACGCAGAACGCCAGGTCCGAAGCGGATTCACACTGCACTTGGTTCAAGGAGAATGGGAAACGAGAGGGATGCAAGGCTCAACCTCTCTGCCATAAGGCATAGTCCCATTCCGTTCCCCTAAAACAGCGTAAATCGGGTAAGACGTAACTCAAGGTCATTGCTCTCGTTATTCGTTTTGATGATGACGATCATCCCGCTGTTCTTCGAGATTTTTGAGAAAAGTTCCCGGCTAATCGGGACCACCCAACCGTAGGACGAACCCATGGCCCATCCTCCGCACTTTCCTCGGTTTGTTTTAGTTATGTAATTATCTAACACATTAATTTAACATATAACAATCAGCTTTATTAATTAAACCTGTTAAGCACTGGTTCCTTCACGTAATCTTATCACGTGACATAGAAAAACAATATCAAGCAAGTTCTTTTAACATTTCATCATTTTATCTTTGAAATACAAGGAGTTCCGCCCGTAGGCTTGTCCATAATCTACCCGAAGGCTATCCAGTGATTCCCAGGGATCACTATACCAACCTTCCACCCGTAAACTAGTATGCGGGCTTCGAGATCCAATCTCGACTCACGTTAGCCTCTTGTGCAGGACTCGGAAGGTGAGGGATTTACGGCCAGAGCCCCCCCTGGCACCCAAGCGTCCTCCTGCTCCAAGTAGAGCTCAACGAAAAGACCTCTCACGGTGGGTTCGGTCCACGTTCCCAGCGCGGTCAACAACCCCCTTGGTTAGGGTCAGGCAGACAGTCGGGGGTAACTGAAGCTGCCTCTCCCTTCAGGCCTTCAACCTGAAGCATTAGATATCATTTCATCCTTTAGTTCTTTGAGAAAACAATGCAAACAGTGCTTTCTAAACTGTTACAAGCACAATCAATTCCAGTGGTTGTTTATTTGGCCAACTGTTAAGGAGTGAATCCTTCTCTCCGAATGCATCCAGCATTCGATCCGGGATCAATTGCGACTTGGCAAGATCCCCAAGGGTTTGTTTGTTCACCCTTTTGTGGTTAGGGCCATACCCTGTTAACCCAACTTAACCAATACCTTAGGTTTTATTAACAGTAAATCCTGGCGACCATGTCGCTTTAATTTATTGATTGATCATTTGCTTCCAACCAAATACCTAACTTCCCTTTTTCTTGGGAATTTTTCCCCAAGAAAGGTGATGTAACCGGATGACTACTCATCCTCTTGCAAGTTAAACTTGCGCAAGAACTTGCCAACCTAATTCCAAGAAATGGCAAAACTCTCTTGTGAACAAACCACAAGTCTATGCGACGTTGCAACTTATTGCACAAGTGTCGCATATATTCCATGGGATCATTTCATCCATTGAACGGCGTTTTCTGGTCACAGAATTATCTCCAGATGAGAAGCAGGGTTTAGGGTGTCTTCTTACCCAACCCATTCTTAATTACACGAGATCGACAACGTTTGGTCCTAGGGGTTCCAACTCAATTTGAGTTTCATCATTTGAACGAGTGATCCTTAGGGTAGAAACCCTAGATCGTTTCTTGCAAGCCCGTCCAATTGTCCCTACATTCCGTGAATGTGGGTAGGACCTTTGGGTATGAGGGTTTCGACTTGGCAACAAGTGCGAACTAGGTCAAGTCCTTAACGTGCTAAACACTAGTTAGCACTTGGAGTATTTATTGTATCGATTGAACCATCCTATGCGAATACTTTGCGGTTTAAGTGATTTAGGTATTCGAGTTTACTTGTCTTGCGATAAGGACGAACCATTCCTAGAGATGTTTACTTGATCTAAAAGGGGAAAACTAATTGCATTTTGTCACAATTTACGTAAGCACATGATTCATTGCTTCTACGTACGACTAGATTCACAATCCCTAACTTTTCTTGTTAAGGCCAAAAGGCATGTTAAATTTTGGCATAACTTCCTTTGATCCTACTAGGACTTGCATTCACGAATCATGCTCACAATTCTTTTTCTAAGCTTTTTAAGATTTCATGCTTAATGAACTATGCAACCTTCCCCTAACTACATCTCTTGATGAATGAAATTCTTACGTACGATGAAAGTGCAACATGCAATCCTTTCCTAACTACACGTAGTTAAATGAGATTCATGCCAATTGAAGCTAGAGTTAACCTATTTAATGCAACCCTTAGAATTATTTCCATGCTTTGCTATTTCCTACGGGTGATAACGACTTCCTTAATGAATCATTACCAAGAAGATTTGTCTAAAAATGTGACATGCCATTAATCTTTCCATGCCTAGTAAAAGGTGTACCTCAATAATTTCAACCTTGTAATGAGGCAACAGTTGTCCTAGGCTCGTCACTTTTGAATGCACAAAAGGAAACTTACTGGTAAGGTCCTAAAAATGCATAGACACCTTATGTTATTTTCATTCATTCCATTGAACGTACCAATGACTAATTTTCATATCTTGAGCTAATTCTAGTAAATGTTCAATAGCCAATTCATTTTCCAATTGCATTTAACTTGACTAGTTCAATTTGAACATGCATGAGTGCTTTCTAATCCATGAAGTTATCGTGATTAATTCAATACTTTTGTGTGGAATCCAAATAGATAAAACCTGGACTTGTGGACTCCGAGAAATATCCACGTAAATACTAGGAGAAGATCCTCCCGCAGGCGCGGCTTGCGACTTCTTGGGGCCATCATGACATAATTACGGACTTTCGGGTTGCCTTTGCCCTTACGCGATCGGTGAATTTGCTCCCCTTGGTACGCAGCCTCAAGATCTTGCCCTTTTCTCCCTGGTACACAGGAGATCCCTTTCGAAGTGTGGATCCTTGAGAATACCAGCTTGCGGAATTTGGCCTTATGGAAGGCCTTGCGGGGTTGGAGCTTGGTTTGTGGAAATGGGGCTCCTACAAAGTTCTTGGAAATGGGGATTTTATGAATGGAGTCTCAACAATTGAGGCCTTACGAGGATGTTCGCGGAAAGGGCTCTTGCGAATGGGCCTTGCAAGAATGGAGGCTTTAGAGTTCTTCTTCTCCTTCCCTAAAATCCTAGGACCGGCCTTGTGGGTGATTGGTGGGAAGGGCCTTTATAGGCTTCCTCTCTTCCTCTTAAAAATCCCGGCCTAGGGATGATTGGTGGGAAGGGGTTTTGTAGCCTCCTCTTCTTCAAAGTCTCGGGATGGACTTATTGGGTGATTGGTGGGAAGGGGGACTTAGGAAAGCCCCCTTAGAAGCTTCCTAAAGAAGCTTCTATGAAGCTTCTACTACGACCAGAGGACCACGTGGATGAGAGGGGGTAATAATTATGATGGAAAAAAAAGAAATGCTGGGATGACTGTCGGCGTTGTAGGCGGGAGCCTTTGGCTTTACGGCGGCGATGACTCGCGGTGTCCTCCAGACTTGCAGCACGACTACACAGTATTGACGTCAAGTCCTCCTCTATGGCGACGACAGCATTCAGGGTCTCACGTAGCCTCCCTCTCCTCTCTCATGACTATTGTCTCACGTAGCCTCCCTCTCCTCTCTCATGACTATTCTCCTGCAGCCTTACGTAGCCCTCTCTCCTCTATGATGGCAGTTCGGTGGCTCAGGCGTAGTCCTCCCTTCAAGCATCAATGGAGCCCCTCCTGTCCCTCTTCTTCCTCCTCACTTTAAATAGAGGAGGGGAGGGAGATGCTTCCCCTCCAACGTGTCGCGAGGCGTGGCCACAATACCCTGCGGGCTCCCACCGAGGAGCTTTCGCATAGTTTCTATTCCTCCCCCTCCAGCACGACTGTCAGTTGGGGGGAAATAAGGAAAAAAAATTGCATTTATCGTCAAGAAAATTTTTTAAAAAATGCCTTAATATTATCCCCCTTTCCTATAAGGGGTAGTTCACACGAGGAAGGAGATTTAGAACTTTACATTGACATAGAAAAACAATATCAAACAAGTTCTTTATTAATAGGTCATCATATTTAACTTTGAAATACAAGAGTTCCGCCCGTACGCTTATGCACAATCCGCCCGAAGGCTATCCAGCAATCCATAGGGATCACTATTCCAAGTTTCCACCCGACAACTAGTATGCGGGCCTCGAGATCCAATCTCGAGTCACGTTGGCCTCTTGTGCAAGACCCGAAAGGCGAGGGATTTACAGCCAGAGCCCCCCCTGGCACCCAAGCGTCCTCTTGCTCCAAGTAGCGCTCAACGGAGAGACCTCTCGCGGCGGGTTTGGTCCACGTTCCCGGCATGGTAAACAACCTCCTTGGTTAGGGTCAGGCAGGCAGTCGGGGGTAACTGAAGCTGCCTCTCACCTCAGGCCTTCAACCTGAAGTATAGATATACTTATTTATTTTGTAATTCATTGGTTAAACAAGTCAAACAGTGCTCTAAAATCTCTAGCAAGCACAAACATTTCCATTGATTGATTTTGTTGTTGGCAAACTGCTAAGGAATGATTCCTTCCTTTCGAATGTATCGAGCACCTAATTTGGGGTGTCTTGCAACTTGGCAAGATCCCATATATTCTAGGTTAGGGCGTACCATATTAACCCAACTTGGTCAAACCTTAAAGTTCATTGGATACTTCGTTTTCTGGTTTTTAATCTCCACTTAATCTTCCTCACTCAGAAGGATATCAAAGTATAGATCCTCTTGCAAGATATCTTGCATAAGGATCCGCCAACCTTGTTGCGAGAATTTGGCCTTTCTTCTTGTGATTCAATCACAAGACCATATGACTCCGTACTTGCTGCGCAAGTCCCGCATCGTACTATGCGATAGTGGAGTCACGAAACAATCCGTTTCAGTTTCTTTAAGCTGAAGTTGTTAGACCTAGGGTTTCCTAGCTTCATTCTTGTAAGAATCTCAGGGACAAACCCTAGTTCCTTTTTCGATTAAAATTTACTAAACCTACATTTAGGGAATGTGGACAAGTATTTAAGGTATAGACATTTCCTTGGAATTTTAACTCATTCCCAACGAATATTTCGCAGCATAGGTATTTTTAAGTTTAATTTGGTTAATTCTAGAAGGTAATTTTGAGATTACTTCTGTATGGTTTGTTATCTACGGTCAATTGACTTTTCGATCCTATACTTTATCGATTTGAGGTTAGGTTAAATCCAACTAATCTTCCCTTTTCTTTGCAAACAAACTCATGCTAAATAAGCAAACTTTTCCTTGCTAAGTTAAGCAATTACCAACGATAATTTCCTAGAGTTTATGCATCGTAAGAATCCTTTCATGATTTGCATTTTTCATGCATAAAGCTATTTGAAAAATTATGTTTATGCATTATTTATTTTGCATGTTCCATTAAACTAAATTCCTTCGTTCTAAACAACTAGGACAAAAATATATCCTATCCCTAACAATTCATCTTGCATGATTGAATTACGATGATATAAAATTAAGAAGGAAAAAACCTGGGTTTGGGGTGAGATATCCACATGGATACCGGGAGATGACCCTCCCGTAGCTACTCCTTGGACTTTCTTAGGAGGCATCGCAATTGTAGTCCTTCGAATGTGGAAGCAGCTTTACACTCTTTTTTGGAATTCCAACGTTGCTCCCTTGCGCGTCAATACTCTTCTTCTCTTTTTCGAGTAAGAAAAAAAAACCAAGTCCCAAGGGTATTTTGGAAAGGCAAGGGACAGTTAAGGGTTTAACCACGAGGAGGGGGTATTAAGACCTTTAAGGTCTTAGTTCTTTTGGGAGGGAAAGGCTTACAAAGCCCAAGGAAAAGGCCCTATGGGGTTTTACACACCGGGGGGGGGGAGTAACAAGCCCAAAAGAAAGGGGCTTAAGGGTTAAATACGGGGGAGGAAAGGTTTAAATTACAGGGTTCCAACACCCATGGGATGAGGGGGCTTAAAACACGGGGGGGGAGGTGTGTGTGGTTCCAAAGGCATAAGAAGGGGGCCTTCGGAGATTTTTGGACACGAGAGTGAAAGGTATAGGAAGGGGGATCTTGGAGAGATTTTAGGACACCGAGGGGGGGGGGGAAGGCCTTAGGGGTTTTAAAACCTAGGGGGGAAAGATGAAGGGCAACACAAGGGGGTGGAAGGCCCTTAAGAAGATAAAACCGGGGGGGGAGAAATAAATGGGGACATGAGGGGGGTGAAAGGGGGCTTAATTAGCCCCCTTAAGAAGCTTCTATGCTTCAACGTGGCAGGGGGGCGTTTCAATGCCGCATTGGCAACGAGCAGGCGGCGCTGCGAACCAGGGTCGACGGCTAGGCGGCAGCGCTCTCAGCGATATTCCTCGTCCGCCTCTTCCTCCTCACTGTAGCTCCTCCGTAAGGCGAGTCTGGGCAGCGTCATCTTCCACACCCCCTTCATGGAGGCATTAACCCCTCTCTGAAATAGGGGAGGGAGGGGAATCCTCCCCTCCTTATGTGTCAATGTGCATTGCGGTGGAGCTCCACCAAGGAGTTTAGTCCTCCATTCTATTTCCCTCCCCTTACAGCACGACAGTCGGTTTTGGGGAGGGAAAATTAAAAAAAATTGCATTATTCCATTTGATATATTACATTCTCTCCCCCTAGAGGAATCGATATGTCCTCATCTCGAGATAAACCAGGGATATTGATGGTTGAGTGTGCCTACATCTACCCAAGTGGCATCCTCTTCGGGATAGTCTTTCCACTGGACGAGGCATTCTCTCAAGGTTCTGGATCTTAATTGTCTCTCCCTAACATCTAAGATCCTGTCAGGCCTTAGTTCAAGGACCCCTTGACTAGGCATTACAATTTGTTGATCATCAAGTACATGGTTAGGATTAGGTACATACTTTTTCAATAGGCTGATATGGAATACATTATGAACTTTTAGGTTCTCAACGAGTTGCAATTTATAAGCATTAGGTCCTAGGCTTTTGAGGATTTTGTATGGCCCATAATACCTTGGACTTAGCTTCTTGCAATCTCCTAAGGATAGAGAACTCTTTTTAGGGCGTATGCGAATGAAGACCATGTCTCCTTCTTTGAAGACCCTTTCTTGACGCTTCAAATCCGCGTATGCCTTTTGTCTATCCTTAGCCGCTTTTATGTCTTGTCTTATTGATTTAATTTGGTCATCTGAATGCTCTGCTGGTAAGAAGCATTGTATGCAAATTCTACCAAAGGCAAGTATTGAATCCACCTCTTCAAATCTCGACAGCAGTATTATGCCCTAAGCATATCCTCAATGACTTGATTTACTCGCTTTGTTTGGCCATCCGTTTGGGGATGGTAGGCGGTACTAAAACAGAGTTGAGTCCCAATAGCTTCAAAGATAGATTTCCAGAAGTGTGATGTGAAAAGAGAATCACGATCACTAATGATTCTTCTGGGTTAACCATGTAGCTTGAATATCTCCTTGATAAACAATCTTGCAATGTCTGAGGCTTTATAGTTTGTCTTTACTGGAATAAGGTGTGCAACCTTAGTAAGCATGTCAATCACAACCATGATGGACTTGTATCCTCCCTGGACTTGGGGTAGGCCTACAACAAAATCCATACTGATGAATTCCCATTTCATTTGGGGAATGTCAAGTGGTCGCAGTTTCGCTAGCATCATGACATGTTCAACTTTGATACGTTGGCAAGACAAACACTCAGTGACATATTTGAGAACGTCACCTTTGAGCCTCTCCCAATGGTAGCTCTTCCTAACTGCATTAAGAGTCTTAGCATAGCTAGGATGTCTTGCGAAAGGAGAATCATGAGTTTCCCACAATATCTTCTGCTTAAGTGACTTGCTTGCTGGTATACACAGCCTTGTTCTGTAGTAGACAAGTCCACTATCAATGGAAAATTCATGATACTTAGCCTGCAACTTTTGGTTCTGCTCCTTGATAGAGATCTCCTTTAGCATTGTTTGGTAGGCCAAATCATGGCATGCTTCCTCTCTAGCTAACTCAAGTATAGGGTTGTTTGGCATAGATACTTTTGTAGCTAGAGATCTGGCCGTTGATGGATTTTGCAAGATTAGGGAATTTAGGAATGCCTTGCGACTAAGTGCATCGGCAACTACATTCTCTTTCCATGGTCCGTACTTGATTTCAAAGTCATATTCCTCCAACACTTCAATCCATCGACGTTGCCTCATGTTGAGCTCGTTCTGGGTAAAGATCCATTTGAGACTCTTATGGTCGGTTACTAGAGTAAACTTGTTACCCAACAGGTAATGTCTCCAAAGCTTTAGAGCATGGATGATAGCTAGTAATTCGAGATCATGCATAGCATAGTTCTTTTCATGACTCTTCAATTTCCTTGAAGAGTATGCTACTGGATGACCTTCCTGCATAAGTACACACCCAAAGGCAAGAATGGTAGCATCAGTTACTACCTCGAACTCCTTATTGAGGTCTGAAAGTTTTAGAATAGGTGCTGATACCAAACTTTGCTTCAATCTGTCGAAGCTATTTTGTTCGTGCATTGACCATGTAATGGAAGTTTGCTTCTTCAGTAAGTCCGTCAGAGGTGCTGCAATTAAAGCATAGTTTTTTATGAAGACCCTATACCATCTTGTAAATCCAAGAAAGCTACGTATCTCTTTGACGGATACTGGTATTGGCCACTCAAGCACATCTCTGACCTTGGCTGGGTCCACTGATATTCCTTCTGATGATACTATGAATCCCAGGTATTCAATCTGAGACTTGAAGAATGCACACTTCTTCATTTTAGCATATAGCTTATGTGACCTCATTGTCTCAAGGGCAATCCGAAGTTGGGGTTCACGATCTTCTTTCTTTTTAGAATAGACTAAAGTGTCATCAAAGAAGACAAGCACGAAATCATCAAGATATGGCCTAAAGATATCCTGCATTAACCTATTTGAAGATGTCAAGTGCATTCGTAAGCCCGAATGACATAACTAGGAACTCAAAGTGCCTATATCTTGTATTGAAGGCCGTCTTTGGGATATCTTCTTCCTTGATCCTTATCTGATAGTAACCTGACCTGAGATCAATCTTGGAGAAGATCTTCGCACCCTGGAGACGATCAAGAAGCTCATCTATTCTAGGAATAGGATACTTGTTCTTGACTGTAGATTGATTCAACCTTCGGTAATCAATACATAGTCGAAGTGTCCCATCCTTCTTTTTCTCAAATAGTACTGGAGCTCCCCACAGTGAATTGCTAGGCCGGATGTAGCCCTGATCTAGTAGTTGCTTGAGTTGTTCCTTAAGCTCAATTGCTTCTGGTATGGACATTCTATAAGGTCTCTTTGCAATTGGCGCAGCTCCTGGTACTAACCTAATTTCATGATCCACTTCTCTTTGAGGCAGAAGTTCAGTCAACTCTTCAGGGAATATGTCCGCGTATTCCTTTAGCCAAGAAGGTCCTTCATGAGACTCTTGCTTCTGATCTAACTTGTTGAGTTTGATCAAGTAAATAGGTAATCCTTTTCTGACTCCTTTTATGATCCGAGATACTTTGGCCAATTGGATTCTCGGCACTCCAGCCTCACTTTGAGTTGTCACTAATTCCCTTTCAGAGTTTCGAAAGGAAACTTGACCCTTTCCACAGTGAATGTGGGCGTCGTTAGGCTTAAGCCAATCCATTCCGAGTAGACACTCATGGATACCTAAATTCATGACTCTGAATTTGACCGAAGTCTTCTTTCCTCCCAGAAAGAATTCTACCTTAGCAGTTTGCCTGGTACAAGTAACCTCACGACCATTTGCCAATTCCAGAAGCAGGGTAGGTGCTTCTACTGTGGTTATTCCTAATCTTTTTGCACATGCTGGTGAGATAAAGGAATGTGTACTTCCACAATCAATCAAGGTCTTGAAACCTTTACCTTGATAGTCTGACGGTGTCTGAATCACCGAGAACTAGTGATTCGGCCCTTTCTTGTGTAAAGCGGCATGGACTGTCGCTCTTTCGAATTCTGCTTCCATGGTCGGATCTTCCTCTTCTTCTTCTTCGCACATTTGCCTATTGGCAATGCAGGCGGTTCTTCCTCTTCCTCGGGTAGTGGCTCCTTGACCACAGCGTGTTCCTTAGAAAGGCACTTGGCGATGTCCTCCACCAAGCTTGGGACATTGCCTCTTGAAGTGATCGAGTTCGTTGCAGTGGAAACAACGGAAATTTCGGCCATTAGTAGGAACAAAGTTGTTGACATTATTTGTCCTTGCTTTCTTTCTTTGTCCCTGATTATGACCTTGAACTCTCTTAATTTGAGGTTTGAATGCTCCTCTGTTCGGGTCATTGTAAGACCAAGCTTTGTTACCCCTTGGTCTAGACTGTACCTCCTGAATTATAGGTGCCGCTCGAATGGGTGCATCCTGAAGATCTGATGGATGCATAGATTCGAGACAGGTATTTACTGGTGGATTTAAACCCGCACAAAATTTGGACACCTGCTGTATCATGTCCATCTGTGGCACATACTTTAAAAGTGAGACGAATTTAGAGTAATATGCGTCAAGAGTGAGTCCTGGCTATTTTAGCTTGTAAAACTCATTCATCTTCTGAGTGCGATATGCAAGTGGCAAGTATCTTCCCTGCATGGCTTTCTTCAGCTTCTCCCAGGTAACGGATCCCTCTGTGATCCCTTGATCCCTGCACCATTGCTTCCACCAAAGTCTGGCTTCGCCGGTGAGCTTTAACTTGGCGAGCATAGCCTAATTGGCGGGTGCAGTACCGGCTACTTTGAAGTAATCCTCCATGGATTTAATCCAAATTTCAGCATCAGCTTGGATAAATCTGCCTCTCCCGTAAAACTCGGGTGGCTTAATCTGCTTGAGAAGGAACTTCTTCTCCTGGATTACAGCAGTACTTGATGTAGGCGGTGAATTAGGAACCTGTACCTGGGGTTGTGCCTGAATAAAGGTTTTCTTAACGTTATTATACGATAATCGTCGTTAACTTATATTACATCTTCAATTCCGTTATCATGTAACCAATGTAGCTACTTAACTTTTTATCAACTCTTATGCACAATCAGACATAAAAAGAAGTCTTTATTTGTATTTATATGGGCATGGCCCTTTTAAATACAATGTTTCATGCGATGATAAGCCAATTGTTACATTTAGTTTAGGGAGAACAACATTGTATTACATTTATCTACACGGACTGTATAATAATAAGGTTTCGGGTCATGGATCTTTAGGAATCGGTAAGTCATTGGAAGTTCAGGATATCCTTTCCATTGGAATCCATACTTCTCATGGTGGCCCAAGACTTTAATCCTATCGGCCGGGATTATACGGGTTACTTCCTCATATACATATGAGTTCATCTCAACCCTCCGACCTCGAATATGTAAAGTCAAATTTACGTGAGCTTCCACAAAAACGAACAGCTTCACAACTTTTAGGTCTTCCAACCACTTGATCCTCTTTAGGTTGGTCTGTAAATAAGCAAACCGGTGGGCGGCTATATAGTAGAATCCTGAAGCACCCGTCCATCTTCGTTCCATGTACAAAGGTGATGGATTATAGATCTGCTCCAGGATGTTCATCATCCCAATCCTTTGTCTATAAAGCGGAGAATGCATTGCAGTCATAAACATGACTCGAAATACCAAGAAATTATTCAACGCTTCGTAATTCTGCAAGACAACATTGAAGGTAAGGAAATGTTTGGATATCAACATTTGCTTTACTTCATCTTATTATAATTTCATAAAAACAATTCCGTTGTTGGTCGGCTCTGATACCAACTGTAACGTGTCCACTAGTATCATCCAGGACACGTCTTAGCAATCCATCAAAAAGGATGCCTAGAAAGCTCCGTTCGGCACTCCCATGGAATGTTATGGGATTTGCGTTCTAGGGATTTCCGTGTCTGCCATGTAGCGGAAGTATTCCGGCCGTTCCCACTTAGGATCGACCTGAATTAGGGTTTTCCTGATTGGTCATTTCCTAACAGCAACTAGCGTCGGATCCAAGCGAACTACTTTACGTAGAAACGCCAGGTCCGAAGCAGATTCACGTAGCACTTGGTTCAAGGAGAATGGGAAACGAGAGGGATGCAAAGCTCAACCTCTCTGCCATAAGTCATAGTCCCATTCCATTCTCCTAAAAAAACGTAAATTGGGATAAGACATAACTCTAGGTCAACGCTTTTGTTGTTCGTGTCCTTTGATGATCATCCCACTGTTCTTCGTGATTTGAGAAAAGTTTCCGGCCAACTGGGACCACCCAACCGTAGGACAGACCTATGGCCCATCCTCCGCACTTTCCTCAGGTTGTTTTACTTATATAATTATCTAACACAATAGTTGGACATGTAACAACCAGCTTCTTTAATTAACCCGTTAAGCACTCGTTCATTCACGTAATCTTATCACTTGACATAGAAAAACAATATCAAACAAGTTCTTTATTAATAGGTCATCATATTTAACTTTGAAATACAAGAGTTCCGCCCGTACACTTATCCACAATCCACCCGAAGGCCGCCTGAAGGCTATCCAGCAATCCACAGGGATCACTATTCCAAGTTTCTGCCCGACAACTAGTATACGGGCCTCAAGATCTGATCTCGAGTCATGTTAGCCTCTTGTGCAGGGCCCAGAAGGCAAGGGATTTACGGGGCCAGAGCCCCCCTGGCACCCAAGCATCCTCCTGCTCCAAGTAGCACTCAACGGAGAGACCTCTCACGGTGGGTTTGGTCCACTTCCCGGCGCGGTCTACAACCCCCTTGGTTAGGGTCAGGCAGGCAGTCGGGGGTAACTGAAGCTACCTCTCCCTTCAGGCCTTCAACCTGAAGTATATATACTTATTTATTTTGTAATTCATTGGTTAAACAAGTCAAACAGTGCTCTAAAATCTCTAGCAAACACAAACATTTCCATTGATCGATTTTGTTGTTGGCAAACTGCTAAGGAATGATTCCTTCCTTTCGAATGTATCGAGCACTCGATTCGGGGTGTCTTGCAACTTGGCAAGATCCCATATATTCTGGGTTAGGGTGTACCATATTAACCCAACTTGGTCAAACCTTAAAGTTCATTGGATACTTCAGTTTCTGGTTTTTAATCTCCAATTAGTCTTCCTCACTCAGAAGGGTATCAAAGAATACATCCTCTTGCAAGATATCTTGCGTAAGGATCTACTAACCTTTTTGCGAGAATTTGGCCTTTCTTCTTGTGATTCAATCACAAGACCATATGACTCCGTAGTTGCTGCGCAAGTCCCGCATTGTACTATGTGATAGTGGAGTCACGAAACAATCCGTTTCAGTTTCTCTAAGCTGAAGTTGTTAGACCTAGGGTTTCCTAGCTTCATTCTTGTAAGAATCTCAGGGACAAACCCTAGTTCCTTTTTCGATTACAATTTACTAAATCTACATTCAGGGAATGTGGACAAGTATTTAAGGTATAGAAGTTTCCTTGGAATTTTAACTCATTCCCAACGAATATTTTGCAGCATAGGTATTTTTAAGTTTAATTTGGTTACTCTAGAAGGTAATTTCGAGGTTACTTCCGTATGGTTTGTTATCTACGGTCAATTGACTTTTCGATCCTATACTTTATCGATTTGAAGTTAGGTTAAATCCAACTAATCTTCCCTTTTCTTTGCAAACAAACTCATGCTAAATAATCAACCTTTTCCTTGCTAAGTTAAGCAGTTACCAACGATAATTTCCTAGAGTTTATGCATCGTAAGAATCCTTTCATGATTTGCGTTTTCCATACATAAAGCTATTTGAAAAATTACGTTTATGCATTATTTATTTTGCATGTTCCATTAAACTTAATTCCTTCGTTGTGAACAACTAGGACAAAAATATATCATATCCCTAACAATTCATCTTGCATGATTGAACTACGACGATATAAAATTAAGAAGGAAAAAACCTGGGTTTGGGGTGAGATATCCACATGGATACCGGGAGATGACCCTCTTGCAGCTACTCCTTGGACTTTCTTAGGAGGCATCGCAATTGTAGTCCTTCGAACGTGGAAGCAGCTTTACACTCTTTTTCGGAATTCCAACGTTGCTCCCTTGCGCGTCAATACTCTTCTTCTCTTTTTCAAGTAAGAAAAAAAAACCAAGTCCCAAGGGTATTTTGGAAAGGCAAGGAACAGTTAAGGGTTTAACCACGAGGAGGGGGTAATAAGACCTTTAAGGTCTTAGTTCTTTTGGGAGGGAAAGGCTTACAAAGCCCAAGGAAAAGGCCCTATGGGGTTTTACACATGGGAGGGGGGGGGGGGGGAAGTAACAAGCCCAAAAGAAAGGGGCTTAAGGGTTAAATATGGGGGAGGAAAGGTCTAAATTACGGGGTTCCAACACCCATGGGATGAGGGGGCTTAACACACGGGGGGGTGTGTGTGTGGTTCCAAAGGCATAAGAAGGGGGACTTGGGAGATTTTTGGACACGGGAGTGAAAGGTATAGGAAGGGGGATCTTGGAGGGATTTTACGACACGGGGGGGGGGGAAGGCCTTAGGGGTTTTAGAACCCAGGGGGAAAGATGAAGGGCAACACAAGGGGGTGAAAGGCCCTTAAGAATATAAAACTAGGGGGGGGGGGGGGAAGGAAATAAATGGGGATATGAGGGGGGTGAAAGGGGGCTTAATTAGTCCCCTTAAGAAGCTTCTATGCTTCAACATGGCAGGGGGGGTGTTTCAACGCCGCGTTGGCAATGGGCAGGTGGCGCTGTGAACCGGGGTTGACGGCTGTAGGCGGCGGCGCTCTCAGCGATATTCCTCCTCGTCCACCTCTTCCTCCTCACTTCAGTTCCTCTGTACGGTGAGTCTGGGCAGCGTCGTCTTCCATACCCCCTTCATGGAGGCAGCAACCCCTCTCTTAAATAGGGGAGGGAGGGGAATCCTCCCCCTCCTTATGTGTCAATGTGCAGGGCGGTGGAAGGCGCCGAGCTCCACCAAGGAGCTTAGTCCTCCATTCTATTTCCCTCCCCTTACAGCACAACAGTCGGTTTTGGGGAGGGAAAATATTTTTTTTTTGCATTATTCCATTTGATATATTACAGTATCAGAGCATTGGTATTTGATCCATTTTTCCTTCTATTTTCAATCCTATTTTTCCTCCATCAAAATCAATTTCAGACAAGTGTTGTATATAAGACAGTGACTAGTGGAGTGTTGCAGACCATCCACAGTTAGTAAGAGACTACACCTAGAGATCTCCAAGGTCAGATATGGCGGAGGATGGCTAAAGTGGCACATCTTCATCAAATCTCATGCAAAACTCGAGGTAACTAGGATAAAGGAGAGTTAACCGATCTTAGTTTGGGAACAAACTATGGTTACTTTGAAAAGAGTAAATCCTCTTTCCCCTTTCTTGGAGTTTCCTGTAGGTTTTATGGAAGTTCATTAGCAAGATGTGCTCATATCTCTCAAGTCCCTGATCTTATTGGCCAATCACCATCTGGAACAGTTTCCTTGCTTCAATACCTATAGGATGATTACCTATTTTCTCAAGATTGGCTTAGCAATGGAGCTAGGAACAGCCTTGAAAATTGCGGCACAATTTTCAGGCTGATTCCAGCCTGTTTCCTGCATTAGATGTTTTGTCTCCAGCCCTTGGCACTCTCTCTGATCATTGGCAAGTGTAAATCATCAATGATCTTTGAAGATTGAACTCTATTCAAGAACTTTCAACCCTACTATATACCCTAGATGAATAGTCCATGGCAGCCATGAAAGCGTCAGTCAAAGCTTCCATTTCTCATGAATTTCTTGAAGATTCTTCATCAATCTAGCCTGTGGTATCAAGGCAGTAAGGATTCTTTAACAAATTGCAAAGATTTCAGCCCATGGAGGACATTAGAGCTCATATTGATGGTTTATTTTGGGGCTTTTCTTCAAGAGGCTTGAATATTTGGTATTCAAGTGTTCAAGCAAGCTTGCGACATTGATTCTTCACGGATTTGAGCATATTGGAGCTCATATGGACTGATTTAGTGGATATTTCAAACTTCATGGTAGATTTATGATAGATTTTGAAGAATTCCTTCATCATTGGGATTGGAGTTAACATCTATCATCTTTTTCAAGCTTAATCAAGGTATTTCTCTCACTTAATCTTTGAAATCTCTCAATAATCCACTTGCTAATGCTTTTCCAATTGTTGATGAGAGATTATTAATCAATTAATTGGTGCGCAGATCGGACGCAGGTAGCTCACGTAGTGAATTCCCAAAGGTCCCCAAGAACAAAGCACTCTACTTTTTAGCACAAAGACCAATGTAAAAACAAGCACGACATGAGACAAGAGACAAATTGGGTTGAATCTCCCCCATGCCTTGTGTGAGCGCTTCACAAAGCATGTATTTAATATATATTTTCAATCTTTTTGCTCAAAAATAGCCCAATTACAAAAATATACAAGCTTTTAGCTTTTGAGTTTGCTTTCTACCAAAAATAGGAAAATAAAGCTAATGGACGGTGCCCAAAGAGTCTGGCACGCCCAATCTCAATGTCCAAATAAAAATAACATATCCAGGCGCATAAGCGCATACAAAATAATAATAAATAGTCGATGTCTCTATAGACATAATCAAAATATAGGCGTGGCGCCTATCAAAATATATCCAAAGGTCGGAAACCCGCTAGACTCCAATGCTTTCCTCCGCCACTCCTGCTATCTCTACACATCAACTGAAGCATTCACAATCGTTAGTAAAATAACACAATTAAACCGACAAAAGTGAATACCTAGCAGTCTTCAGCTACATAAATAAATCAACTGGTTAGAAATAAATCCTAACCTTAATTTATTACGAGTGCGCACTCTAAACTCATAAACGTTTATTAATTTAATATGCATTTTGCGGAATCACCCGCTATGGAATCACCCATGTACACACTAAATTAATGAAACGCCCGAAAAGGACAGGCGTCCCCATCAACTTCTCGCACAAAGAATCCTCTTTGCGTATGAGCCCCGGTCATCTAAGTTTACGGAATCCACCGTAAAACCTCACGGAATCCACCGTGGAATATGCCTCCTGGCATCATACCCCCGGGGTGGGATAGCAATTGACCTCAATTGCTATTAGCTCAATGTGGAGCTAACAGAGTGGGGAAAGCATTTAGGTCTCTAGCGTGCATCCATTGTGCTTCCTCTACAGAATGGTTCTTAAATTTCACGAGATATCTAGAGTACCTTCGGCCAGTTCTAGTGGTCATGTAATCAGTGTCTATGATGGCTTCTGGTTCAAGGATTTCAGTCTCTTCTTCTAGTAAAGGTGGGTTTTCATAGACAGGGTGGATAGGTAATTGTCCTCTAAATGGTCTCAATAAACTAATATGAAAGGTATTATGAATTTTCCAATGAGATGGCAGTTCTAACTTGAATGCATTGTCATTAATCTTATGAATGATTCTAAATGGTCCGTAGAATCTAGGGGCTAATTTGACAACTGGATGTCTATCTACACTTTGCAGTCTACGCTTTTCTATTCTAAGCCAAACATAATCATCAATTTTGAAATTCATGGCTTGTCTTTTCTTGTTGGCTTGTTTGGTATATGATTGTTGGGCTTTAGCAATCATATCCTTGACCTCATCAAAAATAGTGTTATGCATAACAACAATATCATCGGCACTTTGTATTCTATTAGACAAAGATGCAACAGGTGTAGATAATCTATATCCATAAATAACTTCAAAAGGTGCTTTCTTTGTAGATGTGGGCGGTGTATTGTTATATGCAAACTGTAATAAATGCAAATGAGTATCCCATGTTTGAGGTTTAGAGATAGTGTATGCACGTAAAAGATCTAAAATAGTGCTATTTGTGGCTTCTGTTTGTCCATTTGTTTCTGGATGAAATGCAGATGAGAAATCAATCTTTGTGCCTAGATTTGCAAACAGTGTAATCCAGAAATTATTACAAAATCTAGAATCTCTATCTGAAATAATGACTTTCGGCAATCCATGGTTAGTAAAAACAGTTTTCAAAAATAATTGTGCTGCGTGTGATGCTGTTAAAGTTTTCTTACATGCAATGAAATATGCTTGCTTACTAAATCTATCTACAATTGTCCAAATCATGTCATGGTTAGATTTAGTATTTGGTAAGCCAGTAATGAAATCCATAGATATTTGTTCCCAAGGTTTAGATGGAATAGATAAAGGCATTAATAACCCATATTGTTTACCATGATGTCTTTTTATTCTTTGACAAATCAGACATTCAGAAACAAAATTAGACACATCTGCATCCATATGCGGCCAATAAAAATCTTCAGTTAACATGCGTAATGTAGAAATGATACCTCTATGACCTTGATATGGGGGACAATGAATTTCATTTAAAACAAAAGATCGGAATGGAATAGTAACACACAGTCTCTTTTCAAAGAACATGAATCCATCATTATATGACAATGAATCAACAGGAATGAAATTATTTTGAACTAATTTTTGCCAATCAGAATGAAAAGTAATATCCTGGTGATATGTGTCTTTCATAGCAATCAAAGAATCAAAAGATATGATAGAAATGTTATGAATTGCAGGTCTTCTACTTAATGCATCGGCAACTACATTTTCTTTTCCAGGTTGGTATTGAATGATAGGATGGAAACTTTGAATGAATGAAGCCCATTTGATATGGCGGTCAGAAATTTGGGGTTGGCTAAGTAGATGTCTAATGCTTTGCTGGTCGGTCTTTATCATGAATTCTGAACCCATTAAATAATGCTTCCATTGTTTCAATGCTTGGACAACTGCTAAGAGTTCCTTGTCATAGGTGGAATATTTGAGCTCAGAGAGTTTCAGCTTAGAACTAGAATATGCTATTGGATGATTATCTTGCATTAACACAGCTCCTATTCCTGATCCGCTAGCATCGGTCACAACTAAAAAGAATGGTCTGTTAAAGTCAGGCAATTGTAGGATAGGGGCATTGGTCAATGCACGTTTAAGTAAATCAAAGGATTTCTGCTGGTTTTCAGTCCATTGATAAACAATACCTTTCTTAAGAAGTTTGGTCAGTGGTAAAGCAAGTAATGAGAAATTACGTACAAACTTCCTATAGAAACTAGCAAGACCAAGGAATGAGCGTAATTCATGTACATTTTTAGGAATAGGCCAATGCAATATTGCGTCAATTTTCTTAGGATCAACTTTTATTCCTTCTTCTGATACAATATGACCTAGATATTCTATTTCTGTCTTAAAGAATTCACTCTTGTCAGGATTTGCAAACAATTGATTTTCTTTCAGTAATTGAAAAACTAATGATAAATGCTCATAATGCTCTTTTTCACTTTGACTGAATACTAAAATATCATCAAAGAAAACAATCACACAATATTGATATTTTAGAAAAATACGGTTCATCATTCTACTGAAAGTAGCAGGTGCATTAGTTAATCCGAATGGCATAACTAAAAATTCGTAATGGCCAAACTGTGTCCTGAATGCAGTCTTAAATATGTCGGATCTATCTAACCTCACCTGATGATATCCAGATTTAAGGTCAATTTTACTAAATATAGAAGATCCTTGCAGTTTGTCCATAAGGTCATCAACTCTAGGTATAGGATACCTATTCTTTACAGTGATCTTGTTTAATGCTCGGTAGTCAATACACATCCGATAAGTATTATTCTTTTTCTTGACTAAGAGCACAGGTGCACCGAATGGAGAACTGCTAGGTCGAATTAAGCCTCTATTTAGTAATTCTTCTACTTGAGTCTGGATTTCTTTTTGCTCTATTTGATTGTGCCTATATGGGGCTTTGCAAGGTGGTTGTGTGCCAGGTATTAGGTCAATTTTATGGTCTTCTGGACGTGATGGAGGTAAACCTGGTGGTAGGTCTTCTGCAAAACAATCTTTAAAATATGCAAGAAATTCCTTATGCCTAGGGTGTATATGAGTTTCTTTTGCGTGCAATTCATTCACCCAAATGAGATATGATTTAGTATTCTTGCGTAGTGCACGTTTTGCTTGAGTATGCGAAAGCAGTGGAAACATATGAGATGCATGCATACCAAATAATGTAATAGATTTTCCCTGAAAATTTATATTCATTGTGTGTGTGGAATAATCTATATTGGGATTATGTTGGTGTCTCCATGGCATTCCTAGAATAATGTCGCTAGATTGTAATGGGACAACTAAGAAATTTCTTCTTTCAATATATGGACCAATTTGAATTTCTAAATTTTGAACTTCTTGTGTGCCATTGTACCTAGTGCCTAAAAATGCAGCTTTTATGCGATAGTGCGTAGGTACTGTATGCAATTTCAATTCCTTTACCAATTTTGCTGAAATAAAATCATGCGTACTACCGTCATCATGCAATACAGTTCTTTCTTTTCCATGCACCATACATTTCATAGTCAACAATGAATGTAAAGTAGGCATACCTGGTAAAGTGTCGGAAGTAGTAGTAGGATCATCTTCTTCTTCAGTGAAGTCTGGCATATCCTCATGCTCGTCCTCGTCCATAGCTCCAAGGTAGTTGATATGTGCTGATGGCTTCTTTGAATGACAATTTGCTGCGAGATGGCCTGGCTGGTGACACTTGTAACATACGATAGGCTTGGCTTTGGTCACATTATTTGCAATGGCTGGGAGTCTGGGTATATTTGGATTTGCTTGTTGGATAGGCTTAGGATTTGGATTGACAGTGGATGGTAATGCAGGTGGTTTAGGCCAATTCTTGCGGAAAGATGGTGATGAAAAACGACCTGGATTAAACCTTCTGAAATTTGAATTGAATTGTTTAGATCCATAATTACCATTTGCTTGGAATGGCTGTGGTCGTCGATCTCTTCCACGTAATTTATCTTCAGTGTCGTGAGCTAAGGAGATGGCATCTTCAAGAGTAGCAGGCTTGAATATATTCACCTCAGCGTAGTAATGTCCAAGAAGTCCAGACATGTACTTCCGCTTATGGGTCGTCTCTGGTATGTCTTCAAGCATGCGTAGCTGTAGGAGTGCATTCCAAAAACGCTCTGTATACTGTGGAATAGGCTCACGGTCGCGTTGTTGCAGTAAATCCCATTGCTTGATTGCCTTCTCATGAAATTGCGGTGGAAGGAAATTTTGCATGAACTTCTTCTTAAAATCTTCCCATGTAGCAGGACATTCTATGCTCTTGCGGACGACAGTCCACCAAAGTGAAGCTCTATCTATCATATGATTAGTAACACACTTGATTTTATCTTTCTCAGGATAAGTTTCCTCATGGAAATAGTCATCAAACTGGCTAATGAATGATAAAACAGTCTTTCCCTCTCTTATGCCATTGAAAGTGCGAAACTTGAAACTTCGTTTACTTATCTTGGATTCCTTGCGAATGGTTTGTGCTTCAAGAGTGGCGTCGATGGTACGGCGTATCAAATCTTCAGCTTGAGGTTCTTCTTTATCAGTGGACGCTCCTTGTAGCTTTGTCAATTGCGCTTGCAAGGCTTGCCTAGCTCTTCGCTCTTCGTCCAATTGCAACATGATAAGATCCAGCTTTTGTTCCATGGTAGGCTCGGGTAGGTCGTCTTCAGTCATAGGATCATCCATGTGTGGGGTAGTCATCCTGTAAAACTCAACAAACCTTTCTCACTCAAAATCAGTTAGCGGGATGAGCGTAGCTCAAATTTGGGGTTACAAGGCTATGTATTTTTGGGTATTTTCTTCTTCAATTTTCAGAAATTCTGAAATATTTCTGTCTCTGTTTGCTGAAAGTACTTCAACGAACTTGCAGATAGGTAAAACAGCTTGCTGCGAACAACTTTCCAGTTCTGAGTTTTTGCAAACGAACAAGTCTTCTAGGAGTTTCAAGCGTTAGTCAGTTCTGATTTAGTCTGACTTGCAGAGTTGCACACTTAACAGACTTGCAGGGTTGTGAACTTGCTGAACTTAGCTGACTTGCAGGACTTGCAGTACTTGATTAGTGTCGACTTGCGAAACTTGTCTTCTGGAGTGCGTGACCCGGAGTTACTGAACTTGTCTGCCCAGTGTGACTTGCAGAGGATTGTGTGACTTAGCTTAAGGAATTAAGCTTAAGTTTAATAAGCTTAATAACTTAAGCTTTAGGGAGATGAAGAGCCGTCAGAAAACGGCGCAAATCGTGGAGGACAAGAGTATGTCTTTGATGACGTCGCGCAAATTTCGGACATCCTCAGTCAGCACGTCGACAAGTTTTGGGGACTTCTTTAATTCCTTAAGCTTTTAAACTTCAAGACTAAGCTTTTTGAAGCAAAAGTTATGGCTTCTTACTGTATTATCCACGATTTTAGTGAAGAAGATGTTTGCGTGGTCCTCCGCCGACAGAGAGTGGTCCTTCGCGATCTGAGAGTGGAAACAGGGGTTCTTGATCGCCAGAAGTCTGCCTGTATCGACGGTTCGCGACGAGATTGACTGTAGAGGCCGTTTGTTCCTGGAGCTCCGCCTTCGCCCGAGATTGGTAGCGATTGGAAGCCCTTGATCTCTGCTCCGCTCTGATACCACTGGTGCGCAGATCGGACGCAGGTAGCTCACGTAGTGAATTCCCAAAGGTCCCCAAGAACAAAGCACTCTACTTTTTAGCACAAAGACCAATGTAAAAACAAGCACGACATGAGACAAGAGACAAATTGGGTTGAATCTCCCCCATGCCTTGTGTGAGCGCTTCACAAAGCATGTATTTAATATATATTTTCAATCTTTTTGCTCAAAAATAGCCCAATTACAAAAATATACAAGCTTTTAGCTTTTGAGTTTGCTTTCTACCAAAAATAGGAAAATAAAGCTAATGGACGGTGCCCAAAGAGTCTGGCACACCCAATCTCAATGTCCAAATAAAAATAACATATCCAGGCGCATAAGCGCATACAAAATAATAATAAATAGTCGATGTCTCTATAGACATAATCAAAATATAGGCGTGGCGCCTATCAAAATATATCCAAAGGTCGGAAACCCGCTAGACTCCAATGCTTTCCTCCGCCACTCCTGCTATCTCTACACATCAACTGAAGCATTCACAATCGTTAGTAAAATAACACAATTAAACCGACAAAAGTGAATACCTAGCAGTCTTCAGCTACATAAATAAATCAACTGGTTAGAAATAAATCCTAACCTTAATTTATTACGAGTGCGCACTCTAAACTCATAAACGTTTATTAATTTAATATGCATTTTGCGGAATCACCCGCTATGGAATCACCCATGTACACACTAAATTAATGAAACGCCCGAAAAGGACAGGCGTCCCCATCAACTTCTCGCACAAAGAATCCTCTTTGCGTATGAGCCCCGGTCATCTAAGTTTACGGAATCCACCGTAAAACCTCACGGAATCCACCGTGGAATATGCCTCCTGGCATCATTAATTCTCTGAATTGATCAATAGATCAAATATTAGTGTTATTTCCCATTAATTTCAACCTATTCCATTGAATTTTAGTATCGATTCAATCATAACCTCATCATAGATATCATTTTCCAAGTTTGATGCATAACCTTGACTTGTTTTGGTTGAATTCTTTTGCCCAAGATAAAATATTGTAAAAGGGTAAGTACTAAAGCAATCAGTGAGTCACTGAATTGGATTGGTAAGACCCTTTCCCTATCCAAATTTTCCAGATTTCATTCAATTGCATCTCATGAAAAGGGCTGAATGAATATTCCAGCAATGCATTTCATACTGGTTGATTAGAATACAATGCCATTGCCATGTTGATATACACATCGGGGGAAAAGGTGAATGCTGGGGGAGATAATGGGATGAAAGAGAGGTGACCCTCCCTCACTATCAAAGATCCCGAAGGGGTGCTACCAACCGACTCGGGGGAAACTTTGCCCACCTCTCCGTGATTCAGAGCCTGTGTAGGGAGCTTGTCATGCCATTTTATCCCTCACAGAGGTACACCAAGTGGAAAATTGAAGATTGAAGAGTTTCCAAAGGCTCAAGTATCTTCAAGATCAAAACAAGGTAAAATAGGGATTCTACAAGGCACTACAAGGCATTTATAGGTTGTTACAAGTACACCCTTCATTATTGAAGTACAGATGCAGGTACTACAGGGTACCATAGGTCCTACTTAGCCTTCTACAGGGTTTGGTAACCATTTGGGGTTACTATTTTACCTTACAAGGTCAAAACATGGCATTTTCAGGTCAAAATAAGGTGTAGACCTGGACAGTTCAGACTCAGAGATTGAGTTGCATAATTTTCTATCCTAAATTTGTTATAGCGTGCTATAGCTCATCTTAAAGAGGGAATTCTTGACTTTGATTTGAACTAAAACAATTTGAAATCAGAGTTCCCTAGCAAAAGTTATAGCCATTTTTCTGACAAGGGTACTATAGGACTACACTATTATGGCAAGGCATAAGGATAAAAATAAGGTCTAGGATGATTATGCTCAGCAAATCAGAGATTCCATGTTGGATAATGTACCTCAAGAGAGACCTGAAGAGCCTCAACAACAAGGGAAAATTAGTATACTCAATGATACCTTGTGTGTACGTGAGCAAAGGCATAGAGAACATCATGAGGCCCTACTATTAAGAATGGAGTAAATGGTTTTGTCTACTGATCAAATGAAGTCTTCCATTGAGAAGTTAGTAGATTCAATGACTCAAACAAAGGCTTCCATTGATAAGTTGGTAGAATATAGTTCTCAAATTATGGATGCAGATGCAAATGGAATCTAAAGAAGCCAAGGAGAAAGCCTATTCAAACAGTGAGCCTTCAGTCCCACTTGAGCCACCTAACCAAAATGGTCATGGTCATGGAATTATTGGACAAAGAGACATTCCAAATAGCCAATATGAATTAGGTGAGACTTCACAAATGCATGATGACTATTTGGGCAGTTTGAATGGAGCCAACTCTCAAGATTTTGGGCAGAATACTCAACTTCTTAGGGGTCCTTTACCAGCAGGAAGATTGCATAGTGGTTCTCAGCCACCTATTGGGAGATTTCCATCTCAATTTGGGGGTTCAATGCATGGTACTCATGATCAATGTTTTTTGGGACAGCAACCATTCCATGAAAGAGAGCTAAAGGATAAGATCATTTTAGCCAAGTTTAATGGTCAGTCATCTTCACCATCTGACTTAGAGGAGTGGACCTCTAAGATGGAATCTTACTTTGACATATTCCCCAAAACTGATGACATGAAGATTCATTTTTCTTCTTTGCATTTGGAGGGATTTTCCCATACTTGGTGGATGTATATAAAAAGGGAAAAAATACTTGTAGAGAATTGGGAAGCTTTCAAGGCACTTATGGCTGAATTATTTGTCTCCCCTCTTGAAAAAGAGAAATTGGCACGGAGATGGTATGGTTTGGAACAAAAAGGCCTAAGTGTAAGAGAGTAGACTAACCAATTTCTTAGCCTAACCATGTATGTAGAAAGCATTAGTGATGAGGTTAAGCTCCACAAGTACATGTATGGTTTAGAGCCATCTTTATCAGCTGATGTCATGGCACAAAACTTCTCTCTTTAAGGCTATTGAGCTTGTTGCAGAGCACTATGGAAAAAAATATAGAAGAGAATCTTCATTTCAGCTTGGTTTTGGACAGTCAAGGACTGTTTTTAAACACATGCACACTCATGTGCTAAATGGGAGTTTAAGGGTGCCAACTTATCCACCATTCAATGCTTCTAGACCTCAAAGTAACTTTAGGACAACAAACAGTCTCAGAGTTGACTTCAAACAAGGGGACAACAAGCTTAAATCCATTTCAACCAATATGAATCCTAAGTCTATTCCTATGGATCTTTATAAAGAAAGAAAGGAGAAAGGCTTATGTTTCAAGTGTGGGGAAAAGTATACACCTAATCATGCATCAAAGTGTAAATATAAAAATCTCAAACCCAAGCTTCAAAGTATGTTAGTCTTTGAGGAACTTGAAGATGAGATGGACGAAGCTAATGCAATTAAACTCAATGCTGAAAATGAAGATCTTGAGGAAGAAGATGGGCAAGAGTATTTCTATGATCCAACCGACTCTTTTCCTTTTGATCCAGGTGGGACTTGTAAGGAGCCACTTGCTGCCACTAGTTGTTCTATTTCCATGGATGCTTGGACAGGATCTAAGAGCCCTAATACAATCCATATGAAGGCTAACATTCATGGAAAGGCAATGTTCATTCTGATAGATAGTAACAGTACCCATAGTTTTGTGAATAAGTCCATCACGGAAAAGATGAATTGTATTCCCATAGATTTACAGTAGCCCATTAGAGTTCAAGTGGCCAATGGTGAAGAAGAAATCAACACATAGATATGCCCACAAGTTTATTTATAGTTGGCTGAAAATTTTGAAGCAAAAGTACTTTGGCAATGGGGCCTATAGACATCGTACTCGGTTGTGATTGGTTGATGACATTAGGCATGATTACTATGGATTTCTTACAGTTGTATATGGAGTTTATCTTCAATGGATAGCTCATCCATTTATAGGGAATTCCTAGTAGATCAGATTTTTAGCTTATTACCATTCAACAACTCAAAGGGAGTGTGGGCAGGAGTAGAAACATGATAGCAAGTAAGAGGAAAAACTGCTAGGATATAAGTTGCAGTCTACTATTGAGACAGTTAGGGATGCCTTGGAAGATCTTATAGGAAGATTTAACCAATGCATATGTAGATTTTCTTAATGCATCTGAAGAGGTTTACGAAGCCCATATTTTACTTGATGCAGGGACTCATAGGGAGATTGATGAAGTGTTGGAATACACATGATTTGTATGATATAATTATCATTTTTGAGACAGCTCATGAGTTTGAGGATATACCTTTAGAGGATGTTAGATGTAATGCTTCATAGCTTGCAAACTATTTCAGATGCTTTGTCAAAGGCCTTGATAGGCAATTCAAAGATACTTCAAGATATGGACTACACTGTTTTTGGCAATGGTCAGCATATGTTGGATGCACGTAAGGTTCAACTTATGTTTGATATAGTACACAATTATTAGTATAATCATATTTCCATATGCTGGACTTTGAAAGAGTAGGCATGTTGATATGTCTTTGTTGATGGGTGCGTTGATAACCTATATATGGACATTCAATAGCCTCTAGTATATAATGCACACCTAAGGCCTGATGACCTTGGAGTGGATGCTTTGTATGGTATTAGAGTTGTGCAAAGGCTACTCATATTGGTCTATGATCTAGGGGGTGCTGTCTTATGTGCATGATGAGCAACAAGCTGACGCTATGGATGTTTGACCTGGGTGGTGCATTGGTGGCACATACTAGAGGATGTGCTAGTTTAGAGGGGATTGATGTCATGCTATGGCATGGACAGAGTGTGAAAAATCCTCGTGTGCAACATTATTTGACTTTCTTAATGAGCTAGTGATTGAATGAAATCTTAGTCATTATTATTAGTATCCATAGTATAGATAGGTCCAAAATACATTATTTTTAGACAAGTTTAGCCTATTTTGATATTTTGGATATTATTTCTTGTAAATATCCTAAAAAGGTGAAGAAAACTTTTAGAAAGGGTGACATGCAAAAAGCAAGTTACTTTTAAACTAGTTTTGAGAGATCTCATGCAAAAAGAAGGGTTTTGGAAATCACACAGTGCATGATTATAGTTTTCAGGCAGCAAACAACACTCCGAACAAGGAGAAGAAAAATGAGCAATCTAGAAGAGTTTTAAACATGTGTAATGTAGTTTTACCCCCCTTTCGGAGCCAATGGAAGCATCAAATTTGTGATCTGAGAAGCAGAGAAAAAGCTAATGTTCGGTGCACATTTTTGGTCTACCAAGGAGAGCTCCAAGAGATCTAATGCTTGGAGATTGCTTTTGAATAGTCCCAGACAAGGATTTTGTTTATCTTTTCAGGTCCTATCAATACATAGTTCTTTGATATTTGTCTTTATCTTTTGTACCTTTTATCTATTCATTTTCTTCTCTTTTATCTCATATTCTCTACTTCCTTCTCTTTCTGATCTTGGAGGTGGATATGACCTTTTAACTAAAACCCCTTTGATAGCATGTTTATACATTGTGGTACTTTGATATTAGTCCTTTATCATGTTGTAGACTTAGTTATTTTGTGTGGAAGAAGAAGAAGATTTCCTCTGGAGCATCTTGATGAGATTCAATTTGAAGGCTCTATTACAAGGGTTCTCTTTATCACAATTCATTCCAGAGTGGCGATGTTAGCAAACATCCATTTTTTAGCAATGTCCATGTAATCCATAAGGGACCTCAGTATATAAATTAAAACAAACGTGTTTGCCATTTGGATCAATGCTCTAAAATGACTAAGGGTCATGTCATATTCATTTAGGGACAAATGTGTGCAATAAAGTTGTTAATTGAGGTGGAAATTATCCAATGCCCAACACATAGGATGGAGACTTAGGTGGTATAAGTATTCCTACTTGTGGGGACCTACTCAATGTTATGTTAATACAACTTGGTGTGGTTCTCAACGATACAAAATATTCCAAGGACATGAGAGTTCTTCTCATGCACCATTGCTATACCAACCAAGTAAGGAAGATAACTATACCCAGGACACTCTTGAATGTCAATGCAACTTCAATGCCATGGGAAGGAAGAAGTTAGAGCATGATTGCCCACAATGCTGTGAAAAGTGTTCCAAAAAACTGTTCACTACCTAGGAGAGATATACTTTCTTTTAATTATATCTCCATTACAAAAAAAATGCAAGTACTAACCAAAAGTAGAACCCTATGTGATGAATTATTGGAAATGTGGAGAAATTTAAAAAAAGTTTGATAAAGGATAATGCAATTGGTACTTCACAAATAAATGAGTTATGGGATGGCACAAAGTGCAAGACTATAAAAGATTTCTAGGATCCAAAATCACAGCATGTAGCTTGAAATTTGCATTGATTTTCTTGCTCAGTTTACATCCTTCTTCTGCTACACATCTCTTCCAGATTGGTTGCTTATCATTGGCATACTTAGTAGCAAGATTAGAGCCATGATCTTCATTCCCTACTAGAAACACTAAAACACAGCAAGGCAGCCACAATAGCCATAGACCTGGAAGCTCAAATTTCTTCAATCTTTAGATCTTCTTGACCTCCAAGGCTTCTCTACCATCATTTTGAATCTTAATGGACTCCAAGATTAAAGACATTGTAAGGATTTTTGCTTAGTCAAGATCTTGGAGCTCTTATTGAAGGTCTACTTTCGGACTTTTCTTCAAAAGGCTTGAATCTTTGATATTCAAGTGTTCAAGCAAGCCTGGAGCATTGATTCTTCATTGACTTGATCATATTGGAGCTTATATGGGCTGATTTTATGGATCTTTCAAGCTTTATGATGGATTCACAATGGATTATGGACTTGGATAAATTACTCATGAATATATGTGTGCATCAGGTGGGTTCAAAAAATGGTATTTTTAAAATAATATTTTTATATATTTTTGACATACAAAAGGGTGTGATATGAAGGGATTATTTATAGATTGAATAGAAAAGGTTTATGTTCCATTCATAAAAAATTCACAGATAAGGATAATTATAAATAGGCTTTGAATACACATGATATAGAGGATACACTTATAGTAACCTCCCCGAGAATATAGAGGATTTTTCCATTATTTGGATTGGAGCTAACATTAACCATCTTCTTCAAGCTTAATCAAGGTATTCTACTTGCTTAATCTTTGAAATCTCTCAATAATCCACTTGCTTAAGTTTTTCCACTTGCTGATGAGAGATCATTGGTCAATTAATTCTTTGAATTGATCAATAGATCAAAGATTAGTGCTCTTTCTATTGATCAGAACCTATTACATTGAATTTTAGCATTCATTAGATCTTATTCCATCGTAGATATCATTTACAAAGTTTTGATGTATAACCTTGACTTGATTGGTTGATTTCTTTTACCCAAGCTTGAAATATTGTAAAAGAGTAAGTACTAGCAATTACTGAGTCACTGAATTGTATTTGTAAGACCCTCTTCCTATCCAATTTTTCAAAATTTCCATCCTATTGCATTTCATGAAAAGGGGTTGAATGGATATTTTAGAAATGTATCTCATGCTGATTGATTAGAGTAGTATGCTACTGCCATGTTGATATACCCACTGAAAAAAAAGGTGGATGTCAGGGGAGATAGTGGGACAAAAGAGAGGTGACCCTCCCTATTGAAGATTGGAAAGGGGTGCAACCAAACCCAGGGGAGACTTTGCCCACCTCCAAGTAATTAAGAGCTTGCCTAGGGATCATGTCGTAACTTTTTTTCCTCACATAGGTACAACAAGTGGAGAATTGAAGATTGAAGTGCCTTTGAAGACTCAAGTACCTTCAAGAGCAAAACAGGATAAAACGGAGACTTAACATGACACTACAGGGTATTTACAAGTCCTTACGGGTAGTAAATTCATTTGCTAAAGTATAGGTGCAAGTACTATAGGGTGCCATAGGTCTGTTTCAGCCTTCTATAGTGCTTGGTAGCTATTTAGAACCACCATTTTACCCTTACAAATGGAAACATGGCATTTACAGGTTGAAACAAGGTGCAAGCCTAGATAGTTCAGACTCAAAGATTGAATTACAAATTTTTGTCCTAAACCTATTATGATGTATTATAGCTCATATTAAGGAGGGCATCATTGGATTCGATTTTAATTAAAAAAATTGGGAATCAGAGCTTCCTAGCTCAAGTTATAGCTAGTTTTTTGATAGGGAGTACTGCAAGACTACACTATTATGGCAGGGCATAAAGGCAAAAATAAGGCCTAGGATGAGTATTCATGGAAAATCAAAGATTTTATACTAGATAATATTCCCCAAGGGAGCCTTGAAGTGATCAAATGAATGGAGAAATTAGTGCACTTAACAATACCATGTGTGAACATGAAAATAGGCATGCCCAATGTCATATGGAGCTATTATCAAGAGTGGAGCAAATGGTATTATCTACTAGTCAAACGAAGTCTTCCATTGAGAAGTTAGTGGATTTAACTACCCAAAAAAAGGCTTCCATTGGCATGTTAGTAGAATCTAATGCTCAAATAATGGCTCAATTCTCACAATGGATGCAAATGAAAATGGGATCCAAAGAAGCAAAGGAGAAAGCTTATTCAAACAGTGAACCCTCAGTCCCACTTTAGTCAACTAACCAAAATGGTCAAGGTCATAGAATCATTGGATGAAGGGGTATCCCAAATAGCAAATATGAAGTAGGTGAGACTTCACAGAGACATGATGACTTCTTGGGCAGTTTGAATGGTGTCAATTCCCAAGCTTTGGGGCTAAATACCAAACTTCCTAGAGGTTCTCTACCAATGGGAAGGTTTCATAGTGGTTCTCAGCCATCTATTGGGAAAGTTTCATCTCATTTTGGGGGTTTAATGCCTAATACTCATGACCAGCCTGTTTTGGGATAGCAACCCTTCTATGCAAGAGAGCTGGAAGAGAAGATAGCAACCCTTCTATGAAAGACTGCTTTTAGGCTTAATCAAGGGCTCTATCATTTCCTAGTGATGCCATTCGGGCTTACAAATGCTCTAGCTACCTTGTAGAGTTTGATAAAAAAGATTTTATAGGCTTTCATTTTTCAAAATTTCTTGGTCTTCTTTGATGACAGTTTGATTTACAATAAGACCATTTAGGACCATCTATCATACATGAGGAAGGTTTTTGATATATTGAGACATCATAGACTCTTTGCTAAAGGAGAAGAAATGCTCTTTCATGTGCAATCTAAAGTTGAATAATTGGGGACATACTGTCAATGAAAAAGGGATCCAGGTTGATCCCAAGAAGGTCCAATGTATTAAAGATTGGCCAACACGTACTACCACTGCTTCACTTAGAGGATTTCTTAGTTTATGATCATTTTATCATCGCTTCATCAAGCATTATGTGACTATTGTACCTCATTTTATTGATAGGTTGAATAAGGAAGCTTTCTTTTGGGATGCTCTTGCAGATAGTAGCGTCAACAAGTTAAAGAAACTCCTAACTTGTGCTCCTATTCTTGTATGTCCAGATTTTTTGAAGGAGTTTACCATACAATGTGATGCTAGTGGCTAAGGCATTAGGGCTCTTTTGTTACAAGAGCATGGAGTGATTTCCTTTGAAAGTTGTAAGCTTATAGATAAGGAAATGGCTATGAATATTTATGACCAAGAGATGTTGGCTATCTTGCATACAATAAAGAAATGGCACCATTATTTGTAAGGCAACCACTTCAGAGCTCAAAGTGATCAAAGGGTCCTTAAATATTTTCTCACTCAGTCGGATCTTACTCCTAAGCAGTGTAGGTGGGTAGCTACACTGCAAAATCATGCTGTTTACATCACTCATACGAGGGGAAAAGACAATGTAGTGGCTAATTCTCTTTCTCTTATGTGGGCTTGCAAAGTTTTAGCAATGACTGAGCTACATAGTGACTAGATTGAAGAACTACATGAGGCTTATCTTTTGGATGAAGAACTCAGCCATATTTTTTAAAAATTATAGCAAGGTCTCATGGGAGATAACTTGCATTATCAACTTTCAAATGGCCTCATTTGGTTAAGTGGCAAGATTTTCATTCCCTCTACTTCTTCTTTTACACAAAAAATTATGGAGGAGTTGCATTCTTCGCCTTTAGTTGGATACCTTGGAGTTTCCAAAACCTATGATAGGATCAGCAAAAGATTCTATTGGAAAGGGCTGTGAAAAGATGTCAAAGACTTTTTTAGGAAGTGTATGCCTTATTAGTAGAATAAGGACAACACCCATAAGCCAGATGATTTGCCCATTCCTACAAGAAAATGGCCACACATTACCATGGACTTCATCACTAGCTTGCCTACTACCAAAAATGGATGGAATAGTATATATGTGGTGGTGGATAGACTCACCAAGGTAGCCCATTTCATTCCAACCAAGACCCAATTTACTGCTTCTCAAGTGGCCAGTCAATTCATGGAGCAAATTTTTAGACTACATGAATTACCACAAATGATTGTTCATGATAGAGATTCAAAGTTCACGAGTAACTTTTGGCAGGCAGTATTTACATTCATGGATACTAAATTGGCTCCCTCTATGGCTTATCATCCATAGAGTGATGGAGAGACAGAATGTGTAAATAAGTGGTTGGAGACTTATCTTCGCCATTTCTATTATGATGTCCAAAAATGGATTCTTGGGGGTTACAATTGGCTGAGTTTGCCTACAATAACTCCACTCATGCTAGCATTGGATTTTTGCCCTTTGGGGCTACGCATGGCCATAAGGTGCCCTTACCCATAGTCATCTTTAATGAAAGGATCAATCCTCATGTGGGAAAGAAGAATTGGAAAGAATGTAGACCCTTCTTCAACGGTGTAAGATGAATGTTAGGAAAGCTCAAGACCAAATAAATATGTATGCAGATGAGAAGAGGCGATCTTTAGAGTTACAAGAAAGAGAATTGGTTTTATTGAAGGAGAATTCATAACATATTCCATGTTAGTTAGCTTAAGCCTTTCTATGGTGATCATGCTGATACAATTGATGAGTTGCCATCTATTGATGAAGAAGGTCTTATTCACTACATCCCAAAGACTGTCATAGATCAGCATGAGAAGAAGCTTCAATCTTGTTCTATCATTGAGTATTTGATCAAATGGAGAGGTCTACTACCCGAGGAAGCTTCTTGGAGTCCCGATTCCATATTAGATGAGCTTCCTTTCTTAAGGGACACATTGGTGGCTGAAGCTTACTAACTATGGAGCTAGTTATGGTGCAACAATAGACTATTTTAGAACAATTTTTATTCTACCTAATTTTCAAAATCATGCCACCTACATAGGGTTAAAGTAATCTTTAACTATTTGTACTATCTCCATGGATTCTTGGATAGGATCAAAGAGTCTTAATAGTCTTCGACTTCAAGGCAAGATTCATGGGAAAGATGCATTTATCTTTTAGATAGTGGTAGAGCACACAGTTGCATAAATACAATAGTCCTGGATAGGTTAAAATGTTTTGCCACTGATTTATAGCAACCACTAAGGGTGCAAGTTGCAAATGGGAGTGAAGAAATTAGTACTCAAATATGCCCAATTGTACATTTTCAGCTTATTGAAAATTGTGGGCAAAATGTAGACTTAATTGCACTTGACATGGGGCAAATAATAGACATTGTGTTGAGCTGTGATTGGTTGAAGACTTTCGACACTATTTGTATGGATTTATCTTTGCTATATATGCATATTTTTAATGTTGCATAGCTTGTTCACTTGTAGGGAATCCAAAATAGTAGTGAATTTGAGCTCATTACAGCCAAACAACTTATGAAAGAGTTCAAAAAAAGCACTCAGAGTTTTATATTGTAGTTAAATAAGGAAAATACAGATGAGTCCAACAATGTGCAAGATAATTCAACTTTAAAGGCTCTTCTTGACTAGTACAGTGATTTGTTTCAGCTACCTAAAGCACTACCTTCCAAGAGAGCAGTTGAACATCCCATTGATTTGGAACCACACTCAAAGCTGGTGAATAATCCTCCTTATAGGCTGTCCAAATGTGAAAGACAAGAAGTGGTCAACCAGGTCAAGGATCTATTGGATATGGGTTTCATAGAGCCCAACTCATCTCCTTATGCATCACTTGTCTTTGTGGTAAAAAAGAAAGATGGCTCATTTAGAATGTGAATAGACTATAGAGATTTGAATAAGATCACTATGAAGAACATATACCCTATCCTCAAGGTGGATGACTTGTTAGATGAGCTGAAAGGGGCTAAATATTTCACAAAGATTGATTTGAGATCTTGTTATCATCATATACGCATGCGTGAAGGGGATGAGATTAAGATAGCATTCATGACTGATCATGGGCTTTATCACTTCTTACTTATGCCCTTTGCTTTGACAAATGAAACTGCCACTTTTCAAAGCCTAATGAATAAAATACTTCAGCCATTTTATTCAAATTTGTGTTGGTTTTTTTTAATGACATTCTCATCTACAACAACTACTCATTGGAAGCTCATCTATTGCACATGAGGTAGGTATTCGATGCACTTAGACAGCATAGACTCTTTGCTAAGGAGTCAAAATGTTCCTTCATGCAGACTACTGAGGTAAAGTATTTGGGCCACATTGTCAATGAGATAATCATTAGAGATGATCCAAAGAAATGCAATGTGTCAGAGATTGGCCTACACTTGCAAATTCCACCTCTTTGACAGGATTGTTGGGTGTCTCTTCATTCTACTGCAAATTTACTCGACATTACTTCACTATTATAACTCCTCTTATTGATAGGATGAAGAAAGACACATTTTTCTGGAATGCCATTGTATATAGAATCTTTAATTAGCTGAAAGGTTTGGTTACTTCAACCCTTGCTTTGCCCTAATTTCTCCAAGGAATTTCCCATTTAGTGTGATGCCAATGGGTGAGGTATTGGTGCAGTATTACTATAAAAACATGGGGTAATAGCTTTTAAAAGTTGGGAACTTATTGAAAATGAGATAGTAATGAATGTTTATGATTGGGAAATGCTATCTATTCTTCATGCCATGAAGAAGTGGCACCATTACTTGTATGGCAGTAGGTTTAGAGTCAAGAGTGAACATAGGGTCCTCAAATATTTATTATCTCAGTCCAACCTTACTCCTAAAAAATGTAGATGGGTGGCCACCTTGCAAATTTGTGACTTTGACATTACCCATACTCGTGGGAAAGACAATGTAGTGGTGGCTGATTCCTTGTCTAGAATGTGAGTATATAAAGTCTCAGTCATCATGGAATTGCATAGTGATTGGATACATGAGCTTTAGGAGGCTTACCTATTGGATGCTAATTTTAGTAAAAATATATTTTAGAAACTACAACAAGGTCAATGTACAGAAAAATATCCATTTTAGCTAAAAAATAGGCTTTTACGGCTTAATGGGAGGATTGCTATCCCTCACACTTCCCCATTTAAGCAAAAGATCATGCAAGAAATGCATTTAGCACCTACAGTAGCTCGTCATTTGGGAGTGTTCAAAACCTATGACAAAATTACCAATAGTTTTCATTGGAAGTGCCTTTGAAGAGATGTTAAAGAAATTGTCTAGAGCTAGTGCCTTGTAAGCAAAACCAGGACAACACATTAAAGCTAGGTGGGTTGCTATAGCCATTGCCTATTCGCGAGGGCAAGTGGACTCATATAACCACCATAGATTTTATTACAGGTATGCCTCTCACCAAGAAAGGGTGAAACAGTATCTATGTGGTGGTGGATAGGCTCACAAAGGCAACTCATTTTATCCCCACTAAAGCCTAATTTATTGCATCACAAGTAGCCAACCAGTTTATGGAACATATATTCAAATTGCATGGTTTACCTCAGGTCATTATGCATGATCGGGATAAAAACTTTATGAGAAATTTTTCGCTAGAAGTATTCAGTTCTATGGGCACTAAGTTGGCTCCCTCTACAGCTTATCACCTCCAAATTGATGGTCAAACAAAGAGGGTCAAAAAATGGCTGGAAACTTATTTGAGACACTTTTGTCATGATTTTCAACATGCTTGGGATGCATGGTTACATTTGTCTGAGTTTGCCTATAATAACTCCACCCATGCTAGCATTGGAGTTTCACCTTTCGAGGCTTTATATGGTTATAAGGTTCCTCTCCGAGGTCATCTTCAATGACAAGATCAATCCTCAAAGCAAGGAAGAATTGGATAGGTTGCAGGCCCTACTTCAGCGATGTAAGCTGAACTTCAAGAGAGCTCAAGATCAAATGAAGCTTCATGCTAATGAAAAAAGATGGGGCATTGAGTTTCAATAAGGGGATTTGTCTTTGTTGAAAGTACCTAAGTCTAGGTATGCCACTCTTAAGGATGGCTCGAACAACAAGCTAGCTCGTAGGTTCTATGAGCCCTACCAGATTATCAAGCGGATGGGTGACTTGGCATATCAATTGGAATTGTCCCCTTCCACCAAGATTCACAATGTTTTTCATGTGAGTAAACTCAAACCTTTCATTGGATCATAAGTGGATTACTTAGAAGAGCTCCCTCCTATGAATGAAGAGGGTATCATTCAATTAATTCCAAAGCTAGTCATAGGTCAAAGGAAAAATAAGCTACACTCAAGATAAATAATGGGATACTTGATCAAGTGGCAAGAATTGCCCCTTAAAGAGGCCTCTTGGTGACTAGCTTTAATCATGGAAGAGTTCCCTCATCTTATGGATGCTAACTCAGCTGAAATGTAGTCAATAGGTCTGTCCAAGTTTAGACTGCTTGCAAATAGCTCTCTATTTTCAACCAAATTTTATTTTGAATTATGGACAACATTCAGTGACACACATGGGCTGAAAGTACTCAAAGTAAGATCTGTTTCTATGGTGTCAAGCACCCCAATTGGAGTTAGCTATCAAAAGTTATTGCAGATTTACTACATCAAGGTCCTATAGTAGATAACATGTTGTCTACTATCTATAGCACTCAATTCCTCATTGAATATGGGTCAAAATTGGATTTTTCTTATTCCCCAATCATGCCCATACATCATATTGTATCCATGACCCAACATACATACATAACCCCCACATGATTTATTGAATAACCCCTTGTAATCATGCAATAGAGTAGTACTCTCGACTGCCCAGCCCTATTTTGTAATAAGTACCCATTTTTTTTGTGAGGGAAAAAACCTTTGGGTGGGGATAGAATGTAAGAGATGGGGAATACAAGAATAAATTAATGGAGGAAAATACTTACTACACTAGAGGGTATATATGCTGTAAGGGACTTGACATATTTTTCTTGTGAGATTATAATAACAAGTCTCCTTCATCTTCTTTCTCTCTCTCCAACTTTCATTGCTTTCTTCCTTCCTTTTCTATCTTTCTCTCTCTTCTGCTTCTCTTATTCTTTTGCAACCTTCATTCTCCTCTTTCTCTCTCCCTAGTCCTCTCTTTGACAAATCATAAGTCAGATGGATGCATTGAGCACTATAAGGTAGGACTGGTTGCCAAAGGGTATGCATAGGCTCATGGTATTGATTATGAGGAGACCTTTGCTCCAGTGGCTAAAATGGCCACTATAGTTACTAACATAGTAGTGGCTACATTAAAAGGTTAGATGATGCATCAAATAGATGTTAAGAATGTCTTCTTGTAGGGGGAGTTGCAAGAAGAAGTTTATGTCGAATAGCCACCTCATTATATGAAATCATCCAAATTATGTATGTAGGACTTGTAAGGCCTGGTATAGGTTGAAGTGAGAACCTAGGGCATGGCATGTGAGGATTACAGAATACCTTATTAGCATTGGATTTTGCAAAGAACATGTTGATTACTCACTCTATGTATATGAGAGTGATGCAAGCATTGTGGTCATTACTATGTTTGTGGCTGATTTGATCATTGTGGGTGATGCTGAGATAGAGATTGACAATGTGAAGAGTCTTCTCAAGATTGAATTTAAGATGATGGATATAGGCGAGCTGGACTATTCGTATGTAGAGATAATTAGGACTTTAGAGGGTATATCGTTATCATAGAGACATTATGCGTTCGGATATAAAGAAGTATATATGATTGATTGGAAGTTCATCTCTATACCTATGGGTGTTAAGGCTAAGTTTAGTGCACATGAGGGTGACTTGATTGAGGATGTCACTATATATTGGAGCATTGTGGGTAACCTTATCTATTTGAGGATCACTATGCCAGACATGAACTACACAATTGGTTTGGAGAGTCAATTTATCATGCAGCTTTGTTAGAAGCCACATTTGGATGCAATGTAGGGCACATTTTGCTATGTTAAGTCCACATTGGACTATTTCTTATACAATGGTACATGTATACCATTGGATTTACATGATTACGTAGATGTAGATTGAGCTAGTACTATTTCACATAGGAGATCTAGTTGTGGTTTTATGATTTTCTTTGGGAGTGTTGCTATTACTTAGATGAGCAAAGAAATAGCTCATAATTGCCTTGTCTAGTATAAATGGAGAGTATAGAGGTGTTGCAATTGCAGCATGTGAGGTAGCTTGGTTAAGCAAGCTACATGGTGATTTGGGGATGCATGTGGATAACAAGGTTATCATCTTCTTTGATAACCTTAGATGCATTCAATTGGCTAAGAACTGCGTATATCATGCATGGACTAAAAATATAGAGATCCAATACCATTTCATTTAGGAGCAGGTTCTAGCAGGTAATATTGACTTGGTTTATGTCAACACCACAAAGGATTAAGTTGCTAACATTTTCACCAAGGCCTTGGGAGTTGAGAAAATTCAATGCTTTAGGACTATTCTTAGAGTTCAAAGCTCATGCTAAGCTTGAGGGAAAGTATTGAGATGTCAAGCTCTACATTAGCTGGCATTCATTATGTGCCCTAGTAATTTTGCATAATATTATTCACTAGCATATTAGGTGATCCACATGAGGATATGCCACTAATTCTATAGCTATACTACACCTCACATAGACTAGTCCTTGGTAATGGCACATTCATTGTGCCACCTCTTCTTTCCTAGTAGATTCATGCTTAGTGATTGTGTTGTCGTGCCCCTATGCAAACATAGTATAAAGTGCATCATTATGTGGCTTTCTTATGAATCTAGAGAGTCGATTCTATCTTAGTCATTAGTGTTAGTGTCCATAGTATGGATAGGTCCAAAATATGAGCTTTTTGGACAAATTTAGCATATTTTTAATATTTTGAATAATATTCCTCATAAATATCCTAACAAGGTGTAGAAAACTTTTAAAAAGAGTGACATGCAAAAAGAAAAATGATTTTCAACCAATGTTGAGAGATCTCATACAAAAATAAAGGTTTTCAAAATCACACACAATGCACGATCATAGTTTCAAGCAACAAACAACACGCCTCACAGGGAGAAGAAAAAGGAGCAATATCAGAGAATTTCTACTAAGCATCCAGGGGTTTGAAGCCAACGAAACCATCAAATTGTTAGTTTGAGTAGCAAAGAAGAAGCTAGTGTTTGGTGTGGGTTTTTGGTCTATTAGGGAGCTCCAAGAGATCTAATGGTTGGTGATTACTTCTGAGTAGTACTAGAGAAAGGTTTTTTTAATCTTGTCAAGTTCTATCAATACGTAGTGCTTTGAATTATTGAGCTTTGTCTTTATCTTGTGTACCTCTTGCATGTTCTTTTTCTTCTCTTCTGTCTGCTATTCTCTACTTCCTTTAAACTGTGATACTTGGTGGAAACAACCTTGTGACTAAAACCCCTTTGACATTGGTGAAGCCAACGTGAAATATCTCTAGAAGGAAAGGTAGGATGGGAGAATCTTCAAGCAAATTTTTTTGTGATGTTTTGGAGCAGTTAGTGCAAAATATGAATATGCTTATGCATGTACAACAACAATGATAGGTGATGTAGGCTTTTGCTCAAACAAAACTTGTTGTGATGAATGCTCTATAGGCACTAGAGTGTGAAATGAAGATTTTTAATGTTAGGAATATATATGTATATTTGCATACCTATGCTCAAAAGATGGAATTCTTCGGGGTGACTCAACTTGCATGGAGTTAGTATTTTATACGGGTCACTATACATGAATTGAAAGCCCACATTACTTAATTATACATGCAAGATGCTAACTGGGTAGCTTTCAACAAGACACTTAGGGAAGAATTTTACATTGCCCATTTGATTACCCGCAAGAATTTCCAAGAGTGGGTTCTAAACCCTAATATGGATCTTGTGGATATAGAGTTATTAAGAGAATGTGAAAGTTGGTTTAAGCAGTTAGATCTTGCAGAACAAAAAGCTCTTGTAAGTCCAAAAATTGAATTATTTCTACAAGCAACAAATCCTGAGCTTGAAGAGAAGCTTGATGATTTGTTAGAGGATCAAATTATAGAGACACAAGGTTTAAAAAAGAGTGGACACATGTTAAGGGAGGCTGTTATTACTGCATTGATGAAAAAACATAGAAGAAGAGAAAGTTACATGTATCTAGCTTGCCCAATGTTATGGGAAAAACAGTTGATGTATCTTGTAAGCCACCCACTTTTGTGGCTAACCCTATGACTGCATCTATTGCTATTCCCACTATTAGGTAATATTTATTAAAGGCATGTGGCATCTTCAATTGAAGGTTGCAAAATTGGATGATAAAGGACAAGAGGAAAGGGGACGGGTAGTAACCCCTAAACTAAGGGAAAAATGTATGTGGTGTGATAGTTTATAGCATGAAAGGATATTAGGAGGCCTTATCATGCCAACTCATCTTTTGGAAGGATGGCAAGATTCATGCACACAAATGGGATCGCCTCTTGCTTTGAATTTTGGAAAGGGAGGTATGCAAAAGTTGTTGGAAGACTTGGCTGTTTGAAATGCTTATGCGGTTGTACATGTTGTTACTTTTGGTCTAAAATTGGATAGAATGCTTGGCTAGCCTAAGAGGCTACAATATGGACACATGCTTTGCATGTAGCTAGAAAGAGGAAAGTTAATGATAGTGAAATGTCCCATGCAGGGCAAGGAATTTGTGATATAGCTTGCTCTAGGAATCACTAGTAGATGCATATTCATTAGTGGATGCATACTCAACAAAAATAGCAAAACATGGATGTACGTGTGGAAGAGAATGAGAAGAGAGATGAAGATAATATAGGGATATCTAAGAGACTAAGACAAGAAGAAGTATGGATCTGCATAAAGCTTCAAATTAGCCACCTCTCGATCATATTACAAAAGAGGTTGGGTAGGAGTAGAAACATGATAGCAAGCAAGAGGGCAAACTACTAGGATATAAGTTGTAGTCTAATATTGAGATAGTGAGGAATGCCTTGGAAATTTTTATAGGAAGATTCTGCCAATGCATACGTAGATTTTCTTAATGCATCTGAAGAGCTTTATAAAGCTCATATTTTACTTGATGCAGGGAGTCATAGGGAGATTAATGAAGTGTTGAATACACATGATTTACATGATATAATTATCATTTCTGAGATACCTCATGAGCTCAAGGATATGCCTTTAGAGGATGTTAGATGTAATGCTCCACAGCTTGCAAACTATTTCAGATGCTTTGTCAAAGGCCTTGATAGGCAATTCAAAGATACTTCAAGATATGGACTACTTCATTGTTTTTGGCGATGGTCAGCATATGTTGGATGCACATAAGGTTCAACTTATGTTTGATATAGTACACAATTATTAGTATAATCAGATTTCCATATGCTGGACTTTGAAAGAGTAGGCATGTTGATATGTCTTTGTTGATGGGTGCGTCGATAACCTGTATATGGACATTCAATAGCCTCTAGTATATAATGCACACCTAAGGCCTGATGACCCTGGAGTGGATGCTTTGTATGGTATTAGAGTTGTGCAAAGGCTACTCATATTGGTCTATGATCTAGGGGGTGCTGTCTTATGTGCATGATGAGCAACAAGCTGACGCTATGGATGTTTGACCTGGGTGGTGCATTGGTGGCACATACTAGAGGATGTGCTAGTTTAGAGGGGATTGATGTCATGCTATGGCATGGACAAAGTGTGAAAAATCCTCGTGTGCAACATTATTCGACTTTCTTAATGAGCTAGTAATTGAATGAAATCTTAGTCATTATTATTAGTATCCATAGTATAGATAGGTCCAAAATACATGATTTTTAGACAAGTTTAGCCTATTTTGATATTTTGGACATTATTTCTTCTAAATATCCTAAAGAGGTATAGAAAACTTTTAGAAAGGGTGACATGCAAAAAACAAGTTGCTTTTTAACCAGTTTTGAGAGATCTCATGCAAAAATAAAGGTTTTTGAAATTGCACAGTGCACGATTATAGTTTTCAAGCAGCAAACAACACTCCAAACAAGGAGAAGAAAAAGGAGCAATCTAGAAGAATTGTGAACATGTGTATTGTGGTTTTAACCTACTTTCGGAGCCAATGGCAGCATCAAATTTTCGATTTGAGAAGCAAAGAGGAAGCTAATGTTTAGTGCACATTTTTCGTCTACCAAGGAGAGCTCCAATAGATCTAATGCTTGGAGATTGCTTTCGAGTAGTCCCAGATAAGGATTTTGTTTATCTTTTAAGGTTCTATCAATACACCATGCTTTGATTCATTGATATTTGTCTTTATCTTTTGTACCTCTTATGTATTCTTTTTTGTCTGTTCTATCTCATTTTCTCTACTTCCTTCTCTCTCAAATCCTAGAAGTGGATACGACCTTTTGACTAAAACCCCTCCGATAGCATTTGCATACATTGTGGTACTTTGATATTAGTTATTTATAATGTTCTAGACTTAGTTATTTTGTGTGGAAGAAGAAAATTTCAGCCCTATCTCTTTGTGTTCTGAGGTATGCATTGCTTTTGTTTGTGTGCTCTTTGGTGCTTCACCTCTCTCTCCTCTTATCTAATTTCATCTATATAAAAAAATTTGTAAAAATGGTATTTAAAAAATCCCACATGTTGAACTCATGTGATACATATATATATTTATGAGTAACCCCCCTAAGCTCATGAGACTCCTCTTGAGTTTTGTCTTATCAAATATCATCTTCTTGATTCTCATCCTTTGAGGCCTCATCCCATGTGTAGCTTATGTAAAGGAAGCCTACTTTGGACCCCATACATTGTGTTCACTCATTTTTTGCTCACTATTGGTTGGTGCCTCACTATTTGATCCAACTTATTGCAAATGTTCTTTGTGGCTTTCTTTGGGTTAAATCTTAAGCGACCCTTCAACATTATTGAGATGCTTTCCATATGTTCTCATTATTATTTTTATGCTTAATTTAGTAACAAGTGTATGAGCTTTGTGATGCTGTATAGACACATTTTCTCTCTTTCCCACCCCAGCTTATTTATAACATGGTATGACAGCTTTTAGATCTTAAATCTTAGCATGGAAAGGATTGGAGCTCAATTATTGTATTTTGCTTCATCATTGTTTCATGTGTTTCTATGTTTTGTATTTTGTATTTTTCTCTTTCATGTTCATGCATACTATTGACTATCAATATTTACATTTTTTGGTCCTTTGAACCTCTCTTTTTTCAATGACAACTTCACATCTTGTGTTGATATCTTCTAGATGCATTATTCTACAAAATATATATGCTCATAGCATTGTATTGAAATACTTTGTGTGGATAGGGGGACTCTCCAATATGCCTTTTAAAGTGATAATTTTTGTATTTGAATATTCATTTTGCCTTTTTTGGTTTCGATGAGACCTATGAGAGTAGTGCATGCCTATCCATTAGTCAATCATGATTGATCTGGTGGTAGCATCCTTCTAACATCAAGCTTCTAGCTATTCCTTGCCATCGTGCTTGTTGCATCTCTAGCATTGGTGTCAGGACCAAAAATGGGCCCAACATTGGCTCTAAGGCTCTAGCTGAGCTCTACACACACCAAACAACCCACATGGCCACACAACCAAGAGTATTTGGATGTTATGAAGTGATCTATTTAGATACTACATTTGTAGATGAGTGTCAACGGTTTGCCTCACAGTGAGGAGCATCTAGATGCTACATATTGATCTATCTAAATACTACATTTGTAAACATGAGTGTTAACAGTTTTCACATCCCAAGTGCAAGCACAAGGATCTTCCCATACATAGGTTACTACCTCACCTTGATTTACACATATAGAGGGTATCCCTCTAGTTAAATGTTGTGCCCCCTATACACCCCAAGGATTGGCCCCATGATGTGTCATCTCACACATAAACAACAAAAAAACATTGTCTACTCTTTTGATGTTGCATGATCCAAGAGATATATATTTTTCCTCACAAAACTATCCCCCAAGATAATCGATCTAGCCTATAATAAGGGAAGCCTCTTTCGCTCAATTGTAGGTCAATAATGTGAAAGACATGTGTTAAGCATCCAGGAGTTGATAATTGATACCATGTTTAATACACATGCAATTTTGAATGTCCTAGCATGCTCAAATATTTTTCAAATTAGAACTAACCATGTGTTGTGTGAATATATTATTTTCATGACTTTCCCTAACATAGTGTTATGATGAGGAGATAGAACTAGGCTATCCCATTCTTCTATTCCTATATGTATTCAATGAAACCTAAATGCTACACTTCAATGCACAATCATTCATTCTTTTTTGTGCAAAAACTTGGCATTTCAGTCCTCTTGTGACATTTATTCATTATGTGGCATATTCTTTATGTTATACACAATCACTTGTTTACAAACACGGATCTAGAGCTAGTTAGCTATGGTGGACACAAATCAAACACGCAATACATGATAAGAACGAGAGATTGTAGCTCAAGTGAATTAGGTTCCAAGATAGATTAGCTTGGACTCATAAAGGCAGTCTTGAGTAACTCAAATTGATAGCTCCATCACATTGAAATGAGTGTCGAGTACATGCTCATATAGCTTTTGGATAGTACCACTTTTGTTCTTTGTGCTTATGGGATTTTGGACATCTCTCACAGAGCTTCTAGAGCATACATATTTTCTCATAAAGCCACTTATGGGCAAGTCTCTATCCAGCCTCTATGGGCATACATTCAGCCTCTATGGGGATTCATGTTAAGTATCATTTAATATTCTCAACACCCCCCCTCAAATGATGAGTCTCTACCCTTGCTAGCTTTTGCCCCCCCTGCATGTGAACATGGACTAGGAGATTGGTTGTTTGGTAGCCTAGTTAAGCTAAGGGTTGAACATTTACATATTCGTAGGTTTTGTTACATCCACTATGGAAAGCAGATCCACTCAGGGAATTTGAGATCCTCTATGGGACATTTTTTCAAAACATTTTGTTGGTTTGTAGCAGCGGAAAGTATGCTTCTTTGGCATTCTTCACATTTCTTCTTTGTCTTTTTCATGCTCCTTGGCTTCTATTGTGCTCCTTATCTCTTTGTTGATGCATGGTACTTCTTGTTTTTTCTTTGTGCTTTTACAAATGAAGACATTGATGGGTAAATGGCCTTGTCTTAGGATTTCTTTGACATACATGGCATTGATCATTTGCAGATGGTGTAGAAAAATCAATTTTTAAGTGCGGGAAGGTCTTACCAATTGGCTTCTTGCTCTAATCTCAATTATAAAATGCTTCAAAGAAATTGAGAAATCACACAATGCTAGTGTCAAAAGACACTTCATGGCAAATATAAAGAAATTGTAGATCACCTCAATGTCAATAAGGTTTGGAGAGGGTGTGTAATGTACCTACCTATTGGCTACTGCCTATTGGCTATCCAAGCACATTTTAGTGGTCCATCGAGAAACGATTCTAAGCGTTGCCACCCAGCACTCCCATGGAATACTTCGGGGTTTGTCGCCTAGGGTTTCCCGAGTCTGCCTCGCAATGGAACGTCCATGAGTGAACCCACTAGGATTGATTTGAAGTTTTTGTTGTGCTAGTAGACAAGGTCTCCTGACAGTATCCTAGCGTTGGGTTTTGGACATCCTACTTTACGCAGAGATACCCAATCCAAAGTAGATCCATACCACACTTGGTTCAAAGAGAATGGCAAATGAGAGGGATGCGCCAGCCAACCTCTCTGGCTGTAGGGGCATAGTCCCATTTGAGTCCCATAAAACGGCATGAATCAGGTTTTAGCTTAACAATACCTAAAGTCGAACGACGATAAGTCCTTGTGAGAAGTCTCCCAGTTCTCTGGGGCCACCCTGTCAGAGCCATGAGGGATTCCACCCACCTGCTTCCCTTGATAGCTTTAGTTTTCTAATTAGGTCCTACCACATTTATGTGTGACATTTAAAATGAGCTTCATTAATTAAGTCTTTTAGGGAACAGGGTTTTTTTGCGTAATTTACAGCATCGACACAAAAACAAAACAAGTGGACCTTTTAATAAACAAACAAGTTCCTTTACTTATCTTCAAGTTAATCTTTGTCTCCTGCCCGTACAGGAGAATTATGTATCCCTTCTGTCCAACAGAAGTACTCGGTCCAAATTACATGGCACCAAAATTTCCATCCTTTATCTAGAATAGGATCTTCCAAGGCCCTAGATGTTAGGCTCACTCCAGAGTCTACAATTATTCCATTTCAGTCTAGGCAAGGGGTGTCCAGAGCTCCACTGGCCTGAAGCATACGTGAAAGAATCAGTACCTAACAGGTTAATTAAAGAAGCTGATTATTACATGTCCCCTTAATGTGTTAGGTAATTAAATAACTAAATCAGACCGAGAAAAGTGCAGAGGATGGGCCATAAGTCCATCCTATGGATGGGTGGTCCCAGTTGGCCGCGAACTTTTCTCAAATCACGATGGACAGCAAGAATATCTTCAAAGAACACGAACAACAAAAGCGTTGACCTAGAGTTATGATTGATCCCGATTTACGTTGTTTTAGGGGAATGGAATGGGACTATGCCTTATGGCAGAGAGGTTGAGCTTTGCATTCCTCTCATTTCCCATTCTCCTTGAACCAAGTGCAGCGTGAATCCACTTCAGACCTAGCATTTTTGCATAAAGTAGTTCGCTTGGGTCCGACGCTAGTTGCCATTAGGAAATGACCAATAAGGAAAACCTGTAACGTGTCCACTAGTATCATCCAGGACACGTCTTAGCAGTCCATCGGAAAGGATGTCTAGAAAGCTCCGCCTGGCACTCCCATGGAATGTTACGGGATTTGCGATCTAGGGCTTTCCGCGTCTGCCACGTAGCGAAAGTATTCTGGCTGTTCCCACTTAGGATCGACCTGAATTATGGTTTTCCTGATTGGTCATCTCCTAACAGCAACTAGCGTCGGATCCAAGCCAACTATATTATGCAAAAACGCCAGGTCCGAAGCGGATTCACGTAGCACTTGGTTCAAGGAGAATGCGAAACGAGAGGGATGCAAAGCTCAACCTCTCTGCCATAAGGCATAGTCCCATTCCGTTCCCCTAAAATAGCGTAAATCGGGATAAGACATAACTCTAGGTCAACGCTTTTGTTGTTCATGTCCTTTGACGATCATCCTGCTGTTCTTCGTGATTTGAGAAAAGTTTCCGGCCAATCGGGACCACCCAACCGTAGGACAGACCCATGGCCCATCCTCCGCACTTTCCTCAGGTTGTTTTAGTTATGTAATTATCTAACACAATAGTTGGACATGTAACAACCTGCTTCTTTAATTAACCCGTTAAGCACTGGTTCATTCACGTAATCTTATCACTTGACATAGAAAAACAATATCAAACAAGTTCTTTATTAATAGGTCATCATATTTAACTTTGAAATACAAGAGTTCCGCCTGTAGGCTTATCCACAATTCACCCGAAGGCTATCCAGCAATACATAGGGATCACTATTCCAAGTTTTCGCCCGACAACTAGTATGCGGGCCTTGAGATCCAATCTCGAGTCACGTTAGCCTCTTGTGTAGGACCCGAAAGGCAAGGGATTTACGGCTAGAGCCCCCCCTAGCACCCAAGCATCCTCCTGCTCCAAGTAGCGCTCAACGGAGAGACCTCTCACAGCGGGTTTGGTCCACGTTCCCGGCACGGTCAACAACCCCCTTGGTTAAGGTCAGGCAGGCAGTCGGGGGTAACTGAAGCTGCCTCTCACCTCAGGCCTTCAACCTGAAGTATAGATACTTATTTATTTTGTAATTCATTGGTCAAACAAGTCAAACAGTGCTCTAAAACCTCTAACAAGCACAAACATTTCCATTGATCGATTTTGTTGTTGGCAAACTGCTAAGGAATGATTCCTTCCTTTCGAATGTATCGAGCACTCGATTCGGGGTGTCTTGCAACTTGGCAAGATCCCATATATTCTGGGTTAGGGCATACCATATTAACCCAACTTGGTCAAACCTTAAAGTTCATTGGATACTTCAGTTTCTAGTTTTTAATCTCCAATTAATCTTCCTCACTCAGAAGGATATCAAAGTATACATCCTCTTGCAAGATATCTTGCGTAAGGATCCGCCAACCTTGTTGCGAGAATTCGGCCTTTCTTCTTGTGATTCAATCACAATACCATATGACTCCGTATTTGGTGCGTAAGTCCTGCATCGTACTATGCGATAGTGGAGTCACAAAACAATCCGTTTCAGTTTCATTAGTAAGAATCTCAGGGACAAACCCTAGTTCCTTTTTCGATTACAATTTACTAAACCTACATTCAGGGAATGTGGGCAAGTATTTAAGGTATAGACATTTCCTTGGAATTTTAACTCATTCCCAATGAATATTTCGTAGCATAGGTATTTTTAAGTTTAATTTGGTTAACTCTAGAAGGTAATTTCGAGATAACTTCCGTATGGTTTGTTATCTACGGTGAATTAACTTTTCGATCCTATACTTTATCGATTTGAGATTAGGTTAAATCAAACTAATCTTCCCTTTTCTTTGCAAACAAACTCATGCTAAATAAGCAACCTTTTCCTTGCTAAGTTAAGCAGTTAGCAACGATAATTTCCTAGAGTTTATGCATTGTAAGAATCCTTTCATGATTTTCATTTTCCATGCATAAAGCTATTTGAAAAATTATGTTTATGCATTATTTATTTTGCATGTTCCGTTTAACTAAATTCCTTCATTGTGAACAACTAGGACAAAAATATATCCTATCCCTAACAATTCATCTCGCATGATTGAATTACGACGATATAAAATTAGGAAGGAAATACCTGGGTTTGGGGTGAGATATCCACATGGATACCGGGAGATGACCCTCCCGTAGCTACTCCTTGGACATTCTTAGGAGGCATCGCAATTGTAGTCCTTCAAACGTGGAAGCAGCTTTACACTCTTTTTCGGAATTCCACCGTCACTCCCTTGTGCGTCAATACTCTTCTTCTCTTTTTCAAGTAAGAAAAAAAAACCAAGTCCCAAGGGTATTTTGGAAAGGCAAGGAACAGTTAAGGGTTTAACCACGAGGAGGGGGTATTAAGACCTTTAAGGTCTTAGTTCTTTTGGGAGGGAAAGGCTTACAAAGCCCAAGGAAAGGGCCCTATGGGGTTTTACACACGTGGGGGGGGAAAGTAACAAGCCCAAAAGAAAGGGGCTTAAGGGTTAAATACGGGGGAGGAAAGGTTTAAATTACGGGGTTCCAATACCCATGGGATGAGGGGGCTTAAAACCCCGAGGGTGTGTGTGTAGTTCCAAAGGCATAAGAAGGGGGCCTTGGGAGATTTTTTGGACACGGGAGTGAAAGGTATAGGAAGGGGGATCTTGGAGGGATTTTAGGACATGGGGGGGGGGAAGGCCTTAGGGGTTTTAAAACCCAGGGGGAAAGATGAAGGGCAACACAAGGGGGTGAAAGGCCCTTAAGAAGATAAAACTAGGGGGGGAGAAATCAATGGGGACACGAGGGGGGTGAAAGGTGGCTTAATTAGCCCCCTTAAGAAGCTTCTATGCTTCAACGTGGTAGGGGGAGCGTTTCAACGCCGCGTTGGCACAGGCAGGCGGTGCTATGAACCGGGGTTGACGGCTGTAGGCCGCGGCGCTCTCAGCAATATTCCTCCTCGTCTGCCTCTTCCTCCTCACTTCAGCTCCTCCGTACGGTGAGTCTGGGCAGCGTCGTCTTCTACACCCCCTTCATGGAGGCAGCAACCCCTCTCTTAAACAAGGGAGGGAGGGGAATCCTCCCCCTCCTTATGTGTCAATGTGCATGGCGGTGGAAGGTGCCGAGCTCCACCAAGGAGCTTAGTTCTCGATTCTATTTCCCTCCCCTTACAGCACGACAGTCGGTTTTGGGGAGGGAAAATTAAAAAAAAATTGCATTATTCCATTTGATATATTACATTCTCTCCCCCTTAGAGGAATCGAGATGTCCTCATCTCGAGATAAACCGGGGATATTGATGGTTGAATGTGCCTACATCTACCCAAGTGGGATCCTCTTCGGGATAGTCTTTCCATTAGACGAGGCATTCTCTCAAGGTTCTAGATCTTAATTGTCTCTCCCTAACATCTAAGATCCTATCAGGCCTTAGTTCAAGGACCCCTTGACTAGGCATTACAATTTGTTGATCGTCAAGTACATGGTTAGGATTATGTACATACCTTTTCAATAGGCTGATATGGAATACATTATGAACTTTTAGGTCCTCAGGGAGTTGCAATTTATAAGAATTAGGTCCTAGGCTTTTGAGGATTTTGTATGGCCCAAAATACCTTGGACTTAGCTTCTTGCAATCTCCTAAGGATAGAGAACTCTTTTTAGGGCGTACGTGAATGAAGACCATGTCTCCTTCTTCGAAAACTCTTTCTTGACGCTTCAAATCCGCGTATGCTTTCTATCTATCCTTGGCCGCTTGTATGTCCTGTCTTATTGACTTTATTTGGTCATCCATCTCTTCCAACATTAGCCTTGAAGCTTCAACCCTTAGGGTTGAATCAGAAAAGTTTAGGGGACTTCGACAATCATGACCATACAATGCTTGGAAAGGGGTCATCTGAATACTTTGCTGGTAAGAAGCATTGTATGCAAATTCTACCAAAGGCAAGTATTGAATCCACCTCTTCGGATCCCGACAGTAGTATGTCCTAAGCATATCCTCGATGACTTGATTTACTCGCTCCGTTTGGCCATCTGTTTGGGGATGGTAGGTGGTGCTAAAACAGAGTTGAGTCCCAATAGCTTCAAAGATAGCTCTCCAGAAGTGTGATGTGAAAAGAGAATCACGATCACTAATGATTCTTCTGGGTAAACCATGTAGCTTGAATATCTCCTTGATAAACAATCTTGCAATGTCTGAGGCTTTATAGTTTGTCTTTACTGGAATAAGGTGTGCAACCTTAGTAAGCATGTCAACCACAACCATGATGGAGTTGTATCCTCCTTGGACTTGGGGTAGGCCTACAACAAAATCCATACTAATGAATTCCCATTTCATTTGGGGAATGTCAAGCGGTTGCAGTTTCCCTGGCATCATGACATGTTCGGCTTTGATACGTTGGCAAGACAAACACTCAGTGACATATTTGAGAACGTCACCTTTGAGCCTCTCCCAATGGTAGCTCTTCCTAACTGCATTAAGAGTCTTAGCATAGCCAGGATGTCCTGCGAAAGTAGAATCATGAGCTTCCCACAATATCTTCTGCTTAAGTGACTTGCTTGCTGGTATACACAGCCTTGTTCTGTAGTAGACAAGTCCATTATTAATGGAAATTTCCTGATACTTAACTTGCAACTTTTGGTTCTTCTCCTTGATAGAGATCTCCTTTAGCATTTTTTGGTAGTCCAAATCATGGCATGCTTCCTCTCTAGCTAACTCAAGTATAGGGTTGTTTGGCATAGGTACTTTTGTAGCTAGAAGTCTGGCCGTTGATGGATTCTGCAAGATCAGGGAATTTAGGAATGCCTTGCGACTAAGTGCATCGGCAACTACATTCTCTTTCCCTGGTCGGTACTTGATTTCAAAGTCATATTCCTCTAACACTTAAATCCATCGACGTTGCCTCATGTTGAGCTCATTCTGGGTAAAGATCCATTTGAGACTCTTATGGTCGGTTACTAGAGTAAACTTGTTACCCAACAAGTAGTGTCTCCAAAGCTTTAGAGCATGGATGACAGCTAGTAATTCTAGATCATGCGTAGCATAGTTCTCTTCATGACTCTTCAATTTCCTTGAAGAGTATGCTACTGGATGACCTTCCTGCATAAGTACACACCCCAAGGCAAGAATGCTAGCATCAGCTACTACCTCGAACTCCTTATTGAGGTCTGGAAGTTTTAGAATAGGTGCTGATACCAAAATTTGCTTCAATCTCTTGAAGCTATTTTGTTCATGCATTGACCATGTAATGGAAGTTTGCTTCTTCAGTAAGTCTGTCAGAGGTGTTGCAATTAAAGCATAGTTTTTTATGAAGACCCTATACCATCCTATCCATCCAAGAAAGCTACGTATCTCTTTGACGGATACTGGTATTGGCCACTCAAGCACATCTCTAACCTTGGCTGGGTCCACTGATATTTCTTCTGCTGATACTATGAATCCCAGGTATTCAATCTGACACTTGAAGAATGCACACTTCTTCATTTTAGCATACAGCTTATGTGACCTCATTGTCTCAAGGACAATTGAAAGTTGGCGTTCATGATCTTCTTCCTTTTTAGAATAGACTAAAGTGTCATCGAAGAAGACAAGCATGAAATCATCAAGATATGGCCTAAAGATATCCTGCATTAACCTATTGAAGGTGGCAGGTGCATTCGTAAGCCTGAATGACATAACTAGGAACTCAAAGTGCCCATATCTTGTATTGAAGGCCGTCTTTGGGATATCTTCTTCCTTGATCCTTATCTAATAGTAACCTAACCTGAGATCAATCTTGGAGAAGATATTCGCACCCTAGAGACGATCAAGAAGCTCATCTATTCTAGGAATATGATACTTGTTCTTGACTGTCGATTGATTCAACCCTCGGTAATCAATACATAGTTGAAGTGTCATTCCTTCAGCTCAATTGCTTCTGGTATGGACATTCTATAAGGTCTCTTTGCAATTGGCACAGCTCCTGGTACTAACCTAGTTTCATGATCCACTTTTTTTTGAGGCGGAAGTTTAGTCAACTCTTCAGGGAATATGTTCGCGTATTCCTTTAGCCAAGAAGGTCCTTCATGAGACTCTTGCTTCTGATCTAATTTGTTGAGTTTGATCAAGTAAACAGGTAATCCTTTTCTGACTCCTTTTATGATTTGGCCAATTGGATTCTCGGCACTCCAGCCTCACCTTGAGTTGTGACTAATTCCCTTTCAGAGTTTCGAAAGGAAACTTGACGCTTTTCATAGTGAATGTGGGCATCGTTAGGCTTAAGCCAATACATTCCGAGTAGACACTCATGGATACCTAAATTCATGACTCTGAATTTGACTGAAGTCTTCTTTCCTCCCAGAAAGAATTCCACCTTAGCAGTTTGCCTGGTACAAGTAATCTCACGACCATTTGCCAATTCCACAAGTAGGGTAGGTGCTTCTACCATGGTTATTCCTAATCTTTTTGCACATGCTAGTGAGATAAAGGAATGTGTACTGCCACAATCAATCAAAGTCTTGAAACCTTTAACTTGATAGTCCGACGGTGTCTAAATCACCGAGAACTGGTGATTCGGCCCTTTCTTGTGTGAAGTGGCATGGACTGTCGCTCTTTCGAATTCTGCTTCCATGGTCGGATCTTCCTCTTCTTCTTCTTCGCACATTTGCCTATTGGCAATGCAGGCGGTTCTTCCTCTTCCTCGGGTAGCGGCTCCTTGACCATGCTCTGTTCCTTGGAAAGGCGCTTGGCGATGTCCTCCACCAAGCTTGGGACATTGCCTCTTGAAGTGACCGAGTTCGTTGCAGTGGAAACAACGAAGGTTTCGGCCATTAGTAGGAACAAAGTTGTTGACATTATTCTTCCTTGCTTTCTTTCTTTGTCCCTGATTATGACCTTGAACTCTCTTAATTTGAGGTCTGAATGCTCCTCTGTTCGGGTCATTGTAAGACCAAGCTTTGTTACCCTTGATCTAGACTGTACCTCCTGAATTATAGGCGCTGCTCGAATGAGTGCATCCTAAATATCTGATGGATGCATAGATTTGAGATGGGTATTTACTGGTAGATTTAAACCCGCACAAAATTTGGACACCTGCTGTGTCATGTCCATCTGTGGTGCATACTTTAAAAGTGAGATGAATTTAAAGTAGTATGCGTCAAGAGTGAGTCCCAGCTATTTTAGCTCATAGAACTCATTCATCTTCTGAGTGCGATATGCAGGTGGCAAGTATCTTCCTTGCACGGCTTTCTTCAGCTTCTCCCAGATAACCGATCCCTTTGTGATCCCTTGATCCCTGCACCATTGCTTCCACCAAAGTCTGGCTTCGCCGGTGAGCTTTAACTTGTCGAGCATAGCCTGATTGGCAGGTGCAGTACCGGCTGCTTCGAAGTAATCTTCCATGGATTCAATCCCAATTTCAGCATCAATTTGGACGAATCTGCCTCTCCTGTCAAACTCGGGTGGCTTAATCTGCATGAGAAGGAACTTCTTCTCTGGATTATAGCAGTACTTGATGTAGGCGGCGAATTAGGAACTTGTACCTAGGGTTGTGCCTGAATAAAGGTTTTCTTAACGTTATTATACGATAATCGTCGTTAACTTATATTACATCTTCAATTCCATTATCATGTAACCAATGTAGCTACTTAACTTTTTATCAACTCTTATGCACAATCAGACATAAAAAGAAGTCTTTATTTGTATTTATATGGGCATAGCCCTTTTGAATACAATGTTTCATGCGATGATAAGCCAATTGTTACATTTAGTTTGGGGAGAACAACGTTGTATTACATTTATCTATAGGGACTGTATAATAATAAGGTTTCGGGTCATGGATCTTCAGGAATCGGTAAGTCATTGGAAGTTCAGGATATCCTTTTCATTGGAATCCATACTTCTCATGGCGGCCTAACACTTTAATCCTGTCGGCGGGGATTATATGGGTTACTTCCTCATATACATATGAGTTCATCTCAACCCTCCGACCTCGAATATGTAAAGTCGAATTTACGTGAGCTTCCACAAAAACGAATAGCTTCACGACTTTCAGGTCTTCCAACCACTTGATCCTCTTTAGGTTGGTCTGTAGATAAGCAAACCGGTGGGCGGCTATATAGTAGATTCCTGAACCACCCATCCATCTTCGTTCCATGTACAAAGGTGATGGATTATAGATCTGCTTCAGGATGTTCATCATCCCAATCCTTTGTCTATAAAGCGGGGAATGCATTGTAGTAATAAACATGACTCGAAATACCAAGAACTTGTTCCACGCTTCGTAATTCTGCAAGACAACATTGAAGGTAAGGAAATGTTTGGACAGTAACATTTGCTTTACTTCATCTTATTATAATTTCATAAAAACAATTCCGTTGTTGGTCGGGTCTAATACCAACTGTAACGTGTCCACTAGTGTCATCCAGGACACGTCTTAGCAGTCCATCGAAAAGGATGTCTAGAAAGCTCCGCCTGGCACTTGTCAAGATTGTGGGAGAGAAGGAAGGAGTCTCACTTGAAGCTTTCTTGCTTGCACAATGGGGGAATACACACAAGGGTGGAGGCTAAAAACAGTTTTTCTCTTATTAGTTGTGTAAGCCAAAAGAACTCACATACAAAGAAATAGAAGAACCCTATATATGGGTCTTAAACCAAACTCAACTAACTAAGGTGGCATACTAACTGAGCCACGAACTAGAGTAGATAAGGATAGCTGTCATGTAGTTATTATTCATGGGCGGTGTACCAACCGCGTCTGCAACTGACAAGTCGGTGACATAAATACACAACGGTCACCCTGGCGTATCACGAGTGGAGCTCGATATCTCAACACTTCCCCTCAAGCTCAATCCCAATTCCTGCACACCAAGCAGGTCTCTGAACTTGCACAGTTTCTCTGCACCCAATGCCTTCGTGAATATGTCAGCTACCTGATCCTCAGTGCTGACATAAACTAGATCAATAAGACCTAGTAAAACCCTCTCTTGCACATAGTGATAATGCACCTCAATGTGCTTTGTTCTAGCATGATAGACTGGGTTATTTGCCAAGTGTATACTACTCATGTTGTCACAATAAATGACAACTGGCCCATCTATAGACTGATGCATATCATAAAGTAGCTTATGCAACCAAGCCACCTCCATGCAGCCATTGCTGTACCCCTATACTCAGCCTCTGTGCTCAACAAGGCAACTGTAGGCTGTTTCTTGCTGCTCCAAGTGACTGCAGCACTCCCAAAAGAGAACACATATCCACTAGTAGATCGTCTATCAGAAATACTACCAGCCCAATCAACATCAGTGTATCCATGCAACTGTATCTGAACCCGAGTCTCATAAAATAGTCCATACTGTAATGTGGACTTCACATACCTGAGTATGTGTCTAACCGCATCCAAATGTGGTTTCCTTGGAGTTTGCATAAACTGACTTACCAATCCAACAGCATAGCTCAAATCTGGCCTGGTAATAGTCATATAAATCAAACTTCCTACTATGCGTCTGTACATAGTAGGGTCTTCTAGAAGCCCACCTGCATCTTTGCTCAGCTTCACATTCTGCTCTAAAGGAACTGAAATAGGCTTACAGCCTGTCATCCCATATTTGGACAGCATGTCCAATCCATACTGCCTCTGCAAGAGCTGTATCCCACTTGGTGATCTAATCACCTCAATGCCCAAGAAATAACGCAGCTCTCCCAAATCCTTCATCTCAAACTTCTGCTTCAATAGCATTTTCACATGAAGGATATCTTCATCACTCTCACCTTTCATAATCAAATCATCAATATAAATGACAAGTAGCATAATACCTTTCTCTGTTTTTCTCACATAAAGTGAGAAATCTGCCTTGGAAATCTGAAAGCCAATAGTGACAAGATACTATCCTATCTTGTCAGACCATGCTCTAGGTGCTTGCTTCAAGCCATACAAGGCTTTCTTCAACCTGCAAACAAACTCAGGATGAACATCATGCACATAACCTGGTGGCTGCTCCATATAGACCTCTTCTTGCAAATCACCATGCAAGAAGGCATTCTTTACATCCATCTGATGTAAAGACCATCCCTTTGATGCAGCCATAGCAATGACTGCTCTTACGGTTGCCATCCTTGCAACCGGACTGAATGTTTCTTCATAGTCAATGCCATATGTTTGTGCATACCCCTTGACTACTAATCTTGCCTTGTATCTGTTCACAGAACCATCTGCATTGTGCTTCACCTTATAAACCCACTTACAGCCAATTGCATTTTTACCTTTAGGCAAAGGTACCAATTCCCATGTAGCATTTGCTTCCAAGGCATCCATTTCTTCATCCATGGCTTTCTCCCATTTTTCTTTTCCCATGGCTTGCTCAAAAGAAGTGGGTTCTGGTTCCTGTATCACTTTGACCATATATGCATAGTGAATGGTTGTAAATCCATCATATTTCAGCCTATCCACAGGATACCTAGCTCTCGTAGACCTGCGTAGAGTAGGTTCACTCCCAGGTGCTCTCAAAACATCCCTGGTCTTCCTTACTCCAGGTGTAATAATAGAAGGAATACCCAACTCATCATTAATGCTCTGTTCTGAGCCACTGGATTCACCATCCACATAAGAGTGACCTGCATTCACATCAAACATGGGCTGATCAACCTTCTCTTTTCCTTTTTGTGATACCTGCATACCACTATCTGCATTACTTTGAGAAGATTCTCCTGATCTCAATATGCCTGTCCATGGCAAAGAATGTGAACCACTGTTAGAGGACGCTCCAGGTCCACTAATATTTTGTGACTGCTGCTGTGAATTCTGTGCAGCATTACCATTTTGTACATCTACATCATCAATCACATTTACTAGTTTATACCAGCTACTCATCTCATAAAAAATAACATCTCTGCTCACTGTAAACTTACGAGTAGAAGGGTTATAGCATCTATACCCTTTTTGCTGCAGAGAGTAACCAATAAAGATGCACTTCTCAGCTTTTGGATCCAACTTGGATCTCAACTCATCTGGCACATGTACATAGGCAATGCAACCAAAAATTTTCAAATGAGAAATGTCTGGTTTCCTACCAGTATACCTCTCCTCTGGAGTCATTCCATGTATTGCTGCAGTGGGAGTCCTGTTCATTATGTAGACTGCAACTGCTTTAGCCCAATAAAAATCTGGCAAGTCTTTTTCATTGAGCATGGCACGATATATCTCTCCAATATGCCTGTTTTTCCTTTCTGCAATTCCATTTTGTTGTGGGGTATGACTGCATGAATATTGCTGCTTTATGCCATGCTCCTGCAAGAACCTTGTAAACTCATTTGAGAGGTACTCTCCCCCTCCATCTGACCTTAGGCATTTTATTTACAGGCCTGTTTCTTTTTCAACCATAGCTTTAAGGGTTTTGAAATGCCCAAAAACTTCACTTTTCTTTTTCATAAAATACACCCAAACTTTTCTGCTATAGTCATCAATAAAAGTGATAAAATAATGATAGCCTCCAAGAGATGCAGATTTAGTAGTCCACACATCAGAGTGGATTAATTCCAATGGCTTCTCACTCTCTTGAACATGTCTAGGAAATGGTTTCCTTGCCTGTTTTCCAAACTGACAGGCTTCACATACCTTATGCATTTCTGCAACCTTGAATTTAGGCAAACCTGCAACAATATTTTGGGCCTGCATTGATTTAAGTCGTTGTACATTAACATGACCAATGCGTTTATGCTAGATATCAATATCTACAACTACACTGGTCCCATGTGCAAACATTGCTGCACTCAATTCAGACATGTTTGCATCCAACGTAAACATTATGCCCTTCTTCTTTCCTTTTGCTATCAAGCGACCTTTATTTTTCATATCCTCAACAAAGCATCCATGAGGATTAAATCTGACCTGCAAGCCCTGCTCAACCATTTGACCAACAGAAACCACATTCTTGGTGATATTCGGGACATGAAATACATCGGACATGTATTTCTTTTTCCCATCCTGCATAGACAAAGGAATTTTTCCAATCTGCACAATAGGATGTGCAGTATCATCACCAGTCTCCACAAATCCTGGTTTTTCCATTTTTCTTGCATCCTCCATCCATTCTGCATGACTTGTCATGTGGTTTGATGCACCTGAGTCAACATACCATACATCATTGCTTTCTTCTACACTTGTCACAGAATTGTTCATGTGCTGCACCATAAACAAGTGCTCATTTCTGTCATCACCCTGTCTACTAGAAGATGCATAATTCCCTTGTTAAAGTTTTCCATTCATGATGTCATTCTGCTTTTTATAGCAGTCTTTAGCCATATGACCCATTTTACCACAGTAGTAGCATTCAACATTACTATTTGCATTTTGGCCTCTTTGCCATCCACCACGACCTCTTTGGCTCCCCCTGCCTCTAGAGTTACCACGTCCTCCTCCATAGGACTGGTTTTCTTGAGTTTGCTGTATATTCTGATTTCTACCACGGCCTCCATATCAGCCTCCTCTACCTCTGCCTCTACCTCTTCCATCATTTGAGTAGAAGACAGCTTCTTTTGAAGTTCCTCCTGAAGAAGATGCACCACCATTTCTCTACTCCTCAGAAATTAGAAGAGCAATCAACTCCTCAAAATCAGGAAATCTTTCACGGACGGAAATGGATGTTCGGAACTGTGCATAATCCTTTCCTAGACCATTCAAGGTCACAGAAACTAAATCATCATCTTCCACTGGCGACCCAATGGAAGCAAGTGCATCTGCAATCTTCTTCACCTTCATGTGGTAGTCATTGATGCTCATATTTTCTCTTTGTACATTATGCAGCTCTTGCTTGAGCTGCATTTTCCTAGCTTGCGTATTTTTGCTATACATTTTTGACAAAGTATCCCATGCCTCCTTTGGCGTACTTGCATCTTGAATATGCATAATCATAGAGTCTGAAATGCTGATAGACAGCCAGTACATAACTTTCCTGGCTCTCTCATGCCATGCTTGAAATGCATGCATTTGCTGTTGATTGGGAACATCAGGAAGAACTGGTTCTTCTTCATTTCCTGCAACAAATTCCCAATATCCTTTTCCCATAAGAAAATTCGTCATTCTAAACTTCCATGCTTGGAAGTTGTTATTGTCAGCCTTTTCAGTGACAATCTGTGAGAGAGAATCAGACGCCATTACAGAACACTGCAAAAAATTATGTCACTGCAAAGAACACAGCTTCAGCCTCACAAAGGCAAATCTGCAAAACTGACGAAAGTGGTATTTGACCACACAGTCACTTCCTAGTGACGATTTTGCATCAATAGGCAACAGGGATGATTCTGTAACTCCCAATGTCTCTGCGCACAAGCATACGATGCAATTTCTACAGTAACTTTTCACCGACCTGTAGAACAGTGGCTGCACAGCATAAAACTGGGCCTTTTCCTGAGTGCGTGCAGAAAACTTCCGCCTCCAAAACAGGCCCCGAAATGGCCTCAAATAAAAAAAACAAGATCGCCAAGGCTAAAGCCCTTGCCCGCAGCATATACTCCCCTCTTGCTTCACCGCGAAGGGCGTCTCAACCTGAGACAATGCACTCCTGCACTTTCCGGCTGTGCTACCTACAGAGATCTGCTCCTAAAACAAAAAATGAAAGCAACACTGCTCCTCTTACCAGAACACCGCGAGCTTGGCTTGCTTTCTTGAGCTCCTTACCACGAACAAGGTTCTGATACCATGTCAAGATTGTGGGAGAGAAGGAGGGATTCTCACTTGAAGCTTTCTTGCTTGCACAATGGGGGAATACACACAAGGGTGGAGGCTGAAAACAGTTTTTCTCTTCTTAGTTGTGTAAGCCAAAAGAACTCACATACAAAGAAATAGAAGAACCCTATATATGGGTCTTGAACCAAACTCAACTAACTAAGGTGGCATACTAACTGAGCCACGAACTAGAGTAGATAAGGATAGCTGTCATGTAGCTATTATTCATGGGCGGTGTACCAACCGCGTCTGCAACTGACAAGTCGGTGACATAAATACACAACGGTCACCCTGGCGTATCACGAGTATGGAGCTTGATATCTCAACAGCACTCCCATGGAATGTTACGGGATTTGCGATCTAGGGCTTTCCGCGTCTGCCACGTAGCGGAAGTATTCCGGACCTGAATTAGGGTTATCGTGATTGGTCATTTTCTAACAGCAACTAGCGTCGGATCCAAGAAAACTACTTTACGTAGAAAGGCGAGGTCCGAAGCGGATTCACGCAACACTTGGTTCAAGGAGAATGGGAAACGAGAGGGATGCAAAGCTCAACCTCTCTGCCATAAGGCATAGTCCCATTCCGTTCCCCTCAAAAAGCGTAAATCGGGATAAGACATAACTCTAGGTCAACGCTTTTGTTGTTCGTGTCCTTTGACGATCATCCCGCTGTTCTTCGTGATTTGAGAAAAGTTCATGGCCAACCGGGACCACCCAACCATAGGACAGACCCATGGCCCATCCTCCGCACTTTCCTCAGGTTGTTTTAGTTATGTAATTATCTAACACAATAGTTGGACATGTAACAACCAGCTTCTTTAATTAACCCGTTAAGCACTGGTTCATTCACGTAATCTTATCACTTGACATAGAAAAACAATATCAGATAAGTTCTTTATTAATAGGTCATCATATTTAACTTTGAAATACAAGAGTTCCACCCGTAGGCTTATCCACAATCCGCCCGAAGGCTATCCAGCAATCCACAAGGATCACTATTCCAAGTTTTTGCCCGACAACTAGTATGCGGGCCTTGAGATCAAATCTCGAGTCATGTTAGCCTCTTGTGCAGGACCTGGAAGGCGAGGGATTTACGACCAGAGCCCCTTGGCACCCAAGCGTCCTCCTGCTCCAAGTAGCGCTCAATCGAGAGACCTCTCGTGGCGGGTTCGGTCCACGTTCCCGGTGCGGTCAACAATCCCCTTGATTAGGGTCAAGCAGGGAGTTGAGGTAACTAAAGCTGCCTCTCACCTTCAGGCCTTCAACCTGAAGTATAGATACTTATTTATTTTGTAATTCATTGGTCAAACAAGTCAAACAGTGCTCTAAAACCTCTAGCAAGCACAAACATTTCCATTGATCGATTTTGTTGTTGGCAAACTGCTAAGGAATGATTCCTTCCTTTCGAATGTATCGAGCACTCGATTCGGGGTGTCTTGCAACTTGGCAAGATCCCATATATTCTGGGTTAGGGCGTACCATATTAACCCAACTTGGTCAAACCTTAAAGTTCATTGGATACTTCAGTTTTTAGTTTTTAATCTCCAATTAATCTTCCTCACTCAGAAGGATATCAAAGTATACATCCTCTTGCAAGATATCTTGCGTAAGGATCCGCCAACCTTGTTGCGAGAATTCGGCCTTTCTTCTTGTGATTCAATCACAAGACCATATGACTTCGTACTTGCGGCGCAAGTCCCGCATCGTACTATGCGATAGTGGAGTCACGAAACAATCTGTTTCAGTTTCTTTAAGCTGAAGTTGTTAGACCTAGGGTTTCCTAGCTTCATTCTTGTAAGAATCTCAGGGACAAACCCTTGTTTCTTTTTCGATTACAATTTACTAAATCTACATTCAGGAAACGTGGACAAGTATTTAAGGTATAGATGTTTCCTTGGAATTTTAACTCATTCCCAACGAATATTTCGTAGCATAGGTATTTTTAAGTTTAATTTGGTTAACTCTAGAAGGTAATTTCGAGATTACTTCCGTATGGTTTGTTATCTACGGTGAATTGACTTTTCAATCCTATACTTTATCGATTTGAGGTTAGGTTAAATCCAACTAATCTTCCCTTTTCTTTGCAAACAAACTCATGCTAAATAAGCAACCTTTTCCTTGCTAAGTTAAGCAGTTAGCAACGATAATTTCCTAGAGTTTATGCATTGTAAGAATCCTTTCATGATTTTCATTTTCCATGCATAAAGCAATTTGAAAAATTGTGTATATGCATTATTTATTTTTCATGTTCCATTAAACTGAATTCCTTCATTGTGAACAACTAGGACAAAAATATATCCTATCCCTAACAATTCATCTTGCATGATTGAATTACGACGATATAAAATTAGGAAGGAAATACCTAGGTTTGGGGTGAGATATCCACATGGATACCGGGAGATGACCCTCCTACAGCTACTCCTTGGACTTTCTTAGGAGGCATTGCAATTGTAGTCCTTCAAACGTGGAAGCAGCTTTACACTCTTTTTCGGAATTCCACCATTGCTCCCTTGCGCGTCAAAACTCTTCTTCTCTTTTTCGAGTAAGAAAAAAAAACCACGTCCCAAGGGTATTTTGGAAAGGCAAGGACCAGCTAAGGGTTTGACCACGAGGATGGGGTATTAAGACCTTTAAGGTCTTAGTTCTTTTGGGAGGGAAAGGCTCACAAAGCCCAAGGAAAAGGCCCTATGGGGTTTTACACATGTGGGGAGGAAAGTAACAAGCCCAAAAGAAAGGGGCTTAAGGGTTAAATACGGGGGAGGAAAGGTTTAAATTACGGGGTTCCAACACCCATGGGATGAGGGGGCTTAAAACCCGGGGGTGTGTGTGGTTCCAAAGGCATAAGAAGGGGGCCTTGGGAGATTTTAGGACACGGGAGTGAAAGGTATAGGAAGGGGGATCTTGGAGGGATTTTAGGACACGGGGGGAAAAAGGCCTTAGGGGTTTTAAAACCCAGGGGGGAAAGATGAAGGGCAACACAAGGGGGTGAAAGGCCCTTAAGAAGATAAAACCGAGGGGGGGGGAGAGAGAAACAAATGGGGACACGAGGGGGGTGAAAGGGGGCTTAATTAATCCCCCTTAAGAAGCTGAAGCTTCTTTTAAGAAGCTTCTATGCTTCAACGTGGCAGGGGAGTGTTTCAATGCCGCGTTGGCAATGGGCAGGCCGCGCTGTGAACCGGGGTCGACAGCTGTAGGTGGCGGCGCTCTCAGCGATATTCCTCCTCGTCCGCCTCTTCCTCCTCACTTCAGCTCCTCCATACGGTGAGTCTGGGCAGCGTCGTCTTCCACACCCCCTTCATGGAGGCAGCAACCCCTCTCTTAAATAGGGGAGGGAGGGGAATCCTCCCCCTCCTTATGTGTCAATGTGCATGGCAGTGGAAGGCGCCAAGCTCCATCAAGGAGCTTAGTCCTCCATTCTATTTCCCTCTCCTTACAACACGACAGTCGGTTTTGGGGAGGGAAAATAATTTTTTTTTGCATTATTCCATTTGATATATTACAAAATCCTAATTCAGGTCGATCATAAGTGGGAACAGCCGGAATACTTCCTCTACGTGGCAAACGCGGAAAGCCCTAGATCGGAAACCCCGTAACATTCCATAGGAGTGCCAGGCGGAGCTTTCTAGACATCCTTTTCAATGGATTGCTAAGACGTGTCCTGAAGTTACAAGTAGACACGTTACATCAGTTGGTGCGTATACAAACCCAAAGCTGAATCTTCTAGGTGAAGCTGATCTTTTTAATGGTATAGCATTAAGTATAGTAAGAATACAAAAAGGTACTGCTGTAAATCAGCATTCTACAACAAAGATCAAAGATCTATCTATGGAAGAAGGGTGGTCAACTAGAAGCCAACATGCTCATTGCATTGCTCAAGTTCTAGTTCATTTCCTTAAAGAATATTATGAAGAAGATTAGCTGAAGATTGGCCAATATTTGAGCACAATGAAGAAGGAGGAGTCTTGGACTAATGAAGAGTTCAAGCATATTAACAAGAAAGCTTATGGTTTTTTTCTTAACGAAGGGAATCTATGGAAGCATGCAAAGAATAAGAAAGGAGTGCATGTTTGAGTTTTAGGTAACAAAAGATTGCAACAGGTAATGAAGAAATTTCATGAAAGCCTGTGGACTGGTCATAGAGGCATATGGGGAACCTTTAGTAAAGTCAAAGAAAAATATTGGTGACAAAACATGTATTGAGACATAGCACATTTTGTTGAAGCCTGTTATATGTATCAGATGTATTCGATGGTCAAGCATCAAGATGGGTTACAAACGACTTATCCGTTTACTATACATTATAGATGGGTTATTGATCTTGTAACCATGCCTACAAGAATATGGAATATGCAATATTTAGTGCTTGCAAGAGAGGATCTAACCAATCAATTTGAAGGTAAATCCTTAACAACCAAGACCACTCAAGTTTTTTGTTGTTTTTTACTTGAAGATGTGTTTTGCAAATATGGTTGTGTGGGTCAAGTAACTACATATAGAGGAGAGTTGGATACTGATGAGGCACGCAACTTCTTTGCTCAATTGGGTATTAAGTTGTCTTGAACATCAGCCTACAACCCTGAAGGCAATGGGAAAAGTGAGAGAGGGCACTAGCCTATTCTCAAAGCTCTAGCAAAGTCTTGTAGAGGAAAGATCAAAGAATGGCCTAAAATGCTACCTTTTGCATTATGGGCTGACTGGACTATTCATACTGCAGTGACTAGCTATATGCCAGCTGAGCTTATCCATGGAAAACAACCAATTATGCCAATCGAAGAATCTATTCTCACATGGAGTCTTCTACCTTGGGAGGAAGGCATCAATAGAGAAGAGTTACTGACTTTGCGCATATGGTTACTAGAAAGAAGGCCTGAAGATATTCAAGCAACTATTGAGAAGCTAAAGACAGCATGACTAAAGAACAAAATAAGATTTGATAAGTGACATCAACTTTGGCCAAGAGCAATTCAAGAAAATGATTAGGTTCTTGTTTATGATGACAGCCTAGACAATCAATACACTACTTCTAGGAAGATGGTAAAGCGTTGGTTTGGCCCGTATGTGGTAAAGGTCATTCATGACAATGCCACATATTCATTAATTGAATTGGATGGGACTAGCATAAAGATACCCGTAGCTAGAAAAAGAATCAAGCTCTTCAAACGAATAGAAAGTTCAATATATGAGTTCGAAGACTTGGATATAATTCAAGAGTATGAAGACATAGAGGAAGAAGAAGAGGTAGAAGATAAAGGCATTGACATGGCAAAAGATACTTCTTCTGACACTACAAATCTGTAAGACTTTGGCACATGCCAGAGGATGTGCAAGTTAGGAGGGGGTGGATGTTGTGTCGCTACTTGCACACCATGTTAAAAAAATCTAGAGTGTGGCTTTCTCACATATCTGTCAAGATGTATGATATGCTTGTTTATTTTTGTGTAGAAATTCAAAGATACATAATGAAAAAATACAATGTATACACACCTCACAAGCTCTCCCATCTTGTAAATGATATCACGTACATCTTTGGATACACAATGGGATATGCTAGTAGGAAGTACGAACTAAATGTAAACAATATTCATAGATCAAATGATTAGTTGAGGAAAAAGTCATCATACGTACCAAAGTTTACACATAGTTACTCCACTAATTACTATATTCATGGTTAGAGATACCCTTACTTGAATCATTTTGTGCCAATCGTGGGACTTCAAACTAGATAGTTGCTCCACACCTCTTTTCTTTTTCTTTATGAAGGCTCCCTTGAGACATCTCATACATCTTGTGGGTGTTCGAAAGCTATATATTTGTTCATTCACTATTTTTTCCTCGTTCTTTGACAACATCCAAGGTGCATGGGGTAGCTCAATCTTTCCTCTGGGTCCAATGCGTGGCTAGGCTCGTCTCATACGACCAATGTTACGTAAATCCTCCCTTACATTAACTGAATCACGAGCCCCTATCAAGTGATCCCATAATGTAGATACAACATTTTTGAATATGTGCATGGGGTCTTGATCTTGAGTTCAATCCAGTACGCAAGACGAAAAAATATAGAGAACCTAACAAACAAACAATATATTATGTAAACAATTCATCATGCTAAATACTTTAAAGTCAGTCGAGAGAAATGCACTTCTTACCGACTCATGCCGAGTGGAGGGTGGCTGTCGGCATTAATCCATCTCTCCTTCCAATCTCGAATGGTTAGAGATTGTGGAGTCATTCCATTAGTAGGGAGAACATATTTGGGATGGTCAATAGGAAGAAATCGATGATGATTGTCGTAGATAACCTTCTTTAAATGTGCAGGCCTAGAGGAAACTAGAGAGGGACCGCAAATAGGACATGCATGATATCCTGACGTGGTTAAACCTGAAAAAACAAGTGAATTAATAAAATGCAATTGATTCAAGTCTTGAATTTCAAATATAGAGTTATATACATGTACCTGAACACTCTCCGTATCTTGGAAAGTTGTGCATGGTCCACAACAACATGGCCTTTAATGCAAAATCTCTAGAGGGTGCAGATGCACTTGTATCTTGCACCTCAATACCTTCCCATAACATTTCTAACTCTTCAATCAAAGGCTCTAAGTAAATGTCCATGTTTTTTACCTTGTGCTTTCCAGGAATCAGAAGGGACAACATTACATGTCCCTTTTTAATTGCCATGGATGGAGGAATATTATAGTTCACCAATACCACTGGCCATACACTGTATGATGTGCTTTTGATGCCAAATGGATTGATTCCATCCATACCTAAACCAAATCTCAAATTTCTTGGCTCTTCTTTGAAAACGGGCCACAAATTATCTATATGTTGCCATGCCGGTGTGTCTACAGGGATCCTCCATTTTCCATCACTTGAATGATGACTAGCATGCCATGACATGAGCTTTCCAATAGACTTACACTTGAACATAAGTTTTATACGTGGAACAATTGGAAAATGTCGCAAAACCTTACGAGGCACATCCATTGACTTCATCTCCACTTCGTATCTTGATTCGCCACAAACAAGACACTCTCGTGCGAACTCATGAATCCCACGAAATAAGACACAATCATTGACACATGCATGGATCTTGACATAATCGAGGCCTCCCAGAGATGTCAAGTAATGTCTTGCTTGCTCTCTCTTAGTTGGCAATTTGTTTCCTTTTGGAAGCATTTGTGATAATAATCTACATATATTTTTAAAAGTGAGTTAAAAAACGACCAACATATATTTCTGTCTGATTTCAAAATAGAACAATTAATATTATGATTCATAAGCCAAACTGAATTGATACCTACTTCAATAACGCATCCAAACTGAAATTACTCCATCCATAAATTGTTTGCAAGTTAAGTATCTCGAGGGACGCACGAAGAACGGAGTACGTACAACTTTCATACAATGGAGTAGATGATGCTACATATAGTGGATCATCTGGCTTCATAGAGTGACCTTCTCCCTGAACCGGTTGTGAAAATAGATGGTGTACCATGTTGTCCAAAATCTCATCCTCTACGACTTGATGGGGCATTTCATGAGGGCTACTATCATGGTCGTCAGTTTCTACTCTTCTTGAAGACTCTGCCTCCTCGCGTCGACGTTTTGCAGCCTCTCGACACCCGGGAGGGAGCATCTGAGGATGTGGCACCGCATCCTGCTCAACCCACAGAAGGGAGTTTCATGTACGTTGATATATAATTCCCGTAACATAGACATGCAATTTTAGTTGTAAAAAAAAACAATGAATATCGGTGATTTTTCTCGGTCCCAATTCTCCATACAAGCTGAGGTGTGACATTGCAATTCGAGGTGCTCGAAAAATACACCCTCGACAACGATCACACATGCATTTAATTTTTCGTCGTAGCCATGCATCTCGATTATGAATGTGACGCAATGTTTCATCCTCACTTGAGGATGTGCTCATTGACTCATCAGCTTGCACCGCACTAGGTGATGACGACGTCGACATGATTAAATCTAATTCATGACAACATCAAAATATTTGTCATTCATATGTTTACATAAGATCTTGATTTTAAATACACAAAAATCATCATAAATACATTAAAACTTATGATAAGAATACACTATCAAAACTTATCTTAAAAACAAAAAATTATGATAAAGCCTAAATGCGCGTCTATATCTGTGTTTACCTATGCGTCTATATTGGCGTCTATTTCCGCGTCTATATTCGTGTCTATACTCGCGTCTACCTGAATAATAGATGCGCATATACATGCAAAAATAGACGCACATGTCAAAATTCAAACCATACTTAAATCATTTCTTTTCAAACTGCGCCTTTCATTTCCTGCGTTTTTTGCGGTTCTGAAGCTTGAGTTTAGCCGACATGCAGTCTATTCATGCCTCACCTAGTCTCTTCATGCCTCACCTCCTCATGACTCACCTCTTCTTTCATTTCAAACACACAAGAAGGGAAAAAGGAAAGCCAAGGAGAGGAAGAAAGAGAGAACAAGAGAGAGGAGAACAAAAAGAAGCAGCAAGCAAACAAGCAAGCATCAAGGGAGGGTAACTTACCAAGGAGAGGAAGAAGGAGAAAGAAGAAGTGCCACCACCCGCCACACCAAACACCCAAGGTGAGTCTCTCTCTCTATCTCTCTCTCTCTCTCTTTGTTTCTCTCTTCCTCTCTCTTATCTGTCTGTGTATTTAGGATTTGTGATTTCATTATGTATTTCATTTTGTAAATCATCAATGGCGGTCGTCGGCCTAAAATCGGCCAACCGAGTGCGTCTGATAGCACGTCTACATTTCAATGTAGATGCAGATATAGACGCGAAAAATGTTTCCTCTCATAGTGTCTAAGGGCACGTCTTACAGCGCATGTGCTGGCACGTGTGCTGGCGCGTATGCTCTGCAGTATACACGCAATGATACACGCACTGGACAGAAGGTTGGCATGCAGTCTACACGCGATTATACACGCGCATTGACCTGGAATGTGCGTCTGACAGTGCATCTGTGCTGCATCTTAGATGGAAGATAGACGCACTGGACAGAAGGTTCACTCTGGAGCGCGTCTAAGGGCGCGTTTAACCTGTAATTTAGACGCAGGGATACACGCGCCAATGTCTCCCAGTTCTGATAGGAAACAATATATTTATGCAATGATGAATGTGACCAATCCCATGTTTGTGTTTATCAGTTTTCTTGTTTATGAGAATCATTAGCACTTAAGTCTTATGCTCAATGTCTAAAGAAAGCTCTTTGAAAATGTAGGTAATATACGATTTTTTGTATGCAAATAAATTTGTCTTTTTCCCTTGTTTTTTTTGCAGATATCGTATCTTGGTTCATCTAGCAATGACCCGGATTTGGATCACATGAATGATACATTGGCCTCCTTTGGTAGGGGGGTCAATGCATTTTTTAGAGGTTTTCCTAGTAGGGAAGACTTCATGGGAGAGATGACCAGACACCTTGGCCGCTCTCCCACGGCAAACGAGGTGTTCAGTGTCATGTTTGGGACGCCTCTGATGTCTTTGCCTGGCACTACTTCCCAGACTCCACATGCAAGGACTCCACATGCAGGTACTCCATATGCAGGTACTCCACGTGCTCCACGTGCATCGGCTGAAGCACAAGCATCTGCAGAAGCACGTGCATTTGCAGAAGCTCGTGCATCCAGCGAGGCAGAGGGTAGTTGACAGAGAGGGAGGAGGCAGAGTCGAGGGGGAGGACGAGGCTTGTGTGGGGGTTTCCTAGGAGGTGGCGAGCGATCACCCTCACCAGTAGATCACGTAGAGGAGGTTGTACGCCAGTACTATAGAGTTACAGATGCTGGTGGCATCTTTCATGATGATGAGGGAAGGGATGTAATGGCGTACATGAGGAACGTCGTGCATGCCACGTATAAATATTGTTTCATTGCCTTCAAAAATCAGAAAAGCGGCTTGTGGAAGGAGGTGTTGAGGACAGTCCATAGGAGGTACCCAAATCCTGAGGGTCAGCGATTCTCGGATGATCAGGAATGCACAAAAGTGAGGGATATGCTTCACAACAAAAGATCCCACCTCATGACACGAGCCAAGGACTCACTGTGGAGGCTGGAGGAGGGGCATGGAGCCTATAGCCAACCACCTATGTGCCACCGCATAGAGTGGAAGAAAGCCAAGAAGAAAACAGCAGAGAAAGTGAAGAGTCGCCAACACGCAGAGGCGCGATGGATCCAAATGGAAACCATGGGATCGTCGCATTACGGATCGGGCGGCAGAGAGTCGTGGGAGGTAGAGTTTGTAAATATATTTTGATTTTTAGTTTTTTTAAATTTATATTTCTTTCAATTCTTTATATATTTTATTCTAATATATTGTGACTCATTATTATTTGTATATATCTAAATGTTTTGTAGACTACCATCGTTGGTAGGATACCTACTCCTAGAGAGGTAGGTTACCATCGAGGTCATAAGCGCGCAGTGACATGGCTTCACTTCTATGAGGAGGGTCTCATCACTGAGGACCAATACAACCAGGCCATGAGGATTCAACAGCCAGAGGAGGTATATTTTTCTTACTTTCCTATTAAAAGTATAGCTAATTATAACTTTTTCTCCACCTTGTCTATGTAAGCAACCCTGATCTTTTGTGTGTGGAGGCAAACTCGGATGTGGAGCATAGCAAGAAGGGGGATAGGACGCTAGTAGCCATGGTGGTACTAGCAAAGATGTTTCCTCTTCAGATTCGTAGAGGAGCACCATACCTCCTCATGAGGCCTTCTTTTCTTGTATATGTATGATATCTATTTGAGCCTACTGCTTGCGGCCACGCTTTAGGTCGCAAGCACTTAAACTTCCCTTGTAAATGCTTTTGATATATAATGAATACATGGACTTTTATTTTCAATTCTCGTGCCCGTAAGATACATTGTCTTTTTCCCAAATGCACAATCTGATGTATGGGAGGGGGAAAAAAAAACCAAAGAGTCTAGTTTTTTTTTTTCTAGTTCTGTTTTGCGCGTCTATCCGTGCATCTAAATTGCAGATAATTCGTGTTTATACGCGTTGTCGAAGGGTTTGTGAAAGCAAAGTCGCGTCTTCAGAAGACCTTGATATATGTCAAGATGGAAGATCAATCAAATGAATAATCCAATGTCATAATAACCATACAACAATTCCAGAACTCAATCAATAAATTCTGTTTAGGCTTCAGCATGTCATACAGGTAAATAAGTGATATTTGTGTAAGGAACGGCTTTCCAAGGGAGTTTGCAACACTTGTATTTGTCTGAAGTAAATTCAACACCATAGGAAAAGGCAAGCTAAAGTACCCTGTTCTGCAATTTTTCCTTTCAGATAGATTTCAGTTTATGTTCCAGGATAATAAGAAGGGAAAAGAGATTGGATACAAAGCATAGTTGTTATTAAGAAACTTCCCACGAGGTTATTATTTCACAAGTCCAGTTTGAGGAGGTTTGGGAGATTCTTCTCAAAAGATGAGGGGATGATTCCCTGCAAGTTATTGGCATGTAGATCCCATGATCTAAAATTCACTCTGCAGACAACGAATACATGCTCCTCTGCATTCCACTCCAGGCTTTGGGCACACCACATCAATTTCCTTAATGATAAGAGAGAGCTTGTTCAAGACCAGGAGCAGCAGCTCCCTTTCCAAGGGAGTTCAGTTGAATTTCAGGGCCTAAAGGTTCTCAAAAGTTCTGCTGGACCGAAAGGGAGACCACTCTCACCATCACTAATCTCAACAAGGTCCAATCCATAGCTTCCATTTTCAATGAAATCATGGACCATTGTGGCCAGATTGTGTTCACTATTAGTACTGCCATGTGCACCATGCGAAGCTAAATAGGCCTGCCCGTGCTTGTTCAAAACATCTCGATTGCTGTTGCCCCTGTCTTCAATTTGTGCCATCGACTAGTAACACTTGATTATTTAGACTCTACTTCAAGTTTAATGCATCCTCTTCTCTGGCTATGGCTTTCACAAGTTTGTCAAACTTCGTTATCCTTCACCACAGCTTTAATCGAGTTTGCACTATCTTCCTTCCGACATCTCGTCTTCTGATTTCAGTCGTCATCTCTCGTGCCAATTGCTTGCCGTCCGCCTGACTATTAAGTTCGTTGTAGATAGTCACACCTTCGACTTTGTTTTCTTCAGTTATCAGTCTTCTTTTCATCAGCAACGTCATAGGAACATCTTCCTTACTACAAAGGTGTAGGTGTTCTTCATTCGTTGATCGTCACCGCAGTTGTTGCAGCATCATCCAATTGTCGCAAAATCTTCATCTTTGTCCCCAGCTTCTTTGCAACGTACTCTGATTCTTCCTTTACGTCCCTTCGGCTCTTATTGTTGGTGCAGTGATTCTTCTGCTGTCGACTTTTACTCTGTCTTCAGCACACAAGCCAATTGATGCAAAACAAAGGTGCGACCTGTCCTACTCCTTCCCGACGATTCCTTAATTAATACCCCCCTCATTCCTTTCAGTCCAAGCCTACTCCTCCTCGCAGTCACTCTGAATGCAGAGCTCGCCCTGTAAATCCAGACGACGATCCTCTCCTTCCCACCTGAATCAAACGTCCCCTGTTTTCTTCTCGTTAGAGCCTTTTCATCCCTTGTGAATCTCCGAAAATTGTCTATCTCCCTCCATCTCCCGTTGATCTCCTCCGAGTATAGGATTCCCTCTGATTTCCCATTTCCAGCGTAAAACTTCCCTGTCCAGCCCCGCAGAGTACCATCTATCTTCCTCCTTGATTGAAAAAGCTCCCTTCCCTGTTTTTCCTGCGTGTTTTTCCTCTTCCTCCTTCCTCTATTTTTCTCCTCATCCGTCTATTTTCTTCCTCTGTTCCCGTAATCATCTCCTTTTGGGATCTCCTCTAATTAGCCACAGAGTATCATCTTTTTTTTCCCCCCTTTCCGATTCAAAACAAAGCTCTTTCCTTGCAAAGCCTACACGTGTTTTTCCCATAATCGAAAACCGTGTGATAAACGCCCATAAAAACATCTCCAAGAATCCATAGAAGCCTTGAAGAAACATCCAGACCCATAAACCCACTAACACATTACATTTCATTACCCTCTCCAACTTTCAAGATATACTACTCAATCGTAAGATCAAAATGTTTCCCTCCTATCGTAAAGGTCACTGTGAGCATGGAAGAAACTTGATCACACTGAAGGCATTCGCACATCTTGCTAAGATACGCTTTGATAAGCTCTCCAGACTCATCATGGTTAATTGGTTCTGTGCCCATACTACTGCCATTTCACACATAGTACATCTAGTTGTAGATGTTGGAAACATCCTCACGAAGCCCATAATCGACATATCTTGAAATAAGTGTAGCCCATGAGATGGCATCTCGAGTTACCAGTCTACCAAAACTCCTTGTTCTTCTCCATCTTCAGCATAGAATAAAAGAGCAAACATAACAACTAAGTATGTACAAAGTATCAAATCACACACACGACTTTTGGGTGGTTCTCACACCTCGAATGCGTAGCAATACGACATCCACCCCCTCTAATCCTGCGCATCCTCCGGATGGTCCAACTACCCATGATCATTATCATCAAGATCCACAAACAGATCAATCTCTTCATTATGCATTTCCGGTAGATCAACAAGATTATCTGTCATATCATCTGTCTCTTCCATTGGAATTTCTTCTCGTTGCTCTTTTCTTGAAAATTCTTCCAATGCATAATCCTCATCATCTCTTTTCTTGAAAATCTTGATTCTTTTTCCAGCAATAGGCACTCTAAGCACTGTCCCATCCAATTCACTCAGCTCATATGTTGCATTATCAAAGACATGTCTGACTATGTACGGCCCAAACCATCTTTTCACCATCTTCCGAAGTGCAGTATGCTGATTTTCAAGGCTGCTATCAAAGACCAATACCCAATCTCCCTCTTCTATTGCTCTAGGCTGCAAGCGATGCCTGCTGTCAAACCTTTCCTTATTCCTTAGTCTAGCAACCTTCAACCTGTCAATAGCTAGTTGAATATCCTCAGGTCTCCTCTCCAACTGTCGAATCCGAAGAGCTAAGAGCTCTTCTCTCATCAAATCCTCCTGCCAAGGTAAAACTGACCAAATCAAAGCACAAGTCTCAATCGGCATAACAGGTTTCTGACCATACATCAACTCTGCAAGCATATATCCTGTGGTAACACTATGAGTTGTACGATCAGCCCACAAAGCAAATGGTAGAAGTCTCGGCCATTCTCCAATCCGTCCTCTGCATGCTTTGGCTAATGCTTTCACTATCGGCGGATGCCCTCTTTCACTCTTTCCATTTCCCTCTGGATTGTATGCTGTTGTTAAAGCCAACTTGATTCCTAGCTGAGAGAAAAACTCCCTAGCTTCATCTGCATCCAATTCACCACGATCCGTAGTGATCTTACCCACACAACCATACCTGTAGAAAATTTCCTCCAATAAGAACTTACACACTGCACTAGTGGTCTTCGTTCTCAAAGATCTGCCCTCAACATGATTGGTAAGATCCTCTCTAGCCAAAACAATGTATCTCATCTGCCATAGACCCATAGGCATGGTAACCAAATCAACTACCCACTTATAATGAATGCATAGTGGATAGGTCGGATGAAGCTCATCTCGATGACGCACTACTGAATACATCTGGCAGTCTCTGCAAGTTTCAACAAAGTGAGAAACATCTCTATACATGCCTTTCCACCAATATTTCTCCTTGATTTTCTCATAAGTAGCCCATACTCCTCTATGACTAGCCCAAGGACTCTCATGAAACTCCCTCATCACCTGTAACTGTGTCTCTCTATCGCAGACAACCCGCAAAGGTAATCCGCCTCTTTTCTTCAGGTGCTTCCAAAGAAATCCGTCCTTGAGAAAATAACCATAGGCTTTCCTTATGATCTTCTTGAACTCTTCATCTGTCCATTCATCTCTTTTGCTTAGTGTACTAAGATACCTGCCAATCTGCAACCAATCTCCAACATAGAGTTCTTCTATGAAAGCCACAATATCATAGACATGACAAACATGATCAACCTTAGTGGTTGAAATTTTTGCATCATCCTCTTCTGCAAGTAGAGTCTCCTCATCATCATATCTGGTTCTAGACAACATATCTGCCACTGGATTATCTTTCCCTGCTATGTGTTTAAATTCCGGATTTAATGACTTGATGTATGCAATCCATCTCAACATAGCTATATCCGGAGTAGAGCAACTCGTGATCATACCAATCAATGGCAAGCAATCTGTCTCTACCACAACTGAAGCTCCAATAAAGTACTCCTTGTCACATTTGAGAGCCGTGACAATCCCCAATAACTCCCTCTTAATTTGCGGATATCTCCTCTGTCTCTCGTTTAGGACTTTCTCCCCAAACCGAATAGCATACCTATTTCCATCTGCATCATCTTGACCCACAGCCCAACCTATGCCAATTGGACTAGTGTCAACTGTCAATACAATAGGTCTTTCACAATTATAATCCGCTTTCCTGAGAGTAGGAGCATTCTGCAATAACTTCTTCAATTTCCGCATGGCTCTAGTGTGGCTCTCATTCCAATAGAATTTCTACCCCTTTCGAAGCAGCTGATACAATCAATCTGCTATGTGTGCAAAATGAGGTATCCAAATCATATAAAACACACAAGCACCAATGAATCTCCGTACCTCTGAAGTAGTAGAACAATACTCTGCAATCTTGCCTATAGCATTCACCTTATCAGGTGAGGGTTTCCTGCCATAATATCCATACATATGTCCAACAATGACAACCTCATTTACTCCAAAAACAGATTTTTGCCCTGAAAGTGTCAAGTTCACTTCTTCTAACCTGGCCAAAATCTTCTCGCATGCTGAAATATGATCAGCCACAAAGTATCTGCATCCCTGCTCATTTAGGCTCTCATTCTTCTCTTCTTCTGCACACCCCTTAATGGGCACATCATCCAAGAAAGGCATAGTAAGCTGAGATATGTAATCACGAAGGACCTTATGCATGGCATTCATCATATGCGCAACAGAATTAGTGGCACCTTGAGGCAAGGTACACGTCCTGACAAGCCCAATAGGAGTTCTCATAGTGGTTATGTCCCTGCTTTCCAAAGCCAGCTGAAACTTATCATATCCTGAATACAAATCACTCAAAGAATAGATGGCACGTCCAGCAAATGCCTCTGCAAACTCATCCACAACTGGACCTATACCAACATTCCTGATAGTAACTCTGTTCACTGGCTGCATGTCCTGAATAAATCGGAGAGTACCATTCTTCTTTGGAACTGTAAACCACCTGTTTGAGTATGGTGCAGATGAAGGCTCAAGGATTCCCATCCTGATTTTCTCATTCAATAAATCAATCAGCTTTGGCAAGTGTGCCTTAGGCACTGGAATAGGTCGGAGATTCCATGGAATATGAGGAATAGTAAAAATGACCATAGGAGCAACAATATCAGGATTCACACATCCAATCTCATGTGGAAAAAAAGCAAATCCCCTTCCATGACGCTCAAGCATCTCCTGAAAGCATTGCTTCTCTATGGGTAACAAGAAATCACCATTTCCAATTTTCAATTCAGCAAGAGTCTCTGCTGAAAATTTATGACCAATATGCTCCAGATTCCTCAAAATTTGCTGTTTAGCAGCCCTCTCTATTTGCTGATCACTGTCAGGTGGAAGCGGTACAACAACCGGCTTCACCTTCTTATCCACAGTTTTGTATTTCGTGTCAACCCTGGCTTCATTATGCTCTTCTGCATTACATAAACCTTGCTGTAAATCAGCAATTCTGCACTCCAATGGCTGAATATTCTCAGCCCTCTGCTCTATGGACTGCATAGAAACAGCCCCAAACTCTGAATGCTGAAATATTTCAGCAGTAAACTCTGTTGGCTGAAAATTTTCAGCCCTCTGTCTCTCTGAAAGCTGATCAAAACCAACTGGAAACTCTGTTTGCTGAATTTCTTCAGCACTCAACACTCTTTGCTGAGTTACCTCAGCCTCTGACTCAATCTGTGACATAAAATCTGCAATTTCATGAAACATGTCCACGGACTGCACTAATACATTACTGTGACAATTCAGCATATCAGTTTTCAGCATATCTCCCATCTCTGTCATCGTATCTGCACAAATCACACTGTCATACATCCCATCTATGTGCTCATCATCCTCCAAAATTCTTGCATTTTTCAAAATTTTCTCCTTCCTGCATATATAGTGCCTGGCAGCTCTAGGCAACCTAGAAGTCTTCTGATAACTCATCGAACTGTTTGCTGAAATCCCAACAAAACCGGAGGAGAAAACGCTGCTGCCAGGAGGCGAGAACTCCAATCTCTTCTCCTCTGTACCACTGTCGTCTCGCGAAACGGCGGTACCTAATGAAAACCCGAATCCCTCACAGTGGGCAAGGGTGCATCTCTGAGAGTATCCCTATTTCTAACATGGTTCACACATACAGTCATAAACTGAACTGCTCTCATACCATCTTTACTGCAAATCCGTGCATAAGCAGATCCATCATCCATGACCTTTGTTTCCATGCGCATCTCTGTAATGAATGGCTATCCAAGAATTATGGGATACGAGCATGAATCCTGCACATAGAAATGAAAATCCTCCTCTACATCACCAATAGAAACCCTGACACTAGGACAGGCAGCATACAAATCACCTGCAGTGTTATTGGCGGCTCTCATACGCCACCCATGCTCTACATCCATAGGCCATCTGTTACTCTCATAAACTCCACGAACTATGAGATTAATCTTTGAACCATGATCAACCAATGCAACATAAGGCACCTGTTTCTCTCCAATCTTTACCATCGTCTCTTAGTTGCCCTAGCCCAATGGCTCCGCGAAAAGTGACTACGCGGTATCATGACAGGCTCATCAATTTTAGCATAATGCATAGGCTGAACCCTCTTCTCTACCTGCGGAAAAACAGAAGCATTATCAACCATAACTTCATCCTCATCCTCATCCAACTCCCCAATCAAAACTCCCTGTGTATCAGTGGTAGCCAATGCATGTCTTTTCCTCTTCAGGACCTCCTGAAATTGATCCTGAAACTCTCTTTTTGAGATGCCCAAAATCTCAGAAATAGTGAAAGTCACCTCACTGCCAAGTATCTTATCATTAAAGATTTTCCTCATGTCTATAGATGTCTCAATATCGGACATCAATCTAAATCTTGGCTGCTTTCTCTCTCTAGGCTCTTGCCTCTTTTCTCTCTTTTGAGCATCCTCCATCTGTCGATCTGGCCCTGGTCTTGAAGACGGTCCTACAGTAGGTGGAGTAACAAACTCACCCCCTCTAGTCTTCTTAGCTGCACTTGGATTTTCTTCATTCCTCTTACGTTTCTCCTCAACAAATACATCTGCACCATGAGACTTAGCCAAATAAGCATAAATAGAATACCTATCAACAGGCGAGTCCCAACCTGTCTCTGATCTGATGCTAGATCCTGCACTAGTCAAAACAATTTGCTGAATTTTCCCCTTGTTTGCAGTCTCCATAGCATAAGTCCATAGTGCGGACTGAGTCTCTGATCCCTTCTCAATCTGTACTCCATATGCAGAAGCATCACCTCTAGCTGTCACATAAGAAGTACGCGCAGCCATGTCATCCACTAACTTCTTCATTCCACCTTTACCAAAGTTGATAGCAAGTGGAGCTCCTGTCTCAGTCAACCAAATCTTACCATCTTGTCCCCAATATACCAAATTCTGCCTCCTTGCATCCTGAAAAGATTCACAATCCCTGCAATGCTGATGGTCCGTACTATCGCACCAAATACATCTCCGATCTCTCCTAGGTGCACTAGGAGCACTCCTAGGTGCACTAGGAGCGCTAGAAGAAGTAGTAGGCGCAGTCAAAGCAAACTGCTCCTTCAACTTACCCACCAACTCCGCTTTGACTGACTCCAGTGTCAAATCTGTGATGCCTTTGATTATGTCATCAAGAGAGGTAGGCACCGATGGAGCGGATGGTTTTGGAGCAGAAGGTGTAGGCATCGGTCGTGGAACAGGAGGAATAGGTGGAGTGGAAATAGTAGGCACTGGCATAGGCCAAGAAACTGGCTGAGGAGGAGAAGAAATTACAGGGATAGAAGTAGGCATAGGAGCTGATGATGGTGTAGGTGTCATGGAACCATTCTGTAGGCGAGTCTTCCATATCCTCCTCTTGGTCAAAGTCGAGACTGCATCCTGAGCATCCTGCCAATCAGTTTTAAGACCCATAGGCTTCGTGCGATCTTCAAGAAGCTCACCCAATTCTTCTTGAAGAGCAGGATCTGCAGCTTGCAAGAAAAGCTCAACTTTTTCAACGTCCAATGCTCTTTGTTCAATGGCATCAAGCTAACTATACCTCTCTTCGAATTCTCGAATCAACTCCGAAGCAGTGAGACCTTTGTTTGGCATGTAGACCCACTCTCGGAATGACCGCCGAGTAGCCATACCAAAGTCCTCAAGGAAGTATTCTTCTTTCAAGGCCTTCTTAAAATCTTGCCAATGTGTATTTTGAATAAAAAGATTAGTCACTTTTGTCCTCAAAGTAGGTGTGACAAGACGAAGGAAGTACTTACTCATAAGTCCAGCAGGAACTCCAAAAAACCCCATCTTGATCTCATATGTCTTCAAATATGCTGAAACATTACGCCCGTCAAATAGCTTCTTCTCATTTTCAACTGCTTCAATAGCCTTAGTCGACGCTGTTTGCATTCTCCTGCTCCGAATAGAGTTGCCTTTGCTGAGACAACTGCTGTTGATGCAATTGTTGCTGCTGCTGCATATACAATTGTGTTTACTGATTTTGGAGCTGCATATACATGGACATATTCTGCAAAATCTGCTTTAGATCCTCCGTTGAAGTACTTGACGCAGCAGTCATTGATGGAACTGAAGTAGAGGCAGCTGGAATTGTAGAAGAAGCTGAAATAGAGGCTGAAGTATCTCCCATCCTGAAATTGCTGCGACGCTTTCACGTCGGGTTCACCAAAGATGTCGAAGGGTTTGTGAAAGCAAAGTCGCGTCTTCAGAAGACCTTGATATATGTCAAGATGGAAGATCAATCAAATGAATAATCCAATGTCATAATAACCATACAACAATTCCAGAACTCAATCAATAAATTCTGTTTAGGCTTCAGCATGTCATACAGGTAAATAAGTGATATTTGTGTAAGGAACGGCTTTCCAAGGGAGTTTGCAACACTTGTATTTGTCTGAAGTAAATTCAACACCATAGGAAAAGGCAAGCTAAAGTACCCTGTTCTGCAATTTTTCCTTTCAGACAGATTTCAGTTTATGTTCCAGGATAATAAGAAGGGAAAAGAGATTGGATACAAAGCATAGTTGTTATTAAGAAACTTCCCACGAGGTTATTATTTCACAAGTCCAGTTTGAGGAGGTTTGGGAGATTCTTCTCAAAAGATGAGGGGATGATTCCCTGCAAGTTATTGGCATGTAGATCCCATGATCTAAAATTCACTCTGCAGACAACGAATACATGCTCCTCTGCATTCCACTCCAGGCTTTGGGCACACCACATCAATTTCCTTAATGACAAGAGAGAGCTTGTTCAAGACCAGGAGCAGCAGCTCCCTTTCCAAGGGAGTTCAGTTGAATTTCAGGGCCTGAAGGTTCTCAAAAGTTCTGTTGGATCGAAAGGGAGACCACTCTCACCATCACTGATCTCAACAAGGTCCGATCCATAGCTTCCATTTTCAATGAAATCATGGACCATTGCGGCCAGATTGTGTTCACTATCAGTACTGCCATGTGCACCATGCGAAGCTAAATAGGCCTGCCCGTGCTTGTTCAAAACATCTCGATTGCTATTGCCCCTGTCTTCAATTTGTGCCATCGACTAGTAACACTTGATGATTTAGACTCTACTTCAAGTTTAATGCATCCTCTTCTCTGGCTATGGCTTTCACAAGTTTGTCAAACTTCGTTATCCTTCACCACAGCTTTAATCGAGTTTGCACTATCTTCCTTCCGACATCTCGTCTTCTGATTTCAGTCGTCATCTCTCGTGCCAATTGCTTGCCGTCCGCCTGACTATTAAGTTCGTTGTAGATAGTCACACCTTCGACTTTGTTTTCTTCAGCCTGTCAGTCTTCTTTTCATCAGCAACGTCATAGGAACATCTTCCTTACTACAAAGGTGTAGGTGGTCTTCATTCGTTGATCGTCACCGCAGTTGTTGCAGCATCATCCAATTGTCGCAAAATCTTCATCTTCGTCCCCAGCTTCTTTGCAACGTACTCTGATTCTTCCTTTACGTCCCTTCGGCTCTTATTGTTGGTGCAGTGATTCTTCTGCTGTCGACTTTTACTCTGTCTTCAGCACACAAGCCGATTGATGCAAAACAAAGGTGCGACCTGTCCTACTCCTTCCCGACGATTCCTTAATTAATCCCCCCCTCATTCCTTTCAGCAAGCCTACTCCTCCTCGCAGTCACTCTGAACGCAAAGCTCGCCCTGTAAATCCAGACGACGATCCTCTCCTTCCCACCTGAATCAAACGTCCCATGTTTTCTTCTCGTTAGAGCCTTTTCATCCCTTGTGAATCTCCGAAAATTGTCTATCTCCCTCCATCTCCCGTTGATCTCCTCCGAGTACAGGATTCCCTCTGATTTCCCATTTCCAGCGTAAAACTTCCCTGTCCAGCCGCAGAGTACCATCTATCTTCCTCCTTGATTGAAAAAGCTCCCTTCCCTGTTTTTCCTGCGTGTTTTTCCTCTTCCTCCTTCCTCTATTTTTCTCCTCATCCGTCTATTTTCTTCCTCTGTTCCCGTAATCATCTCCTTTTGGGCTCTCCTCTAATTAGCCACAGAGTATCATCTTTTTTTTCCCCCCTTTTCGATTCAAAACAAAGCTCTTTCCTTGCAAAGCCTACACGTGTTTTTCCCATAATCGAAAACCGTGTGATAAACGCCTATAAAAACATCTCCAAGAATCCATAGAAGCCTTGAAGAAACATCCAGACCCATAAACCCACTAACATATTACATTTCATTACCCTCTCCAACTTTCAAGATATACTACTCAAGCGTAAGATCAAAATGTTTCCCTCCTATCGTAAAGGTCACTGTGAGCATGGAAGAAACTTGATCACACTGAAGGCATTCGCACATCTTGCTAAGATACGCTTTGATAAGCTCTCCAGACTCATCATGGTTAATTGGTTCTGTGCCCATACTACTGCCATTTCACACATAGTACATCTAGTTGTAGATGTTGGAAACATCCTCACGAAGCCCATAATCGACATATCTTGAAATAAATGTAGCCCATGAGATGGCATCTCGAGTTACCAGTCTACCAAAACTCCTTATTCTTCTCCGTCTTCAGCATAGAATAAAAGAGCAAACATAACAACTAAGTATGTACAAAGTATCAAATCACACACACGACTTTTGGGTGGTTTTCACACCTCGAATGCGCAGCAATACGACAGCGTGTCTATAGTACAGACTACACGTGCTTATACAGGCGCTTCATAATTCAAATTTAAAAAATAAATTAAATATCTTTTAAAAAAAATTGACATTTTTTGTTTTCCGTTCGCGTCTATCAGTGCTTGTAAAAGCGTGTCTACCAGGGTGTCTATATGCGCGTGTATATGTGCGTCTATTGCGCGTCTATTTGTGCGTGTAAATTCGTTGATACACACCAATATAGACGCAAAATGGTAGACGCGCAAATAGATGGGCGGATAGACGCGCCCATAAGAATTTCTCTATATTCAAAAATCGCGTCTAAATGTGCTTCTATGAGGCCTTTTTGTCGTAGTGTGTATGCATCATTTGGGATGATGAGTGAGATCAAGGATCCCAATATGCTTATAGAATATGGAAAAAAGCACTTGCTTAGAAGTAGATCAATTCCAAAAATTGATCAATAGTATTTAAATGAGCTAGAGCATTAATTACCAGAAGAAGCTGGGCCATCTTCAAAGAGGCCATGAGTAGAGGAGTGACAAAGTGAGTTGTATATTTGTTATGTAAAATGTTTCTTCCAAAAATAGATAATTGATTAGTATTCATTTGTATCATAATTTCTACAAACACATCAAGTATTTATAAGGAATTGTTGGTTATGGATATCCAAGTTTTTCCTAGCCTTTGTCTAGTTTGTCACCACATAGTATGTTTGATTGATGCATGAGAATTCTCCCATGATTCTTTTCTTCTTTGTCCCTCCAAATGTTGCATTGCTTTGTTGTTTTTAGATGTTCTTAGTGATTCTTTTCTATTAGATCTATGTACAAGCTTTCTGTATGTACATTGGTGTAAATCTTTTAAACTATTGGCTTTCTCTACACCTCCACCATGTCTTGTATGACTGTAATTGCTGGTACATGCTTAAGAATGGGTTTTCTCCATACCTTGAGTTGACCACACTAATAAATGGGCATATTCCTTGGTGAACCAAGAGGTGTGGTTATATAATATGTGCTATCAAAGAATAAGAAAGAACGCCAAATTAATGCTTCATGCACCTATGATTAAGCAATTATCCTTTATCAAATATTATGAAGATAGCATGCCATGTAGTGGGTAGTGTGTTGATGTGTCCATGTGCTAACCATTGAATTTTTAAATTTGTCCAATGTTGTTTCAAAGTCCTAATAGTCATCTGAGTTTCATGATTTCATGTCGCAAAACTTAAAGATTGTATCTAAAGACTTCCAAACACTGGCCGCCTTGCATGATTGTACTTCACCACCGTCAATGTGGTCCACAATTGCATTGTGGATACACTTCTACTTATTGAATTTAATTCTTTGAGTGGAATGTTTTACTTGACTAGGACTATCTAAGGGTGGTGGAGATAAAAATCTCTGTGTTTTCAAACCCCCAACAGAGAGTTTGTTTGGCATGTCTCGACCATCCTTTGATCTTTTCTCGTCCCTTTTAATCTTCACATTTCCACCATGCAAACCAATGTCTGATAATGTCTTCTCAAGTCCTGTAATTGCCATGATCTACGTAGATCTAAGTCGCATTTTCCAAGCAAAACATATATGCAAGAAAAGTAATTTCTCAATGATCCTGCACAATCCATGCATTGTGTAGATATGAACTCAAGATAAGGGATTATTTAAAATTGCTCTCAAACTTGGATCTTTGAGTGCCTTTTTCCAATTCCTTTTTTAAGTTCCTTTGTAGCATGCATGGAATACATGCATAGGCTCTTCAAATTGGCCCCTTTTGAGACATTGTACATGCACTTTAGAGTCTTCAAATCACATGCTAGATGCCACTCTACTTTGAATCTTCCAAATCCTTCCATGTCCAAGGTTCTCCTGTTTCTTTGCTCACTAATTATTTGGAGTATATTTGTCGTGTGGAATATCCAATGCAAGGTTTCAAAATTCTCAGACATAACCTAGAATACACACATATTACAAGCATGTGACACAACAATAATATTTGCGAGAGTGGTGGTGAGGTTCGGTGAGGTCCAATACAACACCACGAGACGGGAAACACTCCGACATACGTTAATTTGTGGGTGGGTGGAGACTTTACGTACGTTAATTTTGCTACAATTTAAGAAAGAAAAAAAGAATGACAACAAAAACAAATCGTTTGTCATAATGTAGACAAAATGAAAAACAATGAAGGTCGTGATGTTCAAGAGATTGCAAGGCATATCTTAATCAGCGTGTCCCATGTCCTTGCTCTCAATGTAAGCTGGCAATTAGACGAAAACATCGATTGTTTAGAGAACACCTACGACACTTCGGCGAGTTTCAATCTGAGATCATTGATCAGGCGATCTCAGATTATGAGCAAATGGCAAGAAAAGTGTATATCAATCATGCATTGTATTCGCAAGCTAATTGAATACCATATACAAAAACATTGGGTGTGGCTGACAAATTTTCTATCCAGGAAGATGACATCTCGCCCCAAGGAGTGCATCCTTTGCGGCTAGTTAGAAGAGTTTGTGGGCATGCCATGGAAGGAGTACCTGATCCAATCCACCACTTGGAAGGTACTATCCAATCTATACCGTCAATACCAGAGGAGACATGCAGCCTTCCAGACTTACCTACAATCTTGGAGCTTGAGATGGAGGCAATGATCGATGCATTGATGCCCATGGATATCGAGACTTCTGATCCGCTTAGAGAAGAAGCATCAATACCATTATATGATGGGTGCCGAGTATCTCACCTGAAGACACTGCTTGCACTCATAAGTGTGCAAGCAAAATACAGGTGGAGTGATACAAGTGTGACCGATTTGTTCAGGTACCTTGTACGTATGCTTCGTTGATTTCTTTTTGGCACTATCATTAAAAACATTTGTACTTTTCCAAGGTGTTTTATGATTTTTTTCAGGTTACTAAAGTATCATATAATACCACTTGCAAATACCATGCCTGAGTCTCGTGATGATACACGACATGTTTTATGAAAGCTTAGCATGGACTACAACAGCATCCATGCATGTATCAACGATTGCATACTGTTTCGAGGAGAATACGAGACTATGGAGATATGTCCAAAGTGTGGTGCTCACAGGTATCGACAGGACTTGCAAGGGCAAACCATCCCTCAAAAAGTTCTTAGACACTTTTCGCTTATCCCTTACATAAACCACATGTTTCGTACGTTCAGCATGGCGAGCTTGACAACGTGGCATGCACAGAATAGGTCCAAAGATAGAGTTCAACAAATATCAGCAGATTCACGCGCATGGAGCCACATTGACTCTACTTTCCCAGGCTTTGCCAGAGAGGCAAGGAATCTTTGGCTCGGTCTTGCTATGGATGGCGTAAACCCATTCGGTCTACGCTCAACTTCTTACAGTGTGTGGCCTATAGTCCTTGTCAACTACAATATCCCTCTAAAGATTTCTATGAAGAAAGGACATCTCATCCTTAGCTTACTTGTTCCTGACCGCTACAAAGTAAAAAATATGGATGTGTATCTTCATCCATTATTCGATGAGCTTAAGATTTTGTGAGAGGAGGGGGTCACCGTGCAAGATATGAGCAAGTGCAATGGTCGACGGTCCACCAATATTCGAGCCATTCTCGTGTGAACCATGCATGACATTCCAGGATTTTGAGAGTGCTCAGGTAAGTAGGCTTCTGTTCTCATTGGTAATATCTATCATAGCTCGTTCAAGTTTATATTCACTGGATAGAGGTATTGGGACAAGTCTGGTTACCTCAGGTTATCATGCATGTTCATTGTGCGAGTCACAGTTAGACTCCCGAAGGTCACGAACCATGAAGAAGATGGTATATCAAGGACACATCGCTTTCTTGCCAGAGGGTCATGAACTCAGGGAAGGTTTTCTTGGACGACCTCCAGCACATATGAATGCCCAAAGCTGGTACGAGCTAAAAATGGTCCACACAGAGTCAAATCCAAACGGAATGCGACGGTTCTCAGTTTTCTACGAGTTGCCATATTGGACCCACTTAGAGATCAACCACTTGTTGGATCCCATGCATATTTTCAAGAATGTGGGCAGCTTCCTATGGGGCCACATCATAAGAAAGAGAGACACTGTAGGGGCACGAATGGATTTGAAGGAGGTAGGCAAGATGGAGACGCATTAGCCGCAGTCGAGTGCTGATGGTCACTTGCAGCTACCTCGCGCTTCTTGGGTTTTTTTCACTAAAGAAGAGCGCATTGTGAAGCAAATAGTCAATTCTATCCACACTCCAATGGGTATGATGCGTTCTCTCAGGTTTGCGTTTTCTAAAGACGACAAATTATCAGGGCTAAAATCCCATGATTGGCATAAGATATGTCAGGTTTGTACTACGAATGGATTGTAAGTGGCTGCATATTTTGCTATTTAGAGTGTAGTCATTGTTCATAATGCTTTCTTGTTTGTGGTAGTTTGTACTACCGATCGTGATCGCAAGATGCCTTACTCCAGAAATACGCGGGGCAATTTACAAGTTGTCAACTTTAGTGCAATGGATCTCACAAGAGGAGATTAAAACGTCCTCCATTGAATCAATGAGATAGGGGGAGCAGTGGAGATGGTCTGTCTCTTTGAGAAATACTTGCCTACCAGTATGCTCACAATAAAAATCCACCTTCGTGTGCATCTTGTAGATGAAGTGGAGATTGCTGAACGTATCCATATACGCGATGGATGTTCTTCTTGGAGCGCTTCATGAAAACCCTAAAAGGCTTTGTGTGACAACGAGCTCGGCCAGAAGGTAGCATGACTGAAGGTTGGTTGGTGTCTGAGGTGCTAGTGCATATTTCACAATGGCTACTAATGATGGATTCAGGCAACAATATGCTATGGTCACTGAAGGACAATGATATACTGACCGGAGATGTGGTGGTTGGAAATGGGGTAGAAAAAAGAATGGATGCTGCAATGGAGGAGAAACTAAATCGCTTTTATATGTTGCACCATGCCTCTATGGAGACATGGCTCGCTAGATACCAGCAAGCTAGGAAAGATTGAAAGGAAGTGCAATTTGAATTTTGACGTAGTACGGGCTATCGATCGATTCGATATCTCGAGGGCATGGAGGAGATACCACGGTTTATGCCAACACGATGGTTGCATAGAGCTTTGACCGCAGCTTCTCATGAAGGAGCAGATGTCTCAACCGGGGAGTGGGAATTCTCGAGGGAATGTAGTCTAAGGATGTAGTCCAAAGGTGATGACATGTTTAGGGTTTGTCGTATCTATATTTTATATGCGACAACTAATTGTGTTTCAATGTACAGTACAAAATATATAGTGCAGTGTGGTCGCGCGGACGACATTTTCGCGTGGAGCATATTGACAAAATGCACTCCACAACAGATTGTGGTATCATGGCAAGGTTCGAGCAAGAGAGCCGACGACGAGCAATGGATCCAAATACGGTTATAGATTAGATGGAGTATTTTGGGAACTTGCAAAGTATTGTCACGGTGGATTATCGTAGCTTCTCCATGATCCTATTCATTGTGCAGTTGTTCAAAGTGGTACTTGAAGGAGCTAGAGTGAAAGTTCGACGAGGTCCATCTGGATTTCTCGAAATAGATTTCGAAAAAAATGGACGTTTGCACAACACGTTTGTGTTGCCGACCCATTGTGAACAGGTGCATGAACTCATGTGTTTTTTAATTGTATTACAACATGGTATACGTCACAATAGTTAAATCTCTCTTGTACATGATTGTGAACATGTAATTTTCTATCCAAACCCACGATAACCTCGATGGTCATATGTTATACCTTTAGCTCCCCGAAGTGTGAGAATATATGATCAAAGTGATGTTCCCAGCATAGATGAGGACAATATGTAAATAGAGGGATCGATATTGCAAGGGACAGAGGCCACCAAAAGCTTGGAGTATGTAGAGGAGCCAACATCGGGTAACAATGATGGAAATACAGGAGTCCAAGAATTCTTTGAGAATGAGATGGACTCATCCTTTTGTGGTGACATATCTATCGACCTTCCAGTGTATGCGTAGTTGTGTCAGGAGATTGACATGGGACCATAGGGTACTTCATATGCTTGGAGCATCCACCTACTCAATTCGTTGACGAATCACTTATAAGGGTACATAAGATATGCATTTTAAGTAAGATCATTTTTTTAAGATTTATATTACCGTGCTTTGTATGATTTATATTCATTATGCTAACATCATTTTTTGTCTGTGCAGGTGACCTTTGTAGATATTTAGATCATTAAGATGAGTCGAGGGATGAGTGAGGAGGAGCTACAGTCTTCACACGTATGTCTCTAGATCAGATGATAGCATGATTCAGAGATATGGTGGACTAGGAGCTGTCTCGGATACCGTCACGCCGTTCTATTAGATCTACTTTGGCACACTCTGATGCTTCAGTTTCTAGCAGACGAGCTCGATGCTCCAGACTTGGGCCAGATGGAGGGAGTGGTTCAGGGGAATGCTACAGAGATCTGGATGCAATGAGCTCGCAGTCGGCTCAGGATACAGGTGCTACTCCTCACTCTTGTGGCAGTTTGAGAGAGCGTCGCTCAAGTGGTTGCTGTGGAGGTATGGACGTACTGTGTCTATTTTGTCGTTCTGCTGGAGTTGCGTCACCTTTAGGATTTGTCACACCTGTCGGGACGTCTACTCCAATCACTCCGACCGTCCGCAGGTCGCATCCTTTTGGGTGCTACTCCGATAGATACTACCTCGGTAGGTACACCAAATGTACAGGGGTCTCTTGGATATGCCCAGGAGAGTGGTCGCAGGTGGGAGAGGACCCATCTTAGGCATACCCCAAAGGGTTATGCCTACCTTATAGATGATAGGTCAGGATCCATCATCATGAATGATGAGAGGAGGAGGTTGATGCCTTGCATGAGAGAGTTGTGCCAATAAGTTTTTCAGTACATGCGTGCATACATGTCACACAGACGATTTGACGTAGGCAAGGCACTCAATAGTGGGGCTTCAAGCTTGGGGCTTCAAAGCCCGGGTGGCTAGATACATATGACTAGCACCGACTCAGGGAGAAGGCTACAGATTCTCCAGGACGTTGGAGACAGCAGCACGAGGCGGCAAGGGCATGACTAGAGACCGGAGTGGTCCATCATCTTGGGAGTGGCGACCACAGGACATATCTGGAGGATTTGTAAGTTTTTCTTTTTTTTTTTGCTTGCTTATTTTTTTGCAATATCCTTTGTACTGACAATTGTATTTCTAACAGTTCTGTTTTGTTTTTTTTACAGCACTCCATTACAAATCGTGATCCCACTGGCCTTGAGACTCGATATACAGAGAGGCACGATCTCACTGCATTGATCGACCAATTGTATGGAACACGGCGGCCTTGTAAGTCACTTGTCTTTCTTGTTCGTAGTTACTATGTTTTGCATTATTGTATGGTGGATAATGTGTAGTTGTTTCTTTTTTTGCAGAGTCCATTCAATGCTCATTGCAGCGGGACGAGGTTTCGGATAGCAAGGATCTATAGTTCACCCTTGGATCCCTAGAACTCACATACCCTTCTTTTTTGGTCATGTGATCTATGTAGACATTTTCTATGTAGTAGTAGTATCTTGCCATGATTGTATTGGTCACTTTCATTATGCGATCGTGTATTTATTGCATGTATTAGTGTTATGATTTAAGTACACTTTGCCTTTATTTACATGAGCATCGTACACATTACTGAAACTATTTTGTATGGCCCAAATAAAGCACATAGTGCTATATGTGGCTGCCCTGCCACAAATTTTTTTCCCCCCTGTTACTGTCGCTATTAGCATCGTAAATTTATTGCACGTATTACTATTAGCATCGCAAAATGTGTCATAAAGCATTGTTATCAACATTGTTATTTGCGTCTGTATTAGTGTTTGCAAATGCGACGGTGAAACCAACACAAATAGTGACATTGATAACGACGTTGATACCGACTGTTCTATGGCATTGCTAATAACGATGCTTTTTGCGACGACGGGGGCAAATTTATTTATAAACATTTTTGTCACTTTTAACATCGGTATAAGGCCTATATCTTGTAGTGTAAACCAGTTTGGATTGTGCTTTGAAATTGTTGGATTGAGTGCCCTATTCATCAGGGTGATGGTGACCCATTCTAGCTTTTTATCCTTCAGAATCTAGCACTCATTGAGCTTGAGTACAAATTTCAAGAGACCATCACATTCATCTAGAGTCATCTCAAATTATTGAATAGAGTATAACTATATGACCTCTAAGTTGTGAAATATATTGTTGTATTTGTTGTAAACCATCACCTTCCCTGTGCTAAATGATACATATCTTTGATATGAAATGGAGCTTCCAAGAGTTATCAAAATTGATCATTTACTTATTTTCACATTCTTTTGAGTGATGTTGGGTTCGGCAATATCGATCCTTGCAGGTTAGACTCCTTCAGCTTCCTGTAAAGAGATTTGTTAATAGTTGTGTATCCCCTGCTAGATATACATGCCTCGTCCAATAAAGCTTGCATATTACTTGAGCTAAGTTTACTCCCTCTCAGGAAAATCTCAATCTCCTATTGATCAATTGATGTGAACCCCCAATATTGTTTCTTTAAGCCTTGATTGATCTCTTTGTTTCTCCTCGAAAATAGTCTCCTTGTCTTGCCGTAACTGGTGCTTACATTGCTCTAATGTTTGCCTCAAAGAGGCATTCTCTTTCTCCAACAAATCTCTTTGTAGCTTGTGTACATTGCTAATGGCATCAAATGTTGAGTGTATCCTAAAAAGGAAATTACAACCATTTCCAATGAAGCTTACTAAGGATGTAACACTACAACAGAAACGAGGCATAGATGCGCATGTTAGACACGCAAAGTCGGGTGCATCTATCACAGCGTCTATAAGCGCGTGTAAACGTGCGTGTAAATAGACGCGACTTTTGCATCTATATTCCGCGCAAATAGACACGCTTATACATGCAAAAATAGACGCACACGTCAAAATTCAAATCATACTTAAATCATTTCTTTTCAAACACTGCCTTTTCTTTTCTACATTTTTTGCAGTTCTGAAGCTTGAGTTTGGCCGACATGCAGTCTCTTCATGCCTTACCTAGTCTCTTCATGCCTCACCTCTTCTTTCATTTCAAACACACAAGAAGGGAAAAAGAAAAGCCAAGGAGAGGAAGAAAGAGAGAACAAGAGAGAGGAGAACAAGAAGAAGCAGCAAGCAAGGAAGCAAGCATCAAGGGAGGGTAACTTACCAAGGGGAGGAAGAAGGAGAATGAAGAAGCGCCACCACCCACCACACCAAACACCCAAGGTGACTCTCTCTCTCTCTCTCTCTCTCTCTCTCTCTCTCTCTCTCTCTCTCTCTTTCTATCTTCCTCTCTCTGCTCTATCTGTGTATTTAGGATTTGTGATTCCATTATGTATTTCATTTTGTAAATCAATAATGGCGGTCGTCTGCTAAAATCAGCCGACCAAGCGCGTCTGATAGCGCGTCTACATCTCAGTGTAGACGCAGATATAGATGCAAAAAAAATTTCTCTGGGGGCGAGTCTTTAAGCGCGTGTGCGGGCGCATGTGCTTTGCAGTGTACACGCGAGGATACACGCGCTGATAGACGTCCACAAAGATGCAGGTATAGACGCGCACAGAGACGCAGGTATAGATGTTGTATGTAATATGTTTTATCTACACAGGGTAATATGATTTTTCTTGTGTACATGTGGAATCCTGGATCCTCCAGCACCCCATTCAACAAGGAGCAATTCATGGGGGAGATGACCAATTATCTTGGTCGCCCTCCCACTGCAGATGAGGTTTTCAGTGTGATGTCTGGGACACCTATCACATCTTTGCCTACACATGGATCAGCTGAGGTACATGGATCGGCCGAAGCACGTACATCTGCAGAGGCACGTGTATCGAGTGAGGTAGAGGGTAGTGCACGTCGAGGGAGGAGGGAGAGTGGTGCTGGAGGACGAGGAGGTCGAGGGCTTTGTGGGGGTTGCCTGGGTGGTGGCTCTCGATCACCCTCACCGGAAAATGAGAGAGGTGAGCCTCCACAAATGTATTACTCTATCACTGATGTTAGTGGTATCTTGCATGACTTCGAGGGGAGGGAAGTAATAGCCTACTTGAGGAGTGTCGTGCATGCCACATACAAAGATTGCATGATTCCCTTCAAGCACCAAAAAAATGGTTTGTGGCAAGAGGTGCTGTGAGCAGTACATAAAAGGTACCCTAATCCCAAGAATTCATGATTCTCAGATGATTGGGGACGGTCAAAGGTGAGAGACGCACTTCACAACAAGAGGTCTCACCTTATGACGCGCGCCAAGGAGTCATTGCGGAGACAAGAGCAGGGGCGCCCTGGATATGGCCAACCACCCAATTGCCACCGCAAGGAGTGGAAAGAGGCCAAGAAGAGAGCAATGGAGAAAATGACAAGTCGCCAGTATGCAGAGGCGCGACGTATCCAAATGGCAACCATGGGATCATCGCATTATGGATCGGGTGGCAGGGAGTCATGGGAGGCTGAGTTTGTAAGTATTATTTGATTTCTTTTTTAAATTAAATTTTGTAATTTTTTTCACTTCATTATGTAGTGTGCTTTAATATGTTGTATGTTCAAATTGTTTTATAGTTCCATATCGTTGGTAGGATGCCTACTCCTAGAGAGGTAGGCTACCATCGAGGTCATAACCAGGCGTCCACTTGGCAGTATTTCTACGAGGAGGGACTCATCACGGAGGAGCAATATAATCGCGCCATGAGGATTCCACCACCAAAAGAGGTATGTTTTATTTTTTATATGAAAAGTAAAGATAACTCTAATTTATTGTTTGTAATGGTATTTATATACTTTAATCCTTTGTGTATGCGAACCCTGATGCAGTTGAGGATAGCGAAGGGGGGACTAGCAGTAGCGGTGGCGGCAACGGCAGCGGCACAGGTAGCGGTGGTGGTAGCGATGATGATGCCTCTTCTAAGGAGATATAGAGGAGCCCCATGCATGCATGCCTTCCCTTGGCTTGTAATTTTCATTTTTGATATGTATTACTTTCAGCTAGTGCTTGCGACCATGATGTCACAAGCACTAGAACTCATAATGTAAAAACGTTTCATCTATATATATGAAATTTCGTGTGCTACATACATTGTTTTGTTTTTAGTATCCAATCTTCGAAATAATATTTCTCTATTTTTCCTAAGTCTACAATTTGATGTTGATGGGGGGAAAAAAACTAGAGAGCATGTGGCTTGCATGTGGCTTGCAAAGCCACATGCTCTCTGGTTTTTTTTCCATACCTCTGTTTTGCGCGTCTGTCAACGCGTCTAAATTGCAGGATAAATGCACGTCTATTCTCGTCAAAAACTTTCAGAGTAAACGCGGTTTTAGACGCGTAGATACACCGTGTATAAACGCACAATATGAATATATCCACTTTTTTATAAATATGATTATATATTTACGTAGCGTGTTTATACAAGCATCTATAGGCACATCTAAGTGTGCGTGTAACTCTGATCATAAACGTGCTTTTAGACGCGATTTTGTAGACGCGTTAATAAACGCGCCCGACACTTTTTTTCACAATTCAAATATTGCGTCTACAAGCGCGTCTATGGAGCCTTTTTGTTGTAGTGTAATATCCCTAAAGAGAGGCCTGAAGTTATGCAAAGGATCTTTTGGATATAGTTTCCCATCAGTCCATAGATCTATATTCCTTTTTCCTTGCAACCTACAAAGTTCTGTGGATGTAGAAGACATGAGACGTGGTTTGTTTTTCCTACTTAATGGCTCATACTTGTGATCAAGCTCGACATAGAGGTAATATGCCTCTCTCTTGTATCTCTTTGATGATGATCTAGACATCGTCATCACCTTTTGTGATGTTGATTCCACCCCAACCATCTCCATTCATGGTGTTAATTCTACCCTAGCCATCCCTGTTGATTCCACCCCTACCATCTATGTTTGTGATATTGATTTAGCTTCATCTATCCTTGTTTGCAATGTTTGTGAATTTTCTTTCAAAAAAATGAGAGAGAATACATGGAAAGCTTCCAAATATAATGTTGTGGGCACAGCTCAAGGCTTCACGTAGTCTTTTGGCTCATCTTTTGATAAAAAGAGACTACGTCATTAATTCCAATCGATTCATATACGAGCCTTCAAGTTTTGAGCATTGGGCATTTAATTCCAAGAACTGACCTCTAAACTCTTAATTTAAGGCTAATTGACAACTTAATGGCTATGGGTGAATTTGTGTATTTTTTTTAAAATTTAAAAAATATTAATTTTTTTGAAAAATTAGCCTTTTTTTAATGTTTTAGTTACCTCTCTCCATGTTGAGGTGGAATTTTTTACAAGGCCCAAACTTGAGTCCAAATGTCCCCTAACGAAACAGTCCCTAAAGAAGTAATTTGATTGGTTAATACTTGCTACCATTTGGTGTATAACCAGCCTAAAAGCAAAGATGGAAAATTCAACCCTTGTGGCATACTTGAGTGAGGAGAGAGTAAACACCGCATTGATCTCACCAGGGTACATTCTGATGGGGTATTCATGAATAGTGCCCTGTAGAGAAGATATTGTTTGATGGGTTGACATATAATTAATGATGAAGTGATAATTTTGCATGATGGCTAGACTTTAGTGTGCAAAATAAGGACATGTGTATCTATACACACACACAAAGTACTCTCATGTACATGACTCACTCACTCAAAAAGACTCATTAGATTTTTTCCATAGGTTTCTCTTGAAGTCCATCTCCTTAGGAGTGGAAAGGAAAATGGAGAAAGTGCTTGTGAGTGAGGTCAGTCAATTCAAGGTAGATGGGGATAGTGATGCCTTTGGTGGATGATGCGTATTATCATGACCGAGAATGAGACGGAATTAAGGAAAAAAGTGAAGAGCTACAAAAGGTGACGGGAAGAACATTTCCTACTTCATTGCCTCTCTCTCTCTCTCTCTCTCTCTCCACCTCCATAGAAATTAATCGAATTAGTTTGTAATTTGTGTACTCTCTCCTCTTGTCGCACATGGTGGGTTACGATAGAGCTGGACGGAGAGAGTCGCCTTACCAGTCGTAGGAGGCGAGCTACTTGAGACGACCTTTCAGGACCCTCCTCGCCGACCTTTTGCTGCGGCCAGCAGCGATCATTCAGTGAGTTTATTTTACAAGCTGAAGTTGAAGCTGAATTAGCTGTACGTGGATGAGTTTCTATTTTACAAGCTGATGCTTGCTGATCGCTTTGCAGTTTACCTCGTTCTTCTAGGCCAGCTCCCATGGCCCCAGCTCCAGTGGAGCTCAATATAGAGCGGGCTAGAAAAGAGCTTGGAGTTGATTGCGCCAATCACTACAACTTTGCGGTGACTGGGCAAAGCGGCGTGGGCAAATCTTCCTTCATCAATGGAATCCGATCCGTCCCCGACAACCGTCCAGGTATATATAGTATATAAGACGCTCAGGATCGACCATCCATATTCCATGCATGAGCAGCTCCTGTATTCCTAGCTCTACCATGCATCCTGGCTGTCGATATCTCATATATACTAGCTAGTCCGCCAAATTAATTGCCGCTAAGCAGCCGATCTCCTACCACCTGTAATAAAGCTTGCAAGGCGGTAATTATTATTCTGCTTTGGTAGGTGCGGCACCCGTCGGACAGACAGAATGCACACAAGTAGTGAAGAGCTACCCCCACCCAAAGGCGCCTCACATGGTATTCTGGGATTTTCCTGGCGTTGGCACAAAATCTCATCCCGCAGCCACTTACTTCTCCGACAAGAAGCTTTATGCTTTTGATGCCATCCTCATCCTCACCAGTGATCGCTTCCTGGAAGTGGACCTCGAGATCGTGAAGGCGGCCCTTCAATATGGGAGACCTTGTGCATTTGTGCGCACCAAATGCGATATTGCTGTCAGCAATGTACTCACCAATGCCACGACTGAGATGCACGCCATTGAAGCAAGCATGAGGCTCCGCAAGGATGTGGAGAATAGCTTCCTGAGCAGCCTCAAACAAGTGGGACTTGCTGACCATGCTAACAGAATCCCTCTTTTCTTCATCTCTAACAAGTCCTTCACCAAGAAAAGTGCGTATTGGGTCACAATTGATGACGACCATGCTCCTCCAAAGTGGGACACAAGTCTCCTCTCTATGGATGAAAGCAACCTATTGAAGTTTTTGATGGATTCTGCAAAGACACGAGTAGCCCCTCAGAGGAATGCATAGTAGCCCCATAGAGTGCACAATAGAAGAATCCTACATCAATTGTGCCTAAATGTATGGATTTATATATTGGACATATAAATTAAATGGGCTCCTTTTGTGTACGTATAACAAGGTGACAATTCTGCACCAAAGGGTATTGTAACGTCGTGATTAATCATTCACACGAGGAGTTCCTAGAGTACATCAAAATATAGGAGATAGCTTGTCAATGTGTGAACCCACTCATCATCACTCGCGTTTATTAAAAACCACTCCTTATGAACCAAATTAATGAAATATTTCTGCTTCTCCAAAATTTATGTTATGATCTCAGACTGGCTTTAGCCCTCAAATGATCACTGTAACAACCTTCCTATGCCATCAAGGTAGATTTAGATCCACTGCCTCCACTTTCAGATGGAGATATGCTTGCTTTGCTAGTAATGAGAGACTTTTCGTCGTTTCTCATGCCACTAATTTAGGTTTGCATCATTGAGGACATCTCCAAGTGAACCTTGATGGGAATATTATTTCTTTGTTTGTAAAAGTGTTATAACCCACTCCATTCTTTTAATTCTCAAAGAGGATGATAAATAGTCAAACCTTGACTAACCACAACCATGTGGACAAGTACATTTGTAAAACCAAATGATTACTCATTTGTAAGACTAGATGATTATGCACATAAAAGTTTATTAATTTTGAAGAATAATCTAAACTTTTCATTGGCATATTATATTCTTAGTAGCTCTTTTATCATCATGACAAATCGACAAAATAGCAAGATTATGCACATTGCCTTTTGTTAACTTTGAGAAAAATAATGTGAACTTTCCATGGGTATGTATTCCTAATGGGTCATGGCATATTAGAATTGCTATGTGTTTCTCACATGCGAGAAAATCCTATTTGGTGAGTATAATTCTAGAAAGAGTGGGTATTTGAATGGCATTCTATCACTTTGCACCCTAGGAGTGCAGATTTGAGCCCACCACTTTCACTTCGAAAGGTTTCAGGTTTGCCTCACTCATCAAGGACATCTTCTAGTGTACATCTATGGGAATAATATTTCTTTGTTTTCAAAAGTGTTATGAACCGACGTCCTACTCCTCTTTTTCTACAAAAGAATGATAAATAGTAAAACGAGGTGCACATTGAAGTTTGGTAACTTTGAAGAATAATGTAAACTTTCCGTTGGCATATATTCTTCAGAAGCTCTTTTATAGTCATCACAAATTCACAAAATAGCATGATTCTGGGCATTGCTTTTTGTTAACTTTAAATTAACATGTGAACTTTCCATGGGCACATATTCCTAATAGTCATGGCATATTAGAATTGCCTTGTGTTTATCGCATGCAGGAGAATCCTATTTGGCAAGTATAATTCTAAAAATAAGGCTCTCCCTCGCAGCTCCACCATTTCCTTTTTGTTTACAAGAACGGGTGTTTAAATAGCATTCTATCACTTTCCACCATAAGAGTACATATATTTGAACTCACCACTTTTACTTGGGAAGGTGTATGCAACACTATAAAAAATATAATAGAAATGGAAACCAAAAAGTATCATTTCGTATAACACTCTAAATGGCACTTTTAGGATGCAATTTCTACACCTACCAATCTTTTATAACTGTCATTTATTACTACCTACATGATCTATCATTTTCTTTTCAAATTATTCTTACCAATTTGATGATATTTTCTATTTTTAAAATACTATTAAAGTTGCAATTTCTACACCTACTGTTATTTAAAAGTTACCATTTATGATTGCCTCCATTTTGATCATTTTTTATGTCTTTCTTTAAATCATTATATGTGACATCATTGATATCATATTTTATATTAAAGGTACCATTTTTTGTGATGTCTATCTTTTTTTACAAGATATGATGAAAATAACATGCTAAAGTAGTGCCATATACTTATAGAATTACACCTTTGTCAATCTATTTTCACATATGCCATTCTTAGGACAATATATACCATAGTCACATGGAATACTCCATTCATTACATAAGAAATAACACAAAATATTGTAACACATAGTAACAATAAACCTATTATGAAATACTTTTCAAAAATATTATTTTAGATTTAGATATAAAAAATAATGTATAATATTACATTGAATCAACATTAAATAATTGAAAGGTGATATATTAATACAATGCCTTCTTGTAAGATTCAAACTCTTTATTGTCCCAAAGCTAGATCCAAACTCGTATATGAACAATATTACGGGATATTCATGCATTGCATTAGCTATTTGCATTGTGGGAATTATGGCAAGCAAGACCGAGTTTGCACTTGAATGTAGCCAACCCTCTTAGTGAGATTTTTACATTGTGGAAATCGTGGCAGCCAAGACCAAGTTTACACTTGGATATAGCAACCCTCTTGGTTATTTCTTTGCATTGGGCATGTTTTGTGGTTTAAACATGTGAAGAGAGGAAGGTTATTTTTTTCCTTCCATTCCTTGATGTGATAGATACCTAGTGTGTTAGTGGGAACCAATTTATGTATGCAAATGATGTGCTGACATTAGGAATATGTGCATTACTCCATTATGATATCGGTCTCTCTCTCTCTCTGTCTCTCTCTAGTGGGGAGTGGATAGATATCTAGATATGGCATCTGAAGATATATGAATGGACACATTTCAATGAGACCTCTTACGAGAGGACCAAGCAAAACATCAAAGAAAGGGAGCAAATGGAAAACTTGCTTATTACAGTATGCATATCTATCCTTCATGTTGGGAATCCTACATGCAGGCAGAGGCACACACACAGCCATACATAGCCAATCCGCTCTCAATGGTATTTAGATGGAGTATTGCACGACTTCGAACTTGATCACATACTTTATTGATTGAGACAGGTGCATGAAGTGGACATGCAAGAGAGACGAGGTTATACAAGATGTGTGGACTACAGAGTGTAGAGTCAGAGGAGCATATGATTAAGACATGCTTGGCATATACACGCATGCATGCTAACTTTGATATCCCTTTACAAGGGCCACTTCACCAGTTTCTGACTGCTACTCCTATATCGAAGTTAGGGGCTCTCATCACCCGCATGTTACGCTTTCGAGAGAACCACGCTGCATAGATCGTTCTTTCACTGTAGCTACCCTTTCCTACCACAGGGGAGGAGAATCATTTTATATGTGGAAAGGTCCCATGGGTCATAATTTGGCCTTCCATGGACGATAATAAACTACTCTACTCTACTCTTTGTCTCTGTGTCTCTGTGGGTTTTTTCATGGTGTCCGAAGCTACATCAAAATCTCTAAGTACTATTGTCTTGGATATCCATGTGTGTAGTTTTATCTTGATTTCTTATTTTCTATTTAGAACTACATCAAGTTTCTATCCCAATAGTTATGTGTTACCTCGCATGGTCACTCATGGATATATGTATGTATCATGTGGGTTCAAAATAGGGGATTTTTAAAATACCATTTTTATGTATTTTTTACATATAGAAGGGGGTAATATAAAGGGGATATTTACAAATTGAATAAAAAAGGATTGTGTTTTATTCATAGAAAATCTTTAGATAAGGATATTTATAAATAGGCCTTAAACGCATGTGATCTAGATAATCTATATATAGTAAACCCCTTGAGCATGTTACTATTAGTTTTCATAGCCATCACCTTCCAAAAATTACACAAATGAAGGGGGAAATCAAAACTTTGATAGTAGCACCAATGGAATTGGGTATCTCATTGAGAATCCCATATTAATTATTGCAACATCCCACTTATGGTTCAAATGTTGACATCTACCCTACTTATGGTACAAATATTGTAGGGTGCTAAGGTTAAATCCTACATGTTCGTCCAAAACTTTTGCTATTCTTGGAAAATTGTATACTCAATTGGGGTTTAGTGTGAAATTTTGATGATTTATATCAATCCATTTCTCTAGAAGATACAACATTTTAGGATTAGTCCTTTGAGGGTAGATTCAAATTCACTACCTCCACTTTGAGAGAAAGATATGCTTCTTTTGTAATAATGAGGGACTTTTCATTATTTTCATGCCACTTCAAGTTTGCATTGTTGAAGAGATTTTGTTGTGTACGCCAATGGGAATAATATATTTTTTCTAAAAGTGTTATGATCTTCTTCATTTTTTCTCAAAGGATGATAAATAATCTAACCTAAATTAATGATCACCATGTGGACAAGCATATTCATAAAACTAGATGATTATGTACATTGAATTGTGTTAGCTTTGGAAAATTATGAAACTTCCCATTGCCATATATGGGTGGTTGAATGATCAAGGTGATCAATTTTGGAGACTTTGACCTGGGTCAAGGTACATGTGGCATTCAAAAAGTATTGCATATCACTATTGGTTAGTGCCACTATGCACCTTAATTGAGGTCTAGCACGTTGCTAGGTTTGTCCAACTTAGCACCATGAAGGACTTGAATCCATGTCTAGGTCAACAGCATGAAGAAGGACCTTGTGTTGAAGCCAATCAAAACCAACCATGATGTGCATGGATTTTAAAAATAAATGATTTTTAAAAGTAGAAATGATCATTAATCCTAACTTGTTGATACCTTATTTTAGATATGTCAAAGAAAATCCCAGTCATTTACACATTGATCAAGGTTCTAATTAATCTTATACATTTGTACCTCATTTGAGTTTTATGGATGCTGCAAGCATGATATACGTATACATATACATATACATATACATATACATATACATATACATATACATATACATATACATATACATATACATATACACATACATACATGCATACACACATATGTATGTATGTATGTATGTATGTACGTATGTATGTATGTACGTATGTACGTACGTATGTATGTCCTACTTCATCGTGACCATTCATTGTCTCAATTGATGTATTAAAGGATCTGAATCATTCCTAACTTGGTCAAGGTATAGAAAAATCTCAACCATACATACTTCAATCGAGGTACTCAAATTAGATCCACACAATCCACATGGTTTGTCTTAAATTTATCCTAATCAAAATGATTGGTTCATTTTCAGAATAACCTATCCCTAAAACCTTGATTGATGTAGTATAAGAGGGGGAAGTTCTTTTTTTATTTTTCCATTTTCATCCTTCTCTCGTCCCGGAGCTTCTCCTCCTTCATTAGCGGCTTATGTTGCAACTTGAAGGAGCATTCATGCAAGGCAATGAAAAGAGGCCATAGACTTTTCCAACAATGGCATAGTAATTGCAAGGTAGCATATTAGTCAAAGATTATGTTAGAAGGACTTTATGGTTGCAAGGAGATTGCAAGCTATAGAAGGATGAAGAACAAAGTGCCAGAACCTGAGACTTCCACTCTCTTGAAGTTCTCTCTTCAGTCAGATTTCTCCTTTGCCTTCTTTGGCTATTTTTACTACCCTTGAGTTGTCCTCCCATTGGTATTAACACTATATTAGGGAATTTGGGAATTTCCATGCCCTTTGGGAATCCCCAATAGTTTTATTATTCGACCACATGGTCAAATCTTGTTGTCTTACTGAAAGGTGGAGTTTACCATAAATGCTATATAAGCTACCTTTTCAAATTTCATATGGATCAAGATTTAGCCATGTGGTCAAATATTTATCACTTATTTTAAATTGGGACTTGGAAAATTTCCAAATTCTTTAATATGGTGTTTATTCTTGGTTCATCCCATTTCTCTTGATGTTGTATCCTTATGCCTTCCTCTATTCTTCTTCTTCCACCTGTCTGTTTGGGCCTAAACACCCTTTGAGACCTAATAATTTTCCCAACATCTCCTACTATTGTATATCACTACTGAGAATATCCAAGTTAGTCCAATTCATTGATATGTATTTCTTCTAAGTAGCTGTTTACTAAGATATATTCTATGTTACAATGTATGTAGTTACATTTTTGTACATATGTTATTGGAATATATGAGCATATGTTTTTTGCACGAATTGATTGTATTTTAGAATGGTATTCATTGATGTCCGTACGCTAGGTAGTTCAGTTGAAAGTGTCAACATACCCTTGTGTGAGGTCCTGGTATAGAAAGGCTTATATATTCCACACACATACACCACAAGGTTATCCACCTCCTGCCATAGGACACAAGGACGAGGATAAAATCGAGGAGGTCGAGCAAGATATTGTCACTCCCTAAATAAAAAAATGGTTTTTTTAATGTAGGAAGGCCATTAGAGATCCAACAATATGACACCAAAAGCAATAGAGGTAGGAGCAGACTCAATTGCTAGCTATCAACATGTGAAAATCAAATAGCTGAGCCACAAGTCAACGTAGTTACACAATGGAGAATGAAAACCAAAAGTAAAGTTGGCAAGTACACATAAGCCTCTTGGGCTAAATAAGAAAAGGTCCATCAACAAGTGGCTGCATAGACGAGAAAAGAGCCAGCGTAGTACTGAAAGATCTGTTGCCATTGTGCTACCAGTACCGGCCTCCAAACTTGAAGGAACAAAAGGGACTATAGGAGTATCAACATCACAACAAAAATTGCAACTAGTTTTAGATACAACTCAAGGTATAGAAATAGACAATATAGCAAAAACTACAACTGATCTTGGAGTAGCGGAGTACCCTTGAGTTGAAACCGGTTGTAGCAGCAACTATTGGAGTAATGCCAATGATGCCATGAGTGCTATCAACTCTTGATTCCCCCATTAGGAAAAAAATGAACTCACAAATGGGCCTTTTAGCCCCCCTCTCTCCTCCTTAAAACAAGGAAAAGAGAAGAGAAGAATAGTAAAATAATCCTCCTCTCTCCACTTTTGCAATCTCTTTTTTCCTTTTTTATATTATCTACAAAGATATACTTAGATCCCTTCTCTCTCCTCATTCAAGAAGTTTTTTTCAACCATATATTAAAAAAGGAGTTAGTTACGGGAGTGTGGTGCTTCGCTTTCAATGCAAAATGATTAGTAGTACGAGGTAATTGATTTTTTAATCAAGAACAAGGAAAATGAAATTTCAAAAGTTCCTTTTAAGATATTTTAGGGATTTTTTATATTCTAGCTTGGTAAAAAAACAAACCAACTAGTCAAATTTGGTGTGTTTTGAAGATGTTTTTGGAGGTAAAATAGAAATATCTAAAATACAAAAAGTCCTGGACATCCCTACCCTCTGAGCTATTTTCCCCCATATCTATACTCTCTCATGGCTCTATTGTGACCTCTTCTTTGTGTTTATGCAACCTTCATTAACAGAGTGAATTACTTACACCCTCCTTTCCCTTTGTGTGCCTCTCTGTGCATCTCCACTCTACCTCATGTGACAACTAAGTAGGCTCTCCATTTCGATTAATAGTAAAATGAATATAAGAAAGAAGGAGCTATATATTGAGGTAGAGATAAAATATGCCCCATTTTTCAAAAGAACCCATCGTACCAGTGTCAACCCTCAAGTTTTGTAGAGTTACAGGCAAATGGGATTGAAACATGTGGATTTGTGGGTTGATGGGGGAATCTACCCAATTGACCCCTTAAACAATAGACCTCCAACTTTCTCAGGAATCCAAATTTGCTGAAGTATATGTGCGAGGGTGAAAATGGGTTACTTGGTTATACTATGCCGCTCAATGATCACGTGTTCAAAGTATTTACAACTTGCCAAGCAACCATTAAAAATTTCCATGATGTGATTACTACCCATCAACTTCATATACAATAGCTCATAGGACAAGTGGTACAGCTGAATGACACTATAATTCAACAAAACAATCAAAATAATGTTGGATTTTGAAGGTGATTAATCATTCACACGAGAAGTTTGTAGAGTACATCAAAATATAGGAGATAGCTTGTCAATGTGTGAGCCCACTCATCATCACTCACATTTATTAAAAACCACTCCTTATGAACCAAATTAATGAAATATTTTTGCTTCTCAAAAATTTATGTTATGATCTCAAACTGGCTTTAGCCCTCAAGTGATAACTGTAACAACCTTCCTATGCCATCAAGGTAGATTTAGATCCACTGCCTCCACTTTTAGATGGAGATATGCTTGCTTTGCTAGTAACTAGATACTTTTCGTCGTTTCTCATGCCACTATTTTAGGTTTGCATCATTGAGGACATCTCCAAGTGAACCTTGATGGGAATATTATTTCATTGTTTGTAAAAGTGTTATAACACACTCCATTCTTTTAATTCTCAGAGAGGATGATAAATAGTCAAACCTCAACTAACAAGGACCATGTGAACAAGTACATTTGTAAAACCAAATGATTACGCATTTGTAAGACCAGATGATTATGCATATCGAAGTTTATTAACTTTGAAGAATAATCTAAACTTTTCATTGGCATATTATATTCTTAGTAGCTCTTTTATCATCATGACAAATCGACAAAATAGCAAGATTATGCACATTTCTTTTTGTTAACTTTTAGAAAAATAATGTGAACTTTCCATGGGTATGTATTCCTAATGGATCATGGCATATTAGAATTGCTATGTGTTTCTCACATGCGAGAAAATCCTATTTGGTGAGTATAACTCTAGAAAGAGTGGGTATTTGAATGACATTCTATCACTTTGCACCATAGGAGTGTAGATTTGAGCTCACCACTTTCACTTCGAAAGGTTTCACGTTTGCCTCACTCATCAAGGACATCTTCTAGTGTACATCTATGCGAATAATATTTCTTTGTTTTCAAAAGTGTTATGAACCAATCTACTCCTCTTTTTCTACAAAAGAATGATAAATAGTAAAACGAGGACCGTATGGACAAGTATATTCATAAAACAAGATGATTATGCACATTGAAGGTTGGTAACTTTGAAGAATAATGTAAACTTTCCATTGGCATATATTCTTTAGAAGCTCTTGTATAGTCATGACAAATTCACAAAATAGCATGATTGTGCGCATTGCTTTTTGTTAACTTTAAATTAACATGTGAATTTTCCATGGGCACATATTCCTAATAGTCATTGCATATTAGAATTGCCTTGTGTTTATCGCATGCAAGAAAATCCTATTTGGCAAGTATAATTCTAAAAATAAGGCTCTCCCTTGAAGCTCCACCATTTCCTTTTTGTTTAAATAGCATTATATCACTTTCCACCATAAGAGTACATATATTTGAACTCACAACTTTTACTTGGGAAGGTGTATGCAACACTATAAAAAATATAATAGAAATGGAAACCAAAAAGTACCATTTCGTATAACACTATAAATGGCACTTTTAGGATGCAATTTCTACACCTACCAATCTTTTATAACTGTCATTTATTACTACCTACATGATCTATCATTTTCTTTTCAAATTATTTTTACCAATTTGATGATATTTTATTTTTTTTAATACTTAAGTTGCAATTTCTACACCTACCATTCTTTAAAAGTCACCATTTATGATCATTTTTTATGTCTTTCTTTAAATCATTTTATGTGACATTATTGATATCATATTTTATATTAAAGGTACCATTTTCTGTGATGTCTATCTTTTTTTACAAGATATGATGAAAATAACATGCTAAAGTAGTGCCATATACTTATAAAATTACACCTTTGTCAATCTATTTTCACATATGCCATTCTTAGGACAATATATACGATAGTCACATGGAATACTCCATTCATTACATAAGAAATAATACAAAATATTGTAACACATAGTAACAATAAACCTATTATGAAATAGATTTGAAAATATTATTTTAGATTTAAATATGAAAAATTAATGTATAATATTACATTGAATCAACATTAAATAATTGAAAAGTGATATATTAATACAATGCCTTCTTGTAAGATTCAAACTCTTTATTGTCCCAAAGCTAGATCCAAACTCATATGAGAACAATATTACGGGATATTCGTGCATTGCATTAGCTATTCGCATTGTGGGAATTATGGCAAGATAGACCAAGTTTGCACTTGGATGTAGCCAACCCTCTTAGTGAGATTTTTACATTGTGGGAATTGTGGTAGCCAAGACCAAGTTTACACTTGGATATAGCACCTCTTGGTTATTTCTTTGCATTGGTCATGTTTTGTGGTTTAAACATGTGAAGAGAGGAAGGTTATTTTTTTCCTTCCATTCCTTGATGTGATAGATACCTAGTGTGTTAGTGGGAACCAATTTATGTATGCAAATAATGTGCTGACATTAGGAATATTTGCATTACTCCTTTATGATCCCTCTCTCTCTCTCTCTCTCTCTCTCTCTCTCTCTCTCTCTCTCTCTCTCTCTCTCTCTCTCTCTCTCTCTCTCTATGTGTGTGTGTGTGTGTGTGTGTGTGTGTCTCACTGGTGGTGGGGAGTGGATAGATATCCAGATATGGCATCCGAAGATATATGCATGGACACATTTCAATCATACCTCTTACGAGAGTACCAAGCAAAACATCAAAGAAAGGGAGCTAATTGAAAACTTGCTTATTACAGTATGCATATCTATCCTTCATGTTGGGAATCCTACATGCAGGCAGAGGCACACACACAGCCATACATAGCCAATCCGCTCTCAATGGTATTTAGATGGAGTATTGCACGACTTCGAACTCGATCACATACTTTATTGATCAAGACAAGTGCATGAAGTGGATTCTCTCTTGATTCGGATTTCTCCTTTGCCTTCTTTGGATATTTTTACTACCCTTGAGTTGTCCTACCACTGGTATTAACACTATATTAGGGAATTTGGGAATTTCCATGCCCTTTGGGAGCCCCCAATACCTTTATTATTTGACCACATGGTCAAATCTTGTTGTCTTATTTAAAGGCGGAGTTTACCCTAAATACTATATAAGCTACCTTTCCAAATTTGACCACATGGTCAAATCTTGTTGTCTTATTTAAAGGCTGAGTTTACCCTAAATACTATATAAGCTACCTTTCCAAATTTCACTTTCTGATATGGATCAAGATTTAGCCATGTGATCAAATATTTATCACTTATTTGAAATTGGGACTTGGAAATTTTCCAAATTCTTTAATATGGTGTTTATTCTTGGTTCATCCCATTTCTCTTGATGTTGTATCCTTATGCCTTCCTCTATTCTTCTTCTTCCATCCCTCTGTTTGGGCCTAAACACTGTTTGAGACCTAATAATTTTCCCAACATCTCCTACTATTGTATATCACTACTGAGAATAGCCAAGTTAGTCCAATTCATCGATATGTATTTCTTCTAAGTAGCTGTTTACTAAGATATATTCTATGTTACAATGTATGTAGTTACATTTTTGTACATATGTTATTGGAATATATGAGCATTTATTTTTTGCACGAGTTAACTATAGCTTAGAATGGTATTCATTGATGTCCGTATGCTAGGTAGTTAAGTTGAAAGTGTCAACATACCCTTGTGTGAGGTCTAGATATAGAAAGGCTTTACTACTCTACAGAATTGGTGCAACTTGTTTACACCTAGCAACGACACACATACACCACAAGGTTATCCACCTCCTAGCATAGGACGTGAGGACGACTTCAAGCTCAAGTAAAATGGGCCGATCTGGTTGGATTACCTTTAGCAGGTAGTCCCTGAATGAAGAGATGAGACCCAACAAATATCCTAATGGTTTGTAATAGAAATAGGATCCCATGGATTTTGGGTGTCAAATGCCTTAGAAATTGCATGAGTGGAGGTCAAAATCCTTGACCTAGTAAGTAGGCTAGTTTCCTTTCATCTTCATAAGTTGGGGGGAATCAAGAGTTGATAGCATGCATGGCATCATGGGCATTACTCCAATAGTTGTTGTTACAACCGGTTTCAACTCAAGGGTACTCTGGTACTCCAAGATCAATTGTCGTGTCTCTACATTGTCTATTGCTATACCCTTGAGTTGTCTCCGAAGCCAGTTGCAATTTTTTCTATGGTGTTGATACTCCTGTAGTCCCTTTTGTTCCTGCAAGTTTGGAGGCTGGTACTGGTAGCACGATGGCAACAGATCTTTTAGTATTGTGCTAGCTATTTTGCCATCCATGCGGCCACTTGTTGATGGACCTTTTCTTATTTATGGTTGCTGAAGGATGATGATAGACTAACCGAAGATGTGGTGGTTGGAAATGGGGTAGAAAAAATAATGGATGCTACAATGGAGGAGAAGGTGAATCGCTTTTGTATGTTGAACCATGCCTCTATGGAGACGTGGCTCGCCAAGTACCAGATCGCTAGGCAAGATCGGGAGGAAGCGTGATTTGAATTTTGACATAGTACGTGTCATCGACCAACTCGATATCCCGAGGGCATGGAGGAGATGCTGCAGTTCATGTCAACGCGATGGTTTCATGGAGCTTTGACTGCAGCATCTCGCGAAGGGGCAGAGATCTCAATGGAGGAGTGGGAATTTTCAAGGGGATGTAGTCCAAAGGTGATGAGGTGTTTAGGATTTGTCGTATCTATATTTTATATGTGACATCTAATTTGAGTGTTTCAATGTACAGTACAATATATATAGTGTAGCATGGTTGCACGGACGGCATTTTCGCGTGGAGCGTATTGACAAAATGCACTCCACAATGGATTGCGATATCATGGCAAGGTTCGAGAAGGAGAGCTGGCGACGAGCAATGGATCCAAACACGGTTATAGATGAGATGGAGTATTTTGGGAACTTGCAAAGTATTGTTATGGTGGATTACCTTAGCTTCTCCATGATATTATTTGATGTACAGTGGTTCCAAGTGGTACTTGAAGGAGCTGAAGCAATAGTTTGCGACGAGGTCCATCTAGATTTCTCGAAATAGATTTCGAAAAAAAATGGACGTATTTGCGAGACATCTTTGTGTTGCCAGCCCATTGTGAACAGGTGCATGAACTCGTTTGTTTGTTAATTGTATTACGACATGGTACATGTCAGGGTAGTTTAAAATCTCTTGTACGTGTTTGTGAACAGGTAATCTTCTATCCAAACCCTGGACAACCTTGATGGTGGTATGCTTTACCTTCAGCTCCCCGAAGTGTGAGAGTATATGATCAAAGCGATGTTCCGAGCATAGATGAAGACAATATGCAAATAGAGGGGTCGATATTGCAAGGGGTGGAGGCCACCGAAAGCTGAGAGCCAGCTTCGGCTAACAATGATGGAAATACAGGAGTCTAAGAATTCTTTGAGAACGAGGTGGACACATCCTTTTGTGGTGACATGTCTATCGACCTTCTAGTGTATGCAGAGTTGTATCAGGAGATTGACATGGGACCATAAGATACTTCATACTTGGAGCATCCACTTACTCAATTTGTTGACTAATCACTTATAAAGGTACATAAGATATACATTTTAAGTGAGATCGTTTTTTTAGGATTTATATTACCATTCTTTGTATGATTTAAATTGATTATGCTAACATCATTTTTTGTCTGTGTAGATGACATTTTCAGGATGAGTCGAGGAATGAGCAATGAGGAGTTACAGGATATATTCACGTACAAGTCTCCAAACCAGATCCCGAGATTCAGAGACATTGTAGACCAAGAGCTGTCTCAGACATCGTCAGGCCGCTCTGCTAGATCTACTTTGGCGCGATCGGATGCTTCAGCTTCGAGCAGACGAGGTCCACGCTTGGGCCAGAGGGAGGGAGTGCTTCAAGGTTAGGGGGATGCTGCAGAGATACAGAGGCAGTGAGCCCGTGGTCAGCATGGGATACAGGTGCGACTCCTTGCTCTCGTGGTGGTTCTAGGGAGCGTGGCTCAAGCTCAGGTGGATGCTGTCGAGGCACAGACGCGGTGTCTCCATCTCGTCGTTTTGCTGGAGTTGCGTCACCTCCAGGATTTGTCACACCTGTGGGGATGTCTACTCCAGTTACTCCGGCGTTTGCTCAGCCGTCTGCAGGTGGCACCCCTATGGGTGCCACTCCAACAGATATTACCTCGGTCGGTACACCGAATGCACAGGGGTCTCCTAGATATGCCCAAGAGCGTGGACGTAAGTGGAAGAGGACCCATCTTGGGCATACCCCAGGGGGATATGCCTATCTAGTCGATGATAGGTCAGGAGCCATCATCACGAATGATGAGGAGAGGAGGGTGATGGCTCGCATGAGAGAGTTGTGCCAACAAGTTTTTCGGCACAACGTCTTAGATCATTGGAAGAACATACCGGAGGGGAGCAAGGACTACATAGTAGCATCCTTGCATGAGGATTTTTCGATTCCAGCCTCAGTAGATAGATTTTCTACGGGCTGGATGATGGACTACATGCATGCATATATGTCACACAGACAATCGGACACACGCAAGGCACTCAAGAGTGGGCCTGCAAAGCCTGAGTGGCTAGACACGAACGACTGGCGCCGACTGAGGGAGGAGGCTACAGATTCTCTAGGACGTTTTTTGGAGGACTTTGTAAGTTTTTCTTTTGTTTTGCTTGTTTATTTTTTTGCAATATCCTTTGTACTGACAATCATGTTTCTAACAGTTAGTATTTTGTTTTATTTGCAGCACTCCATTACAAATCCGATCCAACCGGCCTTGAGACTCGATATGCAGAGAGGCACGGTCTCATTGCATTGATTGATCGATTGTATAGATGTGGCGGCCTTATAAGTCACTCATCTTTCTTGTCCGTAGTTACCATGTTTAATTAGAATGCATTATTGTATGGTGGACCGATGTGTTGTTGTTTCTTTTTTTGCAGAGTCTGTTTGATGCTCCTTTGTGGCGGGACGAGCTTTTGGATGGCGAGGATATATAGCTCACCCTTGGATCCCTGGAGCTCATACACCTTTCTTTTTTGGTCGTCTGATCTGTGTAGACATTTTCTATGTAGTAGTGATATCTTGTCATGATTGTACCAGTCGCTTTCATGATGGTATCATGTATTTATTTCATGTATCAATGTTATGATTTCAGTATACTTTGTTTTTGTTTATACGAGCATTGTACACAGTGCAGAAACTATTTTGTATGGCCCAAATACTGCCCTACCACAAAAAAGAAAAATCATGTTACAGTCGCTATTAGCGTCGCAAATTTACTGCTCATGTCATTATTGGCATCATTATTAGTGTCGCAGAGCGTCGGTATCAACGTTGCATTTGCAATGCTAATACCGACGCCAATAACAACATTGACACCGATGCTGATACCGATTGTTCTATGGCATCGCCAATAATGACACTTTTTGCGACAACGGGGGCAAATTTTGTTATTTACATTTTCATCACTTTTAACGTCGGTATAAGGCCTATATCTTGTAGTGTCATTCTTGTGTTGGGACTTTGAGCATGGAAGTTGGTTGGTTGCATTTAAAGAAATATGGCTCATACTTCTGATTCCTCTTGTTGTTTTTGTTGCTATTGTTGTTGGGGAGTAATGGGCAAGATTTATTAGGAAGTCTCTTAAACCTATTGTATAATGTGGAACTCATGTGGAAAGAGTAGAGACCAATGGTTGTTCCTCATCAAGGCATCTTCTAGGTTAGTGGATCTCATTGCTTCCAAGTGCACATTGCAAGATGGATTCAAGACTTTGATAAAAACATGCCACCTCCTTGCTCATGGACATGTGAGGTGCATATTTTTGTAGCATAACAAAGGGGGAATAATATCCTTCAAGAGTCAGCACTTGCTACTTGAGGTATAATAACTCATTTAGTCTCATAGGCAGGAGACAATATACACCATTGGATCCCCTCCTTGAGTAAGAACACATCCTAGTGCCATAATGTTGGCATTTGTAATAACCTCAAATTCCTTCGTAAAATATGGTGGTAGATTTAAGGTGAGGGTAGTAGTGAGACATTGTTTTAAGTTGTTAAAACTCTCTTGTTCTTGAGATGTCAATGGGATTTTTGCTTGCTTTTAGGAAATTCGATGAGGGGTGTTGCTATCAGCGAGTAATATTTGATGAATATCATGTATCACCTTCTGAGACCTCAGAATCCTCAAATTTCTCTCACTCTAGGATGGCAAATAATCTTGGACAACCTTGACATTAGCGGGGTCCACTAATATGATTTTCTTTGAGATAATGAATCCTAGGTATTTAATCATGTTGTTGAAGAATGAAAATGTTATCTTTTTAGCAAAAAAATTGTTTTCTCAAAGAATTTCCAAGACAATCCATGGATGAGCTAGATGATCTTTCTCTATCTTGGAATAGGTGGGAATATAATCAAATAATGTGATAACAATTTCATCTAGGTAAGGCTAGAAAATAACTTGGACTAGCCTATTAAAAGTAGTAGCATCATTGGTCATTCCAAAAGTCATTATAGTGAATTCCTAATGGCCATATCTAGTTTTGATGGCCATCTTTGGTATATTTTCATCCTTTATTTGGATTTGATAATATCCAAACCTTATATCAATCTTAGAAAAGATTACTCTCCCTTCCAATCAATCTAATAGTTCATAGATTTGGCAAATGGGATATTTAGTGACCTCAGTTAGCCATGACTGCTCATCCTCATCCTTAATATCCTTGGCTTGGTTGAGTGTCACTAGATAGATAAGAAGTCCTTTTCTTAATACTTTCGGGATCAAACTAGCCTAGGCTAAATGAATCTTTCATTCACTTACTTTCTGTTGTGATTGAACCATTTTTCCAAATAGATTTTTGAACATGACCTGAACTTCCCCACAATGTATGTTTGATTGATTGGGTGGTAGCCATTCCATTCCTAACAAACAGTCAAAATTTCCTAAAGGCAAGACTAAAAAATTTACTATAGTTTTCTATACCCCTAATTGAAATTGGATATAACATAATGGATTCGGTTGATATTTCTTCCCTCCCATTTGCTAGTTCTACAATGAGTTTCCTAGATAGTTTGTAATTGAACCTTTTGTATATCTAGGGGAAACAAAAGAATGAATAGCTTCATAGTCAATCTTGAATTGGAAAGCAATGCCTTGATGTTTAGATTGGATTAGGTTGATATAAAATTGATTGAACACCCTAGTTGTTGATGGAAGTATGAATATAGCCTCTTTCGAATTCTTCTATGAAAGATGGATCCAATTCATTGCTTGTAATAGCACAACAATAAGCTCCAACTCCATGCCCTACTCCTTGCCATGCTCCCTATCCACAACTCCAAACCTTGCCTTGTGTTCACATCCTTGATTATTGAAGTTTCCTTACATAGGAGGATTACAATGAGTTTTGTCATAGGCATTCATTCTTCTATTGGAAAATTGAGCATGGAAGTGACTTAGTTGGTTGTATTTAAATCAATGCAGCTTATTATTCGAAATCTTATTGTTCTTATTATTGTTACCATGGTTTTGGCAGTACTGGTAAGATTTGGGTGGTCCTGATTAAAGTTTCCTTGTTGGTAATTCACTTAAGCTCTTTTGGCATAAGGAGACCTATTGAGCCTACTATATGGCTTAAGAATAGTAGCTGCTAGCAGTTGTATCCTCATCAAGGCATCTTCTAGGTCACTAGGTCTCATTGCTTCTAACTTCCCATTGAGAGATGGGTACAAGCCTTGTAAAAAACATGTTACTTGTTGTTGCAAGCTCATGAACATGTATGGGGCATACTTTTGTAGTGTAACAAAGCCAAAATAATATCCTTCAAGATTCAGTGCCTTACTACTTAAGGCTAAAGAACTCATTCATTTAGAGAGTCCAATAGGTAGAAGAAAATTGTACACCACTAAATGCTTATCTTGAGCAAGAACACATCCTACTACCTTGATGCTAGGATTTGTGATAATGACCTCAATTTCATTTGTAAAATCTGGAAACTTTAGGATGGGGCCACTAGTGAGACATTGTTTTAGCTTATCAAAACTCAAGGCACATGCAAATGGGACGATAGCCTAACAGAAACTGATACTATGTTTAGTAATCACACTAATACATGAATAATCTCTATTGAACATAATCCAAAAGCTACAGATAACACCTCAAAATCTTGTACACATCAATCTATTGATGGAAATGATAGGTGACACCACCATAGACAAGAGACATGAATCGGAATGCATAAATCCCTATAACTACCCTTTACGATGTCAAGATAATCTATGCATATGCAGAGAAGATATCCGATCTCTAGTTGTGGAAGTGAATAAGAGTAGTAATGGATGGATAGATATATATGATATAAGAGAGATTCTTAAGCAAGGATTAACGATAGTAAGAGATTAAGAAAATTCTTGTATGAGAGTAGAGAGGTTGATAGAGATTATATAGAGTATAGACCAATGAGAGATGAAACAACACCCACTCAAGAGATTAGAGGCTCAAAGAATCCCAAGACCAATCCTTGATTAAGAAAGCCTATTTAAATGAGTCTCTCCTCATCGTGTCTAGTTTCACCCTGTTATACCCAAAAACTCGTACCAAATACTACCATATACTCTGCAGCTCCTTAGATGACAAATCTAATGAACACCATATTGGGAAATATGGGAATCTCCCATAAGTTTGGGATACATGGTCAAATATTTGGATTTGTCATAACTTGAACACTATAACTCCAAAAATCAAGCACTCTATAGCTTAATAGATTCCATTTTTCAAGTTCTTTCCAAAGATAGGTCACATCATATGGTTTTGAGAAACTTATCAGCATGTTATCCGGGTGCCACCTTTTTAGTACTCAAAAAATGGGAATTAGGAGATTCCCAAACTCACTAATATTGTGTTAATGGTTCTCTTGGCTCCAAAAGGAGGGTTAAAACCCTAAGACATGTGGCCAAAATTCTCCTTGATCGCTCCTTCTTCCTTCTCGTGTTCGAAGTGCTATTTGCTACCTAAAAACTATGATCACATTGGGCACAAATTTGGAAGCACTAATTTTTGCATTAGATCTCCAAAACTAGCTAAAAACTAACTTTCTTTTTTCACGCTACTCTATTTTAGAAGTTTTCTACACCTTTCTAGGATATTTACAGAAAATAATGTCTAAAATATTAAAAATAAGCTAAAGCTGTCGAAAAGTACCATAAGTTTGGACCATCCATACTATGGACACTAACAAAAATGACTAATATGACATTGACTCTCCAAAATAATAATAAAAATTGGATGATGATGCACTCAAAGGTTTTTCATACTGTGTCTGTATAATAACACAACATCCACCCCCTCTGGAACCTACACATCCTCTAGTATGTGCCACATGGTTAATCTTCATTTGGATCAATATATTCATCTTCCATCCTTGCATCTTTATCGTCCTCTTGACCATCTAAGTCCAACATAAACATGTTATTCATCCTATACATGTTTTTAATTGGTTGACTTATATTCCATCACTTCAAAATCTTGATCCTTTCTTGTGTAATGGGAATCTTCAAATCTATACCATCCAAGTTACACAAAGAATATATCATGTTATCATATACGTGCTTCACAATATAAGGACCAAACTATCTCTTAAAAACCTTTCTGAGTGTACTATGTTGATCATCAAGACTACTATCATAGACTAACACCTAATCTCCTTTCTCAATGGGTTTTGGAATGAGGCTTGTGTTTGTCATCAAACCTATCTTTATTCTTTAACATGGCTTCTTTTAAATGCATGGTTGCAATCTCGGTCTTCACGCCTCCTTTCTAGCCATCGAATCCGCAAAGCAAGAAGGTCCTCCCGGTTCTCATTCTCCCAAGGTAGCACACTCCAAGTAGTAATAACATTCTCAATAGGCATAATAGAATTTTGGCCATACATCAACTCAATAGGCATATATCCAGTCACTATACTATGTGTAGTGTGATTAGCTCATAAAGCATATGAAAGTAGCCTTGGTCACTCTCAAATTTTACCTTTGCATGCCTTGGCTAAATCTTCGATGATAGGTGGGTATCCATGTTCACGTTTTTCATTGCCTTCAGGGTTACATGTGCTAAAGTGGGAGCAAGCTTTATGTCCAACCTCAAGAAGAGTTCCCTAGCTTCTTCTACATCCAACTCTCCTTGATCTATAGAGTTATCTTTCCAACACAACCATTGTGGCAAAAATTGCATACTACATTTTTAGCCTTTGTTCTTAATTCCCCCAGCCTTCCACTTGATTTGTTAGATCTTCCCTTGCAAGTACAATATATTTCATATGCCAAAGTTTAATAGGCATAGTCACCGAGTCGACCACCCATTTGTAATGCATGGCTAATGGTGGATAGGTAGGATGTAGACCATCATGATATCACACATTGGAATGCTTTTGGCAAGTAGCATAGGTCTCTACAAACTGCAATACATCTTTACATACCTTTGCACCATTATCTTTCTTTAATATTTGTAAAGGTGGTCCACATACCTCGATGATGACTAGCCCAAAGAATCTCATGAAACTTTTTGATAATTTATTGTTGAGTCTCCTTATTGCATATTACTCTTTGTGGGGTCATGTTTCTTTGCTTTGGATGCTTCCAAAGATGACCATTCTTTAAGAAATAATCATATGTTTTTTTTCGATTCTCTTGAACTCGTGATCAGTCTATCCCTCCTATTTAGTCGAAGTGCTTAAGTAGCAGTCAATAAGTAGCCACTTAGCATTATACATGTCTTCAAAAAATGATTCAAGAGAAGATGCACAACAACAATGATCTCATTGAACATAAGAAGTGGAGTAAAAATTTGTACCAACATCATGTCTTCTTCATCCTCATACCTAGCTCTCGACAACGTATTTGCAATTGGATTATCTTTACCTACAATATGGAAAAAATATGGGTTCAAGGACTTGATGTAGGAAATCCATCACAACATATCAATATCTAGAGTTGAGCAACTAGTGATCATCCCAAGCAAATATAGACAGCCTGTCTTGACAACCATTGATGCATCAATAAAGTATTCTTTATCAGACTTTAATGCAATGCCCACTCCCCATAATTCCCTCTTAATCTATGGATAATTTTTGTTGTCGAGAGGACTTAAGACTTTGGCTCGAAACCGCATAGCATATAAATTTCCCTCTTCATCATCTTGTCCAATAGGCCACCCAATTCCAGTTGGACTAGTATCCACTGTAATAATGATAGGCCTTCCACACTCATAATTTACTTTCCTTAGTGTGGGTATTGATAACAAAAAATGTTTTAATTTCCTCATTGCCTTTATATGTGATTCATGCCAATGAAACTTTTGACCTTTTCTCAACAAGTGATAGAGTGCATCTGCTACATGTGCAAAGTGTGGAATGGAAATAAGATAGAAAAAAATAGGCACCTAAGAATTGTCTAGCCTCAATTATGGAAGTACAAGTCTCCTTAATCTTTTGAATGACTTCAACCTTTACTAGAGAAGGCCTCCGATCTTAAGGCCCACACATATTTCCACAGTAAAAACTTCCTTAACTCCAAGAACTGACTTTGGCCCAAAAAGAGTAAAACTTACCTATTCTAACCTAGATAAGATCTTCTCACAATCAAAAATATGTTCTGTAACAAACTTGTGACACCCCCTTAAATACATTTCTCATACTTGACCCTTTCTCTGCACCCTTTTATGGGCATATCATCAAGAAAAGGTATAGTAACCTATGGTATGATGATGCCAGGAGGCATATTCCACGGTGGATTCCGTGAGGTTTTGCGGTGAATTTCGTAAAATTATATTTATTTCCGGGGCTCATACCCAAGGTGGATTCCTTGTGCGAAAAGTCGATGGGGACGCCTATCCTTTTCAGGCGTCTCGTTAATTTAATGTGCAAGTGGGTGATTCCATAGCGGGTGATTCCGCAAAATACATATTTAAATTAATGGACGTTTATAAGTTTAGAGTGCGCACTCGTAATAAATTAAGGTTAGGATTGAGTTCTAACCAATTTATTTATTTTGTAGCTGAAGACTGCTATGTATTCACTTTTGTTGGTTTAATTTTATTATTTTTCTAACAATTGTGAATGCTTCAGGTGATGTGTAGAGCAGGCACCGGTGGCGTTGGAAAGCATTGGGCGATAGCATGTATTCAAGTTATTTAGAAGAAATTATCATTTTTGATGGATGTGCATCTTAGGCTTGGTGCCAATATTTATTTTGACGTGCTTATTTATTGAAGTGCTTGACATATATTTATTATTTTGTATGCGTATGGACGCACGATTTAAATACTTATTATTGGACATTGTATTCGGGCACAGTCCAACTCTTTGGGCATCCAACCGCTTTATTCTTTATTTGGACAAAAGAAAACACAAAAGCTAAAGTGTACTAATTGTAAATTTGGGCTATTTTTTGAGCTTACAGATGAATCATATATCAAATACATGCTTTGTGGAGCGCTCACACAAGGCATGGGGGGAGATTGTACCCAATTAGTCTTTTGCTTCATGTTGTGCAAGTCTTCTCTCTTGTTTTTTGTGCAAAAGTAGAGTTCTTTTGTTCCTTTCGGCGCTCACTACGTATGCATACATCTGATCTATGCACCAGTGGTATCAGAGCGAAGTTGAGATCGAGGGCTTCCAATTTCTTACCATCTTGCGTGAAGGCAAAGCTCCTGGAATGATCGAGCTCTACAGTCAGTCTCGCAGCAATCCGTCAATACCAGCGTGTTCCTAGTGGTGAAGAACCCCCTGCTATGCACTTGGATTGCAAAGGACCAACCTCTACAAGCGGAGGACCACCTCCCAAGATTCTTTGCAAACTAGTCTTATTGACAGAGAGCAATTGATTAAGCTTTAAGCTTGAAGATTATAAAGCTTAATAAGATTTCTAATAAAGCTTAACCACTCGAATTTTAGCAATTGTGGTTGCAGGATCTACTCGACCGTGCTTATTCGGACAATGATGTCCTGACGTCCTGTCGCAGATCAAAAATTTAGATAAGCTTTTTCTTCTAAAGCTTTAAAATTTGAAGCCTTACTAAGGCTTTTTTTTTTAAATTACAATCCTAAGTCTTATCCATAGCAGCAATTCACACACAACTCTTTCCCAATCGATTTTGCAACTCCAACAAGCCCTTATTCACACTTGCGTTGTGACAAAGATGAATTCTTATCAAACCATGGAAGATTTTATGGAAGATTTTCAGGATGTCTGATCAAACCATGGAAGATTTTATGGCTGAAGGTGATTTACCAAAACCAACGATGGAACAAAAACTAGACCTAATTATGATGCAGCTTCAAGAGGAACGAAGAGCACATCAAACTTTGCAAGCTCAATTGCCCAATCTGCAATGATCTACCGCCGACCAAGTTGGACCGCAATCTGAAGATATTATACGACGTATGATCGATGCGACACTTGAAGCACAATCTATTCGGAAAGAAACAAAGATAAGTAAAAAAAATTCAAATTTCGTACTTTCAATGGGTCATGCGATGGAAAGACTGTACTTACTTTTATCAGTGAATTTGATGATTACTTCCATGAAGAACAGTATATTGAGAAAGATAAAATTAAGTGTGTCACTAATCATTTAGTGGATAGAGCATCCCTATGGTGGACTGTTGTCCGCAAAAGCATTGATTGTCCTACTACTTAGGAGACTTTTCAAAAGAAATTTTTGTAGAATTTTCTTCCACCTCAATTCCACGAAAAAGAAATCAAATAGTGGGATCTTCTGCAATAGAGGGATCGCGAGCCTATTTCACAATATACTAAGCATTTTTGGAATACTTTATTGCAACTTCGAATGCTCGAAGATGTACCTAAGGCAGCCCATAAAGACAAGTTTATGTCTAGCCTACTCGGACATTTTTATGCGAAGTTGAACATGTTCAAGCCAACGACTCTCGAAGATGCAATTTCCATGGCCCATAATGCTGAAGACAAAATTCGATGACGAGAGAAGTAACCACCACAATTTTCAACTAATGGTAACTTCAGTTCAAAACAATTCAATTCAAATTTTCGAAGACTCAATCAAAATCGTTTTCTTCCATCTTCATTTCATAAATCTTGGACAGGACCCCCAGCTTTACCATCAAACACAAATCCAATTCCTAAGCCATCTTTCCAGCCAAATCCCAACATTTCTAGACTTTCCACTATTACCAATAATGTGTCTAAGGCCAAACCCATAGTTTGTTACAAATGCCATCTACCTAGACATCTAGCGGCGAATTGTCAATCCAAAAAGCCAATTGTTCACATCAACTATTTGGGAGCGACAGAAGATGAAGACCATGAAGAAATGCAGATTTCACGGAAGACGATGACGATATCAGTACTACTTCAGATACTTTACCAAGTATGCCAAATCCCCATTCTTTATTAATGATGAAAGTTTTGTGCATGGTAGAGAAAAGACTGTTTTACATGATGATGGGAGCACACACTACTTTATTTCTGCAAAATTGGTCAAAGAATTGAAATTACGTAGTGTTTCTACTCATTATCGCATCAAGGCCGCATTCTTAGGCACTAGATACAATGGAACACAAGAAGTGCATGACTTAGAAATTAAATCTTGTGATTATGCTGAATGTAGAAATTTCTTAGTTATGCCTTTGCAATCTAGTGACATTATCTTAGGAATGCCTTGGCGTCATCAAAATAATTCCGATATAGATTATTCCACTCATTTAATGAAGATTCATTCTAATGGGAAAGAAATCACATTGCATAGTATGCACACTTTCGATAATTTTCCATTGCTTAGTTATACACATGCTAAACATGCATTACGAAAAGGTAGCAAATCTTACTTAATATGGGTGAATGAAATTGAAGTTCTAGAAAATCAGATGCATCCTCGGCACACACAATTTCGTTCGCAATTTCAAGATTGTTTTGCTGCTGACTTACCACCTATCTTACCACCTATACATCCCGAAGATCACAAAATAGACCTAATTCCTAGATCACAACCGCCATGTAAAGCACCTTATAGACATGACCAAATTGAACATAAAGAAATTCAAGTCCAAGTTGAATAATTGTTAACTTGAGGGCTTATTAGACCCAGTAGTTCTCCATTTGGTGCACCTATCCTATTAGTGAAAAAGAAAAACAATACCTATAGAATGTGCATTGATTATTGTGTCCTAAATAAGATCATTGTCAAGAATAGATATCCGATTCCTAGGGTAGACAATCTTATGCACAAATTACAAGGGTCTACAATATTTAGTAAGATAGATCTTAAATCTGGATACCATCAAGTACGATTGGACACATCTGATATTTTCAAAACTGCATTTAGAACACAATTTGGACACTATGAATTCCTTGTTATGCCTTTTGGTTTAACTAATGCACCAGCCACATTCAGTCATATGATGAATTGCATATTTTTGAAGCATCAGCATTGTGTCATTGTTTCCTTTGATGACATATTGGCTTTTAGTAAGAATAAGAATGAGCATTATGAACATTTATCACTGGTTTTCAAATTATTGAAAGAAAATCAATTATATGCTAATCCTGAAAAGAGTGAATTTTTCCAAATACAAAGTCAATACTTAGGATATATTGTTTCATCTGAAGGTATTAAAGTTGACCCTAAAAAAATAGAAGCAATTTTGAATTGGCCGATGCCTAAAAATTTGCATGAATTACGTTTTTTTCTTAGGTCTTGCTAGCTTTTACAGAGAATTTGTGAGAAATTTTTCATTGCTTGCATTACCTTTGACAAATTTATTAAAGAAAGGCATTGTGTATCATTGGTCCAAAATTCAACAAAAGTCCTTTGATTTACTGAAACATGCTTTAACTCATGCTCCTGTATTGCAATTACCTAACTTCAATAGACCATTTTTCCTAGTAGTCATTGACGCTAGTGGATCTGGAATAGGAACAATTCTTATGTAAGATACCCATCCCATAGCCTACTCTAGCTACAAACTTAAACCCTCTGAACTTAAGTATTCTACCTATGATAAGGAATTACTAGCTGCAGTACAAGCTTTACATCAATGGAAACACTATTTAATGGGATTTGAATTCATGATCAAAACTGACCAACAAAGTATTAAACATCTTCTTAGTCAGTCACAAATATCTGACTGACACATTAAATGGGCTGCTTTTATTCAAAATTTTCATCCACTTATCCAATACCAACTTGGAAAATAGAATGTTGTTGTCGATGCCTTGAGTAGAAGACCAACTATCCATAATATCTCTGTGATATCGTTTGATTCTCTTCTCCCTATGAAAGATACCTATGACCAAGACCCTAGTTTTCAAGATGATTGGAATAAATTAGTTGTAAATAACTGGATTCCAATTGATTCATTGTCTTACGCTGATGGATTTATGTTCTATGAAAAAAGATTATGTGTAACTGTTCCATTTCGATCATTTGTCTTGCACGAAATTCATTGTCTCCCATATCAAGGCCATACAGGAATTATTTCTACTTTGCATACACTGATTGAAGATTTTTATTGGCCATAGCTGGAATGTGATGTTTCTAACTTTGTATCTGAATGTTTAATTTGTCAAAGAGTTAAACGACACCATGGTAAATAATATGGTTTATTAATTCCTTTACCAAATCCAGAACGACCATGGGAACAGATTTCAATGGATTTTATCACTGGTTTGCCTAGCACTAAAGCTAATCATGATATGATTTGGACTATTGTAGATAGGTTTAGCAAACAAGCATATTTCATTCCATGTAAGAAAATGTTAACTACATCTCAAGCTACTGAATTGTTTTTGAAAACTATTTTCACTAATCATGGTTTGCCAAAAGTTATTATTTCTTACCGTGATTCTAGATTTTGCAATAATTTTTGGACTACTTTCTTTGCTAATTGAGGAACAGTGATGATTGATTTTTCATATTCATTTCATCCTGAAACAAATGGACAAACAGAAGCTACTAACATTACAATTTTGGATCTTTTACGTACATACACAATTTCAAAACCACAAGCATAGGATACACATTTACATTTACTTCAGTTTGTATACAATAACACACCACATACAGCTACACACAAAGCACCATTTCAAATTATTTATGGATATAGATTGCCTACACTAGTTACATCATTGTCAAACAAAGTTTAAGCTGCTGATGATATTGCTAACATGCATGCTACTATTTTTTATGAAGTTAAAGATATGATTGTGAAAGCCCAACAATCATATACAAAACAAGCTAACAAGAAAAGAAAAGCTATGAGTTTCAAAGTTGATGATTATGTTTGGTTACGCATTGAAAATAGAAGATTACAAAGTGTTGACAAACACCCTGTTGTAAAGTTAGCTCCTAGATTTTATGCATCTTTCAAGATCATTCACAAAATCAATGACAATGCATTTAAACTAGAATTACCACAACCCTTTTCATATCAAGTTTGTTACAACCTTTTAGAGGTCAATTACTTGTACACCCTTCTATGAAAACCCTCCTTTGTTAGAAAAAGAAACTAAAATCCGTGAACCTGAAAATATTTTAGATACTGACTTTATGACCACTAGAAGTAGATGTAGATATTCTAGATATTTGGTTAAGTTTAAAAATCATCCTGTTGAAGAGGCCCAATGGATGCATGCTCGAGACCTAAGTGCTTACCTCTCACTGTTGGCTCCACATTGAGCTAATAGCAATTGAGGACAATTGCTATCCCACCCCGGGGGTATGATGCCAGGAGGCATATTCCACGGTGGATTCCGTGAGGTTTTGCGGTGAATTTCGTAAAATTATATTTATTTCCGGGGCTCATACCCAAGGTGGATTCCTTGTGCGAAAAGTCGATGGGGACGCCTATCCTTTTCAGGCGTCTCGTTAATTTAATGTGCAAGTGGGTGATTCCATAGCGGGTGATTCCGCAAAATACATATTTAAATTAAAGGACGTTTATAAGTTTAGAGTGCGCACTCGTAATAAATTAAGGTTAGGATTGAGTTCTAACCAATTTATTTATTTTGTAGCTGAAGACTGCTATGTATTCACTTTTGTTGGTTTAATTTTATTATTTTTCTAACAATTGTGAATGCTTCAGGTGATGTGTAGAGCAGGCACCGGTGGCGTTGGAAAGCATTGGGCGATAGCATGTATTCAAGTTATTTAGAAGAAATTATCATTTTTGATGGATGTGCATCTTAGGCTTGGTGCCAATATTTATTTTGACGTGCTTATTTATTGAAGTGCTTGACATATATTTATTATTTTGTATGCGTATGGACGCACGATTTAAATACTTATTATTGGACATTGTATTCGGGCACAGTCCAACTCTTTGGGCATCCAACCGCTTTATTCTTTATTTGGACAAAAGAAAACACAAAAGCTAAAGTGTACTAATTGTAAATTTGGGCTATTTTTTGAGCTTACAGATGAATCATATATCAAATACATGCTTTGTGGAGCGCTCACACAAGGCATGGGGGGAGATTGTACCCAATTAGTCTTTTGCTTCATGTCGTGCAAGTCTTCTCTCTTGTTTTTTGTGCAAAAGTAGAGTTATTTTGTTCTTAGGGACCTTTCGGCACTCACTATATATGCATACAGCATCCAATCTGTGCACCATATGAAGTTATGAAGTGATTTGTTCATCCCAATCATCACATGTGCAACTAAGTTGGTTTCTCCTTGAGGTAAGGTACAAATCCTTACTAAACCCAAAGGTGTCCTCATAGTTATTAAATCCTTGCTATCCACCACCACATCCGATTGAAACTAATCATATCTAGAGTAGAGATCTCCCATAGAAAAAATCAACCTTCCTGCAAAAGTTTTTGCAAAGTCATCCACAATTGGACATATACCAACATTCTTGATAGTCACTTTGTTCACCGATTGCATATCCTCTATAAACCTCAAAATTCTATTTTTCTTTGGCACAATAAACCACCTGTTTGAATATGGAGCACAAGAGGGCTCCAAAATACTTGTCTTGATCTTTTCATTCAACAACTCAATCAACTTTGGTAAGTGAGCCTTAGGAACAAGAATTGGTCTCAAGTTCCAAGGCACATGAGGCACAATGAAAATAACCACTAGAAAAACAACACTAAGATCCACACATTCAATTTTAGGCGATTGAAAAGCAAAGGCCTTACCATGTTTGATAGCATCTCCTAGAAGCACTTTTTTCTGATGGTGTAAGAAATCGCTCACATCCAATCTTTAATTTCTTTAAAGTCTATGGCGTAAATGTATGCCCAATTCTTTGTGGATCTCATAGATTTGGTTATTGAAAGGCTTGATTCATCTTCTCTCTACTATTAGAAGATAGAGTTTGAGCAACATGTATTACCTTTTAGCAATAGTTTTGTACTTCGTTTCCACATGCATTTTTGGTCCTTCACTGGCTTTGGAACACATGTCAACTTTGAAGCCATCAATCACTTCATACATGTCCACTAAACATACTTTGACAACTTCATTACCTTCCTCTAGATTTGAATTAACTATGGTTGCAGGCTCTCCAATGGTATCAACAAAAGAAACTTTTTCAAAAACTCTTGAAATCCCTTCATCATCTTCAATCACACCACTTTCCTTCAAGCTCTTGTGAACATTACCAACATGTTGTTGTTCCTTCCTTTGCATGTCTTGAAACTTTCTAAAACATATGGAAGCTTTTGTTACTAGTCATATGACCCCTAGAGAAAAAGCTTTCTTACCTTCTAAAGTAGGCGAGAACATTTTCCTTTGTGTACCATCATAGTTTCACATTACAATGGTACATATAGAAAACCCATCATATCTTGATGCTCTTTGAACTCCTTGCTAGTCTCTGGTAAATTATGCTCATGAAGGCTTTCTCGAATCCTCTCATGATCCACATATACGATCAAGAACTGAATAGAATGATGCCCATCACAACTTCTTATTCTAGCATATGCAGAACCATCATCCATCACCTTAGTCTCCATACGGACTTTAGTAATATATGGTTGTCTAAGAATCAAAGGATAAGAATATCAATCCTATACAAAGAAATTCTACCCATCTCAAACATATTCAATAGTTACTTTCACATTAGGACAAGCACGATATAGATCCCCAAATTCTCCATCCATGATCCATATCAATCAACCACCTTCCTTTAGAGTAGAGACTCTTTGACATAAGATTAATTTTTGAACCATGATCTGTGAGTACAACACATGGCTCACTGTAACCTTAACTAGAATCTCTTTCGTAGCCCTGGCCCAATGATTCCTTGAATAATGGCTTCTATGAGAGACTTCAGATTCCTCATTATACTAAAGTCAAACTTGCTTTATCTGTCTTAAAATTTGATTAAATCCACCATGCTTCTTGCATCTTCATCTTCATGTGCATGTGACATGTGTACCTCCTATATACCCCATATCCCTTGGGACTTTAAGGTCTCTCCATCTCCTTGTGAGTGAGGATTTGTAGGATCTCCCAAAACTTGTTGCTTCGTCTTAATAATGACATCAATGATCTCCTCATGAAACTCATGTTTACCAACTTCAAGTACCTCTTCCAAAGTAAACTCCACCTTGCTATTGAGAATTTTTTCTTCCAACACTTTCTTCATATTTGTAGCCAATTCAATGTCAAATTGCAATTTGTAAGTTGGAGTTTTAGATTTACCTTTGCTTGCTCATGCTTTTTCAACCTTGGTGCATCATCCATAAGTACTTCGAGTGGAGAAACATCATGTGTTGCAATAATGCATTATCCATTCATTGGAGAAACTCGAGCGTCTTTGTTTAAGGTTGAGAAATAAAAAATTAATAGTAAGCCTTAAATTTTCCTTGATTGAAATAACTCTATATCAGCAACAAGGGGTAGATGATGTTTAATGTTAATCCATTATGTGCCCAATGCAAGATATCTGATCAAACCATGGAATATTTTATGGTCGAAGGTGATTTACCGGAACCAACGATGGAACAAAAACTAGACCTAGTTATGATGCAGCTTCAAGAGGAACGAAGAGCATGTCAAACTTTGCAAGCTCAATTGGCCAATCTGCAATGATCTACCGCCGACCAAGTTGGACTGCAATCTGAAGATATTATACGACGTATGATTGATGCGACACTTGAAGCGCAATCTATTCAGAAAGAAACAAAGATAAGCAAAAGAAATTTCAAATTTCGTACTTTCAATGGGTCACGTGATGGAAAGACTATACTTGCTTTTATCAGTGAATTTGATGATTATTTCCATGAAGAACAGTATGCTGAGAAAGACAAAATTAAGTGTCACTAATCATTTAGTGGATAGAGCATCCCTATGGTGGACTGTTGTCTGCAAAAGCATTGGTTGTCCTACTACTTGGGAGACTATTCAAAAGAAATTTTTGTCGAATTTTCTTTCACCCCAATTTCACAAAAAAGCAATCAAACAGTGGGATCTTCTACAATAGAGGGATCGCGAGCCTATTTCACAATATACTAAACATTTTTGGAATGCTTTATTGCAACTTCTAATGCTCGAAGATGTACCTGAGGCAACCCATAAACACAAGTTTATGTCTAGCCTACTTTGACATTTTTATGCAGAGGTGAACATGTTCAAGCCAATGACTCTCGAAGATGCAATTTCCTTGGCCAATGATGCCGAAGACAAAATTCGAGGACGAGAGAAGTGACCACCACAATTTTCAACTAATGGTAACTTCGGTTCAAAACAATTCAATTCAAATTTTCAAAGATTCAATCAAAATCGTTTCCTTCCATCTTCATTCCGTAAATCTTGGACACGACCCCCAGCTTTACCATCAAACACAAATCCAAATCCTAAGCCATCTTTCCAGCCAAATCCCAACATTTCTAGACTTCCCACTATTAGCAATAATGTGTCTAAGGCCAAACCCATAGTTTGTTACAAATGCCATCTACCTAGACATCTAGCGGCGAATTGTCAATCCAAAAAGCCAATTGTTCACATCAACTATTTGGGAGCGACAGAAGATGAAGACCATGAAGAAACGCAGATTTCATGGAAGACGATGACGATATCAGTACTACTTCAGATACTTTACCAAGTATGCCAAATCCTCATTCTTTATTAATGATGAAATGTTTTGTGCATGGTAGAGAAAAGACTGTTTTACATGATGATGGGAGCACACATGACTTTATTTCTGCAAAATTGGTCAAAGAATTGAAATTACGTAGTGTTTCTACTCATTATCGCATTAAGGCCGCATTCTTAGGCACTAGATACAATGGAACACAAGAAGTGCATGACTTAGAAATTAAATCTGGTGATTATGCTGAACGTAGAAATTTCTTAGTTGTGCCTTTGCAATCTAGTGACATTATCTTAGGAATGCCTTGGCATCATCAATATAATTCTGATATAGATTATTCCACGCATTTAATGAAGATTCATTCTAATGGAAAACAAATCACATTGCATGGTATGCACACTTTCGATAATTTTCCATTGCTTAGTTATACACATGCTAAACGTGCATTACGAAAAGGTAGCAAATCCTACTTAATATGGGTGAATGAAATTGAGGTTGAAGAAAATCACATGCATCCTAGGCACACACAATTTCTTTCACAATTTTAAGATTGGTTTGCTGCTGACTTACCACCTAGCTTACCACCTATACGTCTCGAAGATCACAAAATAGACCTAATTCCTAGATCACAACCACCATGTAAAGCACCTTATAGACATGACCAAATTGAACATAAAGAAATTCAAGTCCAAGTTGAAGAATTGTTAACCTGAGGGGACTCATTAGACCCAGTAGTTCTCCATTTGGTGTACCTATCCTATTAGTGAAAAAGAAAAACAATACCTATAGAATGTGCATTGATTATCGTGCCCTAAATAAGATCATTGTCAAGACTAGATATCCGTATCCTAGGGTAGACAATCTTATGGACAAACTACAAGGGTCTACAATATTTAGCAAGATAGATCTTAAATCTGGATACCATCAAGTACGATTGGACACATCTGATATTTTCAAAACTGCATTTAGAACACAATTAGGACACTATGAATTCCTTGTTATGCCTTTTGGTTTAACTAATGCACCAGCCACGTTCAGTCGTATAATGAATCGCATATTTTTAAAGCATCAGCATTGTGTCATTGTTTTCTTTGATGACATATTTGTTTTTAGTAAGAATGAGAATGAGCATTATGAACACTTATCCTTGGTTTTCAAATTATTGAAAGAAAATCAATTATATGCTAATCCTGAAAAGAATGAATTTTTCCAAATACAAATTGAATACTTAGGACATATTGTTTCATCTGAAGGTATTAAAGTTGACCCTAAAAAGATAGAAGCAATTTTGAATTGGCCGATACCTAAAAATTTGCACGAATTACATTTTTTTCTTAGGTCTTGCTAGCTTTTATAGAGAATTTGTGAGAAATTTTTCATTGCTTGCATTATCTTTGAAAAATTTATTAAAGAAAGGCATTGTGTATCATTGGTCCAAAAATCAACAAAAGTCCTTTGATTTACTGAAACATGCTTTAAGTCATGCTCCTGTATTGCAATTACTTGACTTGAATAGACCATTTTTCCTAGTAGTCATTGACTCTAGAGGATCTGGAATAGGAACAATTCTTATGCAAGATACCCATCCCATAGCCTACTCTAGCTACAAACTTAAATCCTCTGAACTTAAGTATTCTACCTATGATAAGGAATTGCTAGCTGCAGTACAAGCTTTACATCAATGGAAACACTATTTAATGGGATTTGAATTCATGATCAAAACTGACCAAAAAAGTATTAAACATCTTCTTAGTCAGCCACAAATATCTGACTGACACATTAAATGGGCTGCTTTTATTCAAAATTTTCATCCACTTATCCAATACCAACTTGGAAAAGAGAATGTTGTTGTCGATGCCTTGAGTAGAAGACCAACTATCCATAATATCTTTGTGATATCTTTTGATTCTCTTCTCCCTATGAAAGATACCTATGACCAAGACCCTAGTTTTCAAGATGAATGGAACAAATTAGTTGTAAATAACTTGATTCCAATTGATTCATTGTCTTACGCTGATGGATTTATGTTCTATGAAAAAAGATTGTGTAACTGTTCCATTTCGATCATTTGTCTTGCACGAAATACATTGTCTCCCATATCAAGGCCATACAGGAATTATTTCTACTTTGCGTACACTGATTGAAATTTTTTATTGGCCACAGATGGAATCTGATGTTTCTAACTTTGTATCTGAATGTTTAATTTGTCAAAGAGTTAAACGACACCATGGTAAACAATATGGTTTATTAATGCCTTTACCAAATCCAGAACGACCATGGGAACAGATTTCAATGGATTTTATCACTAGTTTGCCTAGCACTAAAGCTAATCATGATATGATTTGGACTATTGTAGATAGGTTTAGGAACAGTGATTGATTTTTCATATGCATTTCATCCTGAAATAAATGGGCAAACAGAAGCTACTAACATTACAATTTTGGATCTTTTACGTGCATACACAATTTCAAACCACAAACATGGGATACACATTTACATTCACTTCAGTTTGTATACAATAACACACCACATACAGCTACACACAAAGCACTATTTCAAATTATTTATGGATATAGATTGCCTACACTAGTTACATCATTGTCAAACAATGTTTAAGCTGTTGATGATATTGCTAACATGCATACTACTATTTTTTATGAAGTTAAAGATATTATTGCGAAAGCCCAACAATCATATACAAAACAAGCTAACAAGAAAAGAAAAGCTATGAGTTTCAAAGTTGATGATTATGTTTGGTTATGCATTGAAAATAGAAGATTACAAAGTGTTGACAAACACCCTGTTGTAAAGTTAGCTCCTAGATTTTATGCACCTTTCAAGATCATTCACAAAATCAATGACAATGCATTGAAACTAGAATTACCACAACACTTTTCATATCAAGTTTGTTACAACCTTTTAGAGGCCAATTACTTGTACACCCTGTCTATGAAAACCCTCCTTTGTTAGAAGAAGAAACTGAAATCCTTGAACGTGAAAATATTTTAGATACTGACTTTATGACCTCTAGAATTGGCTGTAGATATTCTAGATATTTGGTTAAGTTTAAAAATCATCCTGTTGAAGAGGCCCAATGGATGCATGCTCGAGACCTAAGTGCTTACCCCTCACTATTGGCTCCACATTGAGCTAATAGCAATTGAGGACAATTGCTATCCCACCCCGAGGGTATGATGCCAGGAGGCATATTCCACGGTGGATTCTGTAAGGTTTTGCAATGAATTTCGTAAAATTATATTTATTGCCGGGGCTCATACCCAAGGTGGATTCCTTGTGCGAAAAGTCGATGGGGAAGCCTGTTCTTTTTGGGCGTCTCATTAATTTAATGTGCAAATGGGTGATTCCATAGCAGGTGATTCCGCAAAATACATATTTAAATTAATGGACATTTATGAGTTTAGAGTGCGTACTCGTAATAAATTAAGGTTAGGATTGAGTTTTAACCAATTTATTTATTTTATAGCTGAAGATTGCTTGGTATTCACTTTTTTCGGTTTAATTTTATTATTTTTCTAACAATTGTGAATGCTTCAGTTGATGTGTAGAGCAAGCAGCGGTGGCGTTGGGAAGGACTGGGAGATAGCGTGTATTCAAGTTATTTAGAAGAAATTATCATTTTTGATGGGCACACATCTTAGGCATGGCACCAATATTCATTTTGATGCGCTTATTTATTGAAGTGCTTGACATATATTTATTATTTTGTATGCGCATGGGCACATGATTTTGTATGCACATAGGCGCACGATTTAAATATTTGTTATTGGACATATATTTATTATTTTGTATGCCCTTGACATATATTTATTATTTTGTATGCGCATGGGCGCATGATTTAAATACATGTGCAACTAAGTTGGTTTCTCCTTGAGGTAAGGTACAAATCCTTACTAAACCCAAAGGTGTCCTCATAGTTATTAAATCCTTGCTATCCACCACCACATCCGATTGAAACTAATCATATCTAGAGTAGAGATCTCCCATAGAAAAAATCAACCTTCCTGCAAAAGTTTTTGCAAAGTCATCCACAATTGGACATATACCAACATTTTTGATAGCCACTTTGTTCACCGGTTGCATATCCTCTATAAACCTCAAAGTTCTATTCTTCTTTGGCACAATGAACCACCTGTTTGAATATGGAGCACAAGAGGGCTCCAAAATACTTGTCTTGATCTTTTCATTCAACAACTCAATCAACTTTGGTAAGTGAGCCTTAGGAACAAGAATTGGTCTCAAGTTCCAAGGCACATGAGGCACAATGAAAATAACCACTAGAAAAACAACACTAATATCCACACATCCAATTTTAGGCGATTGAAAAGCAAAGGCCTTACCATGTTTGATAGCATCTCCTAGAAACACTTTTTTCCGATGGTGTAAGAAATCCCTCACATCCAATCTTTAATTTCTTTAAAGTCTATGGTGTAAATGTATGCCCAATTCTTTGTGGATATCATAGATTTGGTTATTGAAAGGCTTGATTCATCTTCTCTCTACTATTAGAAGATAGAGTTTGAGCAACATGTATTAGCTTTTAGCAATAGTTTTGTACTTCGTTTCCACATGCATTTTTTGTCCTTCACTTGCTTTGGAACACATGTCAACTTTGAAGCCATCAATCACTTCATACATCTCCACTAAACATACTTTGACAACTTCATTACCTTCCTCTAGATTTGAATTAACTATGGTTGGAGGCTCTCCAATGGTATCAAAAAAAGAAAATTTTTCAAAAGCTCTTGAAATCCCTTCATTATCTTCAATCACACCACTTTCCTTCAAGCTCTTTTGAACATTACCAACATGTTGTTGTTCCTTCCTTTGCATGTCTTGAAACTTTCTAAAACATATGGAAGCTTTTGTTATTAGTCATATGAAACCTAGAGAAAAAGCTTTCTTACCTTCTAAAGTAGGCGAGAACATTTTCCTTTGTGTACCATCATAGTTTCACATTACAATGGTACATATAGAAAACCCATCATATCTTGATGCTCTTTGAACTCCTTGCTAGTCTTTGGTAAAGGATGCTCATGAAGGCTTTCTCGAATCCTCTCATGATCCACATATACGATCAAGAACTGAATAGAATGCTGCCCATCACAACTTCTTATTCCAGCATACGCAAAACCATCATCCATCACCTTAGTCTCCATACGGACTTTAGTAATATATTGTTTTCTAAGAATCAAAGGGTAAGAAGATCAATCCTATACAAAGAAATTCTACCCATCTCAAACATCTTCAATAGTTACTTTCACATTAGGACAAGCACGATATAGATCCCCAAATTCTCCATCCATGATCCATATCAATCAACCACCTTCCTTTAGAGTAGAGACTCTTTGACATAAGATTAATTTTTGAACCATGATCTGTGAGTACAACACATGGCTCACTGTAACCTTAACTAGAATCTCTTTCGTAGCCCTGGCCCAATGATTCCTTGAATAATGGCTTCTATGAGAGACTTCAGATTCCTCATTATACTAAAGTCAAACTTGCTTTATCTGTCTTGAAAATTGATTAAATCCACCATGCTTCTTACATCTTCATCTTCATGTGCATGTGACATGTATACATCCTATATACCCCATATCCCTTGGGACTTTAAGGTCTCTCCATCTCCTTGTGAGTGAGGATTTGTAGGATCTCCCAAAACTTGTTGCTTCGTCTTAATAATGACATCAATGATCTCCTCATGGAACTCATATTTACCAACTTCAAGTACCTCTTCCAAAGTAAACTCCACCTTGCTATTGAGAATTTTTTCTTCCAACACTTTCTTCATATCTGTAGCCAATTCAATGTCAAATTGCAATTTGTAAGTTGGAGTTTTAGATTTACCTTTGCGTGCTCATGCTTTTTCAACCTTGGTTCATCGTCCATAGGTACTTCGGGTGGAGAAGCATCATGTGTTGCAATAATGCATTATCCATTCATAGGAGAAACTCAAGCACCTTTGTTTAAGGTTGAGAAATAAAAAATTAAAGCCTTAAATTTTCCTTGATTGAAAGAACTCTATATCAGCAACAAGGGGTAGATGATGTTTAATGTTAATGCAATGAAGTTCCATTCATCTTGGAAGAGTGTCATGACTCCGCTAATGGAGGGTAATTTTCTTGACGAAATATAGTATGAAATAGCTTCATGATGTGAAAGCAAAGAAGTATAGCTTTTAAAAAATGACAACTAGTCTTGTACTATGATGCCCTAGGGAGGTTTTTAAAAGAAAATTAGGACCTTAGTGGGATAGTCCCTATAGAATAGTTAGAATAGGTAAAAATAATGAGATGAATCCCCTTGCATGTCTATATCGTGTTGATTTGAAACCTACAAGAGATGTCAAATTGGTTGATGGGGTAGGTAATCCCCTATTTAGAGCACTCAAACTTGGAAGAAAGATATTATTAGGGACCAATTTTTTGGTGGAGCAAAGGGTACGAGGTGACTCAGTAGGAAGATAGGACATTTATTTTGAAAATTAAGGTCTCTTTCCATCATTTCTCGACTATCCTAACAAGTACCCCTGTAGGTCTCAATGAAGAACGTGGGATGGAGCCTTTGATTCACCCCTGTGAATATGCTAAACTTCAATTATCATAGTTACAAAAATAGAGGTATTGATAATAGCCTGTTGAGATGGCAAGCTCAACACGTGCGGACATTGATGATGGACCGCCTGGCTAGATGGGTCCGCACATCTACACTTAGCACATTGGTAGTCATTATGATACTCACATGGCCATTGACTTATCATTTATTATATTTAGTTTGTTACACCTACCTATAGCTGGCAAAGACATAGCACCAATCGATTAGTGTAGTCGATTATGCACTGTTTGACTTAGTAGGCCACTTTTCTTTATGTTGTATCTTATCTATACTTTGTGTACATTGTATAGTGTGTGGAAGAAGAAGAAGAAACCAGCAAGAAAAAGTTTTGGCCTCCATCTCTCTTCTTGTGTGCTTGAGTGAGCTTCCTCTTGTGTATACAGTGTGTGTTTGGCGCAACACCTCAAGCAAGTCTCCCCACCACGCGATTCTTGACATAGCCAGGTGTGTAAACCCTTTATGGACCTATATATTTTATTTTGATAGAGTGTCCAAGGGTCCCAATATGAAAGGGAGCATTGGGATAATCATTAGAGTTCCTTGGCATGACAATATTACTGAGTTTGGGAATCTCCCAATTCCCATTTTTTGAATACTAAAAAGGTGGCACGCGGATAACATGCCCATAAGTTTCTCAAAACCATATGATGTGACCTATCATTGGAAAGCACTTGAAAAATGGAATCTTTTGAGCTATAGAGCGCTTGATTTGGAGTTATAATATTCCAGGTGCACGACTTAAACCTATCATATATAACTAGACTCTCATGACAAGTAAGAAAAATCTTGATAATAGGAACCTTGAAAAAGATGCACAGTCTGAGTATGAGGATTTCAATGATGAGTACAAGGGATGTTGTTCCATTAGTGAGGAAAGAAAAGAGGAAGTGGAGACCATAGAATATGACATGGATGGAAGAGTAATTGAACAAATTAGAGAAAACTCTAAACCCCAAGAGATCAACGCATTTAGAGTGAACAAATGTGTCTTCAAGGTAGATTGCAATCAAGCTTGGCTAGAATGCCTAGAGGTGGTAGACTATAAGCAAGTGGTATTAGTTCAGCCTTGCACCACACCATTATTTGTAGTGGAGCCAACCTTAGAGCTACAATCACTAGGGGAGATAGCCTCTTCTAGTGAGGATTGGAAGTATAACTCTAAGTCAAAGGTGAGCTTTGATAGTGATCCCAAAATACCTCGACCACCTCTGGTGGGATCAAATGCACCAAGGGGGACCTCCCAATCCACCTAAGGCGCAAGAGGCTGAAGGAATAGAGAAGGAAACATTCAAAGCCTTCATAATCTAATCAACACAAGAAACCCACGTATGGTCGAAGGAACCGTCACTGCTATATAAGGGTTGGAGTCGGCTGCAAGAGATACCACGGCTCGCTCCAGCGTTCAGCCAGCATGGCAGGGACCATGTAGCAGCACCCTATCAAGAATCGCGTGGTGGGGGGACTTGCTTGAGCTGCTGTGCCAAATACACATTGTATACACAAGAGGACGCTCACTCAAGAACATAAGAAGAGAGATGGAAGCTAAAAAACATTTTCTTGCTGGTTTCTTCTTCTTCTTCCACACACTATACAATGCACACAAGGTATAGATAAGATACAATATAAAGGAAAGTGGCCTTCTAAGTCAAACAGTGCATACCCGACTACACTAATCAACTGGCATTATATCTCTGCCAACTATAGGTAGGTATAACAAACTAAATATAATAAGTGATAAGTTAGTGGCCATGTGAGTATCATAATGACCACCAACGTGCTAAGTGTAGAGGTGCGGATTCATCTAGCCAGGTGATCCATCATCAATGTCTGCACATGTTGAGCTTGCCATCTCAACACTCCCCCTCAAGCTCAACTCTATCTCTACAACTCCAAGTAAGCTTCGGAACTTTCGAAGCTTCTCTGCACCCAATGCCTTTGTGGAAATGTCAGCTATCTGATCCTGTGTGCTGACATATACCGAGTCAATCTCTCCTGCAAGTACCTTCTCTCTCACAAAATGGTAGTGCACCTCAATGTGTTTTGTCCTAGCATGGAACACCGGATTCCTAGCTAGCTGTATACTACTCATGTTGTCACAATGAATGACAATTGGACCATCTCCCTGAATGTCCAAATCACCTAATAACTTTTGCAACCATACCACCTCGCATGCTTCCATAGTAGCACCTCTATACTCAGCCTATGTACTCGATAAAGCAACTGTAGGTTTCTTTTTGCTGCTCCATGTAACTGCTGCACTACCAAGGGAAAACATGAATCCACTCGTAGATCTTCTGTCTGACATGTTACCAGCCCAATCCGCATCTGTGTATCCAAAGACCTGTACATCCTTACGTGCCTCATAAAAAAGTCCATAATGTAAAGTGGACTTCATGTACCTCAATATATCCAACTGAGGCTTTCTAGGCATCTGTATAAACTGGCTGACAAGGCCAACAGCATAGCTCAAGTCTGGCCTTGTGATAGTCATGTAAATCAAACTCCCTACTATCCTCCTGAACATAGTAGGGTCTTCTATCTCATCCCCAATGTCAGCACTCAACTTCACATTTTGCTCCAATGGTACTGAAAGAGGCTTATATGCTGTCATACCATACTTGGATAACATATCCAAGCCATACTGCCTTTGGGATAGCCATATACCATCATCACCTCTAATCACCTCAATACCAAGAAAGTAGCTCAGCTCACCCAAATCTTTCATCTCAAACTTCTTCTTCAAGAAGTCCTTAACTTCAGCAATCCCATTGTCATTGTCACCTGTAATAATCAAGTCATCCACATAGATGACTATGCTGACCAACCCTGCATCTCCCTTTCTCACATAAAGTGAGTGATCAGCATGAGAAATACAAAATCCAATATTGACAAGATACTTTGCAATCTTGTTAGACCATGCTCTAGGTGCTTGCTTTAGCCCATAGAGTGCCTTCTTTAACCTGCACACATATGTGGGATGCTCTAAATCCTCATAACCTGCTGGCTACTCCATATACACCTCTTCTTGCAATTCACCATGCAAGAAGGCATTCTTAATATCCATTTGCTGCAAACTCCAACCTTTGGTTGCTGCCAAGGCAATCACACACCTAACAGTTTCCATCCTAGCAACTAGACTGAATGCCTCTTCATAATCTATGCCATATGTTTGAGCATAGCCTTTTGCAACTAGCCTAGCATTATACATGCTAACTGAACCATCTCCATTATTCTTGATTTTGTAAACCCACTTACAGCCAATAGCTTTCTTACCCTTAGGTAAGGGTACCAAATCCCAAGTCTTATTGGCTTCTAATGCAGTCATCTCCTCATCCATTGCTGCATCTCAATGAGCATGACCAACAGCATCCTCAAAACAAGTGGGCTTAACATCCTCAGCTAGTTTCACCATATAAGCATAATGGTGAGCTGCATAACCTTCAAAACCAAATCTTTTAATAGGGTATCTAATCGTGTTAGATCTGCGTACCACCGAATCACTCAATGGAGCCTTTACATTACTATGAGCTCTCTGTACACCTGTTGTCCTAATTGAAGGAATGCCAAGCTCATCATCAAAACTCTCCGAACCACTGGAATCTCTGTCAAATCCCAAATGACTGGTAGATGCATGATTACCATCTAGCACTTTCTTCTTTCCTTTGTCCTTCCCTGCAACACTTATAGATCCACTTGAAGATGTGGGACTACTCAGTCTCCCAGACCAAGGGCTCACTATAGGTGTAGTACCAGATGATGTTTCTGATCCACTAAGTCTCCGTGATTCTTGTTTATCTTTCTGCACATAGCTTTCCTAATCATTATCATCATCCAAAACATCACCAGCAGGTGTATACCAACTTTCCATCTCATCAAAGATAACATCCTTGCTCACTCTAAACTCACCTGTGACAGGGTTATAATAGCAATACCCTTTCTACTCTAAAGAGTATCCAATAAAACACATGTTTCTTCCTTTGGATCAAGCTTCTTCCGTAGCTCATCTGGCATATGAACTTATGCAACACATCCAAATACCTTCAAGTGCGATACATCGGGCTTCTTGCTAGTAAAGCACTCTTCAAGAGTCATCCCATGAACTATAGCTATGGGTGTTCTATTCATAATGTAGACAGTAGTATGGACAACCTCAGACCAAAAATGTTTGGGCATATTCTTTTCAGCCATTAATGCCTGTGCAACTTCTGCAATAATATGCCTTTTTTTCTTTCTGCAACACAATTTTGTTGTGGGGTATACCTGCAAGTAAATTACCTCTTTATCCCATGGGTCTTCAAGAAGCCAATGAACTTATTAGAGAGGTACTCTCCCTCTCCATCTGATATCAAGCAGTTCACTTTTAAGCATGTTTCTGTTTCAACAGCTGCCTTGAAATATTTGAAGTGCTCAAACACATCACTATTTTCCTTCATGAAGTATACCCATAGCTTCCTTGAATAGTCATCAATAAATGTGACAAAGTATTTGTTGCCACCAAGAGATACATTATGTGTAGGCCCCCAAACATTTGTATGTACTACATCAAGTATATTTTTGCTCACTTCTCTATCATGCGAGAAGGGTTGTCTCGCCTACTTACCAAACTGGCATGCTTCACAGACTTTATGTAATTCTGTAACTCTAAAAGAAGGCAACCCTGTAACCAATCCTCTGGAGTACTATATTAATTTCAACCTTTGCACATTTGCATGTCCAATACGTTTATGCCATATTTCAATATCTGCAACTACTCATTTTCCTTTAGCATATATAGCAGCATCCATTGTAGAAATTCCAGCATCTAAAGTGAACATTCGGCCAACTCTACTTCCTTTTGCGACCAACCTGCACTTATCATTAAAGTCTTCTACAAAACAACCTTTTACATTGAATCGGACCTCCAACCCCTGCTCTACCATTTGGCCAATAGATACTAGATTCTTTGTAATTGATGGCACATATAATACATCTGTCAGACTCTTTGTGTGGCCATTAGACAAGGACAAGGTGTTAATCCCAAGTCGAGATGGCAGAAAATGACAAAAAATGGCGGAAAAAGCATGGAAGAAGAGCAAAGACACGCAGGCGACCTCAAAGCTAAGCTGAGACAAAGGCGCAATTTTAAATGAAAAGCGCCTCAAAAAACTTGAAAAACTCTTGTAAAAGAGCACCAGGCTGCCTCCTGTGCCAATTGTAAAATATTAGATGGGCATAGGGTAGAGGCGTAAGGCTAGAAGAGGGAAATGGAAAAAGACCTTGCCACAATGACCGGTCATGTAAAAAAGGGGATGGGCGCCCGTGGGATTTTAGGGTTTGTATATAAAGTTCAAAAAGTGAATGGAAGCTCATTCCTTGGTATATGGCTAACAAGAGCTCTCTTCTTCTTCTCTTCTTCTTACTTGTGTGTGCTCTTGAGAGAGGGAGTGTGAGAGTGTGAGGGAGTAAGTATGTGGGAGTGAGGGATCAAGAGGGTGAAGCTCTTCACCATCTCCTCTTCTCTTCTTCTCTTCTCTTCTCTTCTCTTTTCTCGCACGCGCAGCTATGGAGGATGGAGCTTGGAGATGGAGGAGGCTTGAGGATGCTTGAGCTAGCATCAAGAATCGTGGAGCTACCGAGGTGTGCGAGGGAGGAGGCTACTCACATCGGCATCAAGGTAAGCTCACTACACTCGTAGGATCGACAGCGCATCGGTTAGGTGAGAGATAGCCATTAGAGCTCACTTGAAAGGCTTGAAGCAATAAGTGGTCCGTGGGTCCTGGCGGTTGAGCGTGAGCTCCCACTACATTTTGGTTCCGTTTGCCAGGACCAACGGATTCAAGCTTGAGCACTTGCACGCCTCATATTGAACATCGAAGTAGGGGATTCATCCCCGAAACGGAGCTTGAGATAGGTAGGAAGTTTGGGTGTTTTTGATCTTCAAAACAAGTCAGTATTTTGAGATATTTTGGTTGTTTGATGATTGGAAAACATGGAGAATTTATTTCAGTTTTTTGCCTTCGATTTTTGTCGCATTTAGCGTAGGTTAGAGTTAGGAAATCGAACCGGAGAAGGGTAGGGTTTACTGTTTCAAAACAGGGCAAAACAAGGCAAAAATCGTGCAAAAATGGATAAAACGGTCACTAGTGATACCTAAGATCAGCAAGTGAGTGATTGGGAGCATCAACACCACACTTGGGAAGGGGTATAAGAGCCAGAAGGCCAAGGGAGAGCTCATTTGTGCCATTTCAGTGAGAGAGAGAGAGAGAGAGAGAGAGAGATAGAGAGCTCCAACCCGCATCGATTCGATCGCATTACCGATGTGCTTACAGGCCTGTTCAGGTATATGAATCTCTCCCTCTACTCCCCTAGATAGGATCTGGAAGTGCATGGCCATTGTGCTTGCTTACATCTTGTGAATCGATCAAATTTGTGTTCGTGCGGTTTACGTGTGTCGCACTCGGCCCGTCCAAGTGGCCTTTTCTAGGCCGAGTCCCAGAATTGGCCCTCGGCCCCTATCACTCAGCCTACTCGGCCCAAAACCCAATTCCACCCTCGCCCTCAGACCGCGTCCGAGGCAAACTGTCCGAGTCAATCCATTCGGCCCGTTTGAGTCAAAACTTTTGGCCACGTGGCACATTCGGCCTCGGCCGGTCCGAACAACCCATCCAAGTCTCAAATTTCGCCCTCTGCCACTTTCTACATTCGGCCCTCGGCCCAAGTGCCTCGGCCCATCCGAATCTCCTTGTCCGAATTTTCCATTCGCCCATCTGAATCAAAACCGTCCGAGTCAAACCCTGAAATTTGGTCCTCGGCCCTGTCCGAGTGACCTACCCGAACCCTGCAATTCGGACCAGTTGGTCCGAGTGCAACTTCTTATCAAATTTTTCAAAAATTTGACCTGACCCGGCTAATATGCAGCAGCACAAACTGTCGACCCTTTGAGCGCTCAGAACTTGATTCTGGCACACGTAATAGGAAAAAAAAATCATAGTGTGTAGCCACTTAGCAGCTAGAAGTAGGCAGTTGCGAAACCCAAGGACTTAGACACAAACCGCTAAGCTGTAAAACCTGACTGACCGAAAATGAACAAGGCAACATACGAGAAAAACCCTAAACCCTGACAAAATGGCCGGAAAATTGATCGACAAGCCTATCAGGCTCGAAACAAGCAAGAGTGCGTAAGACGCTTAGAAATTGCTTGCTGCACTCACATTGAATTTCCGCACTTGAAGTACACTTAAGAAAGCTGAAAGCCTGATTGAGCACAAGTGCATGAGAAACGACACGCGCACTAAGTAATCATAAATTGAGGGTTGTATTCAATAATTAAAGGAACTCGCTCAGATAAACCACTCAAGGAACCCACCAATAGGAGGGAACCCAAGACATAGAAAAACCACCAAAGCGCAGATTAGGACCAAGAAAGGGGCGGCAACGACGTGGATTTAACAAGTCTACTGAACCTGATCAACAACTTGGTGGAGCAAGACAAATCGACAATGGCAGAGGAAAGCTCAGACTGCTGGTCTAATGAGGAACTCGATTTGAACGTCTTCCCAGATGCTATTCAGCAGGCAGATGGTAAGCAGTTACAACGCACACGCTTGGTATGAGCACCGCGGTAGGATAGTAGACGCTATCATCGCAGATCTAGAAGAGGAGAGAAAGCTAGCCCGCAAAGCATTGCAAAGCATAGCCGAATACAATAGGGATCAGCAGGCTAGAAGCCAAAGGCAAAGTACGGAGTTGCGCGAGGTGCAGCGAGTGTTGAACTTAGCAGGTAGGAACCGAACAGATCACAAGAGAGCCCTAGAGGGGGACTTGATGTTGAGCAAGCTTCTCATGAAGCGACTGCTAGATAACACGGCTGCAGAACAAAGTGCCGCGGCACTAGCGACATCACTGCTTGCAGGACTAGGGGCGAACCAAGGCTCAAAGAGCCAGTCCAAAATACCAATCGTTGCCAAGTAACTTGACAAGTACCAACCCCGTGATGACCCATACAGCTTTGTTGAGCAGTTTGAGCAAGTCTGCGAAGCCAACAGCCTCAACGACCTAATGCAACACTCGCAAGAATTCGGGCTTTGCCTAGGCGGCAAGGGTATGACGTGGTATACAAGCCTAGATGCTGTAGAGCGAGCCAACTTCAATGGCCTCAAGGATCTCTTTATCAAGAGATTCGTCGAGCTCAAATACTCCGATAATCTACTAGTACGCTTGATGAACGTCAAGCAGAAAGAGAAGGAGGACATCCGCGACTATGTAACCCATGTGAGGAGTCTCTTCAAGAGAATCCCTCTGGCCGAGCAACCGACTGAAAGAGCAGTTTCAACTGTATTCATCAGTGGAATTCGAGACGAGGAGTTATATAAGGCTTTGGCAAGCAACTCAAGCTTGTAGCAAGACGCGGTAGCTAGAGTGTTTGAGGAAGCCATCAGAGTCGATGATCAGCTAAAAGAGCGAAGCTCTAGGAGCTCAAACGTAGAGGAGACCAACTCGCGAGGTTCAGAGAGAGCGTCAGCCTCTAGTGACTGATCAATCCCATCATCCCAAGATAAGGGGAAGGCCACCGAGACAGACCAAGGCTTGGCTGATGTCAAGATGGAATTAGCCAAATTGCAAGACATGTTGAGATGACCAACGCGACCGCACGTCCAATGCATGTACTGTGGCGGAAACCACTTACCGGTCGAGTGTCAAGACCCTAGGTCAAGACCTTGTGCTAACTGCGGTAGGTTTGGCCATGGCGTCGCACATTGTAGATTACCAAGAAGACTGCCATACTCACAACCCTACGGCCAGTCTTACCTAGCGAACAGGCCGCAGCCATTCTTTGGAAGGGGAGCCCCGTTGGCCCTTCCCGCGCCTAACGATATGAATCTAGCTATTCCTAGGATGGAAATAAATCCTACAAGCATCCCTAGACCGCCTGGTCCTTACATAACCCATCCACCGAGCGATGCTTCAGTCCACTACCTGGAAGAGCCAAGTGAGGAAGAAACCTACATATACCCTTACGTCTCGCATGACGACGAGGGCAACGCTGTCCTCATGGACTATCGACCCGTGCCAGTGATGGTGTTAGGAAGGGGACGAGGTAGAGGCCTAGGAGGGTAGACGTAGGATCCAATCATCTGTTGGACCTGTGGTCACCTCGGTCATGTCTCATCACGCTGCCCTAAAAGAGAGCAGCAAAACAGAGACAAGGCTGACCAAAGGTGCGTAGAAAGCGGAATCACCCATCTCTTCGTAGATTGCCCAAAGTGAAAGCCATCTTCTAGCTCAGCCAATGTACCATCTGTCCCATTGGGGCTGTTTGGTGTCGAAAACCTCGATGGGAAGGCCACACCTATCCCATTGCGAGTCATGACCTAAGCCCAAACGAGGCAGGCCGGCATCTCTCTGCCAGGACCTAGCAATCTTGACGCAGCCTCGATAGGGAAGAAAGCCGCAGGTGGAAAAAGAAGAGATCGGAAGCTAAAGTCGCACTAAAAATCGAGAGTGCTACGACTCTGCCTGCTAGAAAGAAGGTCTCAGATGCAAAGGCAGAGACTTCAGCCCCTAAGATGGCCAAAAAGGGAAGCGCTAAGGTAGGGGAATACCCGCATCCAAAGCAACAGTTAGAAGCCATAGAGAAGGTGAAGGAATGGGTGAGGGAGACTCAAGAGCATCTCAAGGATGCTGAACCCATCATAGAGGACGAGATCAATGATGTCTCTAGTGTAAGCATGCCAATATCACCGCCTCAACCTAAGTCGGCAGAAGCAACCACACCACAAGTAGTGCCACTAAGACCAAGCCTTGATGGTACAGAGCCACAGATCAGTCACGGCCATTGGCCAGGACAATCCAGGTTAGGGGAGAGACGAGTATCCAACGATCTCCTAACCATGCTAGTGACTACCCTTGTAACACTTAGCCTGGGAGATCTTCTTAGGTAGCATCCTACCCTATGGCAAGATCTTAAGCAGTGGGTTGAAGGGTCACGAGAGTAGGTCACGGCAGACCCTCAAGACCATGATGCAGAAACGCAAATACCGAGTTTGATGCTGCACTCTGTGCCTAAATCCTTGCACGTCAATGCCTTCTGGAAAGGTTCTGAGATGCACACAGTCTTACCAGTCCTAGCCCTAGGTGACACAATAAGAAAGGGAATCGTAGACACGGGAGCTGGGGTTAGTGTGCTTAGCCACGCAGTGCTTCAGACTTGGGAAAACCCGCCTGTCGAAACTGCTAGGCTTAATGTCACACTAGCAAAGGTATGAGAGTAAAGCCATTCAGGGTACTTAAGAATTGGCCAGTAAAGATTGCAGGCGTCCAGTTCTCTGTTGACTTTATAGTCATGAAGGGAGTGGACTACGATATCCTATTAGGCCGACCCTGGATGTGCAACGCTAGAGTCATCGAAGATTGGGGTAATGGCTTGATCTTCCTTGGCAATAGAATGAATGCCGTAATGATAGAGATGGATACTTGGAAGATCTCACCGGTCAACCTAGACGCCATCTCTGCTATGCTCAAGGGTAACACTCAGGTCAAGGAATCCTATGGGCCCTTGACCAAGTATATCCCATGCCCCGAGGATGAGGGCGATTGGATGCACATTCTTACTACAATCGACCTACCATTCTCAGACCATGAGGCGTATGAGCAAACCATGAAAACGATTGGCAAGCCTAGTGACACACTCTCCGTACCAGTCTGCATGATGGCAGGAACCCTTCGGGGAAAGCCTAAGCCTGTCAACTTCCAAGTCCCAACTAACAAAAGGGAACTCCAGGAGATGCTGGAATACTTGACAGACAAGCTAGCTAGCAATTTAGCTGCAAACTTCAAACCACTATAGGATCTCTTAGGTGAATCCAAGTGGCAATGGACCAAAGTGAATGACTTAAACCTCATGTATAACTGGGCCCTACTCCTTGACCAACGACAAGAGGTGTACCAAGCCCTAGGAGATGACAAGCAGTCTGATGAAGGGGATTCTAATGACGAATACGAAGACTGCCAATCCTTCAGTGATGGAACTAAGGGTGAAGTAGATACCGTAGAATACGACACGGAAGGACAAGAAATAGAGCAAATACGAGCAGACTCCAACCCGTAGAAAAGAAATATCTTTAGGATAGAGTGAGGGGTCATGCGCATGGAATGTGACCGTGCCTGGTTAGAACACATAGGAGCCATAGACCTTGAACAAGCAAGCTTAGCCCAGCCAAGGACGACACCAGTCCTTAAGACAGAATCACCATCTGAACTACATCCACCAAGGGAGACTACCTCTTCTAGCAAAGACAAGGAGTTCGACTCTGAGTTAAAGGTTAGTTCGGACAGTGATCCAGAAATCCCTAGGTGATGCATGAAGGGGGACCTACCTGTCCACCTGAGGCACAGACGGTTAAGGTAGGAAAAGGTGAAACAACCCAGGGATACGCGAACGGAAAAACAGCGAAAACCGCAGGACCTCCCTAACTGGTTCACAAAATTCAAAAAAGGGGATAGGGTAGTAGTTTTGTTAGGTGCCAAACATCAAGGACAAACCAACGAACCAATCGAGGGACCAGCCAAGGTTAAGGAGGTGAATCTGGCCCCCCAAGAAGGGGAAACACCCCGACCAGTCTTCATTGCCGACGACTTGACTGAGGAAGAAGAAAATAGTCTTGTCGCTCTCTTGCGAGAGTACATAGATGTATTCGCCTAGTCCTTGGAAGAGCTTAAGGGGGTAGATCCGAGTATTGTGACTCACAACATACCCATGACGCCAGACGCAATGCCAGTCAAGCAGCGACCGTACCCTATGAATCCAAAACACGCTCATGCTATCAAAGAGGAAATTGACAAGCTCATGGGAGCAGGATTCATTTACGAAATTGAGCACACAGACTGGGTATCACCCATAGTTATTGTGATGAAAAAGAATGGAAAAATCCGAGTGTGTGTCAATTACAAGAAGGTGAGCGCTGCTACGAAGAGGAACAACTATCCATGGCCATACACCAAGCACATGCTTGAGAGGGTGGCAAGCAAGGAAGCCTACAGTTTTCTGGACGGCTTCTCAAGGTACAACCAGGTGCAAGTGCATCCTACAGACAGGCACAAGACCGCCTTTGCCACTGAGTGGGGCGTCTTTGCTTACATAGTCATGCCCTTCGGGTTGACTAACGCCCCTACCACTTTCCAACACCTCATGTGCACCATCTTTAAGGACATGCTTTGTAAGGAGTTAGAAGTCTTTGTCGATGACCTGTGTGTCCATTCAACCTGGATCAAACACTTAGACAAACTCCGCGCAGTCTTTGAACAGTGTTGCTTATATCGTCTCTCCTTGAACCCCTTAAAGTGCCAGTTTTGGATAAAGCATAGATGCATCCTAGGGCACGTGGTGTCGAAGAACGGCATTGCCACTGACTTCTCGAAAATCAGGGTTATTGTTGACCTTCCACCCCCAATTAATTACAAGGGAGTTCAATGCTTCTTAGGCCATACGGGGTACTATCAGCGGTTTGTACTGAACTATGCGTTGATCGTCAAACCATTGTACAAGCTGCTGATTGTCTTTGAGTGGACCGAGGCCTACCAACGAGCATACGAAGAATTGAAAAATGCTCTAACCATAGCACCAATTCTACAAGCCCCAGATTGGACCATTACCTTCCACGTGCACATCGATGCTTCTAAGTTTGTCGTGGGGGCAGTGTTGTGCCAACCTGGTGAGCACAACTTAGATTATCCAGTGAGCTTTGCTAGCAGACAACTCACTAAGACGGAAATGAACTACTCGACAACAGAAAGAGAAGGATTAGCCATGGTGTTCACTGTGAAGAAATTTTGGCATTATCTATTGGCCACACCCTTCATCTTTTTCGTGGACCATCAAGCCCTGCTCTATCTAGTAAACAAACCTTGTGCTACAAGACGCATAGCTCGATGGCTCCTTCTGCTCTTGGAATTCGATTTCTCTGTGGTTGTGCAGAAAGGAAAACAGCACTACATGGCTGACCATATGTCATGCATTCCCATGGGAGAAGCCGCTGGACAAGGTATCGTTGATGAACTACCCGACGCCCATCTATTCCACCTGTCCTGCGAGAGAGATTTATTTAAGGCTGATCTAACGCCATATTGGGCGGATGACATAGTCCAAGTGCTTGAGCACGGACTACCTAAGCGACCAATAGAAAAAGCCCGACTTAGGCGATCCTTAAGATCCAGCCTTATCAGAGCTGATTGCAGGCCAACTCTATAGGCTGGGGCAAAACGGATTGCTGCGTAGATTGTGTATGTGAGCATGAGATGCACGATGTGCTCTCGGAGGCACACAGCGGCATTGCGTGAGGACACTTTAGCAGAGACACGACAGCACGGAAGGTGCTGCAGTCTCAACTATGGTGGCCCACGCTTTTCCATGATGCCACGTGATTCATCAAGCATTGTGACGAGTGCCAACGGACAAAAGTCCCGATTCGCAAGGATTTGATGGATTTGACCCCAATTATTGCTCGACAACCCTTGGAAAAATGGGGAATCGACTTCATAGGACCCATCAGTCCTATGGCACAGTACTCACAAGCCAAGTACATCATTGTGGCCACAGATTACCTCACGAAATGGGCAGAGACAAGAGCCACATGTAAAAACGATGCTAGGACGACTGCCAAGTTCTTATGGGAGTAAGTGATCTCGTGATTCGACTGCCCCATCAAACTGGTCAGTGACCAAGGCACGCACTTCATCAAGGAAGTGATAGTGCATCTCCTGTCCACCTTTCTCATTATCCATCGCAAATCATCGCCATACTACCCTCATGCAAATGGTCAGGTAGAATCCATGAATAAGATTCTCGTCAATGTCCTGACCAAAGTAGTTAGCCTCACCTAGCAACTGGGACAACAAGCTTATGGTGGCAGCTTTGTGGGCTTATCATACAGCTTATAAAACGGCTGTCGGTCAAATCCCATTCAGGCTAACCTATGGCACAGAAGCAATCCTACCCTTAGAATTCTTTGTTCCTAGCCTAAGAATAGCCCTTCAAGAACGATGGGAAGGGAAGGAGGCATGGACGCAACGCCTGGTCAAGCTTGAGCACCTATCAAAGACCCGTCTTCTAGCCACCCATGCACTTATATGTGAGAAGGCCCGTCGCAAGAGTTGGTTTGACAAGCATGTCAAGCAGTGCGACTTTGAACAGGCCGACTTAGTGCTCCTCTACTCCGTTAAGGGACATAAACAGAAAATGAAATTTTGAGGCCTTGGACCCTTCAAAGTTCATGCGATCAGCCGCACAGGCAATGTCGAACTCGAAACCTTAGACAGTGAGGGAATAGGCTTCTTCAATGGCAGTCGTGTCAAGAAGTACTACCCTCCCACCCATCCTTTGCACAAGCCCCCAATGTTAGAACCGCCTGTCAAAGTACAAGTGGCCACAATCACTGATATTGATGACGAGGATGAGGAAGCTGTAGAGCCCGCATACCTCCATATAACGGTCACTGCAAAACAAACCTGCGCTTTTAACGCTTTGATCGATGAGGGAGAAAACTTCAATGTCCTAACTCACGATCATTGGACCAAACTTGACAGACCTCCACTTCAGCCCACGAATGCTAAATTAAGCCCATATGGGGCCCATTCCTACGCACTCCTCGGCAAGTGCAAAGTAGCCGTCTCTATCGAGTCTAAGACTGTCGCAATAATTTTTTACGTGTTGCCAAATGCTAAAGATGCAAGCACGGAGTCACTGCTAGGATGCACTTTCAAAAAGCAGACTCACTGCAATGTTGATTATGAGTCGTAGTGCATCCACCTTGCAATAGGCAACGTTCGCATTGTCACAGCTTTCAGCAAGGGCTGCGCGACTTCATCACCGTCTGCAAAGCCACCAATAGAATTCTCCATAACCAAATCTAAGGGGGGGGGGAGTAGTGCGCGGCCGCCACCTCCCAGAATTCAAGAATCACAGGCCACAGTATAGCAAAACATACGGCTCAACAGCCTAGATTTCAATGGAAGCCTAAGCAGCCGCAATCGCCGCCTAGGAGTCAACGCTCCTATCCTCATAAAACCAAAAACTCTAAACCTAGGAGGCCAAGACGCAGACACAGAAAGCGCCGCATGATCAAGCAAAGATGGGTCCCTAAAGCCCTCTTACGTGCGCAAGGCTACTACGAGGAAAATACCTGGCTATGGATCCTTAAGGCCCACACGGCCAAGGGTACCATTCACACACCGCCCTCAAGCTTGATCAAACCATGTTCTATCAACCCTCAAAACCGCAAGCCGCAATGCTCTCCTGAACCACAACCATCCGCCTCATCCATGCCTAGGCCCAAGAGAGTCCCACAAGCCTACCGGCCCAAACCGCAAGCTTCGTCACAAGAGTCATCACCCGCTGAAGTCAATCCGCCTCCCCAACTCCAACCTGAGTGCAGCAGCCCATCTGTCGTGGCTACTCCTAATCCACTCAACATCCAAGTGGCCCAACCACAACCTCACAAACCCTCCCAACTGCCCATCTTTGTTGTCAAAAGCTCTTGTTCTGTCAAACCTCAACCACCTGTCGGCCTTACGCCCTCCTATGAACGAAAATCCTTTTTAGCGCTAGCTGCTGACCTCGCTGAGGACACCGGGGATGACATGGTGGATTTTATTAAAAGACTAGATGACACCTTTGTGTCACTCGTGTTAAGCTACGACGGCTTGGACTTAGGTCTATTAGAAGAACCCTTTGCAACTAAAGTGCAAAATATGCCTTGCTCTTGGGAAACCTTTGAATTCGCATTTGCAAAAGCTTCTCGCTCCGTTGCTGAGTTGCTTAACAACGAAATCTCCAAGGAGCAAGTCATCAAATAGCGCCTTATCACGTCATACGATCCACGAACCACTTCTGCTATCACTGACCAAGAAATCGCGGAGTTATCACAACTCGCTGATACTAGATCACCCTTCTTGAGGCAGTGGTACGCTCTTAGGTTGCAATGGGAAGTTGAAGGATGTCGCATAATGACCAATGCTGAGCAATGCCATCCCATCAAAACAGCAGAGTATGATTCCACTTAAGTCACGCCCACCTCGTATAGAGTGTTAACCACTCTTCGTGGCCGACCCATGGAAGAACACATCAAAGAACACCCCTACCTCGATCGCTTGTTGTGACTGAGGAAGAGTTACACATTGCTAGCCGTGTCGACTCTGGTGACTTCCTCACAGACGTTCTCACATACATCACGTACGTGGGAACTCGACCCTTTGACTTGGACCGCGCAGCTCAATTGGAATACAATCCAAATTTCTATACTTGGCTCCTTCACAAGTAACTCCTACACCAACATGCCGAAAGCCCTTGACCTTTTGACCCTCAATCCTAGGAAGGATTCTTCTCAAGATGGAAGGGGAGGGGGTAAGGTGAAATGAATCAAATGAGAAATGAACCAAAGGGGGTAAATCAAAGCAAAATTAATGAAAAACATAAACATATATTATGAAAAAACGGAGGGGTTAGGAAAATGGACATGAAAACCTTGAAGTAAAGGGAAAAAAGTCCAAGTCTGAAAAGGAAAATCTACATTGCTTCCTAATGAATTCATTCAAAAAGCGTAGAGTTTTTCTTTTCCAGCAATCAGCAAATTAATATGTGGAAAGCATTAATGAAAGTTACAATTTATGGCAGGAACATAAAATTTCACAGCAAGACCGCGCCCACCGACTCCTGTTCACAAATGAGGAAAAAGAGTAGTACCGCATCCACCTAGAGAACCACGCCTTTAGCCAGCTTAAATTTCGAACCATCCACAACATAGAAGTTGTGGTGGCCAAGGAGGAAGCAGCTAGGAGGGTGGTTGAACAATGCAACCTCACGAAGTATCTTGAAAAGTTCTCGCAGAAGCTAGACCACCTAAAGTGTGTGGAGTTCCTTAGAACGTGCAACCCAGATCAAGAATGTGGCACTGTGACGGTGGGTAGAGGAGAAAATGCAAAGTAGGTACAGGTCTGCTTAGACCTAGCCTTGGTGGAGAAGGCTTTGGGGTTGGAGCCAAAAACACAGAGGAAACAAAAAAGGGATGTTTATGCCATGCTTAAAATGAAGAGGGAAGATGTGCTCACAAATGACGGCATAAGTATCCAAGATATCCCCGACGCAGAAGCCAGGATGTAAGCCAAGATGATACATGTATTCTTCTCCAGCCAGCGCTACAATTCATTGATGCATCGAATTAGCATACTTGTGCTGGAGAATGTAGTAGGCCATACCCTAGATGAAGTGGACTAGAACACGTATGTGTGAAAAACGATCGACCATGCAGCCAAAGCATTGGCCCTAGGGAGTGTGCTAGCAGGAGGAGAATCTCCAGCCTCTAAAGCTATAGAAAGAAAGAAAGCCTCCTCCAAAGCCTCCTTCATCGGATATGGAGGTGTCTTGATTACACTCATCTAGGAGGCAGTGAAGGAAGCACAGGATGCAAAAGAAGGAGAAGGAGAAACTCCAAAAAGGTCGCCTCCTCACTAGGACAAGGATAGGTCCACCGATAGAATTGAGACAGAGGAAGAAGGGGAAGAACAGACAAGCAAAAAGACAACCAAGAAGCCCAAGAAGAAGACAACACAGAGAAAGAAGAAGGATGATGAAGGTAGAAAGAAGGAGAGAGAAGACTTGGAAAGGGCAAAGAAAGTGTCCCTAAAAGAGGCCAAGGAGAGAGAGAGGAAGAAGAGACAAGAGAAAAAGAAGGAAAAAGAAGAAAAAGAGAAAAAGAAGGAAGAGCAGAGAAAAGCAGAGGAGGAAAGGAGAAGAAAGGCTAATGAGGAAGAGGAAGAACTAAGAAGGAAGGAGGAAGAGGACCTAGCTGAAGCCACACGCCGGTCCATCGAGCAACAAAGCGGAGTTGATGAATTGGGGAACTGGAGCCCACATAGAGAAGAAAGGCCAGGGTCTAGCACACAGGTACCGGAGATTGTGCAACCTGCAGTCACTAAGGGCAAGGGCAAGGCCTCAATTCATCCAATTCCTACCCTCCTGGTGCCTTCCACTGAACCCACCACCATCACCCCTAGCATCCCGACCAGTGCCGACGTGTCAAATTTTGTGGCATGGATGCAATACTTCATCAACAAAGAGATGGCCCAGGGACAGAGCACAGAAACCACTGCCACAAGACAAAAGAGGCCAGCTACTGATGCAGAATCCAAGCAAGATCCTAAATGGCAGAAGGTGAAATCCCCAACCTCACCCATCCACACAATGATGACACCATCGGCTAACTACGATGAATACGTCGCCGAGCTGCTCTCCCAATTGGGGAAAGCTAAGGAGGAACGCAAGATAGCCGTGGTGGCTGAGTTGGCAGCTGAGAAGGAATCAGTAACCACCTTCCAGCTGGATAAAATGAGGATGATAGCCATGCAACAAAGGGAGATTGTAGATCTCAAACAAGAAATAAAGGCTAAGGATGACAAGGAGGAGCACTGGAGACAGCAGCTTGAGAACGAAACACAGGAGCTAGTGAAGATGCAAAGAGAGCACAAGCTCTTGATAGTGCAATACCAGGAGCTCATTACAAAATCTGCTCAGGTTGATGCACTTGTGGCTAAGATGAATGCCAGAGATGAGGAGAGAAAACAAGACATAGAGGAGCAGCAAGAAGAAATTGAGCGCCTAACAGAGCAACTAAACTCTGAAAAAGAAGAGCAAGAGAGACTGGTTAAGGAGTTGGAGGACCAAGAGCAAAGGCTCATGACACTAACCCTGAAACAAGGAGAGAGCATGAAGGAGATGAACAAGAGAGCAGAGGAGGGGGCTATGCATAATGAAAAGAGGGTGAAGACACTGGCACGATGCCTTGCTCTGGTAGAGAAGGAGAAAATCATTGCAGAGAGCAAGGCAAAAGCCGCCCAAGTGGCCTTCAATGCCCAACAAAAATCCTTCCTCGACACCATCATGGACACCACTTGCTCAGAGCAAGGAGAGTCTTTGGAGGTGACACAAAGAAAGCTTAGCATCACATGCTGGATTGCAGATGCCACCCCAACTTGTGGAGGTTAGTTGGACAAGAAACGAAAATACCTATTGCTGGCTGGCCTAACCCCCAAAGAAATCGACGCCCTCAAATTCGAAGAGGAAGCATCACAGGGAGAACGACAGGGGGAGGAAGCAGAACTTGAGATGGACATGAACCGATTCAGGGAGGATGCAGTCCCACAACCCCCCTCGCCGCAGTCTCAAGAGCCACCATAGAAGAACCCATCTGCGGAAAGACAAGCCGCATCTAGGGAAAGATGCAGAAAGCTAGTAGAGGAAGCTAGGAAACAGCTGAGAGCCAGACCAGTCATGCTACCGTCCACACCCCTCCCACCTTGCCTTGATGATATCCCCATTGGATTCCACGCAGAACTAGTGCTATGGGAGATACAAGAACAAGGAAAGGATCCATTCACATTTAGTTTTCTCCTACCCAATAGTCTGCGGAGGGTCTTTCCGCTCAAGGTGATGGATGAGGTGATCGCGATTGGTGGCCGGTTGGGGAAAAGATGGCTAGAAGAGCGAGAAAAAACCCCGACCTCTTGGGAAACAGAAGCGGCTGATTACTGGCAAAATAAAGTTTTTGAATTTCCACACACTATACAGGGCTACAAAAGCCAACCCCTGTGGAGGAGGCGAGTATGCGACATCAATATGCTCGCTTGGATGGCGTTTTGTAACACCCTGCCATTCGAGTGGAACAACCCAACCTACATGGCATACCCTCGAAGGGTAGGTGTGGATTTTGATGCCACCCTCCACGGGAAGTACAACTTCCCTATTATTTATAACTCTAATGTAGTATCCTTCGAGCATGCCCTTCTCTTTACCTCCGAAAGCCTAGATGATTCTATGACACACTTTCTTGCGGATTTCTCCTCATGCCCTGACCCCGCCTTTATAACAACCTGTAATTATCTTAGGCTACTTAAGCTACTTCTTAAGCAGGACCCGAATCCACAAGAGCGCAGCCTACCTCCCCTCTTCTTTGACCCTAACTCTATTGACAACTGCACCATGGCTCGTCTTATGATGAGGGCTAGTCTCCTCCCCTCTTTTTGCCTAGCCCTCCTAGAAGATATGAATGACAGCCAATTCACTAGGTGCAATCACCTTTTCCTCTCCACCACTTCTCTCCACGTCCACATGAATCTGAAAGGATACATGCAAAGCTACCAGTTTTTGAGCAAATCCATCCAACCCCCTTCCCCTCCTCATTCAGACGAAGAAAATTAGGCTTGGCTGTCATTCCACAACTTTTTTTTTTAAGAAAGAAAGAAAGAAAAGAAAATTCAAAGCAAAGAAAAGAATAACATGAAAGGAAAGCACACAAGCACTCACTGCAGAAGCACTTAAACACCACATAGAGCACTATTGCTACACCTAGGGGTTCTCAAGTTAGGCGTGCTTGGCGGCTTTGGTCGATCGGCTCTGCTCCTAACCCCCTAGCCCTTTTTGCTTCCCCACTTCATGCTTAGGGCACATCAAGGGCAGGACATACCTAGGGAGCTAACACTCGCCTATGGTTAGACATGTCACCCTAAGCCACTTGCACCGCACCTTCTCCTTTCAAGCATCACACAAGCAGCAAACCACCAACTTCGGAGGCCCCCGTCAACCACTCGCTATCCATTTGGCTTCCCCAACAAACATCAGCTTCCACACGCACCTAAATCTACATATGGCCCTTTCCTTTACACCATCATTGCCCAAGTGCCTACCACCCTACAACAACACAGAAGTGCCATGGGACTGGCACCCATCTCGAAGGGGGGTAACGTTAACCCCAAGTCAAGATGGCGGAAAATGGCAGAAAATGGTGAAAAATGAAGGAAAAAGCAGAAAAAGCATGGAAGAAGAGCAAAGACACGCAGGCAACCTCTAAAAGCTAAGCCGAGACCAAAGGCGCAATTTTAAATGAAAGACGCCTCAAAAAACTTGGAAAACTCTTGTAAAAGAGCACCAGGCTCCCTCCTGTGCCAATTGTAAAATATTAGACGGGCATAGGCTAGAGGCGTAAGGCTAGAAGAGGGAAATGGAAAAAGGCCTTGCCACAATGGCCGATCATGTAAAAAACGGGATGGGCACCCGTGGAATTTTAGGGTTTGTATATAAAGTTCAAAAAGTGAATGGAAGCTCATTCCTTCGTGTGTGGTTAACAAGAGCTCTCTTCTTCCTCTCTTCTTCTCTTCTTCTTGCTTATGTGTGCTCTTGAGAGAGGGAGCGTGAGAGTGTGAGGGAGTGAGTATGTGGGAGTGAGGGATCAAGAGGGTGAAGCTCTTCACCATCTCCTCTTCTCTTCTTCTCTTCTCTTCTCTTCTCCTTTCTCGCACGCACGGCTATGGAGGATGGAGCTTGGAGATGGAGGAGGCTTGAGGATGCTTGAGCTAGCATCAAGAATCGTGGAGCTACCGAGGTGTGTGAGGGAGGAGGCTACTCATATCGGCATCAAGGTAAGCTCACTACACTCATAGGATCGACGGTGCATCGGCTAGGTGAGAGATAGCCATTAGAGCTCGCTTGAAACGCTTGAAGCAATAAGCGGTCCGTGGGTCTTGGCGGTTGAGCATGAGCTCCCACTACACAAGGGAACCTTTCCAATGTGTGAAATTGGGTGGCATGAATCATCACCCATCTGCACATAACGTGGGTTATTTAAGTCCTGCATCTCTCCAAACCATTCAACATGACTGGTCATATGATTAGATACACCTGAGTTGACATACCATACATCATCATGTGTCCCACTTCCTGTAACTGCATTCATGATATGCTGCATAACAAACAGACGCTCATTTTTGTCTTCATTCTGTCATGAAGACGATGCATAGTTTTCTTATTGCAATTTACCGCTGTGAATATCATCCTTCTTTACATTGCAATGGGCTGCAATATGGCATGTTTTGCCATAATAATGGCAAACAATAGCAGAATTTCTAGAACCTCTATTCTGCCATCCACCTCTTCCTCTAGAGCTCCCCCTACCTTTAAAGTTTCCTCTGTCTCTAGAAACCTGCATTTCACCAAACTGTTAATTGAACCTATTTTTCTGGTTATTGCCAACGTGTCCCATACCACGGCCTCTCAAAGAGGATCTACCACGTCCCCTTCCTGAACTCAAGTAAAATGCTTGGACCTATTCACCATTTCTTTTAGACGAATCACCCTGCATATTGATCTCTCCAGTAATCATGAGAGAGATCAGTTCATCAAAATTTGAAAATGGCTTCCGTACATATACTGAAGTAACAAATGGTTTACATGCCTTCTCATTGTTAAGGCCATTCAGAGTGAATGAAACCAAATCATCATCATCTGGCATTGTATCAATTGCTGCTAAAGTATCTGCGATGCTCCTCACCTTCAACACATACTTATTGACAGACATTTTTCCTTTCTTCAAGGTATTCAACTCTTTCTTGAGTTGAATCTTTCATGCCTTTGTATTTACTGAAAACATGCGCTCAAAAATTGTCCAAGCTGCATGTGAAGTTTTTGCATTCCTGATATGTCCCAGCATAGTATTATCAATGACTACACATAGCTAGTACATCACCTTTTTGTCTTTCGAATTCCACTCTTTCTATGCTTTTAACTCATCTGCAATCGGCGGAGGGATACCCAGCTTTGGCTCCTTTTCTTCACCTGAAACAAACTCATAAAGGCCCTTTCCAATGAGGAAGTTCGTCACACGAAACTTCCATGAAGGATAGTTGTTCTTGTCGAGCTTCTCAATAATGGGATTTCCACTCTCCTCTGTCATTATCACAAACAAGGATACAACACGGCAAGCCGGTCTTCTGCAATCTTTCACAACACGTGCATAGTAATACACCAAGCAACCTTTTTCACTGATTGCTCAATAGTACATGTAATCAGCAGCTTGTTTGCAGATAAACCTTATGTTTGCTTCCTGTAAACACCTCAAAAATTACAGATTCGCAATCTGTAACCTGCGCACTCACTTTCGGTCAAAACAGTCAAAATCACAGTGTACCCTGAAACTATTGTCCCGGCTCTAAAACGGGACCTAAAATGGCCGCAGATGCCCAAAATAACTGCGGGAAAGCCCTAAAGGGCCAATTTGCAGAATATATAGTGATCTGCTTATACACCAAATCTCACAACAATCTGAGATTTTTTCTCGACCCTGCTTCCGGTGCCTCCACAGGTACTATCCAAGAGAGAGAATGGAAGAATGGGAGAGCTTCTTACCTGTTGCTTGCTTACTCAAACCTTGCTTCTTCTTCTTCACTTCAGCCTTCAAAATGAGCCTCTCTCAGTGGCCCGGCTCTGATACCATGTCAAGAATCGCGTGGTGGGGTGACTTGCTTGAGCTGCTGCGCCAAACACATACTGTATACATAAGAGGACTCTCACTTAAGAACAGAAGAAGAGAGATGGAGGTCCAAAAACATTTTCTTGCTGGTTTCTTCTTCTTCTTCCACACACTATACAATGCACACAAGGTATAGATAAGATACAACATAAAGAAAAGTGGCATTCTAAGTCAAACAGTGCATAACCGACTACACTAATCGACTGGCGTTATATCTTTGCCAGCTGTAGGTAGGTATAACAAAATAAATATAATAAGTGATAAGTCAGTGGCCATGTGAATATCATAATGACCACCAATGTGCATGTGAGTATCATAATGACCACCAATGTGCTAAGTGTAGATGTGCGGACTCATCTAGCTAGGTGGTCCATCATCAATGTCTGCATGTGTTGAGCTTTCCATCTCAAGACACCCACGGAGGTAGCTAGTTGATGAAGCCCGTCGGTGTAGGTGACGTTGACGAAGGATAGTCACAACTCACGGGCACTCAAATGGAATGCGAGAACAGTCGCTCACCCCATGACGCACATCGCTCAATGAATACGCATGAAATCCCATAACTCACAATCGGTGTAGAATTGAACAAGGAGAAATTGATTTAGAGGGAGTATGCCAGTGTGCGCAATTAATGATGCATTCATGTGTTTCACCCATCTGGCATAGGTGCAAGAGGAGGAAGGCTAGGGTGCCTTGTAGTGCAGTGCACAAAATAGGGTGGCGTGTCCTGTGACGATGGCAAAGACCCATCCCATGGGTGCATAGGAAAATAGAAACGTACCTGACACCAATTGTTGTAAAGTCCCTCAATCTCACCTCTCAGAATTTATTGAGGAGAAACACTAATCACACTCAGTCCACCCTCTATCTCACTCTCTGTTGAAAGATCTAGGAGGGCAACCCATTCCTAAAACCCATTGATGTAATCCTCACTGTCACTTCTGCAGAGGTTGTATGCCTTGTGTGCATTTGCTGGTGCAATTGTGCATCCTGCCGCCCTGTGCCGGCATACAGTGCAAGAAGGAAGGCCAGGGAGCCTTATGGTGCAGTGCAATGCGTAGGAACAAATCGTGCATTTTGCATTGAGAGGCCCATCCTGTACGTGAAACACTCAAGTCCCACATCTCACTTCTCATTTGATTTGAAGGGAAAGACTGGTCACTCAGCCCACCCTCTGTCTCAACCCTCACTGATAGATACAGGGGGCAGCCTATACTCACATCCCCATCCTGTTAGGATGAAATCTCACATCACTCAAGGGGTTGGTGATGAAGATGTGTTCTCACTTCAATGATTTGTAAGAAAGGTCATTTGTTAAGAAGGGAAAACTGACTCGAAAGGTTCTACTAGTGAGTCAACTATCCTGAACTGCGGGGTGTTACCACCTTTTTCACAATCAGCTTCTCACCCAGGGGTGTTTCTACCTTTTATTGGAATGAGGCCTATTATGACAAGGAATTTCTTCATTTTCTCCCATAACGGTTTTGTGAGTTTTTTTTTGTTTTGTTTTTTTCCTTTTTTTTCGTTAATAAAGAGAATGGTAGAAATACCATCTGTCAGGACCAACCTCGCCACCGTTGTTGAATCACACGAGAAGAGAACAAGGTAGGGTTGAGAGGTATCTGTGAGGGGCTAGCAGAACGAGACCGCCTCATGAGGAGAATCATAAGGGCTATCAGAAGCACGAAGAGAATGACAGTACAACGCCCAAAAGGGAGAGGGTAGGTCGATTGTGATTGTCAAGATCCCCAAGGAAGGAAGTACTTCTTCAGAAAATAGTCATTGATTAGAAAAGGATCATCAGAGGCATCAATGGTCTGTTGAGATATCGAGCTCCACTCGTGATATGCCAGGGTGACCGTTGTGCATTTATGTCACCGACTTGTTAGTTGCAGATGCGGCTGGTACACCGCCCATGAATAATAGCTAGCTGACAGCTATCCTTATCTACTCTAGTTCGTGGTTCAGTTAGTATGCCACCTTAGTTAGTTGAGTTTGGTTTGAGAACCATATATAGGGTTCTTCTATTTCTTTGTATGAGAGTTCTTTTGGCTTACACAACTAAGAAGAGGAAAACTGTTTTCAGCCTCCAACTTTGTGTGTATTCCCCCATTGTGTAAGTGAGAAAGCTACAAGTGAGACTCCTTCCTTCTCTCCCACAATCTTGACATGGTCTACAACTGAACAGAGCTATTAGGATTGACAGCAAGTACCTTGTAAGGGCCCATCCACCGTTGTTGAAGCTTGTAAGGAAACTTGCCAAATCTTGAATCATAGACTAGGACAATATCACCTTCTTTGAACTCCTTGTGCTTGATGAAACTTTCATGATAGGCACTGTGTCGCACTTGAGTGGCTTCCATATACTATAGGGCCATCTACCAAATCTCATCCAAACATTCTAAGTATAGGTGGCGGTGTTGCAATGACTCATCATCTCCCAAGCATTCTTTAACTGCCACTCACAAAGAGGGCAATTCCAGTTCAACAAGGAAGATAGCTTCTGTACCATACACTAGTTGGAAAGGGGTCTGTCCTGTAGTTGCCTTATGGGAGGTTTTCTATGCTCAGAGGGCCTCTATAAGTCGATCGTCCCAGTCGTGATGATGTGCGACAATCGTTCTGGTCAGGATCGAGCAGAGGATATGATTGGTGACTTCAACTTGGCCATTGGCTCTAGGGTAGTAATAAGGAGTGGACTTGCAATGGCTTATCTTATACAGCTCCCCGTCAGCTCCTCCATGATTCTATTAAGGTAATGAGTATCTTTGTCACTTACCAGCTCGAGGGGACTGCCAAAATGGGTGATAATATTTTCATACATGAATAGAGCTACATTGTTACCATCATCCTGCTTCAGAGCTTTAGATTCACACCACTTTGTGACATAATTCGTACATACTAAGATGTATCTGTTCTGCTTCCATTTGATGGGTAGATCAATGGGATCCACAAAATCAATCCCCCACAAAATCAATCCCCCACTTCTCGAATGGATTTAGGGGAAGAATAGGTTGCAGTGGCATGGCACTTATTTTGATGGGTTTCCCCATTCACTGACAAGCATCACATCTTGTGCAGTAGTCATGTGCATCCTTGTGGAGGGTCAACCACCAGTATCCCACCAACAGAGCTTTCCTGGCTGTTGCCTCTCCTACAAAGTGTCCACCACATGGTTTGTCATGGCATGCTTTCAATACTATGCCGATTTCATCTCCTGCAATAACACATCTTCTCAACACTTCATCTTTGCCTCTCTTATACAGTGTACCACCTAGTAAAGTGTAGGGGGCTGATTCTAACAGAAGCTTCTTCTTCTCATGGCTTGAGATGCCAGGAGGATACTGTTGAGTTGCCAGGAGGTTGGTTATGTCTGTATACCAGGGAGTAACTGTTTCAATTAGAAACAAGGAAACATCAGGAAGTTCTAGATCATCATGTTCCTCTTCTGTAGTTTGAGGGATCCGTGATAGATAATCGGCTAGGACATGGGAATGGCCAGGCTTAGTGACCACTTCAAAATCAAACTCCTAGAATAGGAGCAACCATCTCATGAGTCATCCTTTGACATCTGCTTTGTTCATCAAGTAGGACAGGGCTTCATGATCCACGTAGAACTTGAAATGCATTGACAATAAATAGTGTCGAAACTTCTCCAATGCAAACACCATTGCTAAGCACTCAAGCTCTGTCACTGTGTAGTTTCGCTCACGGTCCCTTACTTTTTGACTTGCATAATAGATTGGTTGATCTAATTTAGAGGGGCCCTTTTGACATAGGACAACACCTAGCCCTTCAATTGATACATCTGTGTGCACATGAAACTCCTTCGTCCAGTCAAGAAGCTGCAAGATAGGTGCTTGGATAAGGCACTGTTTTAGGGGATTAAAGGCTTCTTCACAGCCATCAGTCCAAAGTAAATCCACAGCTTTCCTTAGAATCTTGTATAGAGGAGCTGCCTTGGTTGCAAAATGTGCAATAAATCTTCTATAGTAGCCCACATGGCCAAGAAATCCTCTCAATTGCTTGAGGTTTGTTGGTGCTATCAAGGCGGCAATCTTCTCAATCTTCACCAGGTCTGTTGTAATTTATTGTGCAAAGACAATATGGCCCAAAAGAACTCCTGATGAAACGCCAAAGATACATTTGTCAGGGTTGAGAGAAATCCCATACTCTCGGCATCTATCAAAACACTGCTCTAGGTGTCCCCAATGCTCTCGTATTAAGCTATAAACATAGAAGTCATCAAGATACACCTCAATGAAATTATGCAAATGATTCTCATTACTCATTGGAAGGTGGCAGGAGCATTACAGAGCCCAAATGGCATCACTCTATAGGCATAGGTCCCCCATTCTGTGGTGAAGGTTATTTTGGATTGGTCCTTTTCTGCGATTTGGACTTGGTTATATCCGCTGAATCCATCCAAGAGGGAATACAGCTCATGGCCTACCACTGTGTCCAACAGTTGGTCTGTAAAAGAGATAGGAAAATGATCCTTCTTCGTCTTTGAGTTTAGCTTCTGAAAGTCCACACATTTTCGAAGTTTCCTGTTCTTCTTAGGTACTACCACAATGGGCGAAACCCATTCACTGTTAGCCACGTGATAAATGAACTCGACTTCAAGAAGCTTCAATAATTCAGCCTTCACCAGAGCAGAATAATTAGGATTCATATGCCTTTGTCTTTGTCTTACAGGTTTGACATCAGGCTCTAGGTCAATGTGATGTTGGCATACTGTGGGATCAATCCCCTTTAGGTCTTTGTACGACCAAGCAAACACTTCTAAGTTCTCCTTTAATAGATCTCGCAGGACCACTAGTTCTTCTTCTAGAAGATTGAGACCCACTTTCAGGTGACATTCAGTACCGTTAGTATCCAGGAACGTCACTTGTCTTTTACCTTTCACTTCGCGGATAAATGTCCCATGGATTGCTTCTGGATAGAGGTCTTGTAAAAAATTACATGGCGCAGCGAACAAAATCTAAGAAAGAGATAGAGAGTACACAACAAATAATAGGAGAATAAAAAATTTTCTTTATCTCCAAAAAACCGATACAAAGATGGCTCTGTCCACCCGTGCGCTTTCACTGTGAAGCTTAGATGGCGATCTAGACAGAAGATAGGTGAAGAGCTTAAGGCTAGCTGGAACAACTCTGACTAGATGAAAGATGGATCATTCATGGTTGTGAAGGGGTTTAGCTTTTATAGCTTGTGAAGGGGGTCATGAAGGTCTTTTACCAAGTCATATTCTTTGATAGGATCCACGGGCTTTTCCAGCCTACTGGGGAATGGGACTATATCCATTTTCATTTTTCCTTTTTCTTCTAGAAATGGCAGCATCGGAACTTCTTCTATTTCTAGAGGTGCTTCTACATCATCTATCTTCTAGACCTCTGGTCATATTTCTGGGACTATCTCTGTGACTCTCTATGGCACTACAGTGCTTTGTACTGTACTGTTCTGTCATGTACTACTCTGTTCCTTTGTTGGCAGGTTGAACTTCACAGTCTTGGCAGGGGAATTATTTTCATTCTGGAAAATTGGTTCCTTCTTCTTGTCACGCATGATAGCGGCAACTTCCAACTCTACCAAATTGGAGGCAGGATCTTATGCCTTCTGTTGGCTATCAGGGGCATTGGCCTTGACATGGGCTGAACTTGGACAATCCTTTGTAGTGTGGCCTTCTCCTTTGCATCGGCTACATAAGGGCTTGTAATCCACAGATCTTCTAGGGTTTGGACAATTTGGTGAGATATGACCCTTTTCTCCACATCTGTAATATTCCACCTTGGATCTCTGACTATCGTCCTCTGTAACTTTGAGAGGGGAACCTCCTTGGACCGAAATTAGGACCAAACTCCCTAGGCTTTGGTCCAATATTATGTGTTGTCATTTTGGATTCTAGCAAGTTGAATCTTGCATTTTCATCTTTCTTTCTTTGCTCATGCATCTCTTTCAGAGAGAAAATATCCTCTGTATGGTTCTTCCGCAAACAGCAGGAACAAAAGGCTCTAGGAATGGTTGATTTTCGGGTACATTCAATGGCTAAATGTCCCGCTTGATGATACCTTCCGCACCATGTATTAGAATGCATCACATCTCTCCCAGCTCTCGCGCAGGGGTGGATATATTGGTGGTATTCACCTTCAACGTCTGTAGAGCTGCTCTGTAATCACATCCATAAGCTCTTTCTTGATACTCAACTGAGTTGGATAAGTAGTCCTTCAGATTTTTACCTCCTGAAGTACTTGTAGTAGGGTTTTGGGAAGCTTCTGTAATTATTGTATATACTGATTGGGTTGATCCAGAGGTCCTCTATTCTAGTTCTGATTCAAAGCTCAACCTTGCTTCAACTTCATCATACAATCTTGTACCTTCCACTGCAGCTTGTAGATTGACTGGTCTTCTCAATTCCACAAACTTGCAAACTTCTAGTTGTAGGCCTCTAAGGAACACTCCTTTCTGGATGCCTTCATCCAAATGATAGTTAGTCCATCTCTTCAGGATGGATTCCATTCGCAAGACATAAGTTTCTACTCTTTCTTCAGAGGACTAACTTAGGTTCATGAACTCCTCTCGCATCAGCTCTTCAAAACCTTCACGCATGAATTTAGTAAGGAAGGCCAACTTCAAGTCGTCCCATGTGCCAAAAGTTTCTGTTGCTTGTCTCTCATACCACTGAAACATTGCACCTTTGAAAGTGGCGGGGAATATCGCTAACCAATGCTCAGGGGTTATGGCATTGTTAGCCACACATGCTACCATGAACTTTGCTACATGAAGATCAGGGTCTTCATTGTACTCTCCCTTAAAAATTGGTAATGGAACTACATTTGCTGGGCTATCATCAATATTTCCAAGACAAATCTAACTAGGAAGAGGACCTTGAGTCACCATGGGGACTTCTGTAAAGAGTGCTTTTAGGGCATCAAAGGATGCTTCTGCTACAAGCTCGTTCTCAACCTTGATTCTTGCCTTCTCTCTTCTTACATACCTCTGGACTCGTTCTAACGCTTGCCTCTTGATTGCGTCATTCATCAAGGGCTTGGCTCCAACCAGTTGTTCAGTACTCAACATAATAGAATCAGAGAGGGGCTTCAGTCTCTGAGGGATTCTCTAGCCAACATCTCTTCTACTTCCTTCTTTTCAACATCTCTGAATTTGGCTTTCAAACCACTATAGAGGGGGAGATATTCCGTTCTGAAAGTATCAAAACTCATTCTTCTCAAAATCGTTGTTGTGCCATCATTATAATAATGCCAACTTCTGAGGGTTTTAACAATGTATGTTGTGAAAAACACTCTGTCTACCAACTTCTAGTGGGTTGCTAGTTGGACATGTCAGTGCACCAAGCATCCCACGTATCTTGCTATTGAGCATCCATGAACAAATTCCGACTCTTTTCCCTCTTGTTTTCGTGAACCTCCACAGACCACGACTCCTGAAGCTTCTTCACAATCTCCCACTTGATGATGTCTGGAAACTTCTCAATGAATACCAAATCTTTCATGGATAGTTATTCTCTATGTTTCTGCTCTTCAGTTTGTTTCCAAATAATTTGCTACCAAGATGCATGTCTCTATTGCTTCAACAGGAAGAGAAAATAGTCCACCCCATAGAGCTTGCATCGTGATGGTAATATGTTTCCGCCATTTTGGGATGAAATTCTTGTGGAAAGTGACTTTGGCAATAAGAATCTCCAACTCTTCAATGGAAGAAGAAACTTTGCAAGCATCCATTGAATTCTCCTCTTCTTGGCAATGGCGTTTCCTTCATTTTCAGCCTCTTCTGATGCTTGTTGATGGCAAGTTTCCCCGATTACGCACCAAAAACATGGAGCCCCAAGAGAGACACCAAGGAAAAGGGGATTCTACTGCAAGAAAATCTATCTTGTAACATCAACAAGCTATTATTTCATTCTTTTGATGACCAAAACAAAGAAAACAGCAATTCTTCACACAGCATCATAGTAGATATCTCCCAACAGATTTAATAGAATCAACCATAATCTTCAACATATTCATAAAATCTATCAATATAACAAGAAACATAAAAGAATATACCATTTTTGTATGGAAAACAATCACATAGTATTCATCTTCAATGTCTTCATAGTTTTCTCTCTTAATCTCTCATATACAGATACACTATTTTGATAGAATTGGCTATCTTAGGCTTTCTCTCTCTCAATAATACATCATCTCCTCACTAAAATACTCAATAATGACACTTAATAATCTCTCTTAGGTCATGGATGTACCTCCCAAGAGGTATGGGAGGTATGAAAGGGCACCAGAGCCACTACAATGTCTTTCATAGCTCACTACTGTCACTGTCACTTCAGTCTTCTCTCCAGTCTTCAGCAGCTGCTTCTTCCATTTGTTTTAGCTCTTTTGAACTTAGATTCATCCTTTCCAAAAGTTAGAAAACTTTTTTAAAGTCACACATACATTCTATAGAACACTTACAGAAGATCTTCAGAACAGAACAGAATAGGAACAGAGCAAAGGCAAAGCAGAGACAGAGGCTCTACAAAAGGTTTACAGAGGGTTATAGAAGGTTATCAAAGAACAGCATATCCTTCTAACTCATACTAAAACCATTCCAAACTATAAAAAACTATTCAATAAGCTTTCAAAAGATTTCAACCTTCATCAATCATCAATCCATGCGTCATACAAAAGAAAATCAGAACAAAACAGAAGCTATACAGAAGGTATCAGAACAAATCAAAACCTCAACAAAACCTATCAGAACATCAGAGTCTCATATTTCTACTAAAAATCATCATGAACTTCTAAAACATAATCAATATCATCCAAAACACTCTCAAACACTTCCATTAACAACCATACATTACTCAAAATCCATCAAAAATCAACCATTCAAACCTCAAAAACAACAAAAATCAGTCAAAAATTCAATCTTTTTCCATTCTCAACAAAGTAGAAACAAAGAGAATGACCATCCATGGGAGATTTAGCCTTCATTGAAGAATTTTTAGATATCATGAAATGGGAGATTATAAAGAAGCTCCAAGAGTCATGGTCAGTTGTTGAAGTTCACAAGGACTAGAAGAAAAGGAGTTAGAACATGTTCATGGATGCTCAACAACAAGATATATGGGATGCTTGGTGCACTCACAACTTGATCTTCCTCCAATTAGCAACCCACTAGAAGCTAGTAGGCAGAGTATTCTTCACTGTCAAGAATCATGTAATGGGGGGATGTGCTTCAGCTGCTACGCCAAGTACACACTATATACACAAGAGGAAGCTCACTCAAGAACACAAGAAGAGAGATGGAGGCCAAAACGTTTTCTTTCTGGTTTCTTCTTCTTCTTCCACACACTATACAATGTACACAAAGTATAGATAAGATACAACATAAAGGAAAGTGGCCTCCTAAGGCAAACAGTGCATAATAGACTACACTAATCAACTAGCGTTATATCTTTGCTAGCTGTAGGTAGGTGTAGCAAACTAAATATAATAAGTGATAAGTCAGTGGCCATGTGATTATCATAATGATCACCAACATGCTAAGTGTAGATGTATGGACTCATCTAGCCAGGCGGTCTATCATCAATGTCCGCACATGTTGAGCTTGCCATCTCAACACTCCCCCTCAAGCTCAACTCTATCTCTGCAACTCCAAGTAAGCTTCGGAACTTTCGAAGCTTCTCTACACCCAATGCCTTTATAAAAATTTCAGCTCTCTGATCCTGTGTGCTAATATATACCAAGTCAATCTCTCCTACAAGTACCTTCTCTCTCACAAAGTGATAGTGCACCTCAATGTGTTTTGTCCTAACATGGAACATTGTATTTCTAGCTAGCTATATGTTTCTCATGTTGTCACAATGAATGACAATTGGACCATCTCCTGAACGTCCATATCACCTAATAACTTTTGCAACCATACCACCTCACATGCTACCATAGTAGCAACTCTGTACTCAGCCTCTGTAATCGATAAAGCAATTGTAGGTTGCTTTTTGCTGGTCCATGTGACTGCTGCACTACCAAGGGAAAACATGAATCCACTTGTAGATCTTCTGTCTGACATGCTACCAGCCCAATCTGCATCTGTGTATCCAAAGATCTATACGTCCTTACCTGCCTCATAAAAAAGTCCATAATATAAAGTGGACTTCACATACCTCAATATACATCTAACTGCATCCAAATGAGGCTTTCCAGGCATCTGCATAGACTAATTGACAAGGCCAACATCATAGCTTAAGTCTAGCCTTGTGATAGTCATGTAAATCAAACTCCCTACTATCCTCTTGAACATAGTAGGGTCTTCTATCTCATCCCCAACGTCAGCACTCAACTTCACATTTTACTCCAATGGTACTGAAAGAGGCTTACATGCTGTCATACTATACTTGGATAACATATCCAAGCCATACTGCCTTTGGGATAGCCATATACCATCATCACATTTGATCACCTCAATACCAAGAAAGTATCTCAGCTCACCCAAATCTTTCATCTCAAACTTCTTCTTCAAGAAGTCCTTAACTTCAGCAATCCCATTGTCATTGTCACGTGTAATAATCAAGTCATCCACATAGATGACTATGATGACCAACCCTGGATCTCCCTTTCTCACATAAAGTGAGTGATCAACATGAGAAATACAAAATCCAATATTGACAAGATACTCTCCAATCTTGTCAGACCATGCTCTAGGTGCTTGCTTCAGCCCATAGAGTGCCTTCTTTAACCTGCACACATATGTGGGATGCTCTAAATCCTCGTAACCTGCTGGCTACTCCATATACACTTCTTCTTGCAATTCACCATGAAAGAAGGCATTCTTAACATCCATTTGCTACAAACTCCAACCTTTGGCTACTGCCAAGGCAATCACACATCTAACAGTTGCCATCCTAGCAACTACACTAAATGTCTCTTCATAATCTATGCCATATGTTTGAGCATAGCCTTTTGCAACCAACCTAGCTTTATACCTGTTAACTGAGCCATGTGCATCATGCTTGACTTTGTAAACCCACTTACAGCCAATAGCTTTCTTACCCTTAGGTAAGGGTACCAAATCCTAAGTCTTATTGGCTTCTAATGCAGCCATCTCCTCACCCATTGCTGCATCCCAATGACCATGACCAACAACATCCTCAAAACAAGTGGGCTCAACATCCTCAATTAGGTTCACCATATAAGCATAATGGTGAGCTGCATAACCTTCAAAACCAAATCTTTTAACAGGGTATCTAACCTTGCTAGATCTGTGTACCACTGGATCACTCAATGGAGCCTTTACATTACTATGAGCTCTCTGTACACCTGGTGTCCTGACTGAAGGAATACCAAGCTCATCATCCAAACTCTCTAAACCACTAGAATCTCCATCCAATCCCAAATGACTGGTAGATGTATCATTACCATCCAACACTTTCTTCTTTCCTTTGTCCTTCCTTGCAACACTTGTAGATCCACCTGAAGATGTGGGGCTACTCCTTAGTCTCCTAGACCAAGGGCCACTCCTTAGTTTCCAGACCAAGGGCTCACTGTAGGTGTAGTACCCGATGATGTTTCTGGTCCACTAAGACTCTGTGATTCTTGTTTATCTTTCTGCACGTAGTTGTCCTGATCATTATCATTATCCAAAACATCACCAGCAGGAGTATACCAACCTCCCATCTCATCAAAGATAACATCCCTGCTCACTCTGAACTCACCTGTGTTAGGGCTATAACAATGATACCCTTTTTGCTCTAAAGATTATCCAATAAAAACAATTTTTTTTGCCTTTGGATCAAGCTTCTTCTGTAGCTCATCTAGCACATGAACGTATGCAACACAGCCAAATACCTTCAAGTGCGATACATCGGGCTTCTTGCCCAATAAAGCATTCTTCAGGAGTCATCCCATAAACTGCAGTTGTGGGAGTTCTGTTCATAATGTAGACAGCATTATGGACAGCCCCAGACCAAAAATGTTTGGGCATATTCTTTTCAGCCATTAATGCCCGTGTAACTTCTGCAATAATATGCCTGTTTTTTCTTTCTGCAACACCATTTTGCTGTGGGGTATACCTGCAAGTAAATTGCCTCTTTATCCCATGAGTCCTCAAGAAGCCTATAAACTCATTAAAGAGGTACTCTCCCCCTCCATCTGATCTCAAGCACTTCACTTTTAAGCATGTTTCTGTTTCAACAGCTACCTTAAAAGATTTGAAGTGCTCAAACACATCACTCTTTTCCTTCATGAAGTATACCTATAACTTCCTTGAACAATCATCAATAAATGTGACAAAGTATTTGCTTCCACCAAGAGATACATTCTATGTAGGCCCCGAAACATCTGTATGCACTACATCAAGTGTTTTTCTACTCACTTCTCTGTCATGCGAGAAGGGTTGTCTTGCATGCTTACCAAACTGGCATGCTTCACAAACTTTATGCAATTTTGCAACTCTAAAAGAAGGCAACCCTGTAACCAATCCTCTGGACTGCATTAATTTCAGTCTTTGCACATTTGCATATCCAATAGGTTTATGCTATATTTCAATATCTGCAACTACTCCTTTTTCTTTAGCATACATAGCAGCATCCATTGCTAAATTCTAGCATCTAAAGTGAACATTCGACGAGCTCTACTTCCTTTTGCGGACCAATCTGCACTTATCATTAAAGTCTTCTACAAAACAACCTTTTGCATTGAATCGGACTTGCAACCCCTATTCTACCATTTGGCTAACAGACACTAGATTCTTTGTAATTGATTGAACATATAATACATCTGTCAGACTCTTTGTCTGGCCATCATATAAGGACAAGGGAACCTTTCCAATGTGTGAAATCGGGTGGCATGAATCATCACCTGTCTGCACATAACGTGGGTTTTGTAAGTCCTGCATCTCTCCAAACCATTCAATATGACTGGTCATATGATTAGATACACTTGAATCGACATACCATACATAATCATGTGTCCCCTTTCCTGTAACTGCATTCATCATATGCTACATAACAAACATACGCTCATTTGTGTCTTCATTCTGTCATGAAGACGATGCATAGTTTCTTTGTTGCAATTTACCACTACGAATATCATCCTTCTTAGCATAACAATGGGTTGCAATATGACCTATTTTGCCACAATAATGGCAAAAAATAGTAGAATTTTCAGAGCCTCTATTCTGCCATCCACCTCTTCCTCTAGAGCTCGCCCTACCTCTAAAGTTTCCTCTGCCACCAGAAACCTGTATTTCACCAAACTTTTGATTGAACCTATTTTACTAGTTATCGCTAGTACGTCCCATACCACGGCCTCTCAAAGAGGATCTACCACGTTCCCTTCCTGAACTCGAGTAAAATGCTTGGACCTGTTCACCATTTCTTTCAAATGAATCACCTTGCATACATTGATAGACATTTCCCTTTCTTCAAGGCATTCAACTCTTGCTTGAGTTGAATCTTTCATACCTTTGTATTTACTGAAAACATGCTCTCAAAAATTGTCCAAGCTGCATGTGAAGTTTTTGCATTCCTGATATGTCCCAGCATAGTATTATCAATGACTGCAGATAGCCAGTACATTTCCTTTTTGTCTTTCCATTCCACTCTTTCTATGCTTTTAACTCATCTGCAGTCAGAGGGAGACCCAACTCTGGCTCCTTTTCTTCACATGAAATAAACTCATAAACGCTTTCCAATGAGGAAGTTCGTCACACAAAACTTCTATGAAGGGTATTTTTTCTTGTTGAACTTCTCAATAATAGGATTTCCACTATTCTCTGCCATTATCACAAATAAGGATACAACACAGCAAGCTAGTCTTTTGCAATCTTTCACAACACGTGCACAGCAAGACACCAAGCAACCTTTTTCACTTGCTCAATAGTACATGTAATCTGCAAAACCTGTTTGCAGATAAACCTTATGTTTGCTTCTTGCAAACACCTCAAAAATTATAGATTCGCAATATGTAACTTGGGCATCCACTTTCGATCAATACAACCGAAATCATAGTGTACCCTGAAACTGCTATTGTCCGCAACCTTGCGGCTCTAAAACGGCACCTGAAACGGCCTCAGACGCCCAAAATAACTACGAGAAAGCCCTAAAGGGCCAATCTGCAGAATATACAGTGATTTGCTCACACACCAAATCTCATAGCAATCTGAGATTTTTGCTTGATCCTGCTTCTTGTGCCTCCACAGGCACTATCCAAGAGAGAGAATGGAGGAATGGGAGAGCTTATTACCCGTTGCTTTCTTGCTCGAACCTTGCCAAGGCTTGCCTCAATACGCTTGTATTATGGTAGAGACTATGCAACAACACCCAAGGAGATAGTGTTGTTGATGAAGATTCAGTAAACAGTTGATGATGATGTACACAACACTCAATCTCGACGGTCACTTGTAGAAGAATGATAAATCAGGCACTCACCCCATAACTCAGATCACTCAAGAGAATGATTGAAACCCATATCTCACACCCAGTTTAGAAATCAATAAGAGGGATGGTTTAGAAGGAGTATGCTAGCATGCATAGTTGATTGTGCATCTATGTATCCCCATCCATCTGGCATAGGTATGAGAAGGAAGGCCAAGAAGCCTTGTAGTGCAGTACATCGAAGAAAGCGATATGTGTGTAGTGGTGGTAGAGGCCTATCCCTTGTGTGCATAGGAAAATAAAAACATACCTAATGTCGATTGCCGTAACGTCTCTCAATCCTCACCTCTCAATCGATGAAAGGAAAATTAATCACACTCAGCCCCCTCTCTGTCTCACACTCTATTGATGAATATAGGAGGGCAGCCTGTTCCTCACACCATTGATATTATCCTCACTACCACTTGTATGAAGATTGATATGCCTTTTGCACAGTTGACGGTATAGTAGTACATCATGTCATGTGCTAGCATACAGTGTGAGAAGGAAGGCCACAGAGCTTATAGTGTTGTGCACATGAATAGATTATGCTTTGTGCTTTGAAAGGCCAAGCCATTGTGTGCAACATTGCATTCACACATATCACCTCTTGTTGGGTTAAAAGGGCCAAGATTGGTCACTCACCCCACCCTTTGTCTTATACTCGTCTGATAAATACAAAAGGTAACCCATTCTCACATCCCCATCCGGTTAGGATAAAAGCTCACATCACTTGAGGGATTATTGATGAAGATCACCTTTGTCTGGTTGATGATGTCAACTTGTATCGGTTGATGAAGAGGCGTATCCAGGGAGGTAGCCAACATATCTGGACTTTTGATTGCAGTGAAAGATGCCATCTGTTGTAGGAGCTAGATCCAATGATGGAGTTACATAATACAACACACGAAGGGAGGTGGCTTCAGAATTGCACCTTGGAAGGTTGATCTCGTCCAAGGGTGTTTGCCACCTTTTCTTGGAATGAGGTTTGTTATGACAGGGAATTTCTTTCTTTTCTTCCATAATAGTTTTGATTTTTTTCCTTTTTTTTTCTTCTTCTTTTTTTCCTACTCTCAAGGGTGTTTCCAACTTTTCTCAAAGAATAGGTTGTCATGATAGGGACCAAAGTCCTTTTCTTCCATGACCAATATATCAATATATATATATATATATATATATATATATATATATATATATATATATATATATATATATACATACATACATACATACATACATACATATATATATATATACATACATATATATATATATATATATATATAACTCTTCTTTTGTTAAATTTTTATTTCCAAGAGGACAATGGCAAGAATACTATATATCAAAATCATCCTTGCTACCTCTGTTGAATCAGATAAGAAGGGAGGAAGGTAGGGGTGGGAGGTGGCTGAGGGACTAGAAGGACAAGGCCACCTCATTAGGATGAGCATGATGGCTATTAATAGCAATAGAAAAAGCCTTACCAATTGATGTGCAAGGGATGAAGGGGCTATCAATGGATCCCTAATAATACTTGTTTAGGCGATAGCCATTTATTAGAAAGGGATCATCAAAAGCGTCGACAACGTGCACTAGGACAACAGAGCCATTAGGTTTGACAGAAAGTACCTTATAGGGGTCCATCCAGCGTTGTTGTAGCTTTCTTGGAAACTTGCAAAATCTCAAGTCATAGCTAACACTAAGTCACCTTCCTTAAATTATTTATGCTTAATGAAGCTGCGTGATAAGCCTTCCATCTAGCATGGGTGGCTTCCATACATTGTAGGGCCATTCTACAAGTCTCATCCAAATATTTCCAAGTGTAGGAGATAGCATTGCAGGGACTCATTATCTTCGAGACGTTCTTTGATAGTCTCTCACAAAGAGGGCAGTTATAACTCAACAGGGAAAATGATTTCTGTACCATACACCAATTGGAAAGGAGGACAGCCTTATGGGAGGTTCTATATGTCCAAAGGGCCTCTGTAAGTCGATTGTCCCAATTATAGAAATGTGTACTAATTGTCCTTATGAGGATTGAGCAAAGGATGTGATTAGTAACTTTGACTTGTCTATTCACTCTAGGGTAGTAGGGCATGGACTTGCGATGGCGGATCTTGTATAGTCATGTTAATTCTTCCATAATCTTGTTGAGGAAGTGAGTACCTCTGTCTCATTGACTAGCTCTAAGGGACTTCCAAAATGAGTAATGATGTTCTCGTACATGAAAAGGGCCACATTTTTGCCATCATCCTACTTCAGTGCCTTCGCTTCACACCACTTTGTCACATAGTCAATACTATAGACCAAAATGTATCTATTATGCTTCCTTCTATTTGGCGGGAACAACTTTAGGGAAAGTATGGATTGTAAAGGCATAGCACTGGTTTTGTAGGCTTTCCCATCTCTTGACAAGCATTAGAATGTTTGTAGTAGTCATAGGCATCCTTGTGTAATGTAGGCCACTAGTATCATGTGAGTAGAACATTTATGGTTGTCGCTTCTCCGGCAAAGTGTTCTCTAGAGGGCTTCTCATGGCATGCTTTTAGAACTATCCCAATCTCATCTCGTGCCACACATCTTCACACTACTTTATCTTTGCCTTGCTTGTACAAAGCACCAGCTAACACGATATAGGTGATTGATTCCAATAGAAGCTTCTTCTTCTCATGAGTAAAGATACTAGGAGGATATTGTTGAGTTGCCAAGAGGTTGGCTATGTTTGCACACCATGGGGTTACAATTTAAACTAGAAAAGGGAAAGCATCAACAAGGGAGGTCTGGGTCATCCTACTTCTCTTTGTCACTCATGAGGGATTCGCGCAATAGATGATTGGCCAATACATGGGAGCAATCAAGTTTGGTAACCACTTCAAAGTCAAACTCCAGGAATAGAAGGAGCCATCTCATCATTTGGTCTTTTAGATCTACTTTTTTCATTAGGAAGAAGGACAATGTGTCATGGTCCACATAAAATTTTGAAGTGCATCGACAATAGGTAGTGTTGTCAAAACTTCTCCAAGACAAACACCATCGTGAGGCATTTGAGCTCCGTCACTCTATAGTTTCTTTCTCGATTAGTTACTTTTTGACTTGCATAGTAGATAGGTTGATCTAACTTCAAGAAGCCTTTCTAACATAAGATTGCATCTAATCCTTCAACAAATGCCTCAATGTGCAGATGGAATTCCTTTATCCAATCAGGAGGTTGCAAGATAAGTGCTTCAATTAAACATTGCTTTAGGGTGTTGAATGCTTTGCCACATTCATCAGTCCACGTAAACTCTGTATCTTTACTCCGGAGCTTATGCAAGGGGACTTCTTTTATTGCAAAGTATGCAATGAACCTTCTGTGATAGCCCACATGGCCAAGGAATCCCCTCAACTGTTTGAAGTTGGTTGGCATTGTTATTAGAGCTACAATCTTCTCAATCTTGATGGGGTCTATTGCTACTCCTTTTGTAGAGATAATGTGGCCTAAAAGAACTCTTGAAGAGACTCCGAAGACACATTTGTCAAGGTTGAGAGAGATCCCATACTCTTGACATCTATCAAAGTACTACTCTAGGTGTCCCCACCAATGCTCTCAGGTTAGACTATAGACACAAAATTCATCTAGGTATACCTCAATGAAATCATGCAAATGGCTCTAGGTGTCCCCACCAATGCTCTTTTGTAGAGATAATGTGGCCTAAAAGAACTCTTGAAGAGACTCCGAAGACACATTTGTCAAGGTTGAGAGAGATCCCATACTCTTGACATCTATCAAAGTACTACTCTAGGTGTCCCCACCAATGCTCTCAGGTTAGACTATAGACACAAAATTCATCTAGGTATACCTCAATGAAATCATGCAAATGGCTCTAGGTGTCCCCACCAATGCTCTTTTGTAGAGATAATGTGGCCTAAAAGAACTCTTGAAGAGACTCTGAAGACACATTTGTCAAGGTTGAGAGAGATCCCATACTCTTGACATCTATCAAAGTACTACTCTAGGTGTCCCCACCAATGCTCTCAGGTTAGACTATAGACACAAAATTCATCTAGGTATACCTCAATGAAATCATGCAAATGGCGCTAGGTGTCCCCACCAATGCTCTTTTGTAGAGATAATGTGGCCTAAAAGAACTCTTGAAGAGACTCCGAAGACACATTTGTCAAGGTTGAGAGAGATCCCATAGTCTTGACATCTATCAAAGTACTACTCTAGGTGTCCCCACCAATGCTCTCAGGTTAGACTATAGACACAAAATTTATCTAGGTATACCTCAATGAAATCATGCAAATGGTTTTGGAATGCAGCCATCATCACTCATTGGAAGGGAGCAGGAGTGGTATAGAGCCCAAACGACATCACTCTATAAACATAGGTTTCTCGTTCTATTGTAAAGGTTGTTTTGGATTAATCTTCTTCTATTATTTAGACTTGGTTGTATCCATTGAATCCATTCAAGAGGGAATAGAGTTCATGTCTAGCCATTGTGTCTAAAAATTGTTATGTGAAAGGGGTAGGAAAATGATCTTTCTTATTCTTGGAGTTTGGCTTGTGAAAGCCCACATATATTCACATCTTACCATTCTTCTTAGGTACTACCATGATGGATGAAACCCATTCACTATTGGCAACTCAATAGATAAACTCAGCTTCAAGGAGCTTCAACAATTTGGCTTTCATGAGGGTGGAGTAATTTGGATTCATGCGCCTCTCTCTTTGCCTTACAGGCTTGGCATTAAGCTCTAGGTTGATGTGATGTTGATACACCATGGGTTTAGACCGGAGGTATTCATCCATTGACAAGGAATTTTATTATCTCTTCGTGCGAGGGTTGTCTTGACATATGGGAGAATGCCCAAAGGCTTGATTATACTTTGTCTACCAATTTGATAAATCACTGTTGTGTAGGCTGCATACATTGTAAGCCTAGATCCTTCATTATCACATCCCTCATTATATTCACTGATGAACCTCCATAAATCAATGCATCTACAATAAAACATCCTTCAATCCACATGCCAATCGTTGGGATACCAAGATCCAAGAAGGTGTTAGCCACATCCACTTTTTTCATAGGCTCTAGGGCCTTATTAGACTTGGAGACAATTATGAGACCAATCCTTAGGCCATGTCCTCTTGTTAATATGCTTTTAAATTTCTTTTGACAACTAGAGAATAGCATTAGCAACAGTCAGAATGTTAGGTTTGGTTTTAAAGTGTCTAGATCTTTGACCAAATTATATTCTTTGATAGGATTCATAGGCTTCTCCAATTGGCTAGGAAATGGAGCAATGCCTACTTCTATCTTTCCTTTTTTCTCTAATAGTGAAAACATATACACTTCTTCTATCATTAGGGATAGTTCTACATTCTTTATCTCTTAGACCCTTGGTCATGTCTCTATAACTATCTCTGTATCCTTCTATACTACTAGAGAGCTCTGCACTGTACCATTCCGTTCTGTATTGTTCTCTTTCTTCTTGAAAAGATTAAACTTTACCATTTTAGCAGAGGGAATGTTCTCTTTTGGAATCACGAGTTCTTGTTTCTTAGCAATGTGTTATTGCGACAACTTCCAATTCCACTAAATTGGAGGCAGGTTCTTGGGTTGGGTATCAGAGGTATCTTTCACACGAGCTGGACAGGGACAGTCTTTTACAATGTGGCATTCTCCTTTGCATTGACTACATAAGGGTTTGTAGTCCATAGAACTTCTAGGATTTGGATATTTTGGCAAGGTATGTCCCTTTTCTCTCTGCATTTGTAACACTCCACCTTCTGATTTCTAGCCACTTTTAGATTGTCCTCCTCTATAACTCTGAGAGAGAAACCTCCTTGGGCCAAAATTAGGATTGAACACTCTAGGCTTTGGTCCAATATCCTAGGTGGTCATCTTGGATTCTAACAAGTTGGATCTTGCTTCTTCATCTTTCTTCCTTCTTTCATGCATCTCTTTCAAAGAGCAGATATCCTTTGTATGGTTCTTCTTAAATATAGTACAAACATTAAAAGGCTCCAAGGATAGTTGGTTTTTGGGTACATTCAGTAGCTAAATGTCCTACTTGATGGCACTTTTTGCAACATATATTAGATCGCAACACATCTCTTTCACCTCTCCTACAGGACTTGATATGTTGGCGGTATTCACCTTCAACGTCTAAAGTTGTTATGTAATCACATCCATTAGCTCTTTTTTTATGCTTGCAACTGAATTGGATAGATAGTCCTTCCAATTTTTGCCTCTACTGAAGTACTTGTAGTAGGATTTTGCAAAACCTCCGTAATCATTGCATGAACTCATTTGGTTGATCCAGAAGGTCCTCTATTCTGATTTTGATTCAAAGCTCATGTTGAGACTCGTGGTTGTTGATTTCAATTTTGGTAGGGTCCCATTGTTGTTGTTGAGTTGCCATTGGGAGAACTATTTGAGGCCATTGTTGTTGTGGTTGAACCATCATTTGAGGTATTGGCATCTGCGACCATTTTGGATTTGGTGTACTGCACTACGACACTATTTGCATATGAGGGTAGGGGTAGGGACGGGACTGCATTTGGTGGGTATACCATTCCTGGAATGGGAGGAGGTAATACTCTTCTTCCTGCGGTCAACAAACAACCTTGCTTTAACTCTTGGGTAAGTTACTCATGAATATATATGTACATCATGTGGGTTCAAAATAAGGTATTTTTTAAATATCACGCATATATATATATTTATATATAGAAGGGTGTAATAGAAAGGGGTTATTTATAGATTGAATAGAAAAGGGTTATGTTTTATTTAGAAAAAAATCACAAGTAAGCATATTTATAAATAGGCCTTGAACGCATGTGTAGAGGATATACATATAGTAACCTCCCCGTGCTTTAACTTCATCATACAATCTTGCACCTTTCACTATGCAGCTTGTAAGTTGACTGGTCTTCTTAACCCCACAAACTTACGAACTCTTGGTTGTAGGCCTCTAAGAAAAACTCCCTTTTGGATGCCTTCATCCAAGTGATGGTTGATCCATCTCTTCAGTATGGATACCATTCTAGAGACATATGCTTCCACCTATAACCTTCACGCCCGAATTTAGTGAGGAAGGATAACTTCAGGTCATCCCATGTGCCAAAAGTTCATGTTGCTTATCTCTCATACCACTAGGATGCTGCACCTTTGAAAGTGTTGGGGAATATTGCCAACCAATGCTCATGGGTTCTAGCATTATTGGCTGCATACTACCATGAGCTCGGCCATATGAAGATTATGGTCTTCATTATACTCTCCCTTAAAGATGGGCAATGGGACTACATTCGTTGGCATGTCATTAATATTTCGAGGAGAAATTTGACTAGGAAGGGGACCTTGAGTCACCACAGGGACTTCGAGTGCCACAAGGGTGTCAAAGGAGGCTTATGCTGCTAGCTTGTTCTTACCTCTAGACTTGTTCTAGTGCTTGCCTCTTGATCACATAATTCATCAAGGATTTAGTTCCACCCAATTTTTATGTACTCAACAGAACAAAATTAGAAGGGCTTTAGTCTCTGGATGACTCTCTTGCCAACATTTCTTCTACTTACTTCTTTTCAATGTCTCTGAATTCAACTTTCATTCCACTACAAAGGGGAAGATATTCAATTTTCAAGGTATCAAAACTCATTCTTCTGAGGATCACCATAGTGCTATCATCCTAATAATACCAACTTCGGAGGGTTTCAATAGCATAGATTGTGAATGTTGAGATGGCAAGCTCAACATGTGCGGACATTGATAATGGACCGCCTGGCTAGATGAGTTCGCATGTCTACACTTAGCACATTGGTGGCCATTATGATACTCACATGGCCACTAACTTATCACTTATTATATTTAGTTTGTTACACCTACCTACAACTGGCAAAGATATAACACTAGTAGATTAGTGTAGTCGGTTATGCACTGTTTGACTTAGAAGGCCACTTTCCTTTATGTTGTATCTTATCTATACTTTGTGTACATTGTATAGTGTGTGGAAAAAGAAGAAGAAACCAACAAGAAAACATTTTGGTCTCCATCTCTCTTCTTGTGTTCTTTGAGTGAGCTTCCTCTTATGTATACAATGTGTGTTTGGGGTAACAGCTCAAGCACATTCCCCCATCACGCGATTCTTGACATGGTATCAGAGTCGTGCCACTAAGAGAGGCTAATTTTGAAGGTTGAAGTGAAGGAGTTGGTACCTCTTGTGGTGGATGACTGCAACTCCCTAATGTGTGTCAATGACAATCTCCATCACCCAACTGAATGGGTCAAGTCTTTCTAACCCTACCTCTTGCATTCATTTTTTGTACCTATCATGTTTTAAGTGTGGGGATGTATGGATATGGGTCATGGTCAAGTGTTAGGCCCTTGTTAACTGTTGATTAGTCAACTTGCTCTATTCATGTCTTAAGTGTGGGGACACGTCCCTGCGCGTCTTGGTTGCATACATTTGTGAACACCCTGCTAATTGATCCTTACACGATACCATGTTTTCCTTATGTCCAGTTGGGGTCCCTTTCTCACCCATCGAGCCTATTTCACCTAGTTCATGCAGTCTTTTCTTATCCTATCGGTTGTTTATCATTTTGCTTATCCTCCATGTGAACATACTCTGCGTTTACCAAAACTACAATCTAATTTTATTCCCCTATTTGTCCCTTCAAATTGGCCACTTTTCCTTTTTATGGCCCTAAGTTCCGAGCCACGGTTCTTGAGTTATTAACTTTTGAAGAATTTTACATGCTTAGGACGTGTTTTCATACGAGCGTACCTTTTTTGCATCGAAATTGTAATTTGATGTTATATATATGATCCTTCTCTTTTTATAGATACATTTTCTTTTTACCACCCATCTTTTCGATGCATGGATTGGCCATTATTTATATTTGTGTGTTTGTGAGTTTATTTTTACGCGATTTTTATGCTTTTTCCATGTGAATACACATTTTTCTTATCAAAATGGAATTCTATTTGGATAGCATCAAGCTATTAGTGCCCCAAACAGTGCCCCAAACATCTCTCCTTTTTCATCCCCTCATTTCAACTGTCTCATTTTTTGTTATTAAATATTAATTGTGTTTCCTTATGTATTTTTGCTCCTTTTTCTATGTGAACGCACCTTTCTTCCACCGAAATCATGTTCTGACCTGAGAGCCCTATTGTTTATCCTTCCTTGACATTTTTTCTTTTTGTTTCCCCTTGTTTTAATCTAGGGAATGTTTGAAATTATTTTTTGTATGGATTTTCAAGCATGTTTTTATTTGTTTTTCCATGTAAACCACCCCATTTGCTATCCAAACCATGTTTTGACTATATACCCTTCTCCATCTTGTCCATATGAACATTTTTTCTTCTTGCTACTTTCTATTCCAACTTTCTAATTTTTTGTTACTAAAATTTAATTAAATTTTTGGGTTTTAATTTTTCGTTTTTTCCATGCGAACAGATTCTATTTTCATCGAAACTGTGTTCTAACATGACAGACATGTCCAACATCTTATTATGATTAAATTTTATTCTTTTTGCATTTCATTTTTCTTGACATATTTTGTGATATTAATTTTTGTGTGCATTTTAATGGAGCTGATTTTTCATATTTTTCACGTGAACTCCCCTCTTTGTTGGTATCAAATGCACCGAACACATTGTCCATGCCATTCCTCCCATTGCCTTGCCTAGTTTGCTTTTTACAGTGTGTTCATGCAATGCTTGGATCCCTCCAAAGTACTTTTTCTATCCAATTTTTTATTCTTCATTCCCCTACTTGTCACATGCTTGGTCGGTTTCCACCTTGAAATGCATGTCAAGCGTTCGTCGTGTCATGTTTGGACACCCTAGGTTCTCCCCTGCTCCCGTCCATTCCCGTCAATGCAAAACTTTTTACTCCCCACCCGCGTTGGTGCGTAGGACGGGGGGACACACTTTCCTTAAACAAAAAAAAGTAAAAAAACAAACACACAATTCAAACACAAAAATTAAAAAGAAAAGAAAAGAAAACTTGACACTCCCCCCTCCTCTCTTTCCTTCTCTCTCTTTCTCTCTTCTTGACCCTCCTCTCTGCATTCCCTCTCCTTCCCTCCCATCTTGTCCTACCCTTCTCCTTCCTTCACCCCCCCACCACCACCACCACCACCACCACCACCACCACCACCACCACCACTACCACGACCACGACCACTACCACGACCACGACCACTACCACTACCACTACCACTACCACTACCACTACCACTACCACTACTACTACTACTACTCCTCCTCCTCCTCCTCCTCCTCCTCCTCCTCCTCCTCCTCCTCCTCCTCCTCCTCCTCCTCCTCCTACTCCTCCTCCTCCTCCCCTCCATCCTACCTCCCTTCATCTGCACCCACCCTCTTCTTCTCTTCCTCCTACTACTCCTACTACTGCTGCTGCTGCTGCTACTGTTGCTACTGCTACTACTGCTACTACTGCTACTACTGCTACTACTGCTACTACTGCTACTACTGCTACTACTACTACTACTACTACTACTACTACTACTACTACAACTACTACTACTACTACTACTACTCCTCCTCCTCCTCCTCCTCCTCCTCCTCCTCCTCCTCCTCCTCCTCCTCCTCCTCCTCCTCCCCCCACTACTTCTCCTTCTCCTCCTCCTCCTCCCCTCCACCCTGCCTCCCTTCATCTGCACCCACCCTCTTCTTCTCTTCCTACTCCTCCTTCTCATCCCCCAATTCCTTCTCCCTCCTCCGTCCTCCAGCTCCTTCTCCTTCTTCCTTCCTCCCCTCTTCCTTCTCCCCTTCCGTTGCTGCTACCGCTGCCTGGACCTCCTCCTCCTGCACCTGTCACCTCGACCTCCTTACCTTGTCGCCACTGGCTTGTGTTGGGCGCCGCCTCTGCTTGCCTCGCACGTCATCTCCACTCGCCTAGTAGTGAGCCTTCGCCCACTCTCAATGCGCCGCCTGCTGGGTGCCGTCGTGTGGCTGGGCCCCCCCTACTCCACTTTGCCTACCCCCCCTCCTTCCCTCCACCCGCAACCCTACCCCCTTGCCCATCCCACCTTTAAAGCTCCCCTCCCCCTTTTGTACCTCCCATTCCTACCCACCACACCTTGTTCCCCGTACCGCCTCCCATATCTCGTGTGTCTGCCTCTTGTAAGCCTTTCCCACGTGCTAGGCAGTGTTGATCATATTTGCTATTGTCCGTGCAGTTGCGTGCTAGACATTTTTTTGTGTATTCAATTGATGTTGTTCACGCGTGGGCACGTGCGTGTTTGATCGTGTTCATGCATACACGTGTTGTAAGCCCCCATTTTCACATGTGAGAATGCATGTTCCATTTTACTCGTGCTGTGGAGAGTTGCTATTCACACGCACTACCCCATCGGGTACCTTGCTGTCTTGATCTTGATTATTTTGATCCTCTACACTTAACAAAATTTTAAGTGTAGAGGATCCTCCACATTCAATGAAATTTCGAAAAAATAAAAAAATTCCTTCTTGATTGTGAGTTGCTATAAATATATTAAAAAAATTAAAAACACATTGAAAAATATTTATTTATATTTAAAAAATAACTACTAAAATGAGAAAATGCTTGAAAATTTTGAGAAAACTTTTAAAAAATAGTTATTTAAATTCATAAAAGTTCATTAAGAAATTATTTTCCACATTCTCAATGTTTGTGTAGTTGTTTGGTTACTTCAATTTATTTATTTAAGAACAAATTAGCAATCAAAATAAATAAGAAACTCCATGGAAGACAAATAATCAAATAGACAAATCAAAATGCTTTAGGTCCCGTTCACATCAAATGTGACATGACATCTAAATGCCAAATTTTTAACATAGCCTAATACAAAATTTCCAAAAGTATAAGGATTCAAACACCATAAAAAATAAATAAATAATGGAAAAATAAAAAGAAAAAAAAGAAAAAAAAGAAGAGAAAATATGAAGAAAAAAAACAATCCATGAGCACCTAAGTGGCAAACCCTTCCTTGTCTCCCTTCTTTTTATTTTTTTACCATGGTATTAATATTGGTTTTTTCATACCATACAGGAGGTTGACTGTCACCTAGTCGACCTGTTATTTTTATACGTGGATTTTTCTGTTCTACGACTTGTTTGGATGTAGGATATTGTGCATTAGACCTTGTGGGTGTCCACACACCAATAGGTTCTTTTTCTTTTTCTCTCTTTCACATGCATCGTAACACACGTATAATTGTAACTAAAATTCAACTGATCGTTGCACCCACCAAACAAATAGAATATGCACCTCATAAATTTTTAATTAAAAGGAACCAACCGTTAACTTATCAAAAGAACCCTACCTTTATATGCACACATAGCAACATAATCCACTTAATTTTTTAAAATAAAATCTATCAACAGTGCATGTGTATATGCACTATACACACATTTAATTTGTAAATAATAATGAACCCCCCTGAAGTCACACATGCATATGCTTTGCACTACATATCATCTAATTTTTAAAAAATAAATTCCATTTGTAGAGATCCCTAGTGTAGTCTTGTCAAGTGGGTCTAAGTAGGGGTTGGGATGCGAATATGACTCACCATGCATCAATGGGATAATTTAATAATAAAATTTGATTAATTTATCATCTAATAAAAATGAGTCTTGTAGTTTTCACCCATCCACTTCATCGCACCATAGGTATACACTATATGTTGATGGAGATTGGGGTTTCTTGGTCAGAGACATTAGTCTTATCCATCTGTATCTATTTTGATTATTTGAGTCTATGGTTCAGTCTTGATTTTTGGATTATGTTTGGGATACATTATGCATGGTATTTTATTATCTTTTGAGTGCTTGCCTATGGGGTTTTCGAGTGCCCGTATGTATGCATAACATCATGCTTTTAGTCGCATATGTGTGTAGGTCATGTTGAATTTTCTGTAGGATATGGACTGCTTGGAGAAGTCTGGTCTAATCTAGTGAAATTTTTTTGTTGTTTTGTTCCTTGCTATCTATCTGAGTGGTAGTATATGTGGATTTTGCAAGAATACTTTTCTCTTTTCTTAGGTTTTTTGTGTATGTGTAGGTGATCCAGTGTGGTCTAAATGGCATCTTCTTCTACACCCTTGATTGTGATGCAGTATATACCATTACCAATCCATGATTACTCTCTCCTTTTGGATGTTGATTGTATTCACAAGGCTAGTCTTTATTTCTTTGTGGCCCTAAAATTACCTCCAGTGGATATGATGCTCTGTTACTCTTTTTTAGAGACTTACAAGAAGCTTTCATACTTGGTTTACGACCATCAATTATGTTTATCCTCTATTTACTGTCAACAAGGCTTTGTTCCTACCTTTTGCAACTTTCCCTATGCCTAGTGATAATCATTTATTATCCACTATAGAGATCCTTGCCTTGTTGTAGAAGGAGACCTCTATTCCTTTGGTAGCAAACAAGGTTATCACCAGTTCAGGAGTATCACTCGCACATATTTTCACTCCCTTATGGAAGCAGTTATGCCAATTTCTCCAAGATTGGGGCAAGCCAATATCCAAGCGTTTGTCTTGAGAACTGTTCACTGCATCTATGCGAATCCTTGAGGGGGTTAAGCTTAATTAGACAATCTTTGTGTTGGCTAAAATGGATCAATATTTTCAGTGTGTAACGAAGGGTCAACTTAGTATTGTTTTCTATGGGATTTTTTTATAGAAGATAATTCAATTGGCACCTCCCCTAGGTGGCATTCCTGTGCTTAATCCTGTTCCACTCCAGAAGTAGTCTCCTCCTTCTTTTTCTTCTCCTCTTATGCAAGCCAATTCAGATTTAATAGATGTACCCCTTGTCAGAATCATTTGGAAGGAACACTGCACACAAGGTCCTTCTGATCGTCTCCCTGTTCCAACCCCTATGGTATAGATTCTGATATTTGAGATGTCTAGTAGCTCCCTTCCCTCGTTCCTGTCTTGTACCACCCAACCTCTTTGTAGCAGAACAGGAAGGATAACTGGATCTGCAAATTCCTCCTTCCTTGCAAATAGTGCTTTCTGGATCTATACTTTTGCAGCTAATCTCTGGTATTCAATTTGCTTTAGAGACCTCCATGACCTCCTGTCTTTAGACACAATCTATGCAAGAGTGTACACCTCATTGTAGAAAAAAGTTGACTCTTTAACTAATTAGCTTAGTAAGGCTCTATAGAATTTAGCTTCTAAGAAGGCTACTTTGAGTGATATCCACAAACAAAAATGATTGCAGCTACAACTTTTTTGGACTCACACAAAGCTACAATTAAGGAGCTAGAAACCAAAGTGACCGCCTTAGAAGAAGAGAACGTATCCTTAACCAAGAAGAAAAATGCAGCTCTTGCGGAAATGATAAAATCATCTTCTAAGCTTGGTATATGCGAGAGCTAGTTGCAGTATTCCCAAGAAATTGTAGAGTCACAAAAGAAGCTTATTGAAGAATTTAACTAGAAAGTTGTTACTCTTTCTATTCCTCCTCCGGTGTCCCGCTGATGTCTTCTTTGTTGTCTTCTAAGGAAGATCTAGATTAGTTGCAACAGAAAGCTAAATTGTGTGATAGGTTCTCTGCCAAGGTAGAGTGCCTTGAGTAGTGTATGAATTGTGTTCACGAAGATTTTGTCCACTATGCTGAATTGATATCACCTCCACCATCCTTTTGGATTAAGTATCATCAGCAGCGCTTTGCATTGTACATTTCCTTTAGCTCGTCTAAGGACCATGCAAACACGTCAGAAAATTCCCTTAAGAGATCTATGAGATCATTCTCTTCCTCCTTGGTTAGGTCGTCTACTATGTACACATGTTGAGGCTTGTCTCCTTCCCTTGCCAAGTTTACTTTCTTAACTTTGGGTAGTCGTTCAATGGGTTGACTTGCTTGCCCTTTCCACTTGTATCCTACCAACACCACTATTTGATCACCCTTCTTAAACTTTTTGAAGTGCTTGTACAAGTCTTTCTATTCCTATCCTTATGATTGCAAGTGTATATTATGTTTTAAGTGTGGGGACGCCAGAGTCCAGTCGGTTGACGAGTCCTAGGTTGTGTTGCTGCATTTAACCCTATCCATTAAGGTTTTAAGTGTGGGGACGAGTCCTTGCGCATCTATGATGCATATTCCTCTACACATGCCTCACTTTAATTCTGCATGTATGCCCTAACCTGATTTTACCCTGATGAGGTCCCTTTCCCACCTACTCCTCCATGTTCAACCCACCCTTGGGGCTGTTCCTTCTTTTTTTTTCCCTTTATCCCTTATTGTGACGATTTTCCATGAGATTGTATCCTATATTCACCTAGACCCCCATCCAGTATTACACTCATGTTTGTCCCTTTGACCTGACCATTTTTCCTTCTTACCAACCCCTATTCCGACTGACGGTTCTTGAGTTATTAGTTTTTGAAGCATTTCTCGTAAATTGGATGGTTTTTCACGTGAACGCACCTTTATTGCTTCCGAAAAACAATCAGACGTGACAACCCTGTCCTTCATCTTCCTCCTAACATTTTTTCTCTCTACTCCCTATCCTTCCAATGCACAGTTCATCCGATATTAATTTTTGCGCTTTTTGTAGCCATTTTCGTGCATATTTTTAATGTTTTTCCATGTGAACATGCCCTATTTTCACCAGATTTCTAGTTTCATTTGATTGATGTGTCCTGGCCGCCTTTCCTACATTTTTCCTTTTTTTTTCATCCTATTTCGACCATTGTATTTTTCGTTATTAATTTTTCCAAATATTTTCGGTTCCGTTTTGTGTGTTTTTCGCATGTGAACCCCTTCTAACTCCACCGAAAGTGAGTTTTGATGTGACATCCCTGTGCATCCCCTTCTTGTGGACATTTTTTCTTTTTACTGCCCTTTATTTCACTGCTCGGATATTTCTGTATTCATCTTTGAGCCCATTTTCAGGTTTTTTTTTAGGTTTTTTCCATGTGAACACGTCCTCTCTTGGTCGAAACCATGTGTTGATGTGATAGGTTTGTTGAACACGTTATTTGGCACATTTTTCTTTCTTTTCGCCCTGCGTTCCAGTGAGCGGATTTTCCCATATTGATCCTCGTATGTATTTTTAGAGCCGTTTTTCATGTTTTTCCCATGTGAACACCCTGCTTTCGCCCGGACACCCTTGTCACATTTTTCTGTCATCTTTCCCTCGTCTCTCAGCACATTTTTCATTTTTATGGTCTTTCGATCCAGTGTATAGTTTGGGTTTTGTTCATTTTTCTTCCTCTTGACGTGTGGCCATGTCTCTCGTATCGCGCGTGAACACGTATGTTTTTGGTTTTAAGCGCCTCGAGATACCCCTCTGGCCTTTGTGCCTCGCATGTCGCCATCCTCGTCCCGTCTGATCTTGTTGATGCAATTTTTTTTCTACTCCCACCCCGCGCATGCGCGCGGGATGAGGGTGTGTTCACCTTTTAATGTATTTTCTATAAAAATAAAAATAATAAAAAATTAAAAAACAACAAAAAACACAAAAAAAACCCCAAAAAAATTTAACAACACAAAAGAACAAACAACCATTTAAAAAACCTAAAAAAAAAGGAAAAAGAAAAAAAAAGAAAAAAACACAGAGAAAAAATAAAACAAGAACCAATCAAACTCAAATAAGCAAGGAAACCCAACAAAAGAAAAAAAAACAAAAACACAAAAAAAAAGAGAAGCAAACCAAAAAAAGCCCACAAAAAAAACAAACAAACAAAAAAAGACCCAAATAACAACCCAACCACAAAGGAACAAAAAAAAAACCATGAAAATAAATATTTTTAAAAACAAACAAAAAAAGAAAGAAAAAAACTGCCTTCTTACCTATCGCCTCGCGGCCCTCCTTCCCTCCTACCTCGTCATCTCCCCCTCCACCCACCCTCCCCACAACGCAGCGCCTCGTCGCCTCTTCCCTTGCCCTTCCACCTCCACCCTCCCCTCCCCGCAGCGCAGCGCCGGCTCCTTCTTCCTCCCGCTCGCCTCCCTCCCACCATCTCCACCTCTCTCCTTCCATTCCTTCTCCCTCCTGCTCGCCTCCCTCCCACCATCTCGGCCATCCCTTCTTCCATTCCTTCTCCCTCCTGCTCGCCTTCCTCCCACCATCTCCATCTTCCATTCCTTCTCCCTCCCGCTCCCCTCCCTCCCATCATCTCCGCCATCCCTTCTTCCACTCCTTCACCCTCCGGCTCGCCTCCCTCCCACCATCTCCGCCTCTCGTCTTCCACTCCTTCTCCCTCCCGCTCACCTCCCTCCCACCATCTCCGCCTCCCTCCTTTCCACTCCTTCTCCTTCGTAGCGCCTCCCTCCCTCCCCTCCTTCTCCCACGTGCCTCCCTCCTTCCCCTCCTCCTCCCATCTTCTCCGCCTCCTTCCCCTCCTCCTTCTCCCCATTCCTCCCCCAAATCTAACCTAACCCACCCTCCCTAACCCTAGTTAATCTAACCTAACCCACCCCCCACCCCAATTAACCTTCACCTAACCCACCCCCCTACATTAGTTAACCTAACCTAACCCACCCACCCTACCCCAGTTATCCCTACCCAAGCCCCCTTTCCCGCCCCTACCCAATTACCCCCCTCATAGCCCCCTTTTCCACCACCCCCACTCGCAGCCACAATGCAGCCACCCCCATTTCTTATGGGACAAAACAAAAATCTACAAAAACCCTCCACACGCATGCCCCCTTGCTGCCTGGTGGTCCCGTGTGTGCATCTGTTCATGCGGGCCTCGAGGTGTGCCTATACATACGTGAGCTGCCAGCGGGTGTTCACGCGCAAGGACATGCGTTTGGTCTTATGTTGAGAGTGGAAAAAGATTGAATTTTTTACTGATTTTTGTTGTTTTTGAGGTCTGAATAATTGATTTTTGATGGATTTAGAGTGATGTATGGTTGTTAATGAAAGTGTTTGAGAGTTTTTTGGATTATATTGATTATGTTTTGGAAGTTCATGATGATTTTTAGTAGAAATATGAGGCTCTGTGATGTTCTGATAGGTTCTGTTGAGGTTCTAATTGGTTTTGATACCTTCCGTATAGCTTCTGTTTTGTTTTGATTTTCTTCTGTATGAAACATGGATTAATGATTGATGAAGGTTGAAATCTTTTGAAAGCTTATTGAATAGTTTTTTATAGTTTGGAATCATTTTAGTATGAGTTAGGAGGATCTGCTGTTCTCTGATGACCTTCTATAACCCTCTGTAAACCTTCTGTAGAGCCTCTGTCTCTACTCTGTTCATGTTCTTTCTATTCTAAAGATCTTCTGTAAGTCTTCTATAGAATGTATGTGTGACTTTGGCAAAAAAAAAGCTAACTTTTGGAAAGGATGAATCTAAGTTCAAAAGAGCTAAAACAAATGGAAGAAGCAGCTGCTAAAGACTAAAGTGACAGTGACAGTAGTGAGCTATGAAGAGACACTATAGTGGCTCTGGTGCCCTTTCATACCTCCCATACCTCTTGGGAGGTGCATCCACAACCTAAGAGGGATTATTAAGTGTCATTATTGAGTATTGTAGTGAAGAGATGATGTATTATTGAGAGAGAAACAGTGTATCTGTATATGAGAGATTAAGAGAGAAAACTATGAAGACATTGAAGATGAATACTATGTGATTGTTTTCCATTCAAAAATGGTGTATTCTTTTATGTTCCTTATTCTATTGATGGATTTTATGAAGATGTTGAAGATTATTGTTGATTCTATTAAATCCTGGGAGATATCTACTATGATGCTGTGTGAAGAATTGTTGTTTTCTTTGTTTTGGTCATCAAAAGAATGAAATAACAGCTTGTTGATATTACAAGATAGATTTTCTTGCAGTAGAATCCCCTTTTCCTTGGTGTCTCTCTTGGGGCTCCATGTTTTTTGTGTGCACCCAGGGAAACTTGCCATCAACAAGCATTAGAAGAGGCTGAAAATGAAGGAAATGCCATTGCTAAGAAGAGGAGAATTCAATGGATGCTTGCAAAGTTTCTTCTTCCATTGAAGAGTTGGAGATTCTTATTGCCAAAGCCACTTTCCACAAGAAGTTCATCCCACAATGGCGGAAACATATTACCATCATGATGCAAGCTCTATGTGGTGGACTATTTTCTCTTCCTGTTGAAGCAATAGAGACATGCATCTTGGTGGCAAATTGTTTGGAAACAAACTGAAGAGCAGAAACAAAGAGAATGACTATCCATGGAAGATTTGGTATTCATTGATAAGTTTTCAGACATCATCAAGTGGGAGATCGTGAAGAAGCTTCAAGAGTTGTGGTTTGTGAAGGTTCACGAAAACAAGAAGGAAAAGAGTTGGAATTTGTTCGTGGATGCTCAACAGCACAATACGTGGGATGCTTGGTGCACTGACAATCTTCTGTTTGTCCAATTAGCAACCCACTGGAAGTTGGTAGACAAAGTATTTTTCACAACATACATTGTTGAAACCCTCAGAAGCTGGCATTATTATAATGATGGCACAACAACGATCCTAAGAAGAATGAGTTTTGATACTTTCAAAACGGAGTATCTGGTAGTTCCATTGCCAATTTTTAAGGGAGAGTACAATGAAGACCCTCATCTTCATGTAGCAGAGTTTATGGTAGCATGTGTGGCTAACAATGCTAGAACCCCTGAGCATTGGTTAGCGATATTCCCCACCACTTTCGAAGGCACGAAGTTTCAGTGGTATGAGAAACAAGCTGCAGTAACTTTTGGCATATGGGACGACCTGAAGTTGGTCTTCCTCACTAAATTCAGGCATGAAGGTTTTGAAGAGCAAATGCGAGAGGAGTTCATGAACCTAAGTCAGTCCTCTGGAGAAAGAGTAGAATCTTATGTCTCGCAACTATCATGAAATACATTTTTTATGCATGATAGGATGTGTTACTTCATCAACGTTGATTGCCTTGTTAACATCCAGATAAACCTAAAGCAAATTCCATAGATGAAAAACCTCAAAGTTGTAAATTGATTTGCTTGAGGAATCTAGGTTAACCTTACCCTCCACATAGGTGGATAGTGGTTTGGAAAAAAATGTTATATCTATGATGAAGTGATTTGAGTCATTTAAATTAAGAATGTTGCCATTCTAGGTTGCTGCCACCACAACTATTGTAAAGAGTAGTGGTATCCTCTTCTTCTTTTTGAAGATTTCCTAACCTTTGTCACTAGTTCTCTCAATTTTTACTTTTATAAACTACACAACACTAGTTCTCTCAATTTTGAGTTTTATAAACTACACAACACTAAGCTACAAAAAGAAATCATCAAATGCAATCAACTAGTTCTCTCAGTTTTTAGTTTTATAAACTACACAACACTAAGCTACAAAAAGAAATTATCAAATATAATCAACCACGAATCATTTTTTGCTTGATCAACTCCTCTTAAACCAATAGGCATCATTTTCAAGTGTAAGCTCATATTCCACCACTCAACGAAGAGTGTATGCATCGTTGATCGATTCAATCAATCACAGCAATGGAACCAAAATGTTACCACTTTTTCCCCCCAAAGCTTTGTGGGCAACACAAGACATTATGAAATGCTTATTCTATTAAGCATTTCAATTGATGTAGTTATGGCTATCTCTTGCCTAACCATTACACTCTTTTCCTTGTCAATCTACCCTTCCATCTCTCCAATTTGAAAGTATGAAACATCAATGAGAATGACTATAGTGAATCTCACCTAACCGACTCACCTTGTCATTATAGTCAAGGCTCAAAGATGCATCGATGGCTCCACAACTTAAGTGCGGCTCCTCAAGCATGTTCTCTTTCTATCGCTTCGATCCTAATTTGAACGAGCTTTACAACCAATCTCTCACTCTCCCTCTCAAGCTCCCTCCCTCTCTCTCTCCCTTACTCCACACAAGCAAGTAAGAAGCAAAAAGCAAGGATGAGGCTCTCTCAAGTTTATACACATTAGAATGAGATTATCCATTTAATTTTTAACTTTTGTACATGGATTGGTTTTGGGTGCCCTACCCCTTCTTTTTTCGCTCTTAGCTAATCTAAATGATTGGAATACATTATTGTTGCACATTATGGTGGCTGTACTTTAAAAAATAATGCAACTTAAAAATTAATTCTTTCCCAAAATGATTTCCATCGCATTGTGCCTTCGCTTAGCATTATGCCTTTTCAATATGTTATATCTTTACTAGGTTTACACTTTTATTTGCCTTTTCCTTTTTGTAATATTCAGCTTTTATTCATTTTGCCATTGTATTATTTGTGATTAACAACCACTGAAGTGACCAACACACACACACTCTCTCTCTCTCTCTCTCTCTATATATATATATATATATATATATATATATATATATATAATTTATGTATATATTTATATATGGTACTTTTGAACCTTACTACCAACAATAAGGTCTTTACAAAGGTTCCCCTCTTAGCTCATCACCAAAAATTCATCTCCTAAATGTATTCTCACATGGCCTTCATATATAGCCCTATCCACGAGGTGCACATGGCAAGTGTAGAAAAAGCCACAAATTTGGCCTCTTTTATCATTGCACTACTGTAGATCCACCATTTCCTTGGTACTACCTACTTGCCATGTGAAACCGCCTCATCTAGCACCCTTGCATGCTATCACTACATAGCAACATAGTTACCTCTATAGCTTAAAGAAAATTGTCAACCTAATGCTACATCCAATACTATGAACAAGGATCAGTGCCTCCATGTGATGCGTTGCACTACTATAGCTCCACCATGGCCTTGGTACTATCTACTTGCCATGTGAAACTGCCTCATCTAGCACCCTTGCATACTATCACTACATAGCAACATAGTTACCTCTATAGCTTAAAGAAAATCGTCAACCTAATGTACATCCAATACTATGAGCAAGGGTCAGTGCCTCTATGTGATGCTATCGCTATCTAAGATAAAGAAATGCAACACTTTCAGCATCATTCATAGCAACATAGTTACCTCTATAGCTTAAAGAAAATTGTCAACACTAATGACTACATCCAATACTATAGCTTAAAGAAAATTGTCAACACTAATGACTACATCCAATACTATGAACAAGGATCAGTGCCTCCATGTGATGATGCATTGCACTACTATAGCTCCACCATTTCCTTGGTGGAGCTATGTACTACCTACTTGCCATGTGAAACTGCCTCATCTAGCACCCTTGCATGCTATCACTACATAACAACATAGTTACGTCTATAGCTTAAAGAATATTGTCGACCTAATGTACATCCAATACTATGAACAAGGGTCAATGCCTCAATGTGATGCTACTACTATCTAAGATAAAGAAATGCAACACTTTCAGCATCATTGTGCACATTCTCATTGCTAGGGCTATGAGCCTTGCCTTCTAGCAAACCTCTCCAAATAGGCTCATCTGGTCTCATCTTCAATTATGACATATTAGCTAGTGATCATGATCCCAATGCCTAACTGAGCAACAAGATAGATAGAAGGAGAATAAATTCCCCATCTTGAACTATAGAGCCCCAAAAATTGACCTATAGTTGTACTGGTTTGGAAGAAGACACATGGTACAAATTGGCATGGGCTCTATGGTTGTTGCCCGAACATGGCCACCACCCACTAACCCGCCATCCTTTCCCCCTCAAATTTGCCTACCATTTTTCATCTCTGCATGTGTCAATCCTAGGAGCATGAACACAAATATTAACACAAGGCATGCTCTATCTCTACCTTTGTCTTGAGGTCTAAATAAGAAAAAGGAAAGAGCTAACATGCACAGAGAGAGAGAGAGAGAGAGAGAGAACATGTGTTGTTGGTTTTTCATGGGGGTGGCCCTCATGCATTGCTTTGGTTGGATATCTTCACATGTATTCGAAATCTACATTTGGGAATCAAAGTTGCACTGATGGTCATGACAAGTGTTATCTCATATTCCTTGCCTTTGCTTCCTTGGACACAAAAGTTATTGCAAGAGAAAATTTGTGCATCTAAAGTTGCACTCTTTAAGTGTTTGACCACTCGGGTAGCCATGATACCATAAAAAATGAGAGATTAGCCACTTCAACCGCCAATCCTTGGAAATCTGCATTTGGTTAGCCTCTACATTTGGGACTCAAAGTTGCACAGACAGTCATGATATGTGTAATCTCCTATTCCTTGCCTTTGCTTCCTTGGACACAAAAGTTAAAGCAAGAGAAAAGCTTCAACCACCAATCCTTGCAAATCTACATTTGGTTAGCCTCTACATTTGGGACTCAAAGTTGTACAGGCTATCATGATATGTATAATCTCTTATTCCTTGCCTTTACTTCCTTGGACACAAAAGTTAAAGCAAGAGAAAAGTTGTCCATCTAAAGTTTCCCTCTTTAAGAGTTTGCTCTTAATGGGGGGATGAGAGAGAGAGAGAGAGAGAGAGAGAGAGAGAGAGAGAGGGAGAGAGAGAGAGAGAACAAGGTGGTGAAACAAGTGGCTCACCATTAGGATAGCCACTTGATACCTGGAAAAAAAAAGAGATTAGCCACTTCAACCACCAATCCTTCCAATGGGACAATGGATCACCCATCCTTTCCCATCCCCTTCCCACAAACTCATTAACAAATTGAACAAGAAATAGCATCTTAAGTAGAATTGCCTTCACTGGGAATACAAATTCGACAATATATGGTCCAAACATTGTTAGAATATCAAGCTCCCATTACTCTTCAATCAATCTATCTTTATGTGTGTGACTGACATTAGTTGGATACAGCTATACATGTGTGTGACATTCAATAAGTCAGTGTAGTCAGTGACTTAACCACAATTAGTCTTGGTTAGTCATACCTATGTGTTTAAGTCTCTTTCAGTTAGTATGATGAAAGAATAATGGAAGAACAACAACAATGAGCTAAGGCTCATATTCCGCTCCACTCTGTCTCTCTCCCTCTCTTCCAACATGGTATTAGAGCTTGAATGCCTAAATCCTGAAGACTTGGCAGTGGCCATTTGGCATCAAGACATCAGATCTGAAGAAAACGTCATCAAAGGAGACTATACCTACAGCCCTTTTTTTTTTTGCAGAAGCTATATCTTGCTACATAAATGGTTTTTGGAGAAATAGCCCGCGATTCTTGACCTTTTGACGTGGTCTACAACTTTGCAGAAGAAAGTTTTTTCAAATTTCTCACAGATTTTGAGATATTCAACATAGATCTGCAGACTGTCTATTTACTACAGTAAACAGCAGGTGATTCCACGGCACTGGTGGCTTTCATCCTAACAATGTATATGCCCTTATTATCATGCATTTGAGCATGATATTAGAGTGTTAAATGCTCAGTTTTGGAGCTTATTTGTAGGCTAGAAACAATAAATTGGTTGTTGTCCTGAATTTGAAAACAATATACCTACAGGGTTGAAGTATCGTGATGCTTATTTGCTACTAACAAATGCTTGGATCATACCACTTGAGTGGTAGATGCTTTTTGGGATATTGGAGTGCTGAAAGTCCAAAGTTTAGACTGATTTGTTGCTAGTTATACCAGGGTATTGACTGATTATTGTTTGCATGAAGGATACATATCATCTTCACTTGACATACATGCAATATATTCTAATCGATTGGACGTGTATCAACTCCTGCATAGAGTGGCAACTGAATGGGATGTTTTGGGGCTATTTTAAGGTCTGAAAACTCTTGTTTTAACAGAGAAAATACTGTTGGTTATAATAGTGGGCTAGTTGTATTTGGTAATGCTACTTGCATACAGTACAAACATTGATACTTGTATGGATATAGTTTGTTGCTGGGATGTTTTGCCACTACATAGAATGTTTTGAACTGATTTGAGCCTGGTTTATGCTCAGTTGATTGTGTCTTTTCATTGTTGAAATACAATTTATAGCAAGCAAGTTGTCAAGAAACTGTCCTAAATTGCAAAAAAGTGTCCTGAATAGTAGGAAACTAGTCTTGAACTGTAAGAAATTGATTGATTATTGTCTGCAGAAAGGATACATATCATCTTCACTTGACATGCATGCAATATACTCTAACTGGTTGGATGTGTATCAACTCCTGCATAGAGTGGCAACTGAATGAGATGTTTTGGGGCTATTTTAAGGTCTAAATACTCTTGTTTTAACAGAGAAAATACTGTTGGTTATAACAGTGAGTTGGTAGTATTTGGTACTACTACTTGCATACAGTACAAACATTGATACCTATATGGACATAGTTTGTTACTGGGATGTTTTGCCACTACCATAGAATGTTTTGAAGTGATTTGAGTCTGGTTTATGCTCAGTTGATTGTGTTTTTTCATTGTTGAAATACAATTTATAGCAAGCAAGTTATCAAGAAACTGTCATGAATTGTAGAAAAGTGTCATGATAGCAGAAAACTGGTCCTGAACTGTAGGAAAAGAAATCAGATACTTACAAGTTGTATATATCACTGAATACCTAAGTGGTAACTATGGCAAATGCTCAAGGCATTGATAATATCACTCAAATTGTGGGAGAAAAGCTAGACAACAAAAATTTTGCTTTATGGAAGTTTTGTCTGAAGAATTTTTTGGTTGGCAAAGGTTATTTGGACTTATGTACAGGTGATGAGACTGAACCTGAAATGCATTGTATACATCACTAAATACCTAATCTGCAACTATGGAAAATGCTCAAGGCACTGACAATATCACTCAAATTGTGGGAGAAAAGCTAGACAATAAAAATTTTGCTATATGGAAATTTTGTATGAAGAATTTTTTGGTCAGCAGAGGTTATTGGGACTTATATACAGGTGATGAGGCTGAACCTAAAATGCATGAAAGAAATCCAATAAATGATTAAAAATTGGCTCATAAGCTATGAACTGAGAGAGCATACAAGGTGTTTCATTGGTTTTCCTTATGTATATCAGATGCAAAGGATGTATGGGACATACTCGTGAATAATTATGGAAATGTAACACATGCAAGAAAGATTCAACTAAAGCAACAATTCAATAACATGTCTAGGAATGGCAGAAGCATTCAGGCCTATACTACAAAGATCAAGGACATAGCGGATCAACTTGCCACCATTGGATCTTCAGTGTTTAAGGATGATATGATTGCAGTGACATTGAATAGACTTGGCAAAGAGTATAAAACATTTGATACGTCTATTTTTGTGAGAGCTGAATCCCCTAATTGGGATGAGCTGATTGCCTTGATGCTACATGAGGAAGTTAAGCTTGGGCTGAATACAGGTTCTAGTACGTCTCAAAGCAAAGACACTGTTCTTTACTCTAGCCAGCGTGGTAGAGGCAACAGAGGCTGTGGCTCTTTTCGAGATCGAGGAGACACTCGAAATACTTATGAATAGTATCAGCAGAATGCCTGGCATGGCACAAGTACACATGGTCAGCATGGATCCGGCTTTAGAGGCAGGGGGAGATCACCCCATGGTAGAGGTGGTGGATCTGGTTCATGGCAGTCAAATGATCAGTCAAACATAGATAAGGACTGTCATTACTACGGCAGATATGGACACATTGCAAAGGATTGTTACAAGAAGCAAATAGATATGAAAACAAAAGGCAAACAGTATGGGCACTATGCATCTTCTAGCAGTGCTCATGATGAGTAGGTTGACAGATTGTTTGCCATGCAGCATGTGTCTAAGAATGCATCTAGGCAGAACAAAGATGAGAGATGGTACATTGATTCAGGGGCTTCAAATCAAATGATACCCCATGGAGAATGGTTTGATGAGATGGTTGCAGGTTCACATGGTTATGTGTGTACTAGGGATAACACCCAACATGACATTCAGCACACAAGAATTGTTCCATTGTTGATGCCTGATGGCAAGAAAAAGATCATGCATGATGTACTACATGTACCTACAATAACCAAGAATCTTTTGTTAGTTGGACGGATGACAGAACAAAATCTACAAGTGAGATTTAATAGAGATGGATGCTTTGTTGAAGAATATAGTAATGATTGCAAATTGATTGCTAGAGGCCGAAGAGATGGCAAAATATTTACTCTTGATGTGTCAATTCCAGAATTGAAAGCAGCCATGTTTGCACATGATGATGGTGCTATACAGGATGTTGAGATATGGCGCATGGCTTAATCTTTGAGACAAGCATATGACTACTGGCAGGCATAAGCGGATTGGCCATGTGAATGTACAAAAGCTGAAATCTATGCAGCAGAAGGAGATTGTGCTTGGACTATCTAAGTTCAAGTATCATGACTTTGGGCATGTATGTAATGTATGTCAGTTTGAAAAGCAAGCACAGTTTTCATTTATGAGACATGTACAGAATAGCTCACGACCCTTGCATTTGGTACGTTTAGATGTATGGGGTCTGTCTCATAATGCTTCGTTTGGTGGTGCTCATTACTATGTATCCTTCATTGTTGATTTTAGCAGGTATACTTAGCTTTACATACTGAAACATAAGACTTCAAGAAGCATGCTGAAAATTAGTTGAGCTGTAAAATTTCATGTCTTAGATCAGATGGAGGTGGAGAATATGTCTCTAATTACTTTGACATGTACCTTGCTAAACATGGGATCAGAAGACATTTAACTTGCAGCTATACACCACAGCAAAATGGTGTAACAGAAAGGAAAAATAGGGTATTAATGGAATCAGCAAGAGCTACGTTGAATGAGAAGAGTTTGCCAAATGGTTATTGGGCTGAAGCAGTAGTGATTGTTGTCTATGTGCTGAATAGAACCCCTATAGCAGGGATTCATTATGTAACTTCATATGAGAAGTTGTATGGTGGTCATAAGCCTAACATTTCACACTTGAAGGTATTTGGCAGCATTGCATATGTGCATGTTCTTGATGAAAAGAGGAAGAAATTGGATCCTAAAACTGTTAGGAGTGTATTCCTTGGTTATGCACAAGACCGGAAAGCTTAGAAGTGTTATGTACCGTCTACACATGAGACATTGATTAACAGAGATGTTTCTTATGAGCTGGCATCGTGGTATGGTAATCCTATTACAGTGGCTACTGATGGATCAGCCAGTACTAGTAATGCTGAAAATACACCTACAATGAGTACATCTATGAGTGGTCCTACAAGTGATGGATCACCTACAGTAAGTCCTTAGTCAAAACGCTTGCGGAGTCGTACTCCTACATCCAGTGACACAGATATGTCAGTGAGGGGGAGATTGGATAAGGGAAAAGAAAAGATGCTTGAGGATGTGACGGATCCACTTACAAAAAGGTATGAATCATTTAACAATGACAGTTTGGATAGTGAATTGGGCATTCCGTCTGTTATGATGCTTGGAGCAAGGCAGAGTTGTTATATACCGCCTCATGAGAGGCAACCTCAGAGTGAGCTACAATTACGAAGATATGAGAGAGTCAAAAAATCAGTTAATAGGTTTACATACATGGTTATTCAACCTGTCATTCTACATATATGGCTAGTGTGCTACCATGGATAAGAAGTATTCTACCTACAAAGTTTGATGACGTAGTTATAGATGATAACCGGTGTGCTGCCATGGATAAGAAGTATATAGCCCTGGTTGAAAATGAGACATGGGAATTGGTTGAGTTGCCTGAAGGCAAAGTCCCCATTGGCTGCAAATGGGTATACAAGGTTAAGTGCAAGTCAGATGGTTCGTTAGAACGTGTAAGACGAAGCTAATTGCAAAATGGTATGCGCAGTAATATGGCCTTGACTATGAGAAGACTTTCAGTTCGGTGGCTAAAATGGCAACAGCCAGAAAATATGACAAATGGACGTCAAGAATGCTTTCTTGAATGGTGATTTGATTTAGGAAGTATATATGGAGCAGCTTGAAGGCTATGTTCACTCGGACTTTCCTACACATGCATGTAAGCTAAAAAAGGCTCTATATGGACTGAAACAGACACCTAGAGCATGGAATGCTCGGATCAGTAGTTATTTAAAGCAACATGGATTTAGATTGGGTGATGCAGATCATAGTCTGTTTTCACGAAGAAGACAAATCATGGATATGTGTTTCTAGTGGTTTATATAGATGATCTTATCATCTCTGGAGATGATGAAGAGGGCATTGCTGAAATTAAATCATGTTTACAAGTTGAATTCAGAGTCAAAGACCTTGGACCTTGGTGAACAAAGTATTTTCTTAGGATTGAGGTAGTCTCTATGCCTTAAGATATATGGTTGCTATATAGAAGCAGTATGCTCATGACATGTTACAGAAGTATGGTATGACTGAATGCAAGCCTATGGAGACACCTCTTGATCAAAATGTCAAGCTGTAGATTAATGTTGGGAATGACAGAGAATGTGATGATGTATCGACAGATGGTGGGCAGCTTGATATACTTGACTATTACACCTTATGTAATGCGGTTGATTAGTCAATTCATGCAGAAGCCTCGCAAACCAGATGGTGGGCAACTTGATATACTTGACTATTACCCCTTATGCAATGGGGTTGATTAGTCAATTCATGCAGAAGCCTTGCAAACCACATTTAGATGCAAAGCCTATGGAGACACCTCTGCTATATAGAAGCACTATGCTCATGACATGTTACAGAAGTATGGTATGACTGAATGCAAGCCTATGGAGACACCTCTTGATCAAAATGTCAAGCTGCAATTTGATGTTGGGAATGACAGAGAATGTGACAATGTATCAACAAATGGTGGGCAGCTTGATATACCTGACTATTACCCCTTATGTAATGGGGCTGATTAGTTAATTCATGCAGAAGCCTCGCAAACCAGATGGTGGGCAGCTTGATATACTTGACTATTACCCCTTATGCAATGGGGTTGATTAGTCCTTATGTAATGGGGCTGATTAGTTAATTCATGCAGAAGCCTCGCAAACCAGATGGTGGGCAGCTTGATATACTTGACTATTACCCCTTATGCAATGGGGTTGATTAGTCAATTCATGCAGAAGCCTCGCAAACCACATTTAGATGCAAAGCCTATGGAGACACCTCTTGATCAAAATGTCAAGCTGCAGATTGATGTTGGGAATGACAAAGAATGTGACAATGTATCAACAAATGGTGGGCAGCTTGATATACCTAACTATTACATGCCTTGTGAAGCGTTCACACAAGGCATGGGGGGAGATTGCACCCAATTTGTCTTTTTGTCTCATCTCGTGCAAATTTCCTTTTGGCTTTTATGAAGGTTTGTAGAGTTCTTTGTTCTTAGGGACCTTCCTACATTTGCTACACATGCATACAACATCCGATCTATGCACATATAAACTATATCCCAAATATGAAATGAATGAACCCTTTCGAGGGAGGGATTGAACTTGTAACCCGCTCTAAATGAGACCATGATACAGCTACTATGGTAGACCATAAATCGACAAAATCCCTTCCCTATCAATTTGTAGTAAACAAAAAATTGTTCTTCTCCATTTTGATTTTTGTAATTATACATGCGTGCATCCCCGCCCAAACCGGCTACTGCCAGCGGTCTTCTAGCACAAATGACAAACTTGACCCCAAGAAATTTATCCACGTCGGCATGTTAGACTTGCTTGCTAATTGTGCTTCCTATGAGAGAGTTTTCATTAATGTGCCAGGTCTATATATCTCACTCAGGGCAATGGTTAGCAAATCACAATAGAAGAATGGATATCATGGAGGGGTGATAGCATGTGAGAGGGATTGGGACTATAGCACCAAGTCTAGGGTCCGAAATTGTGTGACTAGGGAAGGGTAGTTGGCTAAGTGAGGAATTATTGGTGATGATGCAATTTTGGGGTTGAACTTGTACTTAGTTGGAGCCTTTGTATTGTTAACATAGTGTTGGAAAGGATAATTTTATTGGACACACTCAATATCTTGTTTGTGTGCCTCTATATGAATGATTCTACTCATTTGTTCTAAATTAGAGAAAATAAAGCAGTTAGTGTGCCATAAGCGGCTAATGCACACATCCTTTTTGAGAGAAGGTGATGACCACTAGGTTATTATGAAAGAGATGGTTTGCATGTTCTCTAGATCTTGATCACAAATGAGAAGGAGGATATGAACCATGTTTTGTGGACCTTATCACATATTTTGAGGCTAGGAGCTGAACTTCTAGCACCATGATATATTGGAGGATAGTTGGCACATTATCCTCATGAAGTTATAGATAACAAGTTGATTGGTAGTATATAGAAAATTGGTGTGCAATAGCAATTTTGGAAAGAAGATCCCAATCACGATTGTTCTTGTGATTAATAGCATGGCCATTAGGAGGGACGATAGCTATTGCAAGAGCATAAAGAGCTCAAGGCAACAGTTGATCAAGGAGAGGACATGGTTGCATTTGACAAAGATAGAAAAAGAAAATATCATTAAAAATTGTTCAACATAAATGAAAAGGTTTAAGGTCTTAAAAGCCTTAAACACAAAAGAAAAAAGCTAAAGATTTTTAAACACACATGTCATGTATAAGAGGGAGAACTTTGTCTATATAAGGGGGGTTGAACTAAGAGTTAGGGGTCCCTCTCTTGATTTTGATTCTTATTGCTTTTGTGGCACGAAGATGGGTCACACCCAATTTTAGTAGGATGTAAAAGTGAAAAGATTTGTTGCTGTGGTGGGAGGTTCATGTAAACTTCAAGCATCATGGAAGTAATTTGACATGTGGATTTACAAGAATAAAGGTGTGCTTTTATTTCTATAGTATTGTTTTTGGCTTTTTGTTTTGTAGCTACGTAAGACAAAAATGTTGTCAGTAATCTCATAATTGAAAATTGTTAGTTGAGTTTCATTCTGAAAACAAAGTCACACTCATATTACTAGCATTCTTAGTTGTCTCATTTTTAGCTTGTTGTGTGAGAGTATTAACTTCAGACACTGCTTGTGAAATAATGTGATTTGAAGAGTTATTGTTGGTGTCTCACATTTTTTGCTCATTCATGATGATTGCGACCTGTTTTATGATGGATTTTCATGATATTACATGAGATTTGACAATTGGTGCCATGATTTCTCTATATTTCTGATTTATCTCAAGCATACACTCTAATTTCTATCTCTAATTTGTATTTATTAGTATCGTAGAATGTGGTTCTATGTTATATGTCATTGTATCTTAGTTTCTCATTGATTGCCTAATACATCATTATGTATTTTCTACACTACCTGATGTAGTTTACTCTATTCCTATATGAGGCAAATCAACCCAATTATGCACTTTATATAGATTTGAAGCTAAAACACTTAGGCCATCCTGCCATTATCAACCTAAACCTCTAGTGTGAAGCTTTGTGAAAAATGGCTTTGTTTTATGGACGAAAAACAAATTTATTATATGTAGTTTAAAGTGTTTTCTATGTATATACCTTGTTATTGCTTCTCTGTATCTCTTGATTAAAACATCAACAAAAACTATTTTGTTTGATGGCATAAATTTGAATTTCTTGTATGCTTTTTCTCCTAACTTGTCATAGTTTTGTATGCTAAAGCTCTATCATATGAATGAATCTTATAATTTTTAGAAATTTCATAAATAGTTAATGTCATTATGCTATTTTAAGAATAGTTTTAAAATAGGTAAGAGATATTAAGTCTTGTGTAAAGTTTCATACAATAAATTTGGAGTCTCTTGCCATCCATCTCACTCTTTTGTGATATTAAATATTTTATTTTTTTAATTTTCTGAGAAACACATCATATCATTTTATATTACTTATGAAAATAGTCTATTTAATGTTGAGTTAATACCGTTCTCATTTTAATAGCTACAAAATGATATTATTGAGACTATTTTATAATAGACACATCTTTGCTACTATTACTTAGAACATTTTGGTACTATTTCACATATAACAAATGAAATATTCTATATGACTATGGTATATCTTGTGTAAAGAGTGGCATAGATGAAAATAGCACTCAAAAAGTGTAATTCCATAAGTACTATTTAATGGTATTTTCAGGATGCAAAGATTTTTAATCAACAATTCTATTTTGTGAATGCACCCTTCTTTCTAATATCTAATGAATATCTAAAACAATTATACAATGTTTTGAACATATTCACCTTAAAAGCAATTATATTGCCCAACATACAATAGAATATCTAGCATATCAAGTGCATAGATAACGAGGTTAATTATTACCGCTTGGTCTAGTGCTTCATGCCTTTCTCTAAATCCTTGATCTAAATATCACACAAAACACATTAATACTCCTCATGTTCCACCTTGCACAATGTGGCAGTGCTACATGTTCCCACATAAAAAAGTCACAATTGTGTAATAAATCAATAGAAAATAAAAATTTTACATAAATATAAACATCGTAGTCACACTAAAGCAATAGTCAATGAAATAAATGAATTAAATTTATAACAACTTTAGTTTCCAAACTTGCTATTTTTAAAAGTCTGAATCCTTTAAGTTTTTATTCAAGGACTTAATACTCTCTTTGTTTTGAAACAAACCAACCTAAATGCAAGATAATAGACACTTCTTAGACTCTAAAGATATCACATTTATTCATGAAATGTTAATAAACATACATATATCCCTATAAAAATTCCATATATACATCCTTTAAACATTTCCTATGTACATAGATTTATTTCATTATACAAGCTAATAAGAGCCCCTATTCTAAAGCACATAGAAATACAATGAAGATTCAAGAAATTCTCAAATGATATGATGGCCAATTTTAGAATATTTGAATCATATTTGTGAAATTTACATTATATATATATAGTCACCCTTCATATATAGAGAGGATCCTATGGAGATTATCTCATCCTATGTCCCCCACAATAGCAACTTATGGATCAAAAGTAGGGGTAAGAGAGCTTAAATTGAATGAACATACCTCACCTTGCCCATTTTGAGGCACCTCATCAAGGTTGCAACTTGCCACCACTTTTCCTAGTCTAAGCCATGAATTCAAAATCAAAATAAGACTCGACTGTCACTTTGAAAGGAATGTTATAGGTGGACCAATTATTTAATTCTATTGAGATTTTAAACTGTGAGTGAGCTATATGACCACCTAATAGAAGCAAGGCAGTAATGCCACATGATGCTATTGCTAATGCTATATGGCTACCACTACACATCTTCATAAGCAAACAATATACAAGAAAGTCTTCTCAGAGCCAAGACTATATCCTTAGTATTTGCATCAAACAACATCCATAACTACACTAAAGGCAATTCTTTGTCCCTCATTCAATGATTGGCCCATGCCATGAAAGTTGTTGGCATTGCTACTTGCAAGTTGCAAAGATTGTTACATGATGATGCACATGATACGTTAGTACATACTCACAAGGTGGATTCTTGGGTAAGTTACTCATGAATATATGTGTGCATCACATGGGTTAAAAATAATATATTTTAAAAATACTATTTTTATATATTTTTTACGTACAAAAGGGTGTAATATAAAGGGGTTATTTATAGATTGAATAATTCACAGATAAGGATATTTATTCAAGAAAAATTCATAGATAAGGATATTTATAAATAGGCCTTGAACTCAAGTGATGTAGAGAATATACATATAGTAACTTCCCCGAGGGTGAATTAGGATAGTGTGTTTCAAGTTTGTGGACAAAAACTTCCTTCTATATGTATGACTTCTACCACATGAGTCTTGTTGGGCATTAAACACTAGATGATTCAAAGAGGTTTGGTCACAATGAATAATTGTGTCCCAATACACATGTCTGTTTGGATCTAGCAATGGGCACTACATGTTTAATAAAAATTATGTATTTTGTAATGGATTTGTAGTCATTTATAATACAAATTATATACTACTATTCTCTCTTACTTCTTTTATACATTTTGATATCTTGTCATTCTCTATTTGTATAAACAATGTGTTATGTTATATGTTGGGATATGATCTTTCTTATTCTTTATTAGGTATAGGGGTGTTATTTGTCTACACATGTATCTAATTACATTTTTCAACCATAATGGCCCTTCCATCCACCTAGGTATACATGTGTATGTCATGCTCATAAGGTCCACCATCTCTACTATTCACTCAATCTACAACCTGTAACTGCTGGCAGTCCTTCCCTCCCTCAAGGGAACTCCCTTTGCGGACGAATTGCGTCCTTCCGTGGTCTGAGGGTGAAACACCCCCTAGGAAGCTTTTTTTTTGGAAGCTTCTAGGAAGCCTTTCAAGAAGCTTCTTTAATTTTTTTGTTTTCTGAAAAAGGGGGGCCCTGACACGTTGTGCAGATGAAGAAGAGATGATGATGATGATGGTGGCGATGGCTTTGGTAGCCTGGCGGCGTTTAGGCTGAGCAGGGGGAAGGGGCGGCGATGTCGATCACTAGGGGGTGTGCTGCATCTGCGATCATGAGGGAGAGGGGGCTCCCCTTTTATAGTGGGGAGGGGGTGATTTATGGGGGGGAGACGGTTGTTTAACGGCCGCCACCCCTCCACTTGGGGGGTTGCATGTCCCCCTCTCCCTCTTTTATTCCCTCTCTCTCTCTCTCTTCCGACATGCTGTCGGCAGGGAGAGAGAGGGAGAGGTAAATATTTTTTAATTAAAATTTTAAAAAAAATAAAAGGGGAGGAGGGGATGCGTTCTTATGCACGGGGGGGGATGCTACATCATCTCCCTCTTAGAGGAATCGGGATGTCCTCATCTCGAGAAGATCTAGGGGTATTGTTGGTTGAGAGTATTTTCATCCACCCAGGTGGAATCCTCTTTGGGATAATCTTTCCACTGGATGAGGTATTCTCTCAAGGTCCTTGATCTCAAATGCCTCTCCCTAACATCTAGAATTCTATCAGGCCATAGCTCAAGGACTCCTTGGCTGGGCATTACAATTTGCTGATCATCAAGTACATGATTCAGATTAGGTAGATACTTTTTCAATAGGCTAACATGGAATACATTATGAATCTTTAGCGTTGCGGGGAGCAGTAGTCTGTAAGCATTAGGCCCTAAGCACTTGATGATCTTATAAGGTCCACATTACCTCGAATTTAGCTTCTTGTACTTTCCCAAGGATAGTGAACTCTTTTTTGGGCATACACAAATGAAGACCATATCACCTTCGACGAAGGATCTGTCTTGCCATTTCAAGTCAGCGTAGGCCTTCTATCTATCCTTGGCAGCTTGAATGTCCTGTCTTATTGATTTGATTTGATCATCCATGTCTTCCAGCATCTGTCTTGAAGCTTCTACCCTCAAAGTTGTATCTGAGAAGTTCAAAGGGGTACGACAATCATGCCCATACAATGCTTGAAAAGGGGTCATCTGAATACTCTGTTGGTAAGAAGCATTGTAAGCAAACTCAACTAGTGGTAAGTATTAAATCCACTTTTTGGGTTCGTGATAGCAGTATGCCCTAAGCATATCTTCAATGACTTGATTGACTCGTTCTATTTGACCATCAGTTTGGGGATGGTAAGCTATGCTGAAACAGAATTGAGTTCCAATATCCCCAATGATACCCCTTCAGAAATGCGTTATGAAAAGAGAGTCATGATCACTAATGATTCTTCTGGGTAACCCATGAAGTTTGAATATTTCCTTGATGAAATAATCTTGTGATGTTTGAGGCTTTATAGTTTGTCTTGACAAGGATGAGATGTGCAACCTTGGTGAGCATATCTACTACAACCATAATAGAGTTATATCCTCCTTGGACTTGGGGTAAGCCAACAATAAAATCCATAATAATGAACTCCCATTTCATTTGTGGAATGTCAAGTGGTTGCAATTTCCCAAGCATTTTAACATGTTCTACCTTAATGTGTTGACAAGATAAATATTCCGTGAAATATTTGAGTACATCTCCCTTGAGCCTTTCCCACAAATAGCTCTTCTTGACTGTGTTAAGGGTCTTGGCATAACCAGGATGTCCTAAGAAAGGGGAGTCATGGGCTTCCCAAAGTATCTTTTTCTTGAGAGTTTGGCTTGCAGGGATACATAATCTTGTCCTAAAGTAGACAAGTCCACTAGTGATGGAGAATTCTTGATACTTCGTCTTTAGCTTCGGGTCTTGATCCTTGATGGGGATCTCCCTTAGCATTTTCTGATAGATTGGGTCATGATATGCCCCTTCTTTTGCTAGCTCGAGAATCGGGTTGTTTGGCATTGATACCTTTGTGGCTAGAGACCTTACTATTGATGGATCTTGTAAAATAAGAGAATTTAGAAATTCCTTGCGGCTGAGTGCATTGGCAACTACATTCTCTTTTCTAGGTCTATATTTGATTTCAAAATCATATTCTTCTAGCACTTCGATCCATCAACGTTGCCTCATATTGAGCTCATTCTGAGCGAAAATCCATTTAAGACTCTTGTGGTCCGTTACTAAGGAATGTGTACTACCACAATCAATCAAGGTTTTGAACCATTATCTGGGATTCATTGTATCAGCATGAGGAATTTCAGCAGATCCAGATAAGGTTAGAAATGTTGTGGAATGGCCAACACCAACTTCTGTTAAAGAAATACATAGTTTTCTCGGGTTGACAAGGTGGTACAGAATTTTCATCAAAGATTATGCAGATTGATGAGATGAAGGAATGTGTACTACCACAATCAATCAAGGTTTTGAAGCTTTTACCTTGTCAATTTTTTGATGGAGTTTGAATCACCGAGAATTGGCAATTTGGACCCTTCTTGTGAAGAGTGGCATGAACCGTTGCCCTCTTAATGTCAGCATCCATGGATGGATCTTCTTCATTGTCCAGATCCTTGGTGGAAACATTGGAGGTTCTCCCTCTAGCCATAATGATGGTTCCTTGGCCATGAGCGGCTTTGTTTTGACCTTGGAATTGCCCTTGGCAATGCCCTTTGCCAAGCTTGGGGCACTCCCTCTTGAAGTGTTTGGGCTCGTTGCAATGGAACCAACGTGGATTGTGATCATTGCTTTGTGTAGGAACAAAGTTGTTGACAGAATTGACCCTAGCTTTCTTTCTTTGGCCCTGATTCTGACCCAGTGCTCTCCTAGTCTGAGCCTTAGATATGCCCTTATTCTGATCCTGTTGTTCCTTGGTTTGGTCTACACCTCCTATATTATTGGAGCAGCTCGAATGAGTGCATCTTATAGGTCCGTTGGGTGCATTGATTCCAATCGAGTGTTTATGGGTGGATTCAACCGAATACAAAATTTTGATACCTGCTGTGTCATATCCATTGGGGGTCCATACTTCAGGAGTGAAACGAACTTCGAATAATATGCTTCAAGGGATAATCCTAGGTGCTTCAAGTCATAGAATTCATTCATCTTTTGTGTGCGGTAGGCAAGTGGCAGATACCTCCCTCTCATAGCTTCCTTAAGCTTATCCCAAGTGACTGTCCCCTCCAAGATCACTTAGTCTCTACACCACTGTTTCCACCAAAGTCTCACTTTGCCTATAAGCTTAAGTTTGGCGAGCATGGCTTGGTTAGCAGGAGCCACTACAAGATATAGACCTTATACCGACGTTTAAAGCAACGAAAATACAAACAACAAAATTTGCCCCCGTCGTTGCAAAAAGCGTCGTTATTGATGATGCCATAGAAACGTCGCTATTGGCGTCGCTATATACGTCGTTATATACATCACATTTGCGATGCATATAGCGACGCAACAGTAAATTTGCGACACACATAGCGATGCCAATAGCGACGCGAGCAGTAAATTTGCGACGCAAATAGCGACGGTAACAGGGAAAAAAAAATTTGTGGCCAAAATAGTTTTTGCACTACTGTATACAAAGCGCTTGCAAACAAAAAGAATGTATACTGAAATCATAAAACTGATACATGAAATAAATACATGATCGCATAAAATGCGATTGGTACAATCATGACAGGATATCACTAATACATAGAAAATGTATACATAGATCAGGCGACTAAAAAATAAAGGTGTGTGAGCTCCAAGGATCCAAGGGCGAGCTACAAATCCTCGTCCCTCTAAAGCTCGTCCCACCGCAAAGGAGCATCGAACGGATTTTGCAGAAAAAGAAACAACACATCAATCCACCATACAATAATGCATTCAAATATCTCATGGTAACTACGGACAAGAAAGATGAGTGACTTACAAGGCCGCCGCATCTATACAATCGGTCGATCAATGCATTGAGACCGTGCCTCTCTGCATATCAAGTCTCAAGGCCTTGCGGATCGCGATTTGTAATGGAGTGCTGCAAAGAAAACAAAATGCTAACTATTAGAAACATGATTGTCAGTACAAAGAATATTTCAAAAAAACAAACAAGCAAAACAAAAGAGAAACTTACAAAGTCCTCCAAATATGTCCTGTGGCCGCCACTCCCAAGATGATGGACCACTCCGGCCTCGAGTTGTGCCCTTGCCGCCTCCCGCTCTGCTGACTCCAACGTCCTGGCGAATCTGTAGCCTCCTCCCTCAGTCGGCGCCAGTCGTCTGCATCTAACCACTCGGGCTTTGCAGCCCCACTCTTGATTGCCTTGCGTGCATCGGATCGTCTATGTGACATGTATGCATGCATGCAATCCATCATCTAGCTCGTAGAGAATCTATCTACTGCGGCTGGCACCGGAAACTCCTCGTGCAAGGATGCTACTATGTAGTCCTTGCTCCCCTCCGGTATGTTCTTCCAATGATCCAAGACGTTGTGCCGAAAAACTTGTTGGCACAACTCTCTCATGCAAGCCATCACCCTCCTCCTCTCATCATTCATGATGATGACTCCTGACCTACTATCAACCAGATATCCATAACACCTAGGAGTCTGCCTAAGATGGGTCCTCTCCCATCTCCATCCATGCTCCTGGGCATATCTAGGAGACCCCTCTACATTCGATGTATCGACGGGGATAACCTCTCTCGGAGTGGCACTCAAAGGGGTGCCACCAAAAGGGGTGCCACCTGCTGATGGCTGCGCAAAAGCCGGAGTAACTAGAGTAGACGTCCCCACAAGTGTGACAAATCCTGGAGGTGACGCAGCTCCAGCTGAACGACGAGACGGAGGTGACGCAGCTCCAGCTGAACGACGATGAGCATCGAGATCGTCTGCTCGAAACTGAAGCATCTAATCGCGTTGAAGCAGATCTAGCAAAGCGCCTTGATGAAGAACGAGACAGCTCCTGGTCTGCCATCTCTCTGAATCTCGCGAGCTGGTCTGGAGACATGCGTGCCATCATGTCCTGAAACTCCTCATCGCTCATCCCTCGACTCATCCTGAAAATGTCACCTGCACAGATAAAAAATGGTGTTAAAATAATCAATTTAAACTATACAAAGCACAATAATATAAATCATTTTTAAAAAATCCCTCTTAAAATGCATATCTAATGTACCTTTATGGAAGATCTAAACAACGAATTGAGTAATACAATTCTCCAAGAATGAAGTATCCTATGGTCCCATGTTAATCTCTTGACACAACTCTGCATACACTAGAAGGTCGATAGTCGTGTCACCACAAAAGAATGAGTCTACCTCATTCTCAAAAAATTCTTAGACTCCTATATTTTCATCATTGTTAGCCGATACGGGCTCCAAGATTGCGGTGGACTCCACCCCTTGTAATATCGACCCCTCTATTTGCATATTATCTTCATCTATGCCCAGAACATCGCTTTGATCATATACTCTCGCACTTCGAGGAGTTGAAGGTATAACATACCACCATCGAGGTTGTCGGGGGTTTGGATAGAAGATTACATGTTCACAAACACATACAAAGCGAGTTCAAACCATTGTGACATAAACCATATCATATTACAATTAGCAAGCAAATGACTCTATGCACCTGTTCACAATGGGCTGGCAACACAAAGGTGTCGCGCAAATCCATCAATTTTTTTTCGGAATCTATTTCGAGAAATCCAGATAGACCTCGTCGAACTGTTGCTCCAGCTCCTCCAAGTACCACTTTGAACCACTGCACATCGAATAGTATCATGGAGAAACTATGGTAATCCACTGTAATAATACTTTGCAAGTTCACAAAATACTCCATCTCATCCACAATCGTGTTCGGATCTGTTGCTTGTCGCCGGCTCTCTTGCTCAAACCTTGCCATGAAACCACAGTCCATTGTGGAGTGCATTTTGTCAATACGCTCCACGCGAAAATGTCGTCCGTGCGACCACGCTGCACTATATATTTTGTACTGTACATTGAAACGCTCAAATTAGATGTCGCATATAAAATTTAGATACTACATATTTTAAACCCCTCATCACCTTTGGCCTACATCCCCTTGAGAACTCCCACTCCTCCATTGAGACCTCTGTCCCTTTGCTAGATGCTGCAGTCAAGGCTCCATGCAACCATCATGTTGACATAAACCGTGGCATCTCCTCCATGCCTTCGAGATATCAAATCGGTCGATGACGCATACTGCGTCAGAATTCAGCTCGCGCTTCCTCTCGATCTTGCCTTGCAATCTGGTACTTGGCGAGCCACATCTCCATGGAGGCATGGTGTAACATACAAAAGCGATTCACCTTCTCTTCCATTGAGGTATCCATTCTTTTTTCTACCCCATTTCCAACCACCACATCTCCAGTCAGTCTATCATCGTCCTTCAGCGTCCATAGCATTTCATTGTCTGGTTCCACCGTTGGTAGCCATTGTGAGATATGCACTAATGCCTCTATGCCTCTGACACCAACTAACCTTCGGCCATGCTACCTTCTAGCCGAGCTAGTTGTCGCACAAAGCCTTTTAGGGTTTTCATGAAGCACTCCAGGAAGAACATCCATCGCGTATGGATAGGTCCAGCAATCTCCACTTCATCCATAAGATGCATAAGAAGGTGGACTTGTATCGTGAGCATGCTAGTGGGCAGGTATTTCTCAAAGAGACAGACCGTCTCCACTGCTCTCCGCCTCGCGGATTCAATAGAGGACATCTTAATCTCTTTCTGTGAGATCCATTGCACCAAAGTCGACAACTTCTGTTACCTTCAAGAGTCTAACTGTGGCCCACACAATGGACATGCATGATAACCTGAGGTAACCAGACCTGTAAGGCGAGCCACGACCTAGTGAATACTAGATTGAATGAGATAAAATATAGATATTACCAGCGAGAATGGAGGTCTGCTCACCTGAGCACTCTCCCAATCCTGGAAAGTCATGCATTGTCCACATGAGAATGGCTCGGTCACACTCGTATGTGCAAGGTTTGTAACAGAATGTTTGTAATAATAGTGTCAAAAAAAAAATCAATGAAGCCTATGTGCAAGGTACCTGAATAACTCGGTCACACTCGTATCGCTCCACCCGTATTTTTCTTGCACACTTAAGAGTGCAAGCAATGTCTTCAACCAAGATACTCGGCACCCATCATATAATGGTATGGATGCTTACTCTCTAAGCGGGTAAGATGTCTTGACATCCATGGGAATCAATGCATCGATCATTGCCTCCATCTCAGGCTCCAAGATTGTAGGTAGGTCGGGAAGGTTGTCTTTCTCCTCTGGCATTGACGGTATAGATGGGCCTTGCGAGTGGTGGATTGGCTCCTGCAATCCATCCATCGCACATCCACGAACTCTTCTAATTGGCCGCAAAGGGTGCACTCCCCCTTGGGTCGAGACATCACCCCCTGGATAGAAAATTTGCCAACAAGACCCAATCTTATTGTGTATGGTTTTCAATTAGCTTGTGAGTACAATGCATGATTAATATTAACTTCAAATTACCGTTTGCTGAAAATCCGCAATCGCTTGATCAATGATCTCAGATTGAAACTCGTCAAATCGTCGTACGTGTTCTACAGACAATCAGCGTTTTCGTCTAATTGCCAACTTGCATTGAGAGCAAGGACATAGGGCACGCTGATTAAGATACGTCTGCGATCTTGAACAATAAGACCTTCTTCGTTTTCCATCTTATCTACATTACAGCAAACGAGGCTTAAATGGATAGCTTTATGGAGATGTATGTCAAGTTGCAAGTTGACCATAAATCTTGCATTGTACATAGTAGTTGAGAGATTTATTGATGTTATATCTCGGCCTTGTATCATGCTCAAGGATTTGTTTGTCCCGGTAGATAATTATTCGTTATTGTAAAAAACTGCACTACAGTGCTTTGAGTATAAGTAATCCATTTATGAGCATCATTGAGGATCTCTTAGTCTAATAATAAATCAGTCTCAACAAAAAGCATCTTAGAAATCTGGTTTTTTTGTCCTAGGATCGCGTATTAAAATTAATGCCATCTATGAAATTTATCAACTATAGTAATAAAATTTATTTCAATCAATTCTACTCATAGTTATAAGACCTGAGAGAAAATATCCTATACTCAATTTAAGGGATTCTTCTTCTATAACAATACTTTTGGGTTCATTTTGATGAAGTACCGTAATGACCATTAGCTAGGGTATCATTTTCTTTTAGTCCTTCCGTTGACTAGTTGGCATGATTTCTAATTTGTTATGCCTATAAAGTTAATACAAAAACAATGAATTATGCATATCACAATTAGATCCCCTACTTGGACATTATGAAGGACATGACCAATTTTAAGCCATCTTAAAGAGTCACCAATGTACGTGGCCCATGGCAAAGCACATTGCATACCATTATCGATAAGTCTATTATCGTGCATCTTAAATCTCCTAATTAGACTTTATAAAGTGTATGACTAATTTTTAGCCCTCTTAAGGAGTCGATGTAATGGTACCCATAAAAAAAGTAAAGTGGATACCATTACCATAATCATGGATATGCTATTATTCTAATATATGTTATCTTTCTCTTTCTCTCCCTCTCCCTCCCTCTCTTTCTCTTTCTCTCGCATTTCCTCTCCCTCTCACAATATATCTTAACACTCTCCAAAAGCAAAAGGGAGAGGGAGAGAGAATGCACTCTCCCTCCCTCTCCCTCTCCCTCTCCCTCTCCCTCTCTTTCTCTCTCTCCCTCTCTCATTTCCTCCCTCTCCCTCTCCCTCTCCCTCTCCCTCTTTTTCTCTCTCTCTCCCTCTCTCTCCCTTTCCCTCTCCCTCTCTTTCTCTCCTTCTCTCTCATTTCCTCTCCTAAACAAGCAAAAAAGAAAGTGATTTAAACCTTTAATAAGCAAAAGGGAGAGGGAGAGAGAGAATGCACTCTCCCTCCCTCTCCCTCTCCCTCTCCCTCTCCCTCTCTTTCTCTTTCTCTGCCTCTCTCATTTCCTTCCCTCCCTCTCCCTCTCTTTCTCTCCCTCTCTCTCCCTCTCCCTCTCTTTCTCTCTCATTTCCTCTCCTAAACAAGAAAAAAAGAAAGTGATTCAAACATTAAACAAGAAAAAGGGAGAGGGAGAGAGAGAATGCACTCTCCCTCCCTCTCCCTCTCTTTCTCTTTCTCTCCCTCTCTCATTTCCTTCCCCTCCCTCTCCCTCTCCCTCTCTTTCTCTCTTTCTCTCTCATTTCCTCTCCTAAACAAGAAAAAAATAAAGTGATTTAAACATTAAACAAGCAAAAGGGAGAGGGAGAGAGAGAATGCACTCTCCCTCCCTCTCCCTCTCCCTCTCTCTCTCCCTCTCCCTCTCTTTCTCTTTATCTCCCTCTCCCTCTCTTTCTCTCACATTTCCTCTTCTAAACAAGCAAAAAAGAAAGTGATTTAAACCTTAAACAAGCAAAAGGGAGAGGGAGAGAGAGAATGCACTCTCCCTCGCTCGGGCCCTCTCCCTCTCTTTCTCTCTCATTTCCTCTCCTAAACAAGCAAAAGAGAAAGTGATTTAAACCTTAAACAAGTAAAAGAAAGAGAGAGGGAGACTCACCGATGAGATATGGCGAGTGTGGGGCGGCTCCTCTTTGCGATGAAGGCTCCTCCTCTCCTTTGCGGCGGGCGGCAGCGGCGGCAAGTCTTTTTCCTCTCCTTCTCTCATGACGGTCGCTCTCTCCCTCGCTCTCGCTCTCAAAATACACAAGCTGCAAACGCGAAATGAAAACCGCGCTCAGTTTCGGCCCGCTTTTTTTCCCTGTGGAGCGTCGCTAATAGCGTCGCTATTTGCGTCGCAAATGGGACGCAAATAGCGACGCCAATGGCGACGCTGCTATCCGCCATCGCTAATCGGCGTCGCTACTAGCTCAAATCCTTGTAGTGTGCAGTTCTTGCTGCCTCAAAATAGTCCTCCATGGACTCAATCCAAATCTCAGTGTCGGCTTGAACAGACCTTCCCTTGCCATCAAACTCGGGTGGCTTAATTTGTTTGAGAATGAATTTCTTCTCTTGAGCCACAGATGGACTTAGTGCAGCAGTCGGATTTGGAACCTACGCTTGGGGTTGTGTCTGAACAATAAGATTCTTTATGTTAATATCTTATCATACAATCTCATATTACATTAATATGAATAGCACAATCTTTAATTAGCTAAGTGATTTAATCACTTGATACCTTAGTTAACTTTTATGATCAAGATAGACAATGGTAAAAAGTCTTATTTATTCATGAGGGCATAACCCTTTGAGTACATTTATTTGGATAAGTAGGATAGGTTGATTGGTACATCAGTTTGGGGAAAATAGGATTGTGCTACAATCGGCTATAGGGACGGAATAATAATATGGAGTGGGGTCATGAATTTTCAAGAAACGGTAAGTCATAGGAAGCTTGGGGCATCCCTTCCTTTGATACCCGTTCTTCTCATAGCGCCCTAACACTTTTATTCTATCAGCAGAGATTACCTGGGTCACTTCTTCATAGACATACTTGTTCTGCTTGACTTGCCGACCGCTAATGTGCAAAGTTGCATCTACGTGAGCTTCGATAAAGATAAAAAGCTTTACGATCTTTAAATCCTCCATCCACTTGATTCTCTTCAAGTTGGTTTCAAGGTACGCGAGTCCGTGGGCTCTTATATAGTATATTCCTGAGTCTCCTTTCCATCTCCGCTCCGCATACAGGGGCGAAGGATTATAGATGCGGTCCAGAATATTCATCATGCCAAGCCTCTGACGATAATTCGAAGCATGCATTGCAATCATGAACATGACTTGGAACACCAAGAACTTGCTCCAGGCTTTGTAACTCTGCAACCCAACACCCATAAGTGAGTAAAGAAATGTTTTCAACAAAAAACACTGCTCTATTCTACTCACCCTCCCATGTTTACCCCCTTATTCCCTTTATTTTCCTCCATTAAATTCCCTTATAATCTTTAGATCTCGTTGGATTGCTCTGATACCAACTGCGATGTGTCCGCTTGTTCACTTGTGGGACACGTCTTAGCAGCCCATCGTGAGGAGAGTCTAGAAAGTGCCACCTGGCACTCACAAGGAATGTCACAGGGTTTGCGATCTAGGTCTTCCCGATTCTACCCCAACGTGGAAGTATCCGGCCATTCCCGCTTAGGACCAACCTGAAGTCAAGGTTTCTTTCCTATCAGCCAAGTCTCTAGGAAGTAGCTAGTGTCAAGCTCCAGATGAACCACTTGCATAGGAGCAACAGAGTCAAAGTGGATTTATACTGCACTTGGTTCATGGAGAATGGGAAACGAGATGAATGCAAAGCTCAACCTTTTTGTCCATAAGGCATAGTCCCATTCCGCTCCCCTAAAACAACATAAATTGGGATTCTGACTCTACTAACTCTAGGTTTTCATAGTCTTGTTATCACGTCTTTTGAGAAAAGTTCCCAACTAACCGAGACCACCCTTCCGTAGGACGACCCAAGTCACGTCCACCGCACTTTCCTTGGGTTGCTTAGTTATCTAATTACCTATCACATTATGTTCGACATGCAAAGGCAGCTTCCTTAATTAATCAATTTAAACACACGTTCCTTCACGTAACTTGGGCACTGATAACAAAAAAAAACAATGTCAAGCATTTTCTTTCCCAAATATTTGACAATTATTTATCATAGTCCTGGAATACATCAAGTATCATAGTCCTGGAATACATCAAGTATCATGCCCGAAGGCTATCCAAACAATCAACAAGATTACTGCTCCAAGTTTCACCTGTAGACTAGTACATGGGCCTCGAGATCCCATCTCGAGTCACGTCGGCCTCTTGTGCGGGATCTGAAGGTAAGGAATTTATAGCTAGAGCCTCCCCTGACACCCAAGAGTCCTCCCGCTCCAAGAAACACCCACGAAAAAACCTCTCGTGGGCAGGTTTGGTCCATGCACCCGGCGTAGCTAACAACCCCCTTGGATAGGGCTAGGCAGACAGTCGGAGGTAACTAAACCTTTCTTCTCCCTCCAGGCTATTAACATGAAGCATTAAGTGTTTGGCCTTGAATTAGTTCCTTGAGTAAAGAAGTTCAAACAATGTACCTAGTACAATCACGATCATTTCTGTGGTCGTTCGTACGAACAGCTGCTAAGGTGTGATTCCTTTTTCCCAAATACTCCCAGCATTCGATCCTGGATCATTTGCAACTTGGCGAGATTCCAAGGGCTTGGCAAGCTAGATTGCTTGTTTCCCCTTTTTCCTTGGGTTAGGGTTTGTACCCTACCGACCCTAATTATCCATTACCTTAGGTCTCCTTGTACTATAGTCAAATAGATCTTGAACAACCCTGTCGTCCTTGGTTGGTCAATTTGCTTCTTCGCAATTCACAATTTCCCCAAGTTTGACAAATCGGTCCCCAAGGGAGAGAGTTGTAGTAGGGCAACAACTCGACTTCTTAACGAATCTAGCTTGTAATCAGGTCTCGCCTCCCTTGGCCTAAGATGTAGTAGTAGCATCTTATGATTTAGTTGCAATAGCATTTGACCTTGCAGACTAGTTGCACGAGATAGATAGCAGTGCCTATCTTGAGGAATTACATCCCTTTGTCGATATTACTAGTATTTGTGTCTTAAGGCCTGGTACCCTCCCTTACTCGCAACATAGGACAATCTAAGTATGAGAACACTGGATTAACTCTGCAAGTGCAATACTAAGCAACATTTTAACTTATCTTACCCTATCTTTCATATTGAATGTAATTATCATTACATGTGTCTTGCATCCTATATGCTTTTTATCAAATGAAATATAACCCTTTTCCTTTTCATACATTTACTTATGCATGCAAGTTGCTTATGCATGCAGGTTATGCTATGCACAATTACAATGATATTGAAATAAAAACATAATCTTTTCCTTTCCCATGCAAGTCACACGAAATAGAATGTAGTTGTTTATGCGGAAATATAACCCTTTTATTCCTCTCCATAGCAACTACCTATTCTTTAATTAAACATCCTCCTACAAATCAACCTATTTACGGTCGTCATAAAGGATTTTTTAAATTGCACAAATGCATTGTGTACAACATAACTCATTCTTGCCAACGTAACTTACCCAATGCAACCCTTCCAATGCACATGAGCATCGCAATATATATTTAACCTATGTGTGCGATGCGACTAGGACATTATTGCATGAGTGCATCTTTTAACATATGAACCATATATTCACAAATGCAACAACCTTTCATCATGATGGTGCGAGAAATATAAGTACCTTGTCATGCAATTTAAAACTTTTCCGAACGTCCCTATGATCTTTTAAAAACAAAGCTTTCTAATAATGCAATTAAGTTTTCCCTATGCAAATTTATATTTAATGTACCCATATTATGCAAAAATGAAAAGGGTGAATTTTATGGAACTTGAACTTTCACTAGAGGGGTATTATCGGCTCTCGCTCTTCGGGTAGGGACTCCTACATGTGCTCCTCTTACTCCTGTGTGTGCTCCTCTTACTCCTGTGTGTGCTCCTCTTATGTGGCGCTTTGGGGCCATCACAAATGGGACTTGGGAACAAGTGCAAGTGGAGGGTATGTTGAAATTCCCTGCAACTAGCAGTCCTTCCCTCCCACAAGGGAACTCCCTTCGCGGACGAATTGCGTCCTTCCGTGGTCTATGGGTGAAACATCCCCTAGAAAGCTTTTTTTTTAAAGCTTCTAGGAAGCTTTTCAAGAAGCTTCTTTACTTTTTTTGTTTTCTGAAGGGGGGGGGGGGCGCTGATGCATCGTGCAAATGAAGACGAGATGATGATGATGATGGTGGTGACTACTTTGGCAGCCTGGTAGCGTTCAGGCCGAGCAAGGGGGGCGGCGTTGCTGATCACAAGGGGAGGGCGCTGCGTCTTCGACCACGAGGGAGGGGGGGCTCCCCTTTTATAGTGGGGAGGGGGTGGTTTATGGGGGGGGGGGGGGGGGGGAGAGATGGCTATTTAACGACTACCACCCCTCCACCTGGGGGGGTGCATGCCCCCCTCTCCCTCTTTTACTCCCTCTCTCTCTCTCTCCCTCGGAGAGGGAGAGGTAAAAAATTTTGAATTAAAATTTTAAAAAAATTAAAAAGGGGGGGCATTCTTATGCACGAGGGGGGGGATGCTACATACTAGGGTATATTATTAATGATGTATTATTGGATAGAGACTTTGGAGTTAGTATTATCAGGTTGGCTACTTACAAAGAGTTTGGGCTAATGAAATGGGAAACAACACTATTCCTTGTTTGGATGGCAAACCAACAATTCAGCCATTGGGAGTCCTTTGATCTGTGTTGATCAAATTGGCACTTTTTTTTTCTAGTTTCTCAAGTGGTCCTTATTATGGAGCAATTAGGAGAAAATTAGCACCTCATATTGGTATGCCCCTTGCTTCAATATACTTGAGTAAGCCATAACTAAGATCTACACCACTTCACAATGTCATAACATAGTTGTAATAAATTCCATTTTTCTCTAAATAAAATCTCTCAACTACCTTCCACATTCAGTGTGGTTGTGAAGAAAATCAACATGGTTAAATGATAAGATGAGGATAAGTAGGCTGAGTTGTTGGTGACTAGTGCAAGCTTACTACCTCTTGAGTCACTAAATATTCTTCAAATTTGTCAAGAATACATGGGTAATGATTTGGATCATGATCTCCCTTTGATAACAGTGAATCCAATTGCTAAAGATATAGATAATGCAAAGAAAAAGGTGGAGGAAATGGCTATAGTAAGTAAGAAGGCATGGGAGGCATTTTCTCTAGCACTTCAATTAATCTTTTTAAAGCTTTGTACCAAAAAGGTAATAAAATTTAAAGTTAGTACAAAATAAAGATCAAAATATTTAGAGTACCTGCAACAAAAAGATCAAAATATCAAGGAGACCCTAGATTATATGACTTACAACTTGGCATTTCCATGGCTTCCTTTTATAGAATTAATGAGGAAACATTGCCTCTCCACACAATGTATTCCTATTAGGCTCCTATGAGAATTGAAAACAAAAATATTTTAATAATCTAGCAAAAAAAGATGTCATAAAATCTAACAAAATATCAAATTACTTACGTTTCATTGTATGGAATTAGAAGAAGCTCCAAATATTCAAAGTTAATTGAATTGAACCAATGGTCAAATGCACTTGCATTAAGCTCACTCCTCATATAGTATGAGATAGATGGATCAAGAACCTCAATATTTTGTTGTATATCAAAGGGGAGCTCATGCATTACACACCTAGCAAAGGAATGGAGATAGTAAGCATCAACATGAAAGTCTATTGCTAGAAAAATATGGTGAGTAAAAATCTTCTCAAACATATTAAAAATGAAAATGAAAATGAGAACAAAAACCAATTGTTTGTCGTAACATAGAGAAAATGGAAAAGAATGATGGTCATGATGTTCAAGATCGTGAGACATATCTTAATCAGCATGCCCCCTGCATGTCATGGCTCTCAATGCAAGCTAGCAATCAGACAAAAGCATCGCTTGTCTATAGAACACATATGATGCTTCAGCGAGTTTCAATCGGAGATCATTGATTATGTGATCTCAGACTTTGAGAAAATGGTAAGAAAAATGTATATCAATCATGCTTTATATTATTTTTGCAAACTATTGAATATTATATACAAAAACATTAGACGTGGTCCTAATATTTATATAGGGAGGTTACCTCCGATCCCAATGAGGAGTGCACCTATTGCAGCCAATTAGAGGAGTTCATGGGCATTATTCTGATGCTATGTGGACACAGTGTGAAAAAGCATGGAATGAATCATCATCTGACTTTCTTATTATCAAGAGGGTCAATTTGATCTAAGTCGTTAGTACTAGTGTGAGTGACATGAATGGTCCAAAAATACTAGATTTTTGGACAATTTTAGCCTCTTTTTTATATTATTTATTGTAAAATTTTGCAAAAGTTAGAAAAGCTTCTAGATTAGGATGGCATGCAAAAAGCAAGTGGCTTTTTCAGCCAGTTATGAGATTTTTCATAAAAAAGATAGATTGGTGAAATTGTGTGTGTCACATTCATTATTGACAGGCTGAAAACTACACTTTGAACTGGAAGAAGAAGTGATCTGGGAGATCGGTGAGCAGGTGTCTTGTGGATTTAACCCCCCTTCCAAAGCCAACGGAGTCATCAGATTTGGGTTCCGAGCAATAGAGAAAGAGTTGTTATTTTGATGCACGTTTTTGTCCTACGAATGAGCTCTAAGAGATCTAATACTTGGAGATTGCTTCTGAGTAGTGCTAGACAAAGTATTTCAGGTTCTGTCAATACATAATAATTCAATTCATTGTGCTTTATCTTTTTTGTGTTTACCTCTTGTCTCTTCTTTGCTTCTCTTCCATCTCCTATCTCTACTTCCTTCTATCTTTGATCCCCCGTGGATACAACCTTTCGACAAAAACCCCTCAAACATTTGGTGAGCCCGACATGAAAGGTTGTCAGAAGGAAATACAAGATGGGAGAATCTTCGAGTACAATTTTCAGTGATGTTTTACAACAATTGGTGCAAAATATGAATATGCTTATGCAGATACAACAACAACAATAGGTGATGCAAGCTTTTGCTCAAACATAAAGTGTTGTGATGAATGCTCTGCAAGTAGTTGAGCATGAGATGAAGTTATTCAATGGCACGAATGTATCTATATATGTACATACCTATGCTCAAAAGATGAAGTTCTTTGGAGTGGCTCAACTTACATGGAGTCGGTATTTTGTACATGTTACTATACATGAACTGAAAGCACAGATTACTGAATTATACATGCATGATGCTGACTGGGTAGCTCTCAAGAAGACACTCCTAGAAGAATTTTACAGTGGAGATACAAGTTTGATTATGCGCAAGACTTCTCACGAATGGGTTTTACAATAGCCCAATAAGGGTCTTGTGGCTACAAATTTGTTAAGATAATTTGAAAGATGATTTGAGTAGTTTGATCTTGCAGAACAACAAGCTTCTACAAGTCAGAAAATTGAATTGTTTTTATAGGCAACATATCTTGAGCTTCAAGAGAAGCTTCATGATTTGCTGGAAGATCAGACTATAGAGACACGTCTAAAAATAGAGTGGAGACATGTCAAGGAAGCTGTTACTACACTTGTGAAAAAACATAGAAGAAGAGAAAGATTGCATGTCTCTTGCTTGCCCACTATTACAGGAAATACAGTTGATGTATCTAGTAAGCCACCCACTTCTGTGGTTAACCCTGTTGTTTACCTACTATTGTTCCCTCTATTAGGGAAGATGTCTTGGATGAATTGGTCAAATGCATGCGGGATCTTCAATTGAAGGTTGCAAAATTTGATGAAAAAGGACAAGAGGATAGGGGATGACAACAGCCCCTGAGCTAGGAAAAAGATGTATGTATTGTGATAGTTTGCAGTATGAGAGAAAGGATTGTGTTTCCTATAAATAGGTCTTGGCATGACATCTCATCTTTTGGAAAGATAGCAAGATCCATGCACAAGAAACAAGATTTCCTCTTTCTTTGAATTTTGGAAAGTGAGGTATGCAGAAGTTGTTGGAAGACTTGGCTATTTGAAATGCTTATTCAGTTGTACATGCTTCTACTTTTGGTCTACAGTTGGATAGAATGCATGGCTAAGTGATGGTTGGTCCAAAGGCTGAAATATGGGCACATGACTTACATGTAGCTGAAAAGAGAAAGGTTACTGATAGTGAAATGTCTCATGGAGGGCAAGACATTCGTGACATAACTGGTTGGGAATCACTGGTAGATGCATATTTAGTTATGTATATTTAGCAAAGGTACAAGACATGGATGTACTTGTGGAAGAAAAATGAAATAGAGACGAAGATAATGTAAGGACATCTAAAAGAATGACAAGAAGAAGTGTGGATCAGCCTAAAGCTACAAATCAACCTCGGGGAAGTTACTATATATATCCACTACATCACGTGCATTCAAGGCCTATTTATAAATATCCTTATATTTGAGTTTTCTTGAGTAAAACATAACCCTTTTCTATTCAATATGTAAATAAACCCTTTACATTACACCCTTCTATATGTAAAAAATGTATAAAAATGGCATTTTAAAAATACGTTATTTTGAATCCACATGATGCATACATATATTCATGAGTAACTTACCCAAGAAATTAGCCACCTCCCAAGCATATTATGGAAGAGGTCAGTCAGGAGCAAAAACATGATTAAAAACAAGAGGGAAAAAAGAAGGGTAAGCAACCATGATATAAGTTGCAGTCCAGATAGCCACAGATCTTAAGAAGGTTATTGAAGAATGAATCCTAAACATTCGGGTGGAATTCAGAGGTGCTTGGCATCGCCACCAGAATTTCATGATGATATCATTAATATAATTAAGAGGAAGCGTCAATTTCTTAGTGATACCACTAGTGCATTGCTACAATTTGAAGAGAAAACTGGTTTGTTGGATATTCGGGCTGAAGATGAGCATGAAGTAAGTACTAGATTATCTATGCATGATGCTAGTAATCAATGGAAACATGTGAAAAATAGAAGAAAGTGGTTGAAAAGGCATTGTCTTGTAGCAATATGCATGGTGGAGTAAGGCAGATGCAACAATATGGGAAAGAGACTCTATGATTTATTCCTCGAAGTCACTAAACAAGAAATCATTAGGCCAGGGCTACCATTGAAATGGTAGTGAAAATAGGGGAACGTGAAACTCCTTGTGTTCCTTTACTTAACCATGGGTCTAAGATAAATGTCATTGAGTGTGGATTGTATGAAAATGGTGCATGGCCTATAGACACTAATCATGGTCGGCGTATGAGAGATGAAAATAATTCTTCGGGAGAGCTCTATGCTGCATGTCCTAATGTAAAAGTGACAATTGGTGATGTACAAGAAGAGCAACACTTCTTTGTGCAAGATAATTCCTCATGTGTAGTGATTTTGGGACAGCCCTATATTACAGGAGTGCATATGGAAACAAAGGTGCTTGATAATGGTTTTGCTTATGAAGGAGTCAAAAGAAAGGATGGGAGGAAAGAAATCCAATTTCTTACTGTTTGCGTTAATCATCCTAGAAATCGAGATATGCTTCGAGAGTCTCCTTTGACTCCAAATGCAAGGGAATTCAAAGACCTGGATTTTCATTAAGCACTGTTATAATGCAGGACTAGAGTAGTGTTGTTTAGAGGATGCACTCGCCTTTTGATGGAATGAAGCATGTATTTACTATTTATTATTCTCAGTTTACAACAAACAATTTATATTGGTTTAAGCCTATGGAAGCTATGTGATAGGCTGAAAGCATATCTATAAAATGGGCTACTAAGGAACTGAGAGCATTGGGGCTGTTAGGTGAAATCAAAGCCATTTCATACATCTTTTATGGAATGAATATTAATGACACTATTCCGAAACTATACATGTAGAAAATGAGGATGAAAACAGAGTGTTGTTAGTATGTTCTTTGGACATGTATGATGTTATAGCATTGATTGCTCAGTAGGAAGAATTACAATGGGCTGAAACACTTGTGAAGACAAAGTATAAGATAGTTGACAAAAAGATGAAACCAATTACTTTGCTACTTCCACTAGAAAGTGAGGGTTTGTATGAAAAAGTGTCAAGGCAGCCAAGCTTATGGGATCCTAAAGATATAGGTCATCAGTTTACATCTGAAACATTACAGGAATTGAAAGTTGGTACACTGGGTTTCTTTTGCATGCTGATAGAGACTGTTTTATGTAGATGTTGGCTAGGCATGGAAAGACATTTGCATTTCAGCCAACTGAAATAGGTTGTGTAGATCCAAATGTTGTCTCTCCTATAGTAATATTTATTGTGCCACATGTACCATGGAATGTGAGGCCTATTCCAGTGCCGAGAACTTACTTGCCAAAGCTGATGGATCTACTAAATGAAAAGATTCGCATGAAGATCTTGGATCCCTCTTCAGCCCCGTACTCAAATCATTGGTTTATTGTACCCAAAAAGAATGGGGCTTTGAGATTTATTCTAGACATGCAGTTGGTCAATAAAGTGACCATAAGAAATGTGGGTGCAAGTCCTGTGATTGATGAATTTGCAGAGGCTTTTGTAGGTAGAGCGATCTACTCTTTGGGTGATCTTTACTCAGGGTATGATTAGTTTCAACTTGCAATTGAAAGCAGGGATATCACAACCATGAATACTCCCTTGGGGTTAGTACGGATGTGTACTCTCACGCAAGGTGCAACAAACTCAGTGGCACACATGACAAATTCTAAGAATAGGGTACTTAGGGATTTTATACCACAATTGACAATGTCTTTCTTGGATGAGGTTCCAATCAAAGGGTGCATAGTGGATGAAAAGAATGAAGAGATGGATGCTCATGGGTGTAGACAGTTTGTTACAGACCATATTGTGGATTGTGAGAGGATTTTGACGTGTCTAGAAGATGTGCATTTAACTCTTTCTGAAAAAAGTATGTCTTTGGAGTTGAAGAGGTTTTGATTGTTGGGCATATGTGTGAACCCTATGGGCAAAGTCCATCACCAGGCAGTAAAAATAGATGGGATTGATAGAATGCAAGATGTATACACGAATGTATGAGAGGTGCGTAGATCCTTGGGCACATGTGTGTTCTGTTTCATATGGATTCCTCACTTTGCACATGTAGCAGATACTTTATATCAGCTTCTAAGGAAAGGTCAGTGATTTGATTGGGAAAGAAAGCATCAAAAAGTAATGAAGAAATTGAAGTAACTCTTCAAATTTACTCCTACTTTAAGCAAGGCTGACTATTCACATGGAAATCCTATCATTATTACTGTTGATACAAGCCCCATTGCAATTGGATGGGAAATTGGGAAAGATGATGAGGAAGGGAAAAGATATGCAACATGCTTTGGTACTAAAGTATTGACTGAATGACAAAAAAGGTATCCACAGGTAAAAAGAGAACTATGGGGAATTTTGATAGCCTTAAATGTGATAAGAAGTATTTTATGGGTGCTCGTGTAGTCATTGAGACCGATTGTTTGCTCGTATTGGGTATGATTACTAGTTGTGCTACCTCGGGCATTGCTATGCTCTGGTGGATTGCATACATCAAATCTTTGAACCCTGAATTTCAGCATATTGTAGGAAGAGATAGCATAGTAATGGCAGACATGTTATCTCGAGCACACTATGAGAATGAAGAAGAGATGATGGATGAGGAGGAAGAAGATGACGTTCTTGTGGCTGAAAATGATATTGTAAGAGTGAATCTAGCAATGTAAGGTATTGCTACAGCATTAACAGAAGCTTGGACAACAAAGAGAAGACACTTTAGATGTTTTGCATCTTGTGTAGAAGTTTTTTTGGAAGAAAAATATGTAGGAGAGTGGCTGAGAATTGGCCAATATCTTAGTACATTAACAAAGAGAGATGAATGGCTAGATGAGGAGTTTAAGATGATCAAGAGGAAAGCCTATGGGATTTTCTTAAAAGATGGATACTTATGAAAACATGCTAAAAAGAAACAAGGTATGTCATTGCGAGTTTTGGGTGACAGAGCTTCACAAGTAAATGTTATGCAAGAATTGCATGAAAGCTTATGGGATGGTAATAGAGGTGTTTGAGGTACTTTTGTGAAGATCAAAGAAAGATATTGGTGACAGGGTATGTATAAGGATGGATCTCACTTTGTGAAAACATGTACGACATGTCAAATGTATTCATCTGTGAGACATCGGGATGGATTGCAACCCACATATCCATTGTCTCTTCATTTTAAGTGGGTGGTGGATTTAGTCTTGATGCCTATAGGTATTTGCCAAATGAGATATCTTGTACTTGATCATGAAGCCTTGACCAATCAAGTGGAAGGGAGAGCTCTACGTACTAAGACAAAAAATGCAGTGTGTACTTTTCTCTTAGAAGAGATCTTTTGTCGGTATGGCTGTGTGGGAAAATTTACAATAGATAGGGGTGAGCTAGATGCAGATGAGGCTCATGATTTCTTTGCACGGTTGGGGATAAAACTTGCTTTAACTTCAGCCTATAACCTTGAAGAAAATGGCAAAAGTGAAAGAGGTCATCCACCTATTGTGAAGGCATTAGCAAAAACATGTAAAAAGAAGGTAAAAGAGTGGCCACAATTGCTCCCTTATGCCTTGTGGGCTAACAGAACAAAATAGTGTTGTTACAGGATATATGCCTACAGAATTGACGTATGGTCAAAAACCTATCATGTCAATAGAAGAGATGACAGCCACATGGAGTGTGCTACCTTGGGAGGAGGAGTTTAATCGAGAGGAGTTTTTGGACTTGTGCATTGCATAGTTGTAAAGAAAGTCAGAAGACATAGAGGCAGCAATTGCAAAATTAAAGGTAGCAAGGATACAAAACAAGAAACGGTTTGACAAAAGACATAGATTGAGGCCAAGAACCATATAATATGGAGATTGGGTATTGGTTTATGATAGCAATTTAGACAACCAACATAGTGCCATGCGTAAAGTTTCCAAAAGATGGTTTGGATCCTATGTGGTAAGACATATATTTGATAATGCTACTTATGTATTAAATGAGCTCGATGGGACAACCATGAAACTTTTGGTAGTAGGGAAAAGAATCAAAATATTCAAGAGGCGGGAATCTAATGCCTATGAGTTGCCAAAACTAGAAGAAAATACTACCCATAATATAGGGGTTTGCTAGGAAGATATGGAAGATGAAGAAGCAAAGGATATGGTTGCAGAGGATGAGGAGGACTCAGAAACAAGTGACAACTAGGATTTTGGCACATACCGGAGGATATGTAGGTTCAGAGTTCAAAGGGGGTGGATGTCATGATGCTATGTAAACACAGTGTGAAAAAGCATGGAATGTATCATCATCCGAGTTTCTTATTGATCAAGAGATTCAATGTGATTTGAGTCATTAGTACTAGTTTGAGTGGCATGAATAGTTAAAAAATACTAGTTTTTTTAATAATTTTACCATATGTTTTATATTATTTATTATAAAATCCAAAAAAGTAAGAAAAGCCTCTAGATTAGGATGGCATGCAAAAAGCAAGTGGCTTTTTCAGCCAGTTATGAGATTTTTCATAAAAAAGACAAATTGGAAAAATCGCGCAAGTCATGATCGCTATTGACACGCTGAAAACTACACTTTGAGCTAGAAGAAGAAGAAGAAGTGATCTGGAAGAACCCTAAGTAAGTATCCTATGGTTTTACCCCCCTTTGGAAACCAAGAGAGCCATCAGATTTGAGTTCCGAACAATAGAGAAAGAGCTATTATTTTGATGCACATTTTTGTTCTATGAAGGAGCCCCAAGAGATTTAATGCCTGGAGATTGCTTCTAAGTAGTGCCAAACAAATTATTTCAGGTTCTGTCAATACATATTAATTCAATTCATTGTGCTTTGTCGTGTTTAATTTATTGTGCTTTGTCTTTGTCGTGTTTATCTCTTGTCCCTTCTTTTCTTCTCTTCCATCTCCTATCTCTACCTCCTTCTATCTCTGATCCCCATTGGATATGACCTTTCGGCAAAACCCCGTTGGATACGACCTTTTCGCAAAAACCACTCCAATAGCGTGTGATGCATGGAGTGCTTGAGCCAATCCACCACTTGGAAGGCACGACCCAGTCTATACCATCAATACCAGAGGAGACATCTAGCCTTTCAAACTTTCCTACAAACTTGGAGCCTCAAATGGAGGCAATGATCAATGCATTGATATCCATGGATGGAAAGACATTTAATCCACTAAGAGAGAAAGTATCCATACCATTATATGATGGGTGCCGAGTATCTCACATGAAGACACTACTTGCACTCCTAAGTGTGCAAGAAAAATACAGGTGGAGCGATGAGAGTGTGACCGAGTTGTTTAGGTACCTTCTACGTACACTTCATTGATTTCTTTTCGGCACCATTATAAAAAACAATTGTGCTTTTTCAAGGTGTTTTATGATTTCTTTTTAGGTTGCTGCTAAAGTACCATATATTTCCGCATGGAAATACCATGCCTGAGTCTCATAATGATGCACAATATGTTTTACAAAATCTTGGCATGGACTACAATAGCATCCATGCTTGTGTCAATGATTGCGTGATGTTTCTAGGAGAGTACGAGACTATGGAGACATGCTAAAGTGTGATGCTCATAGGTATCGATAGGACTTGCAAGGGCAACCATCCCTCTAGATGCTTTTCACATATCCCTCGTATACGTCACATGTTTCATGCATTGAGTATGGCAAGATTGACAACATAGCATGCACAGAATAAATCCACACATGGAGTCCAACAAATATCAGTGGATTCACGTGCATGGAGCCACATTGACTCTACCTTTCTAGGCTTTGCATGAGAGTCAATGAATCTTCAGCTCGGTCTTGCTATGGATGGCATGAACCCATTTGGTTTCCACTCAACTTCTTACAATATGTGGCCTGTAGTCCTTATTAACTACAACATCCCACCATAGCTTTCTACGAAGAAAGGACACCTAATCCTTAGCTTTCTCATTCTTGGCTGCTACAAAGTCAAGAAGATGGACGTCTATCTCCATCCATTAGTGAATGAGCTTAAGATTTTGTGGGAGGAAGGGGTTGCCATGGACGATATGAGCAAGTGCGATGGTCGACAGTCCACCAATATGTTAGATATGTTCAATGCCCCACCCTCATAAGGTGCCACCAATGATCCATGGTGCTCAAAGTTGTAAGGCCCCCATTATGAGGAGAAGCCACATGTGAGCCCAGACATTGGTTGAGTCCTGACTTGTATGTCAAATGAGTTTTATGTGACCGGATGGCAAAAAGGTGACCGTTGTGGGTCTAATCTTTGGGTTAGACAAAGTAGTTAAGTTGCATCGAGTTGCGAGATAAAAGAGTTATCAAGGGCCCTAGCCAATGATAAAGGGAATATTCCCTAGAATATTCCTGGACAACTAGTGGAGGTGCACATGGAAGGTCAACAGACACATGGGCACATGGAAGGTCAACAGGCACATGTGCATATGGAAGGTCAATAGACACATGTGCATATGGAAGGTCAACAAACACATGGGCACATGGAAGGTCAACAGACACAGGTGCATATGGAAGGTCATCCATCATGACCCCCTTCACAAGCTATAAAAGCTAAAACCCTTCACAACCATCTATTATCCATCTTTCACCCAGTCAGAGTTATTTCATCTAGCCTTAAGCTCTTCACCTATCTTCTGTCTAGATCGCCATATAAGCTTCATAGTGCAAGTGCACGGGTGGACAGAGCCATCTTTGTATCAGTTGTTTGGAGATAAAGAAATTTTGTTATTCTCCTCTTATTTGTTGTGTACTCTCTATCACTTTCTCAGGTTTTGTTCAGTACCCTATGTAATTTTTTTAATGGTATCAGAGCCCAGGGGGCTCTAGGGATCAAAGAGTGCACAAGAGGCAAAGGCTTCAATATCAATGAGGAACAATGTCATCTTCCAAAAGCGGTTCTAGCGCATTAGGAAGTGGTGCAGGAGGTGGTGCTGCTCTACCAGCTATTCAAACACTGAAGATTCGTCCACTAACCTTCAACGAAGGCAAGTTAGATGGTACAAAATACACCTTGGGGAAGTTCAAAATGACAACTATCCTTGCTTCTTATGAGCTTTTGGAGACTGTGCTGGGGGCTGATGTAGAACTACAGCCTATCCCCGACCCATCAAATTCTAGTATGATGATTTCTTTGAATGCAAAACTTCTACGAGCTTGGAAACGAAGGAATGCAGATGCATTGTGTGCCTTAGTTACAAGCTATTCTGACAGTGTTCTAACTTTGATTCAGCATACAACCAAAGCATCAGAGACTTGGAATGTACTGAGGAGTCAGTATGAAACACAAAACCAAACAAGGATTCAAAACTTGGAGAATCAACTAGCAGTGGAAAAGTTTGTTGAAGGAGAGACAGTTGAAGTATTTATCACTCGGATTAAGAATCTGCGTGACCAAATGGTTGGCATTGGGATACAAAAGACTAACAAAGAGCTAGCTCAGAGGTGTCTTCGGATTTGTCCACAAAAGTTTGATGGACTAGTAACTACCCTTAATACTCAGTGAGATCTCAAGCTTTGACTTTTGAGGAGTTTTGTGCATTATTGATGGAGGAGGAGTTGAGGGTGAAAGCTCGAGAAGGAAGCAACAATGGAGATGCTGCATTCTTTTTCAATGCAAAAGGTAAATGTGGTTCCTCCACAAAAAATGATGGGGACAAAAAGAAGAAGGGCGGTAAGAAGAAGTTTCAAGGAGAGTGCTTCTACTGCAAGAATAAAGGACATGCAATCGCAGATTGTCGTGTCAAGAAGGTAGATGAAAAGAATGGTACACTTAAAAGTAAAGGGAAAGAGATAGCCAATACGCCTGAAGCAGAGTTGGAGTTATTCATGGCAACCGTTGAGGAAGTGTGCTCCTTAGTGCAAGAAGAATCTATCACTGAGTCATGGGTATTGGATAGTGGGGCCTCCCGTCACATGACCAACAAGAAAGGTCTATATAGTTCTATGCAGCCTCTACAAGAATCCATCACTGTGACAGTTGGAAATGATGCAAAATGCCCTACTGTGGGCACATGTACTATTTCTTTTGTTGCTACAAATGGTGAAGTCAAAAAGCTTTCAGATGTGTTGTATGTTCTTGAAATTAGGAGAAATCTATTATCAGTTTGCTACCATAACTGATCTTGGTCATGAAGTGAGGTTCAAGAAGACATGTGCAGAAATTCTTCACAGTGCTGGCAAAATGGTTGGCAAAGGAGAAAGAAAGAACAACCTATATGAGTTAAGTGCTCTTACAGTCACCGTTGGAATGGGCACAAGTAAGCTTTGGCATGAAAGGTTTGGACACATCGGATTTTCAATATTGAAGGAGATGCAAAAGAAAGGTATGGTTGCTCACCTACCTACAGTGACTAAATTGAAGGAACCATGTGAAGTTTGTATGATGGGCAAGCAACAGAGAAAGGCATTTCCTCAAGAAAGCAAGAATAGAGCATAGGCACCTCTAGAGTTAGTGCATGTTGACTTGTGCGGTAAGATGCCTACACAGGCCTTGGGGTGTTCTTCTTATTTTATGTTGATTGTTGACCACTACAATAGGAAGATGTGGGTGTACTTCCTTTGTGATAAGGCTCAAGATTTTGGTAAGTTTAAAGAATGGCTAGAACTTGTTGAGAATGAAACATAGAAAAGTGTGAAAAAATTTAGAATAGATGATGGTGGTGAGTTCAACTCAAAGGAGTTTGAAGACTTTTGCAAGAGCAAAGGGATTAAGCATCAATTGATGATGCCTCACACACCTCAGTAAAACGGTGTTGTGGAACACAGGAATCGCACCATTGTGGAGATGGAAAGAAATATGCTAAAGGGCAAGGGATTGCCTAACCATTTTTGGGCTGAAGCTGTTAATACTGCAGTCTACATTCTAAATCAGAGCTACACAAAGGATCTCAAGGAAAAAACACCTCATGAGGCTTACACTAGGGTAAGAAACCATCTATCTCACATTTCAGAAATTTTGGATGTGAATGTTATGCACATGCCCCAGATGAAAAGAGAAACAAGTTAAAACCAAAAAGCAAAAAAATGTTTCTTCTTGGGTTATAGTGATGAGCATAAGGCTTACAAATTATATGACCAAGAGGCAAAGAAGATCATTGCAAGCCGTGATGTGGTGTTCAAGGAGGAGCTGCATATAGTGGAGGAGGAGAAGGCAAGTTCTTCCACTTTATCATCAAGCGAAGAAGTAGTCCACTATGAACCTGTCCCAAGAGCTGTCCCTATCCTTAAGGAGGAGGAAGAATCATCTTTAGATGATGAGGAAAAAGTTCACCAACTTGACATTACCCCACCAAAGAAGCCATTGCTGTGTTGGGTGAAGCAGCTCCATGACCAGAATAATCCTATGCCTGCATCTATTGAGGAGAAGGCAAACGGACCAAGGAGGTCTTAGAGAATAGAGGATCAAAGGAGGGCTTCTTCTCACATATTCAATATGGCCTTTATTGGCTGAGATTATGAGAGAAGTAAAGGAGCCAACTAACTTGGAAGAAGAACTTGTAGATCCAGCATGGAAGGCAGCTATGCAAGTCGAGTATGATAGCATAATGAAGAATGACACTTGGGAGCTAGTGGATTGGCCAGCAAAGCATAAGGTTATTGGCACCAAGTGGATCTGGAAGGTAAAATACAAGGCTGATTGTACCTTAGAAAAGTACAAAGCCAAATTGGTTCCCTAGGGATTTTTACAGGTTGAAGGGTTTGATTTTCAAGAGTCATTTTTCCCAACTACCAGAATGACCATTATTGGCACGATACTTGCAGTGGCCGCCCACAAGCAGTGGCCAGTTTACCAAATGGATGTTAAATCAGCATTCTTAAATGGTGACCTCAAGGAGGAGGTGTATGTCGCTCAGCCACCAAGGTTTGAGGCCCCCCATTTTGAGAACAAAGTGTGTAAGTTGAAGAAGGCATTCTATGGGCTAAAAAAAGCCATGAGAGCATGGTACTAGGAGATAGATAAGTTCTTTTTAAGCTTAAACTTCAAAAGATGTGCCTCAGATGCTAACTTGTATGCTTACAGGGATGGTAAAAAGTCTGTAGTGATTGTCTTATATTTGGAAGACCTTCTTATTACAGGTGACTATGAAGATATGATCAACCAAACTCAAGCGGCTTTGAGTTCTGAGTTTGAAATGACAGACTTAGGCTTGCTACACTATTGTTTGGGGATTGAAGTTAGGCAAGAGCCACAAAGGATCTTCATCTCTTAGAAGAAGTATGCATGGGTGATCTTGAAGGTGTTTGGCATGACTGAGTGCAAGGAGATAGCTACACCTATGGAGGTGAATGAAAAGTTATCCATTGAGGATACATCAGCACTAGTAGACATTGGGAGGTACAGGAGGTGATCTACTTGTGTAACACCAGACCATATATCAATTTTGCTGTTGGTGTTTTGAGAAGGTTCTCAAACAAACCTCATGAGAGTCATTGGAAAGTTGGGATGCGGACACTCAGATATTTGAAGGAAACTCTTGATTATGGTATCACATATAGTTCCAAAACTTCTATTGTGGGGAATTGAGACAATGATTGGGCAGGAGACAGTGATTCCAAGAAGTCTATTTCTGGTTATTGTTTCTCTTTAGGTTCAGGAATTTTCTCTTGGATTAGTAAGAAGCAGCCACCCAACAGTGGCATTGCCTTCTACACCAAAGTAGAGTACAAGGCAGCTTGTTTTGCTGCATGTGAAGCAGTCTGGTGGATCCCACGACATATGGGAGTACAGGATGAAGAACCAACTATGCTGAGATGTAACAATCAGAGTTGCATGGCCATAGACAAAAATCCAGTGTTTCATGCGCGCACCAAACATATAGAGATCCAGTATCACTATGTGCGTGATCTGATCGAGGATGGGATAGTGGAACTGGTCTACTATCCAATAGAGGAGAATGAATCGAATATCTTCACCAAATCACTTACGAAGGATTTACTTCAATTTCATCTTCAGAGACTTGGCATTGGGCCGAGGATATAGTTCACCTGTGGGTGGACATTGAGGGGGGGGTGTTAGATATACTCAATGCCCCACCCTCATAAGGTGCCACCAATGATCCATGGTGCTCAAAGTTGTAAGGCCCCCATTATGAGGAGAAGCCATATGTGAGCCTAGACATTGGTTGAGTCCTAACTTGTACGTCAAATGAGGTCTATGTGACCGGATGGCAAAAAGGTGACCATTGTGGGTCTAATCTTTGGGTTAGACAGAGTAGTTAAGCTGGTAGCAACTCGAGGCACATTGCATCGAGTTGCAGGGTAAGAGAGTTATCAGGGGCCCTAGCCAATGGTAAAGGGAATATCCCCTAGTATATTCCCTCGCCAACTAGTGGAGGTGCACATGGAAGGTCAACAGACACATGGGCATATGGAGGGTCAACAAACACATGTGCATATGGAAGGTCAACAGACACATGGGCACATGGAAGGTCAACAGACATAGGTGCATATGGAAGGTCATCCATCATGACCCCTTTCACAAGCTATAAAAGCTAAACCCCTTCAGAGCCATCTATTATCCATCTTTCACCTAGTCAGAGTTGTTCCAACTAGCCTTAAGCTCTTCACCTATCTTTTGTCTAGATTGCCATCTAAGCTTCATAGTGTGAAAGCACACGGGTGGACAAATCCATCTTTGTATCAGTTGTTTGGAGATAATGAAATTTTTGTTATTCTCCTCTTATCTGTTGTGTACTCTCTATCGCATTCTGAGCATCTGTTCGGTGCGCCTTGTAATTTTTTACACAATATACAAGCCATTCTCATGTGGACCATGCATGACTTTCTGAGATTCGAGAAGTGCTCATGTAAGTAGGCTTTCGTTCTCGTTGGTCATATCTATCATAGCTCGCTCAAGTTTGTGTTCACTAAATAGAGGTGTTGCAGGTTATTATGCATGTCCATTGTATGGGCCAAAGTTAGACTCCCGAAGGTCACGAACCATGAAGAAGATGGTATAAGATAGACATGCCTCTTTCTTGCCGGAGGGTCATGAATTGAGGGAAGGTTTTCTTGGATGACCTCTAGCATGAATGGATGCCCAAAGATAGTGCAAGTCGAAAATGGTCCACACAGAGTTGCATCCAAATGAAATGCGAAGATTCTCCGTTTTCTATGAGTTGCCGTATTGGACCCACTTACAGATCAGCCACTTGTTGGGTCCCATGCATATTTTCAAGAATGTAGGCACCTTACTATGGGACCACATCACAAGCAAGAGAGACACTACAGGGGCACGAATGGATTTGAAGGAGGTAGGCAAGATGGAGGCGCTTTGACCACACTCAAATACTGATAGTCATTTGAAACTACCTCGCCCTCCTTGGGTTTTTTCCACTAAAGAAGAGTGCACTGTAAAGTAAATTACAAGGTCTATCCACACTTTGACAATATGATGTGTTCTCTCATATCCACTTTTTCTAAAGACGACCAACTATCAGGGCTAAAATTCCATGATTGGCATAAGATATGTCAAGTTCATACTATGAATGGATTGTAAGTGACCTGCATATTTTTCTATTTGGAGTCTAGTTGGTGTTTGTAATGCTTCTTCATTTGTGGTAGTTTATACTATCGATCACGATCTCATGATGCCTTACTCCAAAAATACACGAGGCGATTTACAGGTTGTCAAATTTAGTGAAATGGATCTTAGAGAAGGAGATCAAGATATCCTCTATTGAATCTGCAAGGCGGGGAGTAGTGGAGATGGTTTGTTTCTTTAAGAAGTACTTGCCCACCAGCATGCTCTCAATATAGACCCACCTCTTGGTGCATCTTATAGATGAAGTGGAGATGGTAGGATCTGTCCATACGAAATGGATGTTATTCTTGGAGCGCTTCATGAAAATCCTAAAAGGATTTGTGCAACAATGAGCTTGGCCAGAAGCTAGCATGGTTGAAGGTTGGTTGGTGTCTGAGGCATTAGTCTATATTCCATAGTAGACGAATTCAAACAACAATATGTTGTGGTCATTGAAGGACGATAATAGACTGACTGAAGATGTGGTGGTTGGAAATGGGGTAGAAAAAAAGATGGATGCTGCAATTGGAGGAGAAAATGAATTGTTTTTTAATGTTACACCATGCATCCATGGAGACATGGCTCACTAGGTATGAGTAAGCCAGGAGGGAAGAAGCGCGGTCAGAATTTTGACACGATGCACATCATCGACTGATTTGATATTCTGAGGGCATGTAGGAGATTGAAGCATTTATATCTATGCGATGGTTGATCGTAGTCTTTCGCGAAGGGGTGGAGGTCTCTAGTGAGGAGTGAAAATTCTTGAGGGGATGTAGTCCAAAGGTGACCACATGTTTAATAAGCTATCGTATCTAGATTTTATATGTGACAAATAATCTAACTATTTCAATCTATAGTATAAAATATATAGTGTGGTGGTTGTGCGAGTGATATTTTCACGTCAAGCGCATCGAGAAAATGCGCTCCACAACGGATTATGGTGTCATGGAAAAGTTTGAGCAAGAGAGTAGACGGCGAGCTAAAGATCCAAACACCATTATAGATTAGATGGAGTATTTTGAGAACTTGTAAAGTGTTATCATGATGGATTACCGTAGCTTCTCCATGATCATATTCAACATGCAGTGTTTTAAAGTGGTACTAGAAGGAGACGAGGCAACCGTTTTGATAAGGTCCATTTGGATCTCTCGAAATAGATTCCAAAAAAGGATGGATGGATCTATACTATAGGTTTTTCATGCCAGTCCATTGTGAACAGGTGCATGAACTATTCATAAATTTTATTACGACATGGTATATGTCACAAATGTTGAATCTCTCTTGTATGTAATTTTGAACACGTAATTTTCTATCCAAACCCTTGGCAACCTCGATGGTAATATGTTGTGCCTTCAGCTCCTCGAAGTGCAAGAGGGTATGATGAAAGCAATGTTTCCAGTGTAGATGAGGACAGTATGCAGATGGTCAATATTGCAAGGGGTGGAGATCAAAGATGGCTTGGAGCATATAGAGGAGGCAAAATCGGATAACGATGACGGAAAGACAGGAGGCCAAGAATTCATTGAGAGTGAGGTGGACTTATCCTTTTGTGGTGAACTATCTATCGACTTTTAGGTCTATGCAGATTGTGCTAAGAGATTGACATGGGACCATAGGCTACATCATACTTGCAGCATCTGCCTACACAATTCATTAATGAATCACTTATAAGGGTGCTCTAGAATATGCATTTTGAGTAACATCATTTTTTTCAAAGTTATATTATCGTGCTTTGCTTGAATCTTTATATTGACTATGCTAATATCTCTTTTTGCCTGTTCAGGTGACCTTTGACAATATTTTGGAGAGCACGATGAGTCGAGGGATTAGCAATGAGGAGTTGTAGAATATATTTACACGTATGCCTCTGGATAAGATGGCTTAATTTGGAGATATAGCGGACTAGGAGTTGTCTCGAAACACCATCAAGCTGTTTTGTTAGATCTACATCAGCATACTCTAATGCTTCAGTTTTCAATAGACAATGTGGATGCTCCAAACTTGGACTCAATAGAGGGAGTGGTTTTGAGGGATGCTGCAAAGACATGGATACGCTAACCTGCGGTTGGCTCGAGATACAGGTGCTACTCCTTGCACTTGTGCAGGTTTGAGAGAGGGTGTCTTAGGTGGTGGTTGTGGAGGCACCGATGTAGTTTCTCCGTCCTCATCATTCTAGTGGAGTTGCATTTCCCATAGGATTTGTCACACATGTGGGGACGTCTACTCTAGTGACTCCTTTTGCTCAGTCTTCCATAGGTGGCATCCCTATGGGTGCTATTCTGACAGATACCACCCCTGTAGGTACACCAGAAGTACAAGGGTCTCCTGGTTATGCCCAAAAGCGTGGTCGTAGGTGGGAGAGAACACATCTTAGACATACCCCAGAGGGGTATGGATACCTTGTAGATGACAGGACATGAACCGTAATCATGAATGATGAGGGGAGGAGAGTTATGGCTTGTATGAGAGAGTTGTGCCAAAAAGTTTTTTGGTGAAACGTTTTAGACCATTGGAAGAACATATGCGAGGGGAGCAAGGATTACATAGTAGCATCCTTGCATGAAAATTTTCCAATACCGACCGCGACAAATAGGTTTTCCATAGGTTGGAAGATGAAGTACATGCGTGCATACATGTTACACAGACAATCGAATGCACGCAAGACACTTAAGAGTGGCACATCAAATCCCGAGTGGCTAGACACATATGAGTGGCATAGACTCAAGGAGGAGGCTACAAATTCTCCAAGAAGTTGGAGATAACAGCACGAGGCAGCAAGAGCACGATTAGAGGCAGGGGTGGTCCATCATCTTGGGAGTGGCGGCTACATGACTTATTTGGAGGACTTTGTAAGCTTTTCTTTTGTTCTTTTCACTTATTTTTTTTCAATCTCACTTGTACTGATAATCATGTTTCTAATAGTTGTATTTTATTTTCTTTGCAGCAGCACTCCTTTATAAACCATGATCCCACCGGCCTAGAGACTCGATATGCAAAGAGACACGGTCTCACTACACTGATCGATGGACTGTATGCATGCAACGGCCCAATAAGTCACTCATCTTTCTTATCCATAGTTACTATTTTTATTAAAATGCATTATGTATGGTGGATTGATGTGTAGTTTTTTTTTTTTGCAGAGTGTGTTCGATGCTCCTTTGCATGGTGAGGATCTATGGCTTGTGCATGGGTTTGTGGAGTGCACATCCTCTTCATCTTTGGTCTTGTGATTTATGTAGGCATTTTCTATACACTATGCTATTATCATCCTTTGTATCTTGACCATGATTCCATGAGCTTTCATTCAGTGATTTTGTATTTATTTTATGTATCATTATTGTGGGTTCAAGTATATTTTGCCTTCATTTAAACGACCATTATACACTTTATGTGTAATCTATTCGTAGAATGTAAATATAACACATAGTGCTACATGTGGCAGGATAGCTTTCTGCCTTGTCACAATTTTTTTCCTCTCTAACTGTCGCTATTAGCATTGCAAATTTACTGCAACCATTGATATTGTCGTCACAATGTGTGTCGCAAATCGTCGCTATTTGCGTCCCACATGTGACGCAAATAATGACACAAATAACAATGACAATAGCAAAGGTTCTATGGAGATGCTATTACCGACATGTTTAGCGATGATGAGGGTAATTTTTTTGGTGAACATTTTCGTTTCCTTGAACGTCAGTATAAGGCCTGTATCTTGTAGTGGGCTAAGTGAAACCTTGAGTCACAGGAGTAGACATCCCTAAAGGTGTAGCAAACCCTAGAGTTAATAAGTGTCCACTAGACTGACAAGATGGAGACATTGTAGTCATGTCTCCATAGCACCCACTTGAGCCACCATCTCTAGAACCGGTACGAGAGTAAGGCATAACACAACTGACGTGGAGTCATAACATCTAGATCTCCATAGTGTCCCCTAGAATCACCACCAGAACCACCCTCTCCATCAATTGAATGAGTCATCCCTCAGAATGCCTAGTTGATGATCGAGACAACTCTTGGTTTGTCATATCTCCAAAGCATGCTATCTGATCTAGAGACATATGTGTGAAGGTCTCTTAAAGCTCCTCATCTGTCATCCCTCGTCTCATCCTACTATCTAGAATGTCAATAGTAACCTGCATAGTTAGAAAACGATATCAGTGTAATCGATATAAGGATTTAGGTAAAGCACCATAACACAACTTTGCAAAAAAGGATATTAGCTAAAAGCATATACTAAAGAACTAGTAAAAGTAAATTATCAATGAATTTAACAAGCAGATGTAAATACAACCGATCCTATGGCTCCATGACAACCTATTAGCATAGCTTGGCATACACTGAAAGGTCTATACATAGGTCTTCACAAAAAGAGGATTCCACTTCACTCTTGAAAAATTCTTGTACTCATGTATCTTCGCGTATACTACACGGGCTTGTCTCATTCATATGCTCTAAGACCTCTTGGCTCTATACCCCTCCACAACATTGACTCCTCTACTACCTACATACTCTCCTTGTCCAAGCAAGGGACATTTCTTTTATCATGTACTCAAGTGCTTTGAGGCGTTGATGGCATAGCATACTACCAATGAGATTGTTGGGGATTCAAATAGAAGATTTGTGTGATTGTTTCATGCTACGAAAAAATTAACAAAAAAGGTCATGCATCTCTTCACAATGACTTGACAAAAATGTGTCATACAGATTGTTCCATCTTTTCTCAGAATCTAAGTCTAGGAATCCAAAAGGATCTTATTGAATAGTTGCCCTTGCTCCTCCAAGACCACTTTAAACAACTATATGTTGAATATGATCATGAAAAAGCTATGGTAATCCATTAAAATAACACTTTGTAAGTTGCCAAAATACTCTATCTCATCTACTATAGTATTTGAATTCATAGAGCCCATTGTTAACTCTCTTGCTCAGACTTCGCTATGATACCATAGTTTGTCATGGGAGCACATTTTTTCAATGTGCTCAACTTGAAAATGTTGCCCATGTGACCACGCTATGCTATAGATTTTGTATTGTACATTGAAAAAACTAAGCTAGTTGTCGCTTATAAAATCTAGATACAACAACAAAGAAAGCATGTGATCACATTCGGACTACATCCCCTCAAGAATTCCCACTCCTCCCTAAAGACTTCTACCCCTTCTTGTGAAGCTGTGATCAAGCATCGTGCAATCACCTCGTAGGAATGAATTGTGGCATCTTATCCATGCCCTTAGGATATGGAACTGGTTGATGGCATGTGTTATGTTCAAATGCTTATCCCATTCCCTTCTATTTTCTTCTAGCATGTTGGTACCTACCTCGCCACTTCTCCATGGATGCGTAGTGCAACATACAAAAAACTTTCTCTTTCTCCTCCATGGCACCATCCAACCTCTTTTCCATCCAATTTAATGTCCATGTCATACTGTTATCTAAATCCAACATTGGTAGCCCCGCTCCGAAATATGCACCAATATCTCCAATAGTAGCCAACCTTCAACCATGTTGCCCTCTAGATGAGCTTGTTGTTGCACAAAGCCCTTTAGGGCCTTCATGAAGTGCTACAAGAAAAATATCCATCTAGTATGGATGGATCCTACAATCTCCATTTCATCCACGAGATGTACCAGGAGGTGAGCTTGTATCGTGAGCATGCTCATGGGTATGTACTTCTCAAAGAGACAGACTATCTCCACTATCCCTTATCTTATGAATTCAATGGAGGATGTCTTGATCTCCTTTTGTAAGATCCATTGCACTAAATTTGACAACTTATAAATTTCCATACGTATCTCAAGAGTGAGACACCCTACAATCATGATCGATTGGTAGTATAAACTGCCAAAAATTTAAAGCATCACAAATATCAAATTGACATAAAATATTGAAATATTTATTGTACTTACTACTAAGGCTGGGACAAACTTGGCATATATTGTGCCAATCATGGGATTTTAGTCATATTAATTGGTCATCTTTAGAGAAAGCAGAAGTAAGAGAATGCATCATACATGTCGATGTGTTGATAGACTTAATAATTTGCTTTACCATCCATTCCTCTCTAGTGGATAGAATCCAATGAGCATAACGTAGCTGCATATGACCGTCAAAGCTCTACTGTGGCCAAAGCACATCCATATTGTCTACCTCCCTTAAATCCATCCATGTCTCTACAATGTCTCTCTTTCTTGTGATATGGTCCCACAATAAGTTACCCACACTCTTAAAAACGTGCATGGGATCCAATAAATGGTTCATCTATAAAACGTGGATCCAATATGGCAACTCATAGAAAATTGAGAATTGTCGCATTCCGCTTGGAAGCGACTCCTCGTGGACCATCTTCCACTCATACCATCTTTGGGCATTCATTCATATTGGACCGTCCAAGAAAACTTGCCCTCAAAACATGGCCCTCTGGTAAGAATGTGGTGTGCCCCTAATATACCATCTTCTTCATGGTCTATGACCTTCGGGAGTCTAGTAACTATGGTCATAATATCTCTATCCAATCAACACAAACATAAATAAGCCATGTTAGATACCAACATTGAGAGCAAAAGCTCGATTATTTGAACACTTCGCGGACCCCAAAAAGTCATGCTGAACTGCTTGCCAACATGCTTGCTTATGTCTTCCATAGTAATCCCCTCCTCCCACAAAATCTTGAGCTAATGGACAGAGATAGATATCCATGTTCTTGACTTTATAGCATCCAGGAATAAGAAAGCTAAGGATTAGGCATCATTTCTTCGTAGTAGAGAGCCATGACAAGATGTTGTAGTCTACAAGGACTACTATCCACACATTGCATGAAGTTGAGGAAAGACTGAATGGATTCACACACGAGGAAGTTACTATATGTATATCCTCTACATCACGTGCGTTCAAGGCCTATTTATAAATATCTTTATTTGTGATTTTTTAATGAATAGAACATAACCATTTTCTATTCAATCTATAAATAATTCCTTTATATTACACCCTTCTATATATAAAAAAAGTATAAAATTTGTATTTACAAATACCTTATTTTGAACCCACGTGATATACACATATATTCAAGAGTAACTTATCTAAGGATTCACACCATCCATAGCAAGACTGAGCCAAATATTCCTTAGCTCTTGTGCAAAGCTTGGAAAGGTAGAGTCAATGTGACTCCATGCTTGTGAGTCTATTGGTATTCGTTGGATTCCATATATGAATCTATTTTGTGCATGCCACGTTGTCAAGCTCACAATACCTAACGTGCAAAATATGTGATGGATATGCAATATAAGTGAAAAGTTTTTGAGACCTTTTGATGAGAGACAATTTATCCATGCAGATCTTGTCAATATCTGGGAGCACCACACTTCAGGCATGTCTCCATATTCTCATAGTCTCTTCGAAATAGCACATAATCATTAACACATGCATGAATGTTATTGTAGTATATACCCAGCTTTTGTAACGCTAGTCATGCATCATTATGAGACTCAGATATCATGTTTTCAAGTGGTGGTATGTGATATTTAAACAACTTGAAAAAAGATATATCTGATGAAAGTAAAAATCGTTCTTATAATGGAGTCAAAGACAAAGGTGCATAATATATACTTGAATACTTGGGTCACACTTGCATCGCTCCATTTGTACTTTGCCTATACACTTAGGAGTAAAAGTAGCATCTTTAAGTGAGGTACCTAACACCCATCATATAATGGTATAGATGCCTCCTCTCTCAATGGATTAGATAATCCAGTATCCATGGGCAATAGTGCATCGATCATTGCCTCCATCTTGGGCTCCAATATTAGAGGAAGGTTTGAAAGGTCCCTAATGTCTTTTGATGTCAAGTTCATAGTTAACAACGTGCCCTCCAATGGATCTATCGGCTCAAGCACTCTATCCATTGTATGTACTCAAACTCTTCTTACAAGCTACAATATGTACATTTCTTGGGATGAAACATCACCTCATTAAATCTAATACCAAGAAATGTTGACCTTTTTAACTTTGGGAGAAGTGCATGATCATTTGCTTATGAATCAATGCAAGGGATTGACTCTTTATAGTCTAGTGTTTAGAGGTGATTACGGCGTTAATTTATCATTCAACATTATCATTAGCTCTATAACGAGTGGTATTAACCATGAAACATGAGGATATCATTAAAGAATCCCAATTAGGGACTATTGAGACACCATTTCTCTAATGAGGTGACTATATGAAAGATCTTGCAAATGGACCTATGGTGACTACAATGCACGATGATGTGTAGATTGGGTTTAACAATGCCATTCTTGTTAGCAGCTTTGGTAGCCTAACTCTTGGTCGTACGAAGTGTCCCTTCATCTTGTGTTTTCTTTGGATCCCTTTTACAAATGGGGCTTCAAATTTATTGGCCCATTTAAGCCTATTGTAACTTGTACTAGAAATAAGAATATCCTAAAAACAATAGATTATTTCACCAAGAAGGTCGAGCATGGCCTATCAAACAAGGACAATACAACTTAGCATTGTAGTTGTGGTCAAGCTTCTTCTAGAAGAATCCTCTGAAAGACTTCTTACCTTTGTGACTAGAAATCCTATATAGTCTAGTGTTTAGAGGTGATTATGGCATAACTTTATCATTGAATACTTAGGCTCTATAATTAGTGGTATTAATCATGAAACATGAGGCTATCATTAAAGAATCCCATTAGGGACTATCCTAATGCCATTTCTCTAATAGGGAGGCTATATGAAAGATCTTGCAAATGGACCTATGGTGACTACAAGGCATGAAGATCTGTAGATTGGGTTCCGCAATTGTGGTTGCAATTCATTTTACCTAGTGGATATATAAGGGCATCTTTTGCCTCACATAGTCAATGGTTTTCACCTTTGAATCCCATAGGGCTAAGCATGAATATGTTCTTCAATTTCTCATCATGAACTCCCTCTATATCGTCCTTCGATATTTCAACCAAGGTTGTCGCACTTGTGTTCTTGGAGGATAAACCTTGTATGAATTGGACCACCATTGAACTTGGTCGGCCGCGCCTACTTCGATGACTAATGTTGACACCAAGCTTAGCTAGCATTTTTTCTCTTTCAGGTGCCGATGAGCGAGGGCGTGCCTTGCGGCTGGTCGCTCCTGAAGAGTAGGTGATACCTTATGCTATCACTGGGTAGGGTATTGTCCCAGTGCAGGAGCAGCTAGGATAGGTAGGGTAAGCGGTGACTGTAGTGGCAGCAGGTGTAACTATGGCAGCTACCGTAATGGTAAGAGCAACTCCTACGGCAGGAGCAACCACTTCTTCAGAGGGTACGAGCAGTAGCTTTCCTCATGGAATTCTATCCCTTCTGACCTCTTCCCCATATCCAACAGGATCCGTAGGCTTGATCAGCTATAGTGCACCCTAAGCATCAAACACAAGGAACTTTAGACACAAAACTAGATAGTAAAAGGACCCGCTTATAGTAAATGAATAAATTTTTCTAGTTAGCAAGTAGGAATTTTAATATTCAAACTAGGTTTTTAATTTTACTACATAGAAATGAAGCTATAACTAGTAAAATGACTCTTACTTAGTAAATGTATGAATTTTTTCTAGTTACCATGTAGGAAGTTTTGGATATAAAATAATATTTTAATTTTACTAGATAAATATATACAAAGCCAAAAAAACAAAATAAGTATCTCTATAGCAAAGCAAACAAATACTTTTTTAGTCATAGAAAACAATAATGTTTATATAACCAAGCTAACAAATTAACACTTGTTGCAAGCATGTTATGCTAGTGTGTTGTCCCTCAACCTATGTTACCAACAAAGTATAGGAGAATTATTAGTCTAGCGTACGTCTCAGTCTCCTCTTGCATGTTTTTCATCCAGAACACACTAATTCATGTATAGGTAATGATGGAATAAGCTTTCATTGTAGCCATTGTTTGCACCGAACATACTTTTGCAATGCAGAGATGAGGATCGATAGAACTATAGTGTGATGTAGTAGGTAATATGGAGATTTTATTATGGAAACATTAGAAATATGCAAAACTATTGAGACACAAACTTGTCAATTCAATTCCTCATATCCATCTATTCATATTCTCATGTATGGTTTATGTTTGATATCTCAATAATCATACATTAATTGCATGCACTTTCATTTATCAAAATTGTTCATGCACATGGTATGTATTGCAAGAGAGAGATATTTTATACGAATTGACAAATGTATAACTTCAGTGATGAGAAGCTTGATCTTTGCAAGGCATAAAACTTTTAAATATTGCAAGACACACATATGCACATGATTTCAATCCTTCATTTCTTTGCATGTGGATGATTAAATATGCATGTGCATGTATGCTATCCTTCTTTAATGACACTTGAACATTTTCATACTTGTGCAAAACTTAAGATAACCTCATAAATGAGCCTATTCAATGCTATCAAATGTAATAGATTTACTAAATTAACTCACTTTGTCACACACACATAGAGATTTTTTAAGGATATACCATTACATAAGATTTGTGTTTGTGTGTAGCAGTGTGAAGGCAAACAGAAAAGGAAAACTTACTAATTTATGTAATGGTATATCCTTTAAAAATGTTTGTGTGTGTGTGTGGTGTTGTGTTGTGTTAACCAAAAACTTCTAAAGTAACGAGTGTGCATGTGCATGTGCTAGAGCATTGCCCCTTTTTGTGTTTGTTTCGGGTATTTAGAAAAGGTTAATGTCTTGCATATTTCTTCAACTACTATATCATTTAGAGAAGTGGCCCAAAACTATCACAATGGCAGTTAGATTGACCAATAATATTAGCTTTACAAGATAGGAGGTTTGGATTACATCCTTGCAAGATCTATCACAAGAGGTTGAAAACATTTTGGATTACTCACTATTCTAGCAACATAGATGAACCTTCTCTTCTAGGAAACTATCATAAGATGAGATAACACCTCATTATAAGTTGGCCAATCAAATCATGCGTATTGTTTTCACTACCCATACATACATGGAAATATACTTGCCATAGAATCCCATCAATTCATCTAATGTTCTTCCATAAATGTTGAGTTGGCACTTTTAGTTGCTTTATTGATTTTGTGTTGGTACTTAAACCTAGATAATCCTCATGCACTTATCTCTATTCAATCCTAATGTAAAATGGTTGTTTTTTGTTAATAATTGAAGATGTGACTTGATTATTAAAAAGATTAACTTGATTACATTGCTATCACTACAATGACTTTTAGATATAACTAAAAAGCTACATTACTCAAAAACATTATAGAAATTCCCTTTGGATATAAGAGAAAACTTTGTTGAATCAATAAATGTTTGTCATATTTTAGACATTCCAAGCTCCGTTTGCATGGAGCTTATAAATATTTGTTGATTGTGAAGCCTAAAGCATAAGAGCCAGTGTGCTAGCATGCCAAACACTTGTGAGCCTATGCTCCAAGTTGACACCTAGGCCATCTGAAACCTAATTGCCTTTCCACTTGTACCAAGGGGTCGCATGACAATCAAAATCACTATGCGATTGGCCATACCATCAAGAACCCATATGAATATCACTCCCCTCAAAATTATAGGAGGCAATTGCACTCTTCCACTTTAACCAAGAGTAGGTGCTTATCAATTACATCTGGTCCCCCTCCAATCAGTTCACTAACCTATATGCTAATTCACATGAAGGAACACCTACTCACTACAACCTTCCAAACTAAATTGGCAACAATCAAGTGAGTTAGAAACAAGGTAATATTATAAGATGAGACTCAAAATCCTTACCTTGGACTTTGGACCTACACTTCTAATGATCATTGAAGATACAAAGTGCAAGCATGTCAAAGTAAAGGTATAACAGTAAACATAGTCTTAGCACAAGAAAGGAGGGCAAGATGAGCATATAAGGAAGAAGAAAAAAGATGTGAAAAATAAAGAATGTTGATTAAAAGAGAAATCAAAGAAAAGAGCACACTCTCAATGTACATTATGCAAAAGGTCATCCAGGATGAGCTCATCAAGTATCTCCGTACCAAGCTTTCTGTGAGAAAGGAGAAGCTTGAAGAGAGGTGTACAAAGGGAGAAAGCATGCTCCATGAAGTTGTTGCCTTGCACTATGGTTCAATACATTTTTTAGATTTTCATGGTGCAAAGAGATGAGAAGGAGATCCAACTAAGGATCAATATCAATGATTACTATTGAGACATTGTTTATGTACATGTCATATGAGAAACACACCATTGAATAAGATAGTCCTAGTCCCATTTCCTAGTCATCAAGCTTAAGTGGCTCTTACAGTATCTCCATGGCTTGAAATAAGGTAGTTGCAATAGTTGTTGGTGATTCTCTCCATGGCTTGATATAAGCTAGCTACAACAATTGTTGGGTCCTATCTCATAAAGTCATACAATCGCTGTCTCAATGCTCCTTCCAACATGCACACCATTGCTATGATTCAGGTAATCCTTGCTTGCCAGGATCATGCCTTCTTCCTTTTAGCAACTTGCTTCCTACTCAAAAGTCTACAACGATAGGCATAATTTCTAGGAGATATTGTTTGTACGCATGATCAATTTTGCAAACAGAAACCGTTTAAAGTTACTAATAGTGTACTTACCACAATAAGAATGATGTACCACACGTCCATCACTTATGTACACTTGCATCTCCCCTGAGAATGCACTAAAAACACCTCAATAAATGTAAGGGAAGGAATAGATGAGTTTTTTCCAATGCATAGTCCTTAACAAGAAGTACCATTGATATGCCAACATGAAGGGTGCCCACACCAAACTCTCATAGATCGGTAGCCTTGAAAGCATTGGTGGCCTTGAAAGCATATTTGCAAACTTATAAAACCATTTTGAAAGAAAGATTTTAAAATTTAGAGATTATGTAAAAATTCAACTCCTTTCATTTTTCCACATTATGATGGCAAGTCCCCTCTTAAGCAACATTTGGATGTTGATGGATCTGTTTGGCCATTGCTAAAAAAGGACAAAAAGTCTAAAATTATGAGGAGTTACTTCTAGTACTGAATATAATATCTTCCACTAGCTTGATTTGCTACTGTTTAGGTTGATAGATAGAAATCGTGATGAAGCTTTGAAATGCTTTGGGAAAATTTTAGAGAAAACCTCTTCCCAAATGTAGTGACATCATTGTCTACAAAAGTCATACCTTTGTGGCTACACATATCTTTGTAATCATTTTTTTGTGGTTGCACATATCAAACCTACAAAAGGTTATTAGGAGGATAAACTCAAAGGGAGTTGAACTCCAAACACAGTGTGTGTGTCTACCGAGGAGTCTACCTGCACACCTCAAAAAAAATATTTGTAAAGAGAGATACATGTTTGCCTGTAAAATGCAATCATGCATCTCTCTCTCTCTCTCTCTCTCTCTCTCTCTCTCTCTCTCTCTCTCTCTCTCTCTCTCTCTCTCTCTCTCTCTCTCTCTCTCTCTCTCTCTCATGTACACTTTGAGTAAGAGCACGTGCCATTAAATTAACATACACATGTGGATAGCTCTCAACAATAAGCAATTATAAAATCATAGAAATGAAGATTTTGTGAAAAAAAGAGAAATCTAATCCTACAATAAAATAAAGATTTAGAAAAAGAAAATTCTCATTCTACCGTTAGACAAAAAATGTTATAGTTTCCCTCCTTTACAAGATAGGAGGTTTGGATAAGAGCCTTACAAGATAGGAGGTTTGGATAACATCCTTACAAGGTCTATCACAAGAGGTTGAAAACATTTTGGATTACTCACTATTCTAGCAACATAGATGAACCTTCTCTTTTAGGAAACTATCATAAGATGAGACAACACCTCATTATAAGTTGGCCAATCAAATCATGCATATTATTTTCACTACCCATACATACATGGAAATATACTTGCCATAGAATCCCATCAATTCATCTAATGTTCCTCCATAAATGATTTGGCACTTTTAGTTGCTTTATTGATTTTGTATTGGCACTTAAACCTAGGAAACCGTCATGCACTTATCTCTATTCTATCCTAATATGAAATGGTTCTTTTTTTGCAATAATTGAAGGTGTGACTTGATTATTAGAAAGATTAACTTGATTACATTGCTATCACTACAATGACTTTTGGATATAACTAGAAAGCTACATTACTCAAAAACATTATAGAAATTCCCTTTGGATATAAGAGGCAAATTTGTTAAATAGAAACCTACACCATCTGAAACCTACACCATTTAAAACCTAATTGCCCTTCCACTTGCACCAAGGGGTCGCATGACAATCAAAGTCACAATGCAATTGGCCATACCATCAAGCACCCATATGAATGTAACTTTTCTCAAAATTATAAGAGGTAATTGCACTCTTCCACTTTAACCAAGAGCAGGTGCTCATCAATGACATTTAGTCCCCCTCCAATCAGTTCACCAACCTATATGCTAATGCACATGAAGGAACACCTACTCACTACAACCTTCCAAACTAAATTGGCAACAATGAAGTGAGTTAGCAACAATGTAATATTATAAGATGAGGCCCAAACTCCTTACCCTGGACTTTGGACCTACACTTCTAATGATAATTGAAGATACAAAGTGCAAGCATGTCAAAGTAGAGGTACAACACTAAACATAGTCTTAGCACAAGAAAGGTGGGCAAGATGAGCATAAAAGGAAGAAGAAAGGTGCATCTCTCTCTCTCTCTCTCTCTCTCTCATGTACACTTTGAGTAAGAGCATGTGCCTTTAAATATACATACACATGTGGATAGTTCTCAACAATAAGCAATTATAAAATCATAGAATGAAGACTTTGTGAAAAAAAATCCTACCATAAAATGAAGATAAAAATCTAATCCTACCATTAATCCAAATTATAGAAACTCACTTTGAATATAAGAGAAAACTTTGCTAAATCAGTAAATGTTTCTCATATTTTAAAAATTCCAAGCTTTGTTTACATGATGGAGCTTATAATTTTTTGTTGACTGTGAAGCCTGAAGCATAAGAGCTAGTCTGCTAGCATGCCAACCACTTGCGAGCTTATGCTCCAAGACGTCAACCACTTGCGAGCCTATGCAAAAAAACATTATAGTCTGCCTCCTTACTTTAATCGGTCACGTGATTAGGCATAGTGTGATTAGGCACTGGAGCCGACATTAAAAATTTAATCAGTCACCATCACCACTCCTTGATAGCTCGGGTACTATTTTGCAATAAATTTCAAGATTCTTCTTTAACTATATTTAAAATATAGTATGCCATAACAATAAAAATTTATAAAATCATAGAATGAAGATTTTGTGAAAAAAAGAAAAATCTAATCCTACCATAAAATGAAGATTTAGAAAAAGAAATAAGAAAATTCTCATCCTACCGTTGTCGTGTTGCTGCGCATTCGAGTCGTATACACCTCCATTTCTTTTGTTGTGCATTTGTGTTAAATTCTGCGTGTGATTCATTGTTTGTGTGACGCATTTTGATAATCCGCATCCAGTGTACATATTCCCTTAGTGCATGTGTATGATTTTGTTTGGATGCATGATGTGTGTGTATTAGAAAAATATGAAAAACTGATGCCAAAGGATCTTTGTCCTGATGCTATTTGTTCTAGCTCTATGTGCAATGATAGTCTTTAAGATCACCACATGCTATACATCTCGGTATGAAGGTCAAAAACCAGGAACTTCAGGGTTGAGGAAAAAGGTGACTGTTTACAAACAACCCAATGAAGTCACTTTTGTTTCTGCAGTCAAAGTTTGCTCCAACATGACAACCTTGGTGCAAGTGTTTTGAAGATATGCTACAAGAAGGACATTTAAAGGAGGAAGCAGAGTTGCTGCAAGATATGCCTCTTGCAAATAATCTTGTTGCTTGGATGCCAATGTTAAATTAATGCAAAAGGCATGGTGACATATTGCTAGCACAGCAATGCTTTGACAAAAATTATGCTCATGTCAGACCTTTATAAAAGTGCTGGAATGCGGGAAGAAGCTAATGAGATACAGAAGATGCAACAATGTTCCATGAGATCACATAAGAAGATAGGAGAAGCTTTTGTTGAAATTGACCACAGACTCTATGGTTTTGTGGCAGGAGACAAAAGTTGCATGGATTCTCGAGACATATACACAAAAATCAAGAGATTGGAGTCTCAGATAAATGAGGAAGGTCGCTTGCCTAATTTTGACATGTGAACAAGAAAAAGAAAAACTAAAAACAGAGGAGAAAAGGAAGGGGGAAAAAAAGACTAATTCTGGAGAGAATTCGAATAGCGGATGGAGGGAAGAGCAGACCGCCTGTGAGAGCCCATGGTCACGAGGATGAAGTGGAGTTCAACCGATGAAAGAGATAGTGCTGAAAATCGAGGATCATCCTATTAGATGGCACGAGTCGTCGTAGAGCAGCAGAGTTGATGAGATTTGCAGATGATGGGATGACAAGGAAGCTACATTTGATGCTCTGACGGAGAAAGATGCAGGATAGTAGAGAAATCGATGGCGCTATCTCCAATTTAACACACAAAACGGAGTCTTGGGAAGAAGCTTCAGGTCTTGAGGATTCAATCTTTGTATTGCTTTGGAAGTCTATATACAAATCATGTCTGAGGAGAGAGACAGTGAGAGATCATTGAATTCTTCCTCAGTTCTGCGCTTAAAGACGAGATAATGAAAATCATGGCCGCCCTGAAGCAGACCCGAGCCGACAAGTGAACTGCTGCAAGGTCTTTGTTGTTGTAGGAGACAACAATGACCACGTTGATCTGGGTGTAAAGTGCATGTAAGGATTCTGGAGGATGACAGAAACTTTTCCAACGATGAGAATGATGATGATCGTGAAGAAGGTGGGCAAAAGGCAACTGAGGTGACAGCCAGGCTTCACTTCAAAGTGCAGCAAGGAGGATGCGACTGCCATCCGTGGCGCCATCATCCTGGCTTTGAGAAAGAAAAAAATAAGCGTGGAGATTTTTAATAGAAACAGAGTCTATCCGTTCACGGGATCTTAAACAGAAATGAGCACAGAGTTCACCTAAAAATTTCGAGGAAATCTTCGACAGGTAGGGAGTTTATTCTTCCAAAGGATCTGCAATGAGAGGAGCACAGAGTTCACCTCTGCTCAACTCTCCATACGAGACATACAAAGAGCCTCACACAACGCTGAGGTGTAAAGTGAGATAAACCAGTCTATGAACAGTGTTAGACTGATTGTGAAGCATTAAGTTGAAATGTCCCGGTCAAGCAAAGAGAGATCTTACCTGAACCAGACCTGAAAGATGCAATTGCCTGCTGAATCTAAAATTTGCCAGAAGACTTTTGGAATAGCAGCTGCTTTACTAATGCAAGGTTGTGGCCCAAGACAAGGATTCGTCATCCAAACCAATGCCACGCACAACACTTAATCCACATGCGGCAGAGTTTGTTCTTAAGGGATTGAAGCTTTTAGATGGAAAGGCTTCTTCAGTAACCAGTTCATCTTCCTGATGATTTGACACCAGAATTTGAGTATCTATCTGAGACAATAGATGACAGATTAGAGTTTCAGCAGTTAATGCTGGAAGAGAATGCAGAAATAGACTCCATCAACCTACTTGTAAACGAGTTTTCAAGCTTTGGAGCGGAAAGTCTTGCTGATATCTATTTGGCAAATAATGGTGATCTTGCCCTCACCATTGAGATGTTCCTCCCACCACTGTGATGAAGAAAAATCAAGAAAGGGGTCTGTTGCTTTTCATTAAAATCTCTCTCACTTCTGGAACTTCTGAAATCCTCTGCTGGACAGGCAACTACCAAGTTACAGAATGTACATGCTGATGTGAAGAACATTTTTCTTCCTACTGCTAAAAAACTGCTTTGAGATCCCATAAATTACTGGTTTTCCATATTTGATAGAAACCTTTGAGAGCATCTGAAATCAGACGTGTTGTACAACAGATGGTTCTCTGCATTAAGGGACATGCTTGGCTGGAATATTATTCTGTTCAATGTAACTGTCATCATACACCTGAATGTAAACAGTTTATGAGATACTTCAGATTTTTCTGAATATGAACTTCATGTAACTCATTTGACAAGGAATTTAGTGAACTTTGGCATCAAAAATTCGATTTCTTCTTGTTAGTCTCTTCACTTGTTGCAACTTGAACTCCGTGTTCTGCAGCCCTTGCGTGAACTCTACGACACCGTTAGCCAAAAAACGAATTAGCTTCCCTCCTTTACATTTTGGGGTTCCCGCCTGTTTCTCCAACGTACCACTTCTTTTTCTTTTTGTTCTTTTCACAAGACGAGTTTGTACTTTGCGCTTTGAGCTAGCGCAAGGTGCAGGACAAGCAAAAGAAGCAATACTCTAGTTTTGTACTGTCCATCATCTCCACATCTCCATCATCGATCATCACTTGGTAATCTGTAGTCTCCAAGCTTAAGTTTGATCCAAGTTATGAAAGACGTATATCTCTCACTGTAATAATGATACAGCTCATGATAATCTTCTCTATCATGATAGTCATAATAACTAGTTGATCCTAAGAGGTTATACTAATGTTTCTGTTGTGTTGTAATCTCATTGGTGCAGTTGTAATTTCTCACAGTGTGATTAGGCACGGGAGTCAAGACATTATAAATTCAATCCGTCACCATTAGTACGGCCACTCCTTAATAGCTCAGGTACTATTTTACAAGAAACTTCAAGTTTCCTCTTTAACTGTTTTTAAAATATAGTATGGTTGTAAGAATGTCATGTCCTCATAAGCATAGCCGGGCATTGAGAAACTTATAGTCTCAGAAATTGAAGGCTATAACAAAAATATGGTGCATCTACTAACACATAATTAATGTACATTACAGAAAATGTATCAAAAGAAGTATTTATTGTTATCCTTCACAGCACAAGCATCTAATCGTGAGTCTGAACTTGCCCATAGTCATCTAGGATTAAGAGCAAGTTACCTGGACAATGTACCTGAGTCCAACATTTGCACTACATCATTTGATGTAGATTTCTCCAGGTTTGTTCTGAGGGAGCGACATACCAATCTTGGGATTGACTATTTTCACAATTGCATTCCGCACAACTATTCCAATGGACCCTGCTTTAACAGGAAATGGATGCTTTGCAAATGCAGGTGTGAGATGGCTAGCATAGGCCTTACCTCAATCATCCCATAGCCCTGCACAATGTAATCACCCTCTATTGTTGTGTCATCACCCCTCTAACTTGAGGGTTGTAAACTTTGAGCATACTTGCTATCTCAAGTTGTATCTCTGAGCAGACTTTCTTGGAACAGCTTATCAATGTATGAATGACATATATAGATAAGCTTATCAATGTATAAATGATATATATAGATAAGCTGACTTGAAGGTTGTAAACTCTGAGAAGACTTGCTTGGAACAGCTTATCCATGTATGAATGATATATATAGATAAGCTGTGCAAGGCAAGCTCCAACTATGTCTACCAACAATATCTTCACTTGAATTTTCACATGAATCTAGGCTCTGGAACATTCAAGAGAAAGATCAGCACTGACAAGCAAGGTAGCTGGTAGAGTCTTATATAGATACCCCTCTTTTGCACATCATTATGATTACCTCAGCCCCATTCACACCCTACAAGCTAGGCAAGGCATGTATGAAGGATATGTTTCTTCACAAACAGCAGGGAAAGAGATCAAAATTGTTAATGTTAAGTACAAACCTGCCCAATGATTGCATGGGGGACTCTGGCCTTGAATTCATCTTCAAGATCTTTGCCAAGGGGAGCAAATCCTGACATGAGCATTCTGATGCTACATACTCTGTTCAACACATCCATTCCAGTGATGTGGATGCTACATTGCCACCACAGCAACCAGAGCTTCAGCAGAGTATCTCTATAGAAGACTAATGCCACCTGCAATAATCTGAAAACTGTGAGAGCTGGTTTGTCCATTTCTATTGCTAGCCAAGGGTTGTGTGATTCACCATGAGTCATTGAAAATGTTGGAGATGTGATTGATTGACAAACATTACATACTAGAAAATCGTACCTTTGATATTCTTGACAAACATTACATACTAGTGGAAGTCCTTGATTCTCAAAAATGTGACCTGTAAAGCCAAAAGCCAAGGCAGGAGACGTGCTTGCCATATCAGGCCCTAGTGGAGCTACCAAGTCCAACTTGCTTGAGCTTCTGGCTCGCATGATCAAGCCCGCTAGCCCCCCTGAGAGCATCATGGTGAACCAGCCGCAGCCCATGGTTGAATCCAACTCCTTCCGCTTATTGGATGAATCCAAATCTGGATTAGATAGTGCATTAGCTCTCAATGTGGTGGATATGCTACATTCCATGGATAAGACACAGTTAAGAACAATCATTATAACTATAGGCATAATACCAAGGGGAGAAGATCCTGACACAAGAATTCTGATGCTGTAGACTCTGATCAACACATCCATTGCAATGATGTGAATGCTACATTGCCACCACAGCAACCAGAGCCTCAGTAGATTATCTCTGGTAGAAGATAATGCCACCTGTAGTAATATGAAGATGGTGAGTATCTCTGCAGAAGACTAATGCCACCTGCAGTAATCTGAAAACTGTGAGAGCTGGTTTGTCCATTTCTATTGCTAGCCAAGGGTTGTATGATTCACCACGGGTCATTGAAAATGTTGGAGATGCAATTGATTGACAAACATTACATACTAGAAAATCGTACCTTTGATATTCTTGACAAACATTACATACTAGTGGAAATCCCTAATTCTCAAAAATGTGACCTGCAAAGCCAAAAGCAAAGGTAGTAGACATGCTTGCCATAGCAGGCCCTAGTGGAGCTACCAAGTCCAGCTTGCTTGAGCTTCTGGCTGGCATGATCAAGCCTGCTAGCCCCCCTGAGAGCATCATGGTGAACCGGGGGCAGCCCATGCTTGAATCCAGCTCTTTCCGCTTATTGGATGAACCCAAATCAGGATTAGATAGTGCATTAGCTCTCAATGTGGTGGATATGTTGCATTCCATGGCTAAGACACGGTTAAAAACAATCATTATAACTATAGGTGCAATACCAAGGGGAGCAGATCCTGGCATGAGCATTCTGATGCTGTAGACTCTGATCAACACATCCATTGCAGTGATGTGGATGCTACATTGCCACCACAGCAACCAGAGCCTCGGCAGAGTATCTTTGTAGTAGAAGACTAATGCCACATGTAGTAATCTAAAGACGGTGAGTATCTCTGCAGAAGACTAATGCCACCTGCAGTAATCTGAAAATTGTGAGAGTTGGTTTGTCCATTTCTATTGCTAGCCAAGGGTTATGTGATTCACCACGGGTCATTGAAAATGTTGGAGATGCAATTCATTGACAAACATTACATACTAGAAAATCGTACCTTTGATATTCTTGACAAACATTACATACTAGTGGAAGTCCTTGATTCTCAAAAATGTGACCTGCAAAGCCAAAAGCCAAGGCAAGAGACGTGCTTGCCATAGCAGGCCCTAGTGGAACTGCCAAGTCCAGCTTGCTTGAGCTTTTGGCTAGCATGATCAAGCCCGCTAGCCCCCCTGAGAGCATCATGGTGAATCGGCCGCATCCCATGGTTGAATCCAGCTCCTTTCGCTTATTGGATGAACCCAAATCTGGATTAGATAGTGCATTGGCTCTTAATGTGGTGGATATGCTGCATTCCATGGCTAAGACACAGTTAAGAACAATCATTATAACTATAGGCACAATACCTGCTCACTTGCGATAATTTGAACTTGCACTTCATCAAAGCCACTGGAGTAGAGGCGCTTGTCCATGATGTCCATCAACTTCCGTTGATCCATTTTCTGTGCTGCCCAGCTAGGTAAATGCCATGCCTCTTGCCATGCCATGTCAATGACTTATCAAGATACATAATCATACTGAGGCACACGACTGATGATAGTGTCAAAGACGTATTATGACACTGAAGCACACTACTCAATATGCTGCTTACCTGACAATACAACTCCCGAAGTTGTTCTCTTGCTAGAATCACCTATTCATTGGTTAGATATCCAATTCATTGTCATCCTTCATCCCAATTCGTTGTCAACCTAGAGTCAACTTAGCCACTAGAAGGTTTTGACATTTCCTGACATGGGAAAAAGAACTCTTTTCCCTTCATAATATAAGCATTCACCAATTCCACATAATATAAGCATTCACCAATTCCCAACATTGGCATTTTATTTTGGTTTATCCTTCATCCCAATCCATTCTTCCTCATGTCCTTATTAACCAAGATAATACTGTAGTCTGTCTTTTATTTTGAATTCTTTCTCATAACAAAACCATTTAATACAAATAACTGGCAACTTACAGTAGCTGCAAATGTGGTAATTGATTTCAGTCCAGCTGTATAAGCGTGCACTTCAAATAATGTTGAAAAATCATTGATATTTAGTCGAGCCATTACATCTAAGTAGAGCCATGATAACCAGTCCCCCAAAAAGCGGTATGCATAGGCAATTGCAAGAAGTAGGAATAGCCTGCTCTGCTGTGTCATGTAGTCAATCACTTGTTGAAAGCAACAAAAATCTCTCCCAATTAATTCTGTATGGATCATGTGTTTCGCATGGACTCAATAACATAGAGATTAAGAAAGGACCACTCAAACCATGAGTCTGCATTTAATATTACCTGTACTTCAGGCTGCCCTTTTTGAGATCCAAATTTGTGTCTCACTGCACTATATCTGACTGCTATAGTGACAGCCCTGTGGTACACCAGATGGTACATACTTCCCCTCTTTTGTTACTATTGCCAACATGCAAGATATGAGTAAGTCATGCATGACACAGCATAGTAATTACCTTACCTACATTGTGTATGCCATAGTCATGGCCATCTGTCAGTAGATGTGCATAGACGATTGCATGTGTTGACACCTTTCTCAAGCCTCCTGGCCACCACTGCCCAAAACAATTAAATAAAGAAGACGATATTCTAAGTTGCATATGTAGACGGCCAGTGCCTGCTGATAAAATAAAACAGAAATGCCTGACTCAATGAAAAACCTGATCTTAATTTGGTAGATGCTAGAGTAGGACTATGTATGGCAAACTCATCCATTGAAGGATCGAATGTTGTTGTAGTTTCCAACCCTTGCACGTTTGATCCATAGCCAAGTTTTTTCTGGGCATAGCATCCTAAGATGGATTGTCGGCATGCAAGTGGTAACCACTTCTTTTGCTGCTCATCAGTTGCTTGATGACTCTGTAGAGCCTACATCTGTTCTTGATGTTGGCCATTGCTTTTCTCCACCCTTAGAGTGCATATGTGCTCAACAAACAGAGCCGGGTTCCAACGGTTGGGAATTGAATTCACACCCAGATCCATCATGTCCTCATGCACAGGTAAATGAAAACAACTGCATTCATCCAATTTTCATCTAAATAGAGCAGCTGTTATCACACCATAACATCAGACTTCCTGTCGCATGCCCGGACACTGCACCATCCTCGAGATTGTTTCAAGACCCATATGAACAGCCACACTTCAGTAGGATGCTGAGCTATAGTCAAGGTATAGATCTCTTGCCAAGCAGCAGTAAACGGTCCTGTTAGGTAGCTAGAGATTCGGATAAAGTTCAGGATACGTTTCATTTTGTGTTCTCTCAGGCTGTTAGGCAACAATGCTGCGGGCTCAGGTGATGACGGCTGTCGTTAAATCTGGGCCCGCATGGTTACGCGGCAGCCGGTTCCATCCGTTAAAAATAAAAAGCCTAAGAAATCTCGTAACGCAACCCCACCGGGAATCCACCCTACATCCTGTGCCTGAGATCCTTGCGCTCTACCAACTAGCTTACACATGTGTTGATGAGAACATGCAGTATAATAATAACGATATAAGATAATACATAAAATGACCCCTAACAAGCACTAGGTCATCGGCACGTGGCTTGTCTGCGGGCCATCACCCGTAGAAGGCCGATAACGTGAGCTGGTGATGACGACTCAAGATGGTGGGGAGAATGCTCTTCTTCTCAATCCAGAATAATTGAAGGAGCTGAAGCAATTGCTGCCGCAGTAGATCTGGGATGAGTGGGCAAACATTGTTTGGTGCTTCCATGCTGCTACGCAAGACTCATGTGCTCAATTGCCTTCTTAACCTACTGAGGAACTTTCGATGGGTAGTTTGACAGTTCCTTTGGCAACTACAGGTGGTCCTACTTTGGCTGTGATCTACTTGGGCTTTCTGAGGTTCATTGCTATCGTTCTTTAGGTGGTGTTTGCGGCAATACAGGAGACCACGTTTCATTGGAGATCAGTCCGGAACTGATCTGTCTTGGAAGCCTTCGAATCGATCCAGCCCTATCCTTCCAACCTTGCTCCATTAATCAAAGACCTTTTTTGGACGAGTCTAAAGGGAAAGAATTGGCCAAGGAGGACACTACCCTTAGTGGTTTGGTATATATTGATCAATCAATCCAGATTGATTAAGAGCTAGAACCAGATTAGTCATACGCTATACATGCTTACTTGTAGATCCAAATTATCCAACCTTCATTGTGTGGTAAATACTAGTTTATCCTTGTTGGGTACGCAACATGGGTAACATAGGAGGAAAGGAGGACAAGTCTAAAGGGAAAGAATTGGCGAAGGAGGACACGACCCTTATTGGTTTAGTACATATTGATCAATCATTCTAGATTGGTTAGGAACTAGAACCATATTAGTCATACTCCCTACATGCTTACTTGCAGATAAAAATCTAACCTTTGTTGTGTGGTAAATACTAGTTTGTCGTAATTGAGGGGGTCTTTGACTAGTATTGAGTATGCAATATGGGTAACATAGGAGGAACAAGGACATGCTTGATTGCCATTGGAAAAAGGAATTAATGCTCATTAGAATTATTTGCAAAGAAAAAAATAATAGTACAATTCACTTACCACTTTTTTTACTTGATTAACCTTTTTACCATAAACGTTGAATATAAAAGGTTAGATCTCCTTAATGGTCAGCTTCCTTGTTAGGAGGAGTTGGATATAGAACAAAAGCCTAAAATTATCCCTCTTGCAAAAAAGAATACAAACTTCTGAGCTTGTGGACTCAGGTTCAATGTATGTAGAGTCTTTGAGTTGTCTTTTAGTCAATGGTTTAAGTTTTATTAGTATGTACATTAAGAATGGTTTTATTTATTTACAACATTTATTTACAACATGAGCTTTATGGATCCACCGGTCATTGTAAAAATCTAAGTTATATGTGAGCTCAACGAGTGTATCTAAGTTGGTCGTTTGAATCATAAGGACACATGAATAAGACATAAGATTGCTAAGTGGGGAGGGTATATAAAAAAGATTGGCCATGTGAAGCTCCTCTTCAGTGAGGATCTTATCCAACAATGAGTAATGAAGCAACTCTTTGGGTGTGTCCAATTTGTGGACTTCAAGAATGGGTTGCATAGCTATTGAATCCTGGTATGTTAGATCACTACTTAGCAAATTGATTGCACAATGCTGCTCAACCAAGGTAAAAAGGCAATTGCCTTTAGTGGCCATTTTGAGACGATGTTGATACCAATTCCATGTGAAGTGACTAGAGGAGGTACACAAGAATTTAAGTTCTTCGGCATTGGAGGGATTCTAAAGACTTGCAATTGTTGTGTGGATGGAAATGATGCATCACTTTTATAGCTCATTTTGGATAGTTCACATGAGAGTTTCTCCTAGATAAGAAATGCTCTTTCAGAATAGGTGTTCATGCTCTTCTCACTTGGGGTGCTACTAGGATGTGAGTGTGGTCAAAGGGAGGTTCACTAAGTTTGTGCATGGAGGATAGAGCAGCTCTTTGTAGCTCAACCATTGCAGGTTCTTCATGAGACATGTGATTGTTGGCTAGGCTTATGGTTTCTTGTGTCATGATGGATTGATTGGATGGAGGATTGATTGGCTAGGCTTATGGTTTCTTGTGTCATGATGTGATTGCATGGAGGATTGATGGATCTCTATATTTTGCTTGGCATGACAAACCATGATGAGCCTAGTGTTTTTTTTTGTACCAACGATCTATGCAACATCTAGCGCGATGGGATTTGTAGCTCAATGATGAGGTGGGTTTAGTACAGTTAGCCCGTAACTTTTCCTAATCCATAGCAATGATGTAGGTTTATTGTTATTGTGGTTCTTGAGTATATTGACTATATGTGGGAGTTGACTCAGGATGAGGTAGTGGATCCTAATGGCTCAACCACTTTGCTATTATTTGCTTGTGAAGCCTAAGGTATTTATATCCTTGATAATACCCTTGGTTACATAGGAGGGACTTGGGAACCTATTGGGGTATTTTTTGTGGTCTGTAACAATTAAAATAATGCTTACTATATATTTATCTAGAGTAGGCAATGGTCTTTAAGGTTTTTTCTCATGTGAGAAGTGGGTTGAGACTCTTTTTAGGATCTTGAAGTCTAAGCATTGGTGGTCACAGGCCATTAGTTTTGAGCTTACATGATTAGTAGCTTTGACATGAGAGACATTTTGGTTATGGGACACATTTGGTGAGGCAATTGTTTGGTAGTATTTGGCATGGTCCTTAAAGTAAGTCCCCTATGGCTAAAGATTGAGATGACTCTTGCACCTAGAAACCTTAAGTGTATGGGCTTGTCAGCATAATTGACACGGCACTCTATGATGAATTTAAATGAGCACCTCAATATGATTTTGATTCTTATTCCTTCTCTACTAGTTAGAACATGGAAGAGGATTGGAATGTTCTCTGTTTCCAATATCTATTATACATTACACTGGCCAACAGTGAATAAGATTGGCCTCCAAAAGGTTGTATCTTTGTGTTAGTGGGTTGTACCATTTGTTGGCCTTATTTTAGCCAATTATAGTACAAAAGGGTATTGCAATCAACACCTTCATTAATGAGTGCTTCCATAGTGATATTGTTGGTGATAGTCAACTAGATAAGGAGGTAAGTGTGTGGAACTATAATGTCGTCCTCCATTCCTAGGTTAATGATAGTGTTGTCAAATGTCGAAGTTCCTAGGAAAAAGAATATTTTTGGGTTGATGGGTGAGGTGTGCACATTGCTACATTTTTTCATACATGTTTTCTTAGTCACCACAATGGATAACACAAGAACATCAAGATCCTTCATGGGTGACCCCTACAAATAATGACCTAGAGAGTAGTAGTATCTAATATGCCTTTTATTAAAGTGACAATATCCAAGGTTTCTAACTCCATTGTCCCATTGATGATATGGACATGGTAGGGTCTAAGGGCTCGAAACATCAGCTTCTACTTGTGGACTTTCATTGAGTATAGTAGCATGAGGTCTCCTTTCTCAAATGATTGCTACTTAATGTGTTTATCAAACATGGCTTTTTATCAAGCTTCCTCAGTGAGCAAGGCATGACTTCCAAGTAATCATGTCTCATTCAATTGTTATAGTTCCATGAGGCATGCAATCCGAGCTTTTGAATATTCCTAGCATTTCTAAACTATGATACAAATACCTGGGATGAGGAACTAGACTAGCATAATTGTGTTGGTCTTGTAAATCAACTTGAAGGGTGTTTGGCCTATAATTGTTTTATAGGTTGTGCAATAAGCCCAAAGTGCAATCATGAGCTTATTATCCCAACATAATCTAGAATCTGAGACTTTTGTTTCAATACATTAACCAAGATTTTATTAGTTTCTTCTGCTTGGTTTTTGGCTTGGGGATAGTAGCAACTAGAATTTCAGTGGAAGACCATGATTGTGGACATAAGATGTTCACTAACTTCAATTAAGAAGTGAGTTCCTTGGTCACTAACAATCTTGATGGGAGACAATGACCCTCCATCTCATCTCTTATCACCAAGAAATCTCATCTCCTATTAGTTGACTAAATTAAAAAATTAAAGATCCCATTATATGAGCTTCCACCCCCCCCCCCCCCTTAGGAGGTACAATTTCAAAATTGATCCTCCATGAGCAATTTTCCTTAGACTCAAATTTTCAAGTGGCCATGTGACACAATGACCCTCTTTCTCTTATACAAGGGAGATACTTCTTCTAACTTAGGGAGGTTTAGTTTTAAAAATTAAGCCTCTCAATATGTGACCATCCATCTCCTCTCCTACCACGAGGCTCAATTTCAAAATTGGACCTCCATGATGAGGCCTTCTTAGACATAATCTTTCATATGAGCATGTGAGACATTGATCCCCACCACCTCACTTATTAATTAGACCTCCCAATATATGACCCTCTAGTCCATCTTTTGTAAGGAGGCTCAATTTAAAAATCTTGAGCTCCATGTGGTGGCCTTCTTAGACTTAATGTTTCAAGTAACCATGTGAGACAATGACTCTTCACCTCATCTCTTATTAATGAGATACATTCTCTCCTATTAAGAGACTCAATACGAAAAGTGAGCCTCCTAGTATAAGAACCTCCACCTTCTCTCTCCTTAGGAGGTTCAATTTCAAAATTAATCCTCCTTAAGTGTTCAAGTGATTAAGTGAGATGATGACCCTCCATCTCATCTCCTATTAGTGAGGAATTACCTCTTCTATTTTAGGAGATTGAATTCAAATATTGAACCACTTATGAATATAGACCTATTTAGACAGGAATTTTTTAGTGATCATGTTAGAGAATGACCCTTTATCTCACTTTCTATGAACGAGACACCTCTTTACTTTAAGGAGACTCAATTTCAGAATTGAGCCTCCCAATATATGACCTCCATTAGGAGGATCAATTTTAAATCTGATCCTCCATGAGGAGGCCTTCTTAGACTCAAAGTTTCATGTGAGCATGTGAGACAATGAACCTCCTCTAACTCTTCTCTTGTTAAATCCTTCTCCCAATATATGACCCTCCAACTCCTCTAAAGAGGCTCAATTTCAAATACTTTGAACCTTCATGAGTAGGTCTCCTTAAATGTAAAGTTTCAAGTGACAATGTAAGACAATGACCCTCCACCTCATCTCCTTAGTGAGATGCCTTCTGTTCTAGCAGGAGACTCCATTTGAAAACTAAACATCCTAGTATATAACCCTTAGGGAGGCCTCCTTAAGTTCAATGTTTTATATGAGCATGTGAGAGGCCTTGCTAATCTAGATTGTCTGCTTAGGATATATGACTCTTTGCCTTTTCTTTTATTTTAGGAAGCTCAATTTTAAGATTGAGCCTCATAATATATGACTCTCCACCTCCTCTCTTATTAGGAGTCTCAATTTCAAAATTAAGCTTGCATGATGAGGCCTCCCTAGATAAAATGTTTGAAATGAGTCACCCACAATAGGGACAAGCTGCAAGAAATAGCTCACAATTGCGGTTCACTTTTAGAGTCTTTCCCTGCACTATTATATCATCCATTGGCTTCTAGTACTTCTCTTGCTCCTTGCCCAACACTTGAGTATTCATTCTAGCTTCTTTGACTTGCCTTCATTCCAAGTTGAAATGATCAACCATTGACTTATTATTGTAGACAAAAACCTATTCTTCACAATTTGGTACCATAGCAAAGTTTTGAGGATTTATGCTTTTTTCATACTTATCCACCACTAAATGTTTAATACTAGGATGATGTATGTATTCTTGGGAAGAATCTATGGATAAGTTAGATCTTGCTATGCTCCGTCATTGGACGATTTATTGCAATCATAAATAGTGAAAAAAAAAGCTTATGTATTGAATATTAAATAAATGTTTTTATGCTACTCAGGATTGCTCTTAGATAAAAATGTGTGCTCACAATTGGTCATGTTGAGTACGCCCTTGCTTAAGCTTTCATCTTTGATCTCAAGCTCCTTTACATTCATACTTGCTAGATGTTGCATTGGTTAGTGTTTTAGGCTTGGATATTTATGTCATGCATATGCTCTCGGACATATTACTTGCCATTATTGGGCTTTCAGAGCTTTTGATGTATATGCATTCATCTTGCCTTGCTCTCCAATATTCTGATCTACTTCTAGTGGGATTAATTTTAATTTTGTATAATAAAGCTTCACCTTTGGGGATTGTGGGATCTCTCTTTATGCTCATTGGTTTATGTACAACTTGTCCTTGTAGTAATTGATCATTGTGGGCCAATCTCTATTTTGCATTTGGGTTTCTAGTACTTCCTCATGTCAACAACATAGAGATTGTGTGTGCATCAATACATACTTCATTATGTACTAAGCTTCATTGTTCATGAGTGGTTAGTTGGTTGCAGTGTGGTATATCTCACAAATGTTTAGAGATCTATTATGTAGAGTTGGCTTATGTACATGGTTAGCTCATGGTTGATATGCATCTATATATGACACTTCTGGATTCTCTAATAGTATTTGGTACTTGGAGTTTTCATGCTCTTTCTTGGACATTGCTAGATGTACTATAAGTCATGTTGCTATCTGGACTTCCCTAGTAGTGGGAGCACTCTATTTTGGACTTTTGCCTTCATTTCTCTCATTATGTGCTACAATTTTTTTGGATTTATTGAGAGCAACTAGTACTTTTACTTTGTGGAAAAAATACATCAAGTTATTCTCTCCATGTTGATTTCATTTTTGGCTCAGCTTTGGAGTTGATTTACTATTATTATGGTAGCCCATTCTCTCTTATTATGGTATCCCATTCTCTCTTTTCTTTCCACTCATAATGGTAAGTGCTTTTAATGCATTTGGGGATAGTGTCATATTTAACATTGATAAGTTAGATGGCATAACTTCAACTATTGGAAGACCCAATTATGGTAGGTTTTGGTGCAAAAGAAGCAAGTTAGACAATGAAATGGAAAGGTGTAAAGCCTAAAAATATAGATGTTGACACTTGAGATGACCTTGATGAGCTATGCAAGTCCAATATCATTTTATCTTTGTCTAAGCATGTACACTTTAATGTCATTGAGACTAAGAGTGGTACATAGCAATTATGGGAGAAAATACACAATCTCTATGATAAGAAAGGCCCAACTACATAGTTACAATGGCTTAAGAAACTTGTTGACATTTGTATGAAGGAAGGCACACCTATGTATACTCATTTGAGTCCATTTCACTATATTTGTAGCCAACTCACTTTGTAGAAGATCATCTTTGATGATAACATAAAATCTATGTTTTTGCATATCACTCTTCAAGAGGGAATGCCTTTCATACTCCTATTAGTACTAAGGCTCGTAAGGATAGTTTTAAATGTTCAAATGTAAATGGAGCCTTTCTTATTGAGGAATTAATAGAAAAAAGGCTAATGCAGCTTGTATCTCTCACATGATCTTAAAGTTAGAGGCACGAATGATACCACAAGTAGTTATGAATGCCGTGGTAGAGACCCACAATAGAATAGGTCTAATTCTAGACCTTGTAGATAGGGTGATAGTGAATCCCACGACTCTAAGTAATCTCTTGCTTGTCATTATTGTGGACAATATAAACATATGCAACCATAGTGCCATAAGATGCACCATAAGATGTGCCAAGATAGGTGTGAGAAACACAAAGGAAAAACACAAGATAATTCTAAGACGTTTGATTATCAACACATTACAAAGTCCACTATCATGATTGAGAATATAAATACATTGGAGTATAGTTCACATTATTATATTTTGGCTACTTCTTCACTTCATGACATGTAGTTGATAGCTAGTTAATCTTCTTTCTCTCAATTCTATTACTTGATTCAGGTGCTTCTTTTCATGTGACTCCATACCGTAGTTGGTTCTACACGCATCGTATTATTTCTAATTTCACCATGTTTGTGATATTTTTGGCACTAATGATATATAGTTATAATTTTTCACAAGTACTTCCTTTGTTCTCCATGATGTATAGTATGTACCCACTTTGACCAAAAGCCTTATCTTTGTAGGATAGTCGAATGATGTTGGATATCATGTCTCTTTTGGTGAATTTGCATGGAGAATCACTCGTGGCAATCTCATTTTTGGTAGAGGTACCAAGATTGGTAGTCTTTATCATTTGCTTATGTCTAGCTCCACTCATCATGCTTTGGCTATTACTAACCTCCCTCATGTGTTTCTATGGAATTGTTGCCCTTGGTCATATGTCACTCAAAGGAATTAAAGTTTTGATTCTTATGATCATTTTTTATATGGCAGGTATGTGGAGAGTCAAGCTCATCTACCATTGTACTAATCTAGATCTTAGATGTTAGTAGCCATGTGTGTGTCACTAATAACTCAAGTAGACTAGACTTAACCATAGTTAGTGAGCTATGGCTAGTAAGTTAGACTTATCTTCATTCACACTAGTGTAGACAATTGAGTGTGTTACATAGATTGAAGAATAATGGAATAAGAAGAAAGTATAGTGCTCTTGGGAGTGTGCTCCATTCCTTGCTCTACATCTTCTCGCCTATGTTTTTATCATGGTATTAGAGCAAGCTTAGTCTGTTAAAACGAGAAAGGCAAGAGGCATGTGTGGTGGCTCTTGTAATCAACCATTAGAGATTTGTGGAAGGAAGATAAAAAGCATTGTTGAGTGGAAACTGAGGCATGTGAGTAGCAAAAACCACATGAAGCTCTGCAATGATTGCACCTTGCAAGGACCTACCAAGATAGTATGAAAACTAGCGTGAACTATTGTAGAAGGCCTATCATTTTTCATCATTATTTGATAGAGATTACTCTTCTCAACTCTAAGCATATTTCCCATGTGTATCAGATTGTATGTAGTCATACAAGCTGAACTCTCATAACTCTTGAACTGAATATTTTCATTGAAGCTCAGGGTACTGGTGGTGGCCAATGATGTTGGTATGGTGATATATGATCAATGTTTTGTCTATGGATGCTCATGAGCATTGAATACTCATGGTTGGCTAGTGTGATGCTTGTTTTGGCTAGCTATGGCCTATTTGAATGTTTTTATTCTTACTAGTACTTGAAGAATGTACGAGCATTCATACTCATATATCCATGCATCAACTCTCAGTGGTTATGGCACTTGCCTAAGATGTCGAGCTAGTTTTGGGCTAATAATGCCTCAATTGTAATGTAGAATGAACTACTACTATCTCATAGACTACTTGTTTGCCTATTGTTAAAAAGATTGTCTACATAAGGGCTATGTAGTAAATGAAGTCTACATGAGGATGTTATCACTCCTTGATATTATGTAGATGTCTAGAGATGTATAGCAGGCTACTTAGCTAAAATTCTACTGGTTACTACACAGACACTAGTATAATCACTCTAAACTAAAACTGCCATAATGGTAAGAAGTATATCTAGGTTATACAACTGAGATATTTGGATACTTTCTAATGTATTGATCGTTGCTCTATGACTGAAATGAGTTGGATTGAACTGAGTATAGAGTGTATAAATATTTCTTGAATGTTATGTAAGCATTGAGTCATTGAAAATACTATCTTTAGTTTGTTGGGAGTTAGGTATTGAGAGGTTGAATACTACAGTGAATACATAGAGCTAGGGCTATGGCAAATGCTGATAGGACTGACAATATCACTTAGATAATAGGTGAAAATTTTGATAACAACATTTATACTTGAAAATTTTGTATGGTGAATTTTTGAATGGAAAAGGCTATTGGGATTTGGTGACAAGTGAAGAAGCTGAACCTAAGATTCCAAAACACAATCCCTTGGTTTTCTAAACAATAGAGAGCACATTGTGCATGGCTTGAACATGATTGCAAAGTCTTGCAACACTAGCTTTCATTATGTATCTTTGATGCAAGGTCATGTAGATTATGAATTGCAAGTCATTAAAAGATGCTTGGGACATTTTGATGTGATACTATGACACTAATACTAGTGTATAAAAAATTGAGTTGAAGCAAAAGTTTAATACCTTGGATAGGAAAGGACAATCCATACATGATTATGCAATAGAGATAAAGACCATTGTTGACTAGCTAGCATTTGTTGGAGCTAAGGTTGATGACCAAGATTTGGTTGAAGTTACATTGAATGATCTCAAACCAAAGTATAAGTCATTTGATATATACTTATCAGTATGATAAAAAATGCCTGAGTTTAATGAGCTAGTTCCTTTAATTGTTCATGAAGATGTTAAATTGGGGCTAGCTACTAACTCGAGTAGCTCAAAAGGTAGAGATGAAATTTTTTATTTGAATCAATGAGGCCATGGAAGAGGGTTCTCTTGTGGTGGACCAGGATCTTAATAGAATGCATTTCAAAATATGAAAAATCAACAATGACAAAATGCTAGATGTTGTGGATACTTCCAAGCAAGGGGGAGATCCAACTCTAGAGGCAAAGGATCATGCCAATCACAGACTACATATGAAAATGCAAACAAGGATAAGGATTGTCACTATTATGGAAAGCATGTCCACATTACCAAGGAATGTTGGAAGAAGAAAGACAATCAAAAAGGCAAGTGGTAGGGTCATCATGCTTTGTCCAATCATAGTGAGGATGCTTCTATTAATAGGTTATTAACTATGACATATGTTCGGAACCATGTTTCTAAAGAGAATAAGTTAGATTATGTATGATATATTGAATTTCAGACATCCAATCATATGACACCTCATGGGGAATGGTTTAGTGACATGATTTTAGATAAGCATGGGTATGTTTGTATAGGAGATGATGTTGGAAACTGCAAGGAAGACGAGAGACGAAAGGAAGAGAGGAGAGAAGAGAGATATGAGACACCAGAAGTGGAACCCCAGAAGTGTGTCAACTGAGCACACATGATAGTAATATATAGAAGGGACCTGGGGTGCTATATATAGATAGACTATATATAGCTAACACTTGGGGCGCTATATATAGACAGACTATATATAGCTAACATCCCCCGCTCAAATAAAGGTCCCTTACTATGGATAAAAAACCCTTGGGGGCTCAAGGGAAAAACCCACAGCTCTATATAGGCCTACCGTTATATTAATATTCAAAATATAAAATCACAAAGTTGAACTTACAAGAGTCTATTCATAGGCATCAAAGGAGCTACATCACTCATTAATTACAACATCAACGGAGAAGGAGCTATATCACTCAGGAGCTACATCACTCTTGAATTACAATAGCCTATTCAGACCTATTCAGAAGCATCAAAAGAGCTTTATCACTCCTAAATATACAACATGTAAAATAAGGATAAGCGACATCATTGCAAAAGATAAAATCTCAAAGAAATTCCTTCAACTGAACTTGGGATGTAAGCAGTATATCTGTCACATCAAAACTTAAAGAAAAATGTTGCAGTGACATTAGAACAACACAAGGTCTATAGAGACAGTTCGCGATGCCGCTCTATAGACAACATAACACATGTAGGGCCCCATGAACAGAATATAAATAAAACAATTTGTCATCAGCTGGAATATAGACGCTCATCAGCTGGAAATAATATAAACAAAATAATGTGTCATCAGCTGCAATATAGACCCTCATCAGCTGGAAAGAATATAAACGAAACAATGTATCATCAACTAGACTATCATCAATGGAATAACGAACGAGGACGATCATCATGAAGCATGGCAATATCAACATCCAAAAGCAATGTTGATTGGTGTATCATTAGCTAGAATATAGATGCTTATCAATGGAATAACGAACGAGGACGATCATCATGAAGCATGGCAATATCAACATCCAAAAGTAATGTTTATTGGTGATCCACTGGACCCCACCCCAATCCCTCAAATTGTACGCATATGAGGGAAATATATTTCCAGAAGGATCAGATGGTTGCTCCTGTAGCATTTTCAGTGTCCTCTCCAAAACAATCAGGCTTGAGAATGTAGAGAAGCTGTTTCCAACAAAAATATTAGCTCGCAAGCAGATTTCATAATCAATGGCTGATTGAGCAATATAACAGTGCTTTTTGTAGACCTCCATAACACCCAATTTTTTCTTATCGAGTAGCATTAGACCACCTACCCAACCATCTAATGGGTTGTGATCTTCTAAGAGCACTTCAGCAACTGCGAGATATACTATGCAGGGTTTTTGCAGGTAAGGAATAGTGTTCACTCTTTCGATAATCTCCTGCTTGCTGCTGCAAATATTCGGTGCCATACCTTTTCGTTTTCTCGCTCTCTCTTCAGTTTTCTTGCAATGTATCATCCAATCCTTCTCTATCCGCATGTGCAGGGCAATATAACCAGAGAGAGCCAAATTTGTCACAAAGTTACCCGAACGGAGCATTGACTTCAAAAGCCCTACTCCTTCAATGGTCTCTCTAGATGCAGAAACGGCAGCTGTCCCCAAGCATCCTTCTAAAAAGTTAAAAGAAAATACGGATAATATTGGGGGCTCAACTTCAATTAATGTGTTATCTTCAAATGAATCATTCGATAACATGTCACTTGAAGAAAGGGCTGAATTTGAAAGGAAAAAAGAAGGACGCTTACTTTTTCAAGAGGATTGGCTAGACCAATTTAAATGGTTTGTTTATGATAGAGATGAAGTAAAAATGTTTTGTAAATTTTGTTTGAAATATCCTCATCCACATAGTGCATATTCAAAAGGGGGATCTATAAATTTTAAAATTAGCAACTTAAAATCCCATGTTCGCACATCATGTCATAAGTTTGCTATGCAAGCTATTTTACTCGAAGGAAAAGACTCAATTGAAAAGAGTGTTAAAAAAATAAGAGAAGTAAAAGATGAGGCATTACTTTCATTATTTAGAACGGCATATTTGATTGCAAAGCAAAATTTGCCATTTTCTGTGTTTCCTGACATGAAAAGCTTATTGCAAGATTGCCATGCACCATACACTACTAGTCTTTATAATGATGATAAGGCATGTGCTGAAATGATTTTTTGCATGGCATCGTCTCTTATGAAAAGTACAATAGAAAAGGTTTCAACTAGTCCACGGTTTGGTGTTTTAATTGATGAGTCAAATGATATCTGGTCACATGGACATATGGTTATTTATTTATCATATCTCGAGGCTGATTGTGTTCCTAAAACAAGCTTTTATGGTATCATATGTGTGCATGATGGCACTGCAAGATCTTTGTTTGAGGCTATTATTAAAGAGCTAAAGAAATGTAAGCTAGATTTATCTAGATTTGTTGCATTTGGGTCTGATGGATGTTCCACAATGGTAGGAAAGGAGATTGGTGTCCAGGCCTTATTGAAAAAACACGTTAATCCATTTTTAACATCAATTCATTGTGTTTCCCATCGTAGTGCCCTTGCAATATCTAGTGTAGCAAAAGAGATGCCTTATTGCAAAAAGCTAGAAAAACTTATTAATGCTATAGCTTTGCATTTTAATGTTAGCACGAAGAGATTAGAAGGGTTGCAAGCTATGCAACAAGATTTGGCATGTCCCATTCTTCGACGTTTAACAACACTAAGCCAAATGTTTCAAAAAGACTTTGTAGATGTCACCACTATAGATAGTCTTGTAAAGAACGAAATTGTATCCATAACACAATATTACATTGATTGTCCTCCTGTTGATGTGAATGCATTAACTATTGGAGTATATGGATATGATATCCTTCCAGACTATGGGCCTGAAAAAGGATATTTATATACATTAAGAGGTGCTTTGCATGGGAAGAAATTTTATGAGCATGATTTAAAACGTAAAATTAATGGAGACGACTTTAACAGGGCCTTAGAATTTCAAGTTGCTTTTGCCAATTTAGTGGTAAGCAACTTGAATTCTCAATTTCAAGAAAATTCTATACTTAATTGTTTAAAAATACTTGTGCCTGCACAACATCCAATACATGAGAAGGCCTTAAAAAACTATGGAACCCAATAGATAGATCAATTAACTTCATATTATGGTTTTCCTAAAAAGCTAAATATAGAAGAATTCCCTGCAATGATAGAAGTTGACGAGTTTAAGAAAGAATTTAGAAATTTTAAGCATCAAGCTTCTAGAGATTGGATACGATTCACATTGTTAGAAATAACTTCAACACTTGCTTGCAATAGTATGTGGAGGGATGCTTATCCGAATATTCTTACTCTTTGTCAAGTAGCTCTTGTCCAATGTTCGAGCATTGCTATTTGTGAGAGAGGTTTTAGTGCTCGAACTGTGATAAAGAGTAAGCTTCGTAATCGTTTGGAGATTAAGAGTTTAGATGCATTAATGAAAATCTTTATTGAAGGGCCTTCTAAGTTCACTGATATAGAGTTCATTGAGAGTATGGACTTATGGGCTGAAAAAACACATAGTCATTTATACACAGCACAAGGAATTTGTTCATTGATTTTGCAATAAATTTGCATATTCATAAGAGCAATTGATTTTTTATGGCCTATGATGATTTTGAAGTCACTATGCATTATTTGCACTTTTGTTGTTTTGATTCTTTTGACTCTTAATCATTTTCCTATGTTAAACTTATTTTTCCCTTGCTTGCTTCTATCTTTTGAATAAAAATCTTTCAATTTGTTTTTAGATCATGCTTGCTTTTATAAAATATACTTGAAATTTTTTGTTTATAATGTTGGTTGTATTTCATTATGTTCTCTTTTATGTTAGTTTTTTTTTTTCTTTTTGTATCATGATTGCTTTTAATAAAATGTGTTTTGACTTTTTCTAAACTTTTTTATTTTTTGTTTTACTTAAGTTTTTTTTTATTTTTGTATCATGATTGCTTTTAATAAAATGTGTTTGACTTTTTCTAAACTTTTTTATTTTTTGTTTTGCTTATATTTTTTTATGTTATCTTTTATGCTAGTTTTTTTTTTCTTTTTGTTTATTCTATGCTTTTAATAGTTAACTTCTTTTCTTTTTGGGTTTCTATTTTTTTTTAACGTTCTCTTTATCTTTGTGCCTATAATGTGTATACTTCTCTGAGGCCATATGGCATAGACCCACTAAGAGACATAGAAACAACTTGCATACATTTGTTTTTATCTATTTAAATTTTAGATATGTAATGTAGATCAAGTTACTAATGATAATAAGGGTTTTCATTTCTAAGGTATAAGAGAAGTAATTGAACAAATTCCAAGGAAAACTTTGAGATAAAAACCCTTTCAAATAATAGAAAAAAATGATTATCCTTTCATTAAAGATTTAAAAAGGAATTTGACCGATTCAATTTGTAGAATCAAGGGAATTGGGCCGATTCGATTTAGAATGTAAAGGTTTTGTAAGGTTCAAATTTTATGAAACCGCCTTAGGTTAAGAGAAGAAGGATCTATGTTAGGCTCACAATTTTTTTTTTCCCGAACACTGCCCTGACGGTTGCGGCTGAGCCGCATAAATATCACTATGGCCCCCCCCCCCCCTCTTTGATCGACGTGGAAGAGGAAAGATGAAAATTCCTCTGTGCCCCCACGGCCCCACCCCTTGCATTTCATCTTCCAACACATACATCCAAGCGCCGGCTGAGCAGTTAATACCCACAGGGCCCTCTTCTTCTCCCTCGTACTCCTAAATGAATCTTTTTTTTAGGGTATTATTTCACGATGAGAAAAACTAGCATGTTGTTTTGAGCTATGAATTTGGCACACAATCTAAATATTTCCTACGTTTTCTCTATACTCAAGCCATATTGGCTTTCCTAGTTTTTCTCTATACTAAAGCTATAGCAACAATTATCAAGAGCTACATTTTGAAAATTTGGCAAAGAAGAAACAAGACACAATTGTAACTAACAATATAGCAACAATATTACTAATAATATTTTTGACCAATACTTTGGACAACGTAATAAGATTATAGATAATGCAATAAGACATTGTTTAGTAGAGAAGGATAGCTGTGGCTACCAAGTACAAGTGATAGGCTAATCCCCAAACCCAAAACTAAAACTACGAAGCTCAACCAACTCTAATACATAAACGCAGACAATATTAAGAGTGTGGGACACACATGCCACCAATCTATACTCTCAATAGAATATCTCTATTGTCTTTCAATATCTACACTACCACTCCCACAATCCTCCTCTTTGACCACATTGAATAATATTATGCCTCTTTATGTTGAGAATCAGCAATCACACTCAAACAGCCTCTTTGTATGAAGTCTCAGGGTCAAGGATATGCAAGCTAACTTATCCCATATGCACAATGGTGCCTACTGCAGTTTCCTACTTTCCTATAAAGCATTGTACTTGCTTCCTTTCTTAATGCAATGATAGTACTCTTTTCATTTCAGTAAAGTGTCAATGTCATTGTCCACATACACAAGATTGTGTTTATGAGTCCAAGTCTCAATCTTGGAACCTAATTCACTTGTGTAACAAACAGTGTCCTTTCCATCATGAGTCTACACTTATTTCTTCATCCTCCATAGCTTCCGGTTATTGCCATGCTCTAGATCCCGCATTTCTCACATGGTATCAGAGCACAGCTGAGCATGGCTTAGCATGTTTCAGGTCTTCTCTCTGCTCTCTCAGTCTCTCATAATCTCTATCCAGCTCAGCTCAAGTGTTTGACTTCATCTCCAACTCCATTTTCACTCTCTACCCCTTGGCAGCCATAGCCAACCTGCAACCTACCTCTATTGAAGGAGCTGGATCTCCACTTATAGGGCATATCTTCACTTGCTTCCTTCTGGGAAAGTGTTCCCCTACTTCCAGAGCTTCTTCTTGTCACATCAATCCAGGACATTGGACCATCTGGAGCTCAGCATTGTGAAAATCCCCAATCTCTGCTCTGTGTCTGCCATAGCCAGACAGGACCTACCTTGCTTGGAGCTTCCATAACTCTTCAACCAGGCCATTTCAGCCCATGATTTCTTCTGGAGAGTTGTTCCTCTACTCAAGGCGCTTCATCCTAGCACAACAAACAACCACATTGGCAAGCTACAACTCTGGCATTGCACAAATTCGACCTCGCTGTCCAGATCTGCGCCGATTCTGTTCGCGGCTCCTGCGTGCTGCATACTGACCATGATGTTGATGATCATGATAGGGCTTTTGTAGCCCATGAAATCAGCTTCCTAGGCATATAAAAAGTTTTGAAAATGATCCACTGTAGCTCCTGCAATCAGCAAAAAACCAGGCCCCTGTCTCAGAAACCCTAATTCCACCATAGCCAAAAGCTTCAAAATCTTGACATTTTTCACTGTTTCTCTCACTGAAGTTATCAACAGTGATTTAATCACTGAGCAATACTCTCTGAAGTTCGTTAAAGTACTGTCACTCAGATCTGAAGGCATCAGCATCAAATCAAGAAGGGGAAGATTACTTGGAGTTACTTGGAGTAAAAAGACTTTTGCAGATTTGGTATTCATTGACACTCAGTTAGTGCTTTTTAGCACTTGTGTCTCTCAATCAATTCTTCTGTTGCTCAAATCTAATAAAGTCTGAAGTTGATTTGCTACTGTTCCCGTAAATCTAACATGGGCAAAGACTCTCCAAATGCTCGATTCAAAGGAGTCGGATTCCACACTTGGCAAACCCGCATCAAGCTCATTCTGATGAAGAAGGGTCTCTGGGCCATCACAAATGGAAAAGAGAAGAAACCTCGGGATGCGGACCTTGCAACTACTTGGCAAAAGAATGATGACAGAGCTCAGGCCATTATCAAACTGGAGCTAGACGACAGTTATATCCATCATGTGGATAACTGTGAGACCTCACAGGATACATGGAAAAGACTTGACACCCTGTTCGGTGCACAATCTAAATCATCAAAGTATGGTCTCCTGATTGAATTCTTCAGGCTTGAAATGAAGTCCAGGACATCACTTGCCACACATCTCAATTACATGGAAGGACTCCTAACCCAACTTGCAAGAATAAACATTAAAATGGATGAAGATGTTTGCATCGGTGTTCTACTTAAGAGCTTACCTCCTGAATATAATAACATATCAACAACTTTAATCAACATGCCAAATCCTGAACTTGTTGATATCCAGGCATCACTATTAGAAGAAGAAAAGAAGCTAAAAACTAAATAAGAACCAAGTACCTCTAAAGATGAGCATGCATTATATGTTGGCAACAGGTACAAAGGCAAGAAGGATCAGCTCTTTTGTGACTTTTGCAAAAGGACCGGACACACCGAGAAGTTCTGCCACGCAAGAAAGAGATCTCAAAAGGCCTATCTAGTCGCAGTCAAAGAAGAAGAAGAAAATGGAGCAAAGGAAGATGAAGATGAAGATGAAGATCACCAGGATCGGAAGGACAAGACTCATCAGTCCTTGTACTCTCATAATTCTGATAGACTGTTTTAAAAGCCTTGTATTTTCCTTGCCCTAATGCTTCCTGCCATAAGCTTTGTAAACTCCTTATGTAACTTGGCATTACAGTCCCTGTACACTTTGTGAGGCCCCTGTTACAGCCTCTGGATGTCCACCATGTTTATGGTACCCACACTTAGCTTTTTTCTGCAACAGGCTCCGGTGTTTTGCCATGTCTGTGGTATGCCCACACTTTGCAGGTGGTTCTCATTACAGCCTCTACACACTTTGTGCCTTTCCTAGTTGTGATTGAGGAGGGGTGTTGAGAATCAGCAATCACACTCAAACAGCCTCTTTGTATGAAGTCTCAGGGTCAAGGATATGCAAGCTAACTTATCCCATATGCACAATGGTGCCTACTGTAGTTTCCTACTTTCCTATAAAGCATTGTACTTGCTTCCTTTCTTAATGCAATGATAGTACTCTTTTCATTTCAGTAAAGTGTCAATGTCATTGTCCACATACACAAGATTGTGTTTATGAGTCCAAGTCTCAATCTTGGAACCTAATTCACTTGTGTAACAAACAGTGTCCTTTCCATCATGAGTCTACACTTATTTCTTCATCCTCCATAGCTTCCGGTTATTGCCATGCTCTAGATCCCGCATTTCTCACATTTAGGCTACATAAATCCCAAGAAATCCTTTGGTAGATAGATGCTACATGACATGGAGAATATCTCTTCTTCACAATTTACCTTAAAATAAGGGTAAGCAGTAAGATGGAGTCCAATGTACATCATGGAATTGTTAATATGGGATATCTACATGGAATTGTTAATATGGAATTGTTAATATGTTACTAAGTATATCTACATGGAAATTTTCCACTGGTTAATGAAGTATACATGATAAAATTTGTAGAGTTGAAAAACAAAACTTCCCAAGATTGAGTTATGGAAATGTTTATGGCCAGTTGCACATGCAACCATGTTCTTATGTGGCAACATTCTGTCATCCCTCTTTGTGTTTACACCATTGATGGTAGGTAAAGAATATGTTCACCTTATTGTCTACATTACCTTAACCATGGATGGTAGTTCAATTCTGATCTTGCTTGCCAAGATGTTAATCATATTGTCTTCATTGTCACACATGTTTCTCATTCTTCCTTTTTCCCCATGGAAGGTTGCCTCTTTGGGTTTCATTTGATTAAATGCTACTCCATGTTGGTTGATGTTTGATATTCCACAAAAAATAGATAATTTTTTGTGTATACTTGGAGATTTTATTTCATTTATGATGTCATTCTGCTACAATATACATTATACTTGTTTATTCTACAAGTTAGTCATCACATAACTTGTCAATGACTTTGGAGAAATTTAGCTCAAATATGTGTTCTTTACAGAATATACAAGGATAAGGAAAATAGACACAAATGTATCTCATGCTATCATGGCTCATAAGGCCTACTAAAACTACAACAGTAGTAGTAGAAAGTTGGACATACATTGTCCATACAAAGATTCATGGAGTGAGCTTTCTAGGTACAGAAAGCAGGACATACATTGCCCAATGTTCGGAAGGATGTTGTAGCTGCTAGTTTGGATTAGAATGTGTAGTTGGGGAGATGAGACTTAACTAGTCCCAAAATGATTGGATGCATTAGCACTAAGGCAAGCAATAATCTACTTGTGGTGTGGGTACCCACTTTAAGACAAGTAGGACTTTTCTATCCTAGGATGTGGATGCAAAATGGAGGTTACTTTGCAAAATGTAGTGTGGATGCAAATAACTCTGCAAAATGGAGGCTTGGGGCATTAGACTATGGGCAAGATGCTTTTGCTGTGTTGATTGCATATTTTGAAATACCCTTAATTAGCTATGGGAAACATTGCCCTTCTATCTATATCATAAAGGAACCTAGTTTGACTTTGGCACATGGAAATTAGAGATCTAGGTATAGGAAGGAGAGATAAGGTGCAAACTTGGCAAAAGAAGAGGTATATCCCTACTCTAGAACCACAATGCTATGTGGAAAGTAGAGATCAATTGGCATTATGTGGAAAGTTTTTTGAATAAATGGAAATGGTGTTAGCAACTATTTTATGGTATTATGCCTTTCACTGATTATCCTTTTGATGAGGCATGATGTCCATTTGGAATTGGTATGTTTGAGAGAAAAAAACATACAAGTTAGTCTTTAAGAACTTATTCAATAAATTCACGTTTGATGTGGATGTAGAATGTTATTTGAAAGCCATCTTAGTATATACTCTAACTATAAAGAAAGCTATGTAGGATGTAAAAAGTGGTGAAAAACAATTATCATGCAATCACAATGTTATCTCCCACTCTTTTTGAACAAACCTTCTCTCAATTAATTATGAGCAACAATCAAGCATCTAAGTGTGCGAAATAGTAAAGCGTTAATAATCTTCTTGCCAATGTGGAAAATGGTGTCACATCTTTTGGTTGTGGTTGTTGTGGTTTTATAGAGATTTCTCGCTCAATGAATAGCTTGGCTCATTGGATAGAATTATTGAATCGATCATTGATCCTTTGCAAGGGAGTTGAGGGACATGGTCTTGTCCTTGCAAGCTAGACTTTATGTGGGCATATATCAGTCAACGCAACAAATACCCTATCTAAAAACAAGGAGTTGAAAATGCATTGCCAAGAAGATAGTTTGCAATACTATATCAAATCCTCCATCTCACAAGTGGCCCATCTAAGTATTAAGTCAAAAGTGGCATTTCTAAGTATTTCATATAAGTTACTTTTACAATGAAAACACTATTGAAAAGAAGAATGCACCAACAATCACAAAATGTTGTATCATTTCCAAGAAGATAGTTTGCAGTGTTGTATCAAACCCTCCATCTCACAACTATTGTTCCACGTACTTCATATAATTTGCTATCACAATGAAAAAAAATAGAGAACAACAATCCAAAATCAATCACAAAATGGGTAGTGTTAGTGAGGCTCTTTTCAATTTGTATCAGGTACAACATTTGCCTTAGAAGTTGCGTCTGAATCAAGGCGTGCTTGCATAGATACCCTCTTATGCTTTGGAGGAATTGGAAATGGTGTGACATCTTTGGGTTGTGGTTGTCGTGGTCTTTTGGAGAGCTGTCTCTCAATGAATGGCTTGGCACGTTGGATAGAATTACTAAATCCATCATTGATCCTTTGCAAGGGAGCTGAGGGATAGGGTATTTGTCCTTGCAAGCTAGACTTGATTTGTTTCAAGGAGGCAAGCAAATGACTACTCAAGCACTCAAGATGCATTGCTAATTCAGGATCTTTCTCTATCATAAAGAGAACATCTTTAGTATATGTTTTGATACTTCAAATATAAGAAATCAAGGTGTATTCTATTGTAACTATATTTTACCTGCTAAAGCCATTGCTTCACAAAACTTTTATTTGGCACCTTGCAATGCTTGGCCTGCAAATTGAGATAGATATGATATACATATATATCTAGAAAATAGCAAATACCATACATACGAAAGGTTTGATTGACTTACCATGTTCTTGTATGTCACTATAAGTGCCGGCTAGCGTATCTGCATCATTCTGTATAGGTGTAAGACTACTCTCAATAGTGTTGGTAGGTTGTTCCATATTCATACTTAGAGAAGATCCTATCTGATAAGAATTGATATTAGCATTGAATAAATGTATTCACAAAAGATGGCTCACAAAAATAAGTCCATGTACCTTCAAAATTCTTGTAATATATATCCATGCTCTTCGACACAATGGTGTCAAAATCAAAACCTGACAATATTAAGACCTTAATTTGATGTTTGCATATATTTCCTCGCATGGCCCAATCACAGTTGCAACATGCCCACTCACAATGTGCATTGTGTATTGTATACCAGAGCTTTGCATTGCTCATGCTCTTAACCTTTGCAAGACTATGATCATCTCCAATAAATTTGACAAATTGATTTGGAATGCCTCTTGCACGCATAAGAGATGACAATACAATCTTTTGAACATTGAAGTTTTGTCTAAAGCCTGCCTCTTTCATAGCCTCTAGACACCAATAATATGGATGGCAAAATGTGAGGAGCTTGTGGATTAGCCAATCTGCTCTACGGCCATGAATAGTGCGCCTTCCAATCAAGAATCGAGACTTCAGCAATCCATGGTAAGATTCAATCGATCCATTTGTATCTTGGTTGGCATGTGGAAGTATTCGTGTGGCTCTAACCCACATTCCTATAATATAAAATAACTTACAATATCAACATTCGTGTGAATTCAAGAATAGATGAATTTATAAATTAGAAAGCCTTACCTAGTTTGGGAACCCAATTTTCCTTGAAGTATGTGAGGAAGTTTTTCTCACTAGCATAAGTTTCGAAGAATTGATCAATAAGAGATGTAGCATCCTCCTTTCTTTTGGCCTCGCTACTCAATCCTCTACACTTCATGTTCATAATGTGACCAAGGTCTCTAAACATATTGGCCCGTACTTGATGATCTACAACTTTCTTTATCAAATTCTTCAACCAACATCTTCTAACATGCCATATACAAAGATATATAGGAGATCCAAAAATAGCCCTACAATTTAACCAATGATTCATTGAGTGAGATTCAATTGTACATTGAAAATAAGCATTACAAATATTCCCATGCAATTTTTAGTTAATATAGTGAGAAGCATGCATACTGTATGGCATTAATTTCCGCTTGTGCATCGTCTACCATCCACGCACTTGCCTCCCAAGAAGAATTAAAATCCAATATGTGATTTCGAAATGCTTTTAGCCAAGTGATCAAGCAGGTAGTGTCCATTGAGGAGGCAATGATCCATGCTATTGGCACCCCATTTCTATGTGCATCAAATACAAGTATAGAATATAGAGAGAACTGCATTCAAACATGCACCAAATCAAACATAAAATAGGAGGGTGAAAACAAAGATGCATTAAAAAAACACTCTAAAAATACCTTGTATTTGCAAATATACAAGTGAAAAAGATATAAACTTCTTACCTTGTATTTATTGGTACCGAATGTAGCATCCATAGCAAGTATACCATCCTTTCCATACTTATTAAGCATATGTAGCTGCCACTCTATTTGGATACCCAGGATGAAAGGTTGACCAATAGAAGCATTATACTACTGGTAGATGAAAGTTCTACAATTGTTCTCTAACACCCAATTATGCACACTGCATGCATCATCCTTATTGGACTTGAAGGTAAGGATTGATTCCATCTTTGATGCTATATTCAAAATATCCTGCATTGTCATAAATGCATCCCTTCCTAACTTTATATTCAAGTCTTGCATTGCATGTCTCTCCACCAATGCAATATGCTGTTGGAATACTTGTAGTGGGGTAAACCCACTATGAAGCAAGTTTTTGACCCATGTTCTTTTCTCTTCAGATAACCAAGGTGCAACAAGCAACCTTGAATCAGACAAACCTTCACAATGTATCCCATGGCAAATATGGCCTTCCCAATCCACATGATTATGCTCCACATAATTTATTCGAGCTATATTTGGCCATAAATAGAGTCTATACACATAGAGATGACATCTACAACCCAATAAATGTTTGCCACCTTTAGCATTTGGTCGCTTTTCATGAGCGGTCACTTGTGGTTTGCTACGCAAGTCTTTTGGTCCAAAAGCACACCAGAAACTAGGCATATGAAGCAAATGATATCTATGAGAATCAGTTTGTACATATGAATAATCAAGCCTCTAGAAGTCAACAAGAACATGACATTTGTATACATACCATATTTGCTCTATCCATGAGAATTCAGTGGGTTGTGCTAAGGTTCCTTGTTCCCGCCTCCGAGAAATTTGTCTCTTGAAGTTTGTGGGTGTGCTTTGTGAACTACTCTCCCTAGAAATGAAATCGCTCACCCGATCCCAGTAAATGTGTGCATATGCTTGAACATGGTATTGTCTTGTTTGATCTAATTTGATCATCCATGTTAGAGCCAATGCATTAAAAGGCCCCGAAGTTGGACATTGTATTTTAAAAGGTACATCCATATTTAGAAGTACTTTGAGAGCTGAACTGAAATGGAAGGAAAATGTATTGCAAAACACAATAGAGTCAATATCATTCCTTTTTTAAAAAAATTGTACATAAATTATAAATTCATTTTCAGTAATTGACCTATGTCTGTCCTGGTTTCGAGTCGAAGGTTGTCTGTGAAGAGCAGAGCATCCTATTTTTTGAGAGGAGGTCATACGCAGCGAGGGCGCTGAAGGAGCCAGCAGCAACGGACCATCAAGATCCTTCCTCCCAGTGCTCCCCTCATCCACAAGATGAATCGCAACTGCAACAAGAAGCAGCCCAAGTCGAAGTAGTTGCTCACCATCAATAGGAACGTCTACTCCATGAACAAGAAGACGAACACGGTGCAGCAAATGCAGCAGCAACGCCGTGATCTGCGACTGCTTCTGCAAACTAAAGAAGATATCAAAGGCATTAAGCGAAGCTATCGAAGCCATGGAGAACAGCAAGTAGGCGGTTGCAGGACGGATCAACCTTGAGGGCCCTATGGGTGGTTCTGAACCGCTCTCTTCTCTGGCGACGACACTGGAAGAGGGTTTGCAAAAACTCAGTGCACCAGTCGCCAGCTTGTAGGACGGAGGGGAGGCCAGCTGGGGTGAGGGGGGGTCAGCTGGGGTGAGGGAGGTCAGCTAGTATTCTTTATCCTCAGCCGAGGTCGATGACGTGGGCGCGGGGCTCACCCTCGAGGGACTCGAGGAGGGCGCCGTTGGCGGCGGCGTGGCCGAAGGTGGTCCAGGGGCTGGCATCCTGGAAGCAGAGGAGGATGCGGCGCATGGAGTCGAAGGTGACGTGGCAGGAGGCAGAGGAGGAGAGGGCGGCGAGGGTGCGGGGCCCGAAGGCGGCCACGCGGTAGAAGAGGGCCTGCAGGAAGGCCCAGGCGAGGCGCTGCTCGCAGTCGCCGTAGTGGGAGGCGGTCTCGTTAAGCACCCACAGCAGTTGCTTCACCCTCTCCATGTCCTTGCTCGCGATGGCCTCGTCCTCAGCCGATTTGAAGCAGCTGGAAGATGAAATGCGAGGGGTGGGGCCGTGGGGCCCAGCACAGAGGAAAGATGAAAACATTTTTTCATCTTTCCTCAGCGGGCCCTGAGCGGGCGCTGATCAGCAGGGCCCCCCTTCCACGTTGATCAAAGAGGGGGGTCCATACTGATATTTATCCTCAGCCGACGGCTGCATCAAGCGTGCCACAAGCGGCACAAAATATGCCCCCATGAACCCTATCATGCACATTGAGCTTATGGCCGTGAACAGCACATCCAGCTTTAATATCGGCACCTCCATCAGCGCCGCTATTGTGCAGCACAGCCATACCACGTTCACCGGCTGCTTACTCCCGCTGCGCAGCCTCCTCCACGTCTTCCCATATGGGACCCCTCCATCAAATAAGTACTTTGGATCCTCAGCCTTTGTGATGTTGTAGAACCTCACTGTGATACCATGTTGGAAATTGCAAGGAAGATGAGAGACGAAAGGAAGAGAGGAGAGAAGAAAGATATGAGACACCAGAAGTGGAACCCCAGAAGTGTGTCAACTGAGCACATATAATAGGAATATATAGAAGGGACCTGGGGCGCTATATATAGACAGAATATATATAGCTAACAGATGACACTCAATATAGTATTGAGGATAAGGGTGTAGTTCGCTTGGTAATTCATGATGGTCAAAACAAAATTTTGCATGATGTATTACATGTGCCCTCTATTATGAAGAATCTATTGTCAGTTGACCAAATATGATAGAGAGAAAAACTTGAAGGTTGACTTTAATAAGCATGGCCATTTTAAAGAGGAATTTGGAAATGACTACAAATTGATTGCTTGAGGCAAAAGACATGGTCGAATGTTTACAGGCAGGATGCTACATTGCCTTAGTAGAAATCAGCCATGTTTGCAGATGGATAGAGCATTGTTAGAGACCCTGAAATCTGGCACAAGAGAATTGATCATGTGAATATTCAAAGGCTACAAATTGTATGCAAAGAAAGCAGCTAACCCAAGTTTGCATACATTGAGTTAGGTCATGTCTGTGATGCATGTCACTTCAACAAGCAAGATTAGTTTCTCTTGATAAAACATGCATAGAATAGCTCTAGGCCATTGTAGTTGATACATTCTAATGTATTGAGACCAGTCCATAATGCATCTCTTGGAGGATCCAAGTATTATGTATATACATTCTAACATATGGAGACCAGTCCATAATGCATCTCTTGGAGGATCCAAGTATTATGTGACATTTATAGATGATTTCAGTAGGTATACATGGGTGTATATCTTGAAGCATAAAGATGAGATGTTTGTGTTTTTAAGGACTTTGAGAAACAAGTTGAAAATGAATTTTATTGCCCTATCTCATTTTTTAGATCTAATAGTGGTGTGAATATGTATCTAATGAGTTTGATAGATACTTAGTAAAGAATGCCATTTGCAAGTATCTCACATGGAAACATGCTCCACAGCAGAATGGAGTGGCTCAAAAAAAGAATATGGTTCTTATGGAAATTTCTCGTTCAATGCTTAATGGGAAAAACATGCCATTGTACTATTGGGCTATGAGAACAATGTATGTGTTGAATTGAACTTTAATTGTAGGCATTTATGACATGACACCATACCCGAAGTTGTATGGGTATAGACCACACATCAACCACTTGAATGTTTTTGGCTGCATTGCATATGTACATATTATAGATGAGAAGAGAAGAAATTTGGATCCTAATGCACAAAAGTATGTGTTCATTGGTTATGATCAGAAGCGCAAGGAATACAAATTCTTTGATCCATCCACATGTGAAACTTTCATTAGCAAAGATATTATATTTGATGAACTAGCTTCATGATATACATCACCTGGTGATGTTCCTACCTATATGCCTTCAAATCATGTATCCACTATAACTCCACAATAGAATACTACTATGTGTGGGCCTGTAAGTGATGTGTCTCCCAATGTATCTCCTTGGACTAGTAGGTTACTACGTAGATATGCATCATCGACTAATAGCACTATGTCCATGAGGGGGAGAAATGATGTAGAAAGTAAGGGCAAAGAAAAATCTTATGATGATGCTCCTAGGATTTTGACATTTGGATATGTTTTTGTTGATAGCCTGGACAGTGAGCTTAGAAACTCGTTTGTGTATAATCCTAGTGTTAGGTAGAGTAGAGATGTACCACTCATGAAAGAGGGGAATCTAGTAGTGCATCACAGTTTGAGACACTCATAGAGAGTGAGATACCTAGTTGATAGACTTATATACAATGGATATTCTCTGAAGCATTATGCATATATGACTAAAGGGCCTGCTATATTCTGTGAAGCATTATGCATATATGACTAAAGTCATGGAACATAAAGAGCCTACTATATTTAGTGTATCTATCTTGGATAAGAGAACTAGTAAAAAGTAATGGATTAGGAAATGAATGCATTGACTAAAAATTAGACTTGGGAATTGGCTCAGGTAAGTTACTCATGAATATATGTGTGCATCACTTGGGTTCAAAATAAGGTCTTTTTAAGATACCATTTTTATATATTTTTTACATACAGAAGGGTGTAATATAAAGGGTTATTTACAAATTGAATAGAAAAGGGTTATGTTTTATTTAGGAAAAATTCATAGATAAGGATATTTAAAAATAGGCCTTGAACACACATGATGTAGATGATATACCTATAGTAACTTCCCTGAGGGAATTGGTTGCATGACTTCTTGCCTGATGGCAAGAAGTTTATTGGCTATAAATGGGTGTAGAAAGTAAAGTGCAAGTCTAATGGTAGCATTGAAAGCTATAAGGCCATGTTAGTGGCGAAAGGGTATGCACAATAGTATGGTCACTTGGAATATCAGGAGACTTTTAGCCTTATTGCTAATATGGCCACTATCAAAATGGTGATTGCTTTGGCTACAAAAAAGGGTTGGAAATTATAGCAAATGGATGTGAATAATGCATTCTTGAATGGTGACTTGGAAGAAGAAGTATTTGTGGATTAGTCTTAAGGGTATGTACACCCTAAGTATTTGCATTCGGTCTACGAGCTCAAAAAGGCTCTTTATGGGTTGAAACAAGCTCTAAAGAGCCTAGCATGCATGCATTAGCACCTACTTTCTTACAAAGTCTTAGATTTGCAATTGGCAAGTTTGATGACAGTCTCTTTACAAAAAATATAGAAGTTGATCTTGTGGTGCTAGTCATCTATGTAGATGACCTCATTATTATAGGTGATGAGAACATTGGAATACAGGATGTCATGTCAATGTTGAAAATTGAGTTTGACATAAACGACTTAGGCGAGTTGAAGGCATTGAAGTGGTAAACTCATCCATAGGACTTTAGTTAATGCAAAGATAGTATATACTGGAAATATTGAAGCAGTATAGCATGACAAATTGTAAACCATTGGATACTTCATTGTTGGGGATCTGAATACCAAGTTGGATGTGCTTGATAATAAAGAGAATATTCCTTGGAATATTTCCTAGCTATTAGGAAATATTCATAATATGGTTAAACACTAGAAACAGACACTATTTAGATGCCATGTGGGCTTGTTGCACTATTTTTTGGGGATTGAAGTCTCTGGAAAAAATTTCATGTCACAAAGGCATTATGCATGGGAGATCTTAAAAGCATTTGGCATGATCGAATGTAAGGAGATAGCTACACCTACGGAGGTCAATGTGAAGTTATCCATTGAGGATACATCAATACTAGAAGACAATAGGGAGGCACACTAGCTTTGTTGTTGTTTTCTAAGTAGGTTCTCAAACAAACCATGAGAAAGTCATTGGGAAGCTAGGATGTGGGTGCTTATATACTTGAAGGGAATTATTGAATATGGTATCACACAAAATTCCAAAAGAGCTCTTATAGGAAATTCTAACTCAAATTGGGTAGGTCACAGTGATTCCAAGAAATTAGTTTGTGGATATTGTTATTTTTTAGGTTCTAGAATCTTCTCTTAGATCAATAAGAAGCAACCAAATATGGCATTGTCTTCTACCAAAGTAGAGTACAAGGAAGCTTGCTTTGCTACGTATGAAGCAATGTGGTTAAGGAGGATCCTATGGCATATGGGAGTACAGGATGGAGATCCAATAGTACTAAGATGTGACAATCAGAGTTGCATCGCCATTGCCAAAAATCTAGTTTTTCATGCATGCATCAAACACATTAATATCCAGTATCACTATGTGTGATACTTGATCAGGGATGAGATAGTAGAGCTAGTTTGGAACACACGAGAATGGAGTATATAGCTTTACCAAAGCTCTTAGGAATGATGCCCTTGGAATTCATCTTCAAAGACTCAACATTGGGCAGAGAATATAGTTCACCATTGAGGGGTTGTCAAATCTGCTCAATGCCCCACCCTTGTAAAGGTGCCACCAATGATCTATGGTTCTTTAAGTTGTAAGGCCCCCATTATGTGAGGAGAAGCCATGTGTGTGAGCAAGAACATTGGGTGGTTCGTGACTTGTATATCAAATCAAGTCTATGTGACTAGATGGAAAAAAGGTGACCTTTGTGGATCTACCCTTTGGATTAGATATAGTAGTTATGCTAATAGTAACTTTAAGCACAATGCATTGAGTTGCAAGGTGTGGGAGTTATCAGGGACCCCTATTTTGGGATCCAAGGGTTGCGAAACTAGGTCTTAGGGGGCTTAGTGACCTCCTCGACAAGGATCCATGGGCAACATCCTTCGCTTCACCACAAATGGAATATTCCCTGGCGGACTAGGAAAGATTCATAAGATGGTCAGAAACTACACCAATTAGACACCATTTGGGCTTGTTGCACTATTATTTGGGGATTGAAGTTTGAGAAAAATCTTGATCTCTCAAAAGAAGTATGCATAGGAGATATTAAAAGCATTTGGCTTAATGGAGTGTAAGTAGAAAACTATACCTATGGAGGTCAATGTGAAGTTATCCATTGAGGATACATTAGTACTAGCAGACAACTGGGAGGCACATGAGATTGGTTGGTATCCTCACATCTGCTCATGTAACATGAGGCTAGATATTAGCTTTGTTGTTGGTTTTTTGAGCAGATTCTCAAACAAACCATGAGAAAGTCATTGGAAAGCTAGGATGTGGGTGCTCATATACTTGAAGGGATCTCTTGACTATGGTATTACAAACAATTCTAGAAGTGCTCTTATGGAGAACTATGACTCAGATTGGGAAGGTGATAGTGATTCCAGGAAATCATTTTTTGGATATTGTTTTTCTTTACGTTCAAGAATATTCTCTTGGATCAATAAGAAGTGACCAACTATGGCATTGTCTTCTACCAAAGCGGAGTACAAGGCAACTTGCTTTGCTACATGTGCAGTAGTTTGGTTAAAAAAGATCATATGATGGCATATGTGAGTACAAGATGAAGATCCAATAGTACTAAGATGTGACAATTAGAGTTGCATTACCATTGCCAAAAATCCAATTTTTCATGCACACATCAAACACATTGAGATCCAATATCATTATGTGTATGACTTGATCAAGGGTGGGATAGTAGAGATGGTGATCTTTTGTCCAAGAGAAGAGAATGGAGTAGATATCTTCACCAAAGCTCTTAGAAAAGGATGTCTTTCAAATTAATCTTTAGAGATTGGATGTTGGGCCAAGAATGTCGTTCACTTGCAACAGGTGGACATTGAGGGGGGTATAGTGCCCCATCCTCATAAGGTGCCACCAATGATCCATGATTCTCTAGGTTTTAAGGCCCCCATTATAAGGAGATGCCATGTGTGAGAATGACACCATTGGGTTGGGTCCTCACTTGCATGTTAGATGAGGTCTATGTGATCAAATTGCAAACATGTGACCTTTGTGCCTTTACGTTAGATAGAGTAGTTATGATGTTAGCAACTCCAAGCACAATGCATCGAGTTCCAGGGTGTGAGAGCTATCATGGACCCTATTTTGGGGTCCGAGGGCTACAAAAATAGCCCCTTCCTAGGGGGTCTCAAGGGGACCAACGCCCCCCCAATGGGGGTTCAAGGGTAGCAGCCTCGGCCTAACGATAAAGGGATTATTCCCTGGCCGACTAGGAAAGGTTCATAATATGGCGAGACATGCTGACCATGCTACCTTCCTCCTGGGATATTAAAGGAAGACCCCTCTAAATCCATCATCAATCTATCACTTACCTAGTCAGAGTTCTTCTATCTACCCTTAAGCTCTTTGCTGATCATCTATCTAGATCACCATCTAAGCTTCATAGTCGAAGGACACGGGTGGACAGAGCCATCTTTGTATTGGTTTTCTTGAAATTAAAGAAATCTCTATTCTTCTCATAGTTTTCGTGTGTTCTCTACTCCTTCCTCAGATTTTCTATCCACAGTTTTGTACAATTTCCACACGATATGGTCTTCTCAATACCCATTATACATGGATTACACCTTCGAAGCTCACTATATATGGATCACACCTTTGGAGATTCCACTAAAGATGAAATTTTATAGAGATCACTTCCTCAAGCTTAGCTAGGATGGATATCCAACAATTAGGCTACTTGAGTATTCCATGTCTCATGCCATGCAAATTGCAATTTGCCACATATGAGTTTCATAACATTGCCTCTCAGTGGATACAAGGAGAGTGAGAAAATCTTTACATTTGAGGAACTCATGGAGACCAAGAAAGAAGAGTGTCTATATTTTTTTCACATAGAGATCAAGAATGTGAAGCATTACATAAGTCATTGCCCACTATACTATGAGATCCAAAGGAGGTTTCATTCTTTGTTTCATGAAGTACTTGTTGCCCACTTTTTAGATCATTGACTTTCCAAACCAATTGCTCTTCCTAGGCAAGCTCCACAAACAAATGGATACATTCTTGAGAGATGTCTAGCTCCAACCATCGATCTCACCACCTCCCTCACTAGTCAAGTGTCGCTAGCTTCTTCTTGACTTGGAGGGAAGAGGAAATCCCACAAATGGGAATGTAGTTTGCTCCAAATGAGTTTCTCAAACTAAGCATGTGCATTCCAATATGATTTTCATCCCTTGCCCCTTGATGGTGATCCTCTCATTGACTGTAGATCTAGGACATATATCAACTACCGTTCCACATTGTAACACAAAGAGGTCTCCATATTCCTCCTTGTATTCCATGAAATTATATTCTATGGGAAATTTTGTATCTCTCTTGCAAGAAATTTTGATTATTTATATTTTAAATTGTTTCATTTTATATGGTAGGATGAGATTTTATTGTATCACTTTGGTAGTACCATTAGGTCTTTAGTAGATACTTCATGTAAAACACACACACACACACACACACACACATACCTCTCTCTCTCTCTCTCTCTCTCTCTCTCTCTCTCTCTCTCTCTCTCTCTCTCTCATGCCTTTAGTCTCTTGGTGCCTTTATTTTGAAATCTATATCTAATTACAGACCACATCACTTGAGCCTCTTAGTGCCTTTATTTTGAAATCTATATCTAATTAGAGACCACATATAGATAAGGTTCAATATCTAAACTATGACATGAAATTCCATATCTTTAAAAACTTACTTTTTAGATTATTGAATATTGTAATTTCTTGTATATATCTCATTTCTCCAAACAAAGAATGTGAAAACTCACTAAGACTTGACTTTGGGAGCAAGAAAATGGATTTTAATGTTGCATTTTCAAAGTAATTAATGAAAATTCTTTCATAGAGTGCATCAAAATATAAGGAGATAGCTCTTAAATGTGTGAATCCACTCACTATCACTAAGTTTATTAAAAGGTACTCCTTTTCAACCGGCCCAATGAAATATTTCACTTTCTCAAAAATTTGTTTTGATTTCTATCCAAGTCCAATTCCCAAGTCATCTCAGTAAAGCTTTCCTATGGTATACCAAAAACTTCATGAATTCAAATTAAATAGTTGAGAGAGTTAATAAATACTAAATAGTTGTATGCTATAAGAATGTGTGGAATCCTAGATAGTCCATAAGTGAGCCAAAAGTTTTTGAGCAAAGAAAAGATTGGCCCTAAAAAAGTTATTGATATTGAATATATGCAACCCTCTCCTATCCTAGAATAAGGTTTAAGGAGATGCCATAATTTATCGTGATTTTTTTCTCTTGCTTTTGTGCACATTACTCTTGAATTCAATTTATCTTGTGGAGTAAGAGGAGGGTTGACATTGAAACTTACAAAATCATGGGCTATAGTGATTTCCAAGAGTTAATATGGCTATTGTTGCATACCTCTCAAATTTGAGGATGGAGGTTAATGTTAAGTAATGTGTATTTTAGTAATAAACATCCTTCTTTTTATTTGTGTTGCAAGAGTTGGTACATGGAAATTGCATGCCATTAGGGTCCACTACCACCACTTTGGGAGGAAGATATTATTTTGTAAAAATGAGGGGCATTGCATTGTTTCTTATGCCACTTCACATCACATTTGCATTATTGAGGAGATTTTCTAGTGTGTGTCAATGGGAATAATATTTTTTTGTTCCTAAAATTTTTATGTTCCACTTCATAAGTGGGTGTTGAAATAAAATTCTATCACTTTCCACCATAAGAGTGGATAGATTTGAACCAACCACCTTCATGTTGGAAGGTGTAGGCTAGCAATAATCACTAGAATATAATCCATTAACATCAACAATCAGAGGATGAATCTCATTGTGGAAGTAGCTATGGTCAACACAAATCATACAACTATCAAGTGAGACTCAATAGATAAGTTTGAAAAAGAGTGAGAGGGGTATATACTCAAATGTTTGAATCTAAAGGCATATTACTCAAACATTTGGTGATAGATACTCACTCAAATCTTTGAAGGTGGAGGCATATTAATGAAATATTAGTGCTACAAGAAGAGACCATCTCAAATCCATCCATTTACAAATGATGATCCAACTTTCACATTTAACAAAAATAGCTATCAAACCTAGTACATTATTGATCGTACCTTCTTTTTATCATTTTTATGACATTTTTTCTATTTGTTTGGACATTAAAGTCACCATTTCTACTTCCACTCTTCAATAGATGCCATTTTATGATTGCTTCCATTCTCCCATTTTTATGACATTATGTTTCACCACTTTTTGTGACAATTTTTTTGTCATTTTATATGCCCTCATTGCTACCATTCTTTATATTAAAGTTCCACTTATTATGATGTCTATTCTTTTTGAAAAAATGTGGTGAAAATGGAATCCTAAAAGTACCATTAAATAGTTACAAAATTAGACTTTTATCATGTTATTTTCACCTCTGACACTCTTTGGACAAGCTATACAATAATCACATAGAAATTCATTTTGTTACATGTGAAATAGTAAAAAAAACACTATGAGAAATAGGAATATATACTAAAGGAGAGTTAAGTATGGAAGTGAGATATGATTTATAATGGACAATCAATGCTTCATGCCAAATCAACAAATTAAAACAAATGTGATGATAATAAATTTCAAAATAGCCCAATGTATATTGTAAAAGAAATTGGTATACAAGATGAACAAGATGGTGCTTGATTTTAAGCTTGTTGTCCAATGTCATTACCTTATAGATGGTGCTAAATTTCAAGATATCTATTTGATATTGACACATGTAATGGTCAAGTCACTAATATGTACAAAGGGAAAGGGATGAAAAATACACACACACACACACACACACACACACCAACCAGCACAAAAACAAACCCATGATAAGATAGCATTAGCACAAAAAAAGAAAATAAAATAATAAATGTATCAAAGTTAACTAATATATCATAACCCCAATACTCAAATCTTTAATCCCAAACCCTAAATGCTATACTAGAAGCCCTAAAAAACCTAGACTACAAAACCTAAAAGTCCAAACCCTAGATCCTAAACCCCTAGAACCCAATCTCTAAATTACAAAAACTAACACACACAACCCAAATGTTCAATCCTACATCCTAAACACTAAAAACCGATTTCTAAATCACAAAGTAAAAACCCTCAACACCAAATCTCAAATCCAAAACCCAAAACCCTAAACCTTAGACTACAAATATAAATCCTACACCATCTAAATCGTAGACTCCAAGCCCTAAACTCTAAAACCTAGACCATAGACTCCAAACCCTAGAACCTAAACTCTAAATTCCAATTTGTCAACCATAGATTCTAAAACTTAAACCCAAATACTCAAATATTCAAATCCAAGTCCCAAACCCTAGACTACAAACCCTAATTAATCCTAAATCCCTAAACTCTAGACTATAGTACAGACCTGAAAGTCCAAACCTTAGTCCCAAGTCCATCAAAACCACATTGTAAAGCACAAATTCTTTACCCTAAATGGTTCGCATGTGCACTCTACCACAAGGTGCAACAAACTCTGTAGCCCATACGATGAATGCCATGCACAAAGTCTTAAGGGACTTTATTCCACAACTTACTCTTCCATTTCTTAATGATATACCTATCAAGGGATGTGAAGTCAATGAAAAGAATGAGGAGCTTGATGAAGATGGTTGCAGGACATTTGTATTTAACCATATTCATGATTGTGATAGGATTTTGACAAGGCTAGAAGAGGTACATCTCACCCTTTCTAGAGCTACGTGGATTTTTGGAGTAGAAGAAGTCCTAGTGGTTGGTCATCTATGTGGCCCCTATGGATGCAAACCTTCTCCAATCAAGGTAGATGCTATCAGCAGAATGCAAGAAAAATGCACAAATGTTTCAGAGGTGAGAAGATTTCTTGGCGCATGTGTATTCTATCTCATATGGATACCACATTTTGCTCATGTAGCCGAAAATCTTTTTTAACTACTAAGAAAATGCCAAAGATTCTCTTGGAATAAAGAGCATACTCTCCTGGGGGGGGAGGGGTGTCACTCATAAATATATGTATATATAACGTGAGTTCAAAATAAGGGGTTTTTAAAACACCATTTTGATACATTTTTTACATACAGAAGGGTGTCATATAAAGGGGTTACTTACAAATTTAATAGAAAGGGGTTGTGTTTATTCAATAAAAATTCAATGATTAGGATATTTATAAATAGGCCATGAACGCACGTTATATAGAGGATATATATATAGTGAACCCCCCGAGATACTCTCACTATGCGTAAATTAAAGAAGCTATTAATTTCAGTCTCCACTCTCAAAAGGGCTGACTAATCAAATTGTCAACCCATCATCCTTACTGTGGATACAAGTCCCATTGGGATAGGATGGGTTGTGTAATAACTCCGATTCCTAAATAAACGCATTCTTCATATGAATCTCCTCTTAAGAGGCCAAAAGGATAAAATAATGGCAAATTTTTTTATTATTCCCCTTTTCCCCCAACCGACTATCGTGTTGGAGGAGAGGGGAATAGCAAGGTTGAATAAGCTCCTTGCTGGAGCTTGTAGGGAGGTGAACCCATGCAGGATGCCGCGTGGGGGAGGGAGGTACCTCTCCCTCTCCTTATATAAACCTTGTAAGGGAGAGAGCTAGGAAGATTGGCACAAAGGAGGGCTAGAACGAGATGCTGCTATGGAGAGGGAGATTAAGGCCGCCAGCTCTACTGCTTCCGTGCCACTGCTTGAGGCAGCCGTCGCCTGAGGTAGAGGTCGCTCCAGCGCCGTCCACATTGCTGCCACCTGCAAGCCCTTAGTCAATTCCTCTCCCACCATGTCGGATCTCCAGGAAGTTCTCAGAAGCTTTAGAAGCTTCTTAGGAAGCGTCTAAAGCCCCTTAAGGAAGTCCCCCTTCTTGTGGGCTTCCTTAAAGGGCCTTCATGTGGTTTTAATAAAACCCCCCGGAATCCAAAGCCCTATTGTGGTTCTTACACCCCCCTGCCCCGGAATTTTTCCACCCATTCCCTTGCAAATTCCACCTAACCCCCTTTCAGTGAGGTTTCCACACAAGTCCTCAAATCCCTTCTCGTGGATTTTTCTTCCCCTAGTCTGTTTTAAGGCCTTTCATAGCATTCCCCTAAGGCTATTTAACCCAGGTTCCTTTTAAATCCTCCCCACACAATAGCCATTTTAGAAATTCTCGTGGATTTTTCCCCCTCACACGTCATCTTAAAGGCCCTTCCTACGGACTTTTATAAACCCTTTCCAAAGGGGTCTTTATAACCCGGATTTCTAAGCTACCTTTTCCTCCTTTTTGCATACCACAAAGCTATTTTCTTTTCCCCCTTTCCGTGTAGACAATTTGCACCCCTGAAGCTTCTACGTAAGGAAGGAAAAATTCATAAATTCAATTTCTAAGGTTTGATTCTGAAGGACGGTGGAATCACAAAGGGAGTTTCGCATGCAAAGGAGACGGCCAACATCATAAATCTGCGTCCAAGGTGGAAAGGCCGAATTCGCGATGGCTCCTAAGAAAGCACAAGGTGCAACCGCAGGAGGATGGTATCCTAACATCCATGTGGACATTTCACCACAAGTCCAGGTTCTTCTTTCTAAATTTGATTAACGTCGTAATATTTCAATTATGCATGGATCATTTGAGGAATTAGGATGCATGTTTTTTCGATTGAAAATACTTTGGCTAATAGCTCATAATTGAGGGATTCGGTCATTAGTATTTTTCAATAAAACGAACAAAATAAAGTGAGCATAAGATTTCTATGCATTTCTAGCAAGTGGTTTTTTATGCATTGCAAAGTAATGAAATTATATTAATTAATGTCCATTTTTACAAAACGGAATTATGATAGTACACTTCGATTAAGCATGGAAGGAATAAACCGCTTATCGCATTATTGAACATCTTTTTTCGAAATGATTCTTAAAGAAAGTTACTAGCAACTGTAGGAAATTACTAGGGCTGCATGAAGAAGATTTAACTCTAGGCAACTGGCCTAAAAACTTAAATCAATGAAAGGGTGTGTAAGTTCAACATACGACAAATTCATTCGGAAAAGAAAGTAGAAAAATGATGCTTGTTTAAACATAAAATCCTAAAGCTTAGTAGCATGAATCTTGTTGCATGTTATAGGATGATAAATTGGAATTATGCTATAACTTAACCTATGCTTTGACCTTAACCCGAAAAGGTAGGGTTTGTAGAATAACTTATACGTAGGTAATGAATCATGTGGTTACGAAAATGGTAGCGTAATTATCTTCAAGAATAGACAAGTTAAATTAGTTTAAACATAAACACCTAAAAGCGCGAGGTACTCGTTTAGGAAGGGTTAATTCAATGCAACATATCCCAAAGAGCTAACTAGGATTTAACACGTTGTGGACGTGAACTAGTCACTCGTATTGCCAAAGCTGAAACTCCTATACCCTAAAGACTTGCCCACATTCACAGAATGTAGGGACAGTAGGACATACTTGTGAGAAATGATATAGGGATTTTTGTCAAGATTGTGGGAGAGAAGGAAGGAGTCTCACTTGTAGCTTTCTTGCTTGCACAATGGGGAATACACACAAAGGTGGAGGCTGAAAACAGTTTTCCTCTTCTTAGTTTGTGTAAGCCAAAAGAACTCTCTTACAAAGAAATAGAAGAACCCTATATATGGGTCTCAAACCAAACTCAACTAACTAAGGTGGCATACTAACTGAGCCACGAACTAGAGTAGATAAGGATAGCTGTCATGTAGCTATTATTCATGGGCGGTGTACCAACCGCATCTGACTGACATGTCGGTGACATAAATGCACAACGGTCACCCTGGCATATCACGAGTGGAGCTCGATATCTCAACACTCCCCCTCGAGCTCAATCCCAATTCCTGCACACCAAGCAGGTCTCTGAACTTGCGCAGCTTCTCTGCGCCCAATGCCTTCGTGAATATGTCAGCTACCTGATCCTCTGTGCTGACATAAACTAGATCAATAAGACCTAGTAAAACCCTCTCTCGCACATAGTGATAATGCACTTCAATGTGCTTTGTTCTAGCATGATAGACTGGGTTATTTGCCAAGTGTATACTGCTCATGTTGTCACAATAAATGACAACTGGCCCATCTGTAGACTGATGCATATCATAAAGTAGCTTATGCAACCAAGCTACCTCACATGCAGCCATTGCTGCACCCCTGTACTCAGCCTCTGTGCTCGACAAGGCAACTGTAGGTTGTTTCTTGCTGCTCCAAGTGACTGCAGCACTCCCAAAAGAGAACACATATCCACTGGTAGATCGTCTATCAGAAATACTACCAACCCAATCAGTATCAGTGTATCCATGTAGCTGTATCTGAATCTCAGTCTCATAAAATAGTCCATACTGCAATGTGGACTTCACATACCTGAGTATGCGTCTAGCCGCATCCAAATGTGGTTTCCTTGGAGCCAGCATAAACTGACTTACCATTCCAACAGCATAGCTCAAATCTGGCCTGGTAATAGTCATATAAATCAAACTTCCTACTATGCGTCTGTACATAGTAGGGTCTTCTAGAAGCTCACCTGCATCTGTGCTCAGCTTCACATTCTGCTCCAAAGGAACTGAAATAGGCTTACAGCCTGTCATCCCATATTTGGATAGCATGTCCAATCCATACTGCCTCTGCAAGAGCTGTATCCCACTTGGTGATCTAATCACCTCAATGCCCAAGAAATAACGTAGCTCTCCCAAATCCTTCATCTCCAACTTCTGCTTCAATAGCATTTTCACATGAAGGATATCTTCATCACTCTCACCTTTCATAATCAAATCATCAACATAAATGACAAGTAGCATAATACCTTTCTCTGTTTTTCTCACATAAAGTGAGAAATCTGCCTTGGAAATCTGAAAGCCAATAGTGACAAGATACTGTCCTATCTTGCTCTAGGTGCTTGCTTCAAGCCATACAAGGCTTTCTTCAACCTGCAAACAAACTCAGGATGAACAGCATGCACATAACCTGGTGGCTGCTCCATATAGACCTCTTCTTGCAAATCACCATGCAAGAAGGCATTCTTTACATCCATCTGATGTAAAGACCATCCCTTTGATGTAGCCATAGCAATGACCACTCTTACAGTTACCATCCTTGCAACCGGACTGAATGTTTCTTCATAGTCAATACCATATATTTGTGCATACCCCTTGACTACTACACTTGCCTTGTATCTGTTCACAGAACCATCTGCATTGTGCTTCACCTTATAAACCCACTTACAACCAATTGCATTTTTACCTTTAGGAAAAGGTACCAATTCCCATGTAGCATTTGCTTCCAAGGCATCCATTTCTTCATCCATGGCTTTCTCCCATTTTTCTTTTCCCATGGCTTCCTCAAAAGAAGTGGGTTCTGGTTCCTGTATCACTTTAACCATATATGCATAGTAAATGGCTGTAAATCCATCATATTTCAGCCTATCCACAGGATACCTAGCTCTCGTAGACCTGCGCAAAGTAGGTTCACTCCCAGGTGCTCTCAAAACATCCCTGGTCTTCCTTACTCTAGGTGTAACAATAGAAGGAATACCCAACTCTTCATCAATGCTCTGTTCTGAGCCACTGGATTCACCATCCACATAAGAGTGACCTGCATTCACATCAAACATGGGCTGATCAACCTTCTCTTTTCCTTTTCGTGATACCTGCATACCACTATCTGCATTACTTTGAGAAGATTCTCCTGATCTCAATCTGCCTGTCCATGGCGAAGAATGTGAACCACTGCTAGAGGACGCTCCAGGTCCACTAATATTTTGTGATTGCTGCTGTGAATTCTGTGCAGCATTACCATTTTGTGCATCTACATCATCAATCACATTTACTGGTTTATACCAGCTACTCATCTCATCAAAAACAACATCTCTGCTCACTGTAAACTTACGAGTAGAAAGGTTATAGCATCTATACCCTTTTTGCTGCAGAGAATAACCAATAAAGATGCACTTCTCAGCTTTTGGATCCAACTTGGATCTCAACTCATCTGGCACATGTACATAGGCAATGCAACCAAAAATTTTAAAATGAGAAATATCTGGTTTCCTACCAGTATACCTCTCCTCTCGAGTCATTCCATGTATTGCTACAGTGGGAGTCCTGTTCATTATGTAGACTGCTGTAGCAACTGCTTCAGCCCAATAAAAATCTGGCAAGTCTTTTTCATTGAGCATGGCACGAGATACCTCTCCAATATGCCTGTTTTTCCTTTCTGCAATTCCATTTTGTTGTGGGGTATGACTGCATGAATATTGTTGCTTTATGCCATGCTCCTGCAGGAACCTTGCGAACTCATTTGAGAGGTACTCTCCCCCTCCATCTGACCTTAGGCATTTTATTTGCAGGCCTGTTTCTTTTTCAACCATAGCTTTAAGAGTTTTGAAATGCCCAAAAACTTCACTTTTCTTTTTCATAAAATACACCCAAACTTTTCTGCTATAGTCATCAATAAAACTGACAAAATAATGACAGCCTCCAAGGGATGCAGCTTTAGTAGTCCACACATCAGAGTGGATTAATTCCAATGGCTTCTTACTCTCTTGAACATGTCTAGGAAATGGTTTCCTTGCCTATTTTCCAAACTGACAGGCTTCACATACCTTATGCATTTCTGCAACCTTGAATTTGGGCAATCCTGCAACAATATTTTGGGCCTGCATTGATTTAAGTCGTTGTACATTAACATGACCAATGCGTTTATGCCAGATATCAATATCTGCAACTACACTAGTCCCATATGCAAACATTGTTGCACTCAATTCAGGCATGTCTGTATCCAATGTAAACATTCTGCCCTTCTTCTTTCCTTTTGCTATCAAGCGACCTTTATTTTTCATATCCTCAACAAAGCATCCATGAGGATTAAATCTGACCTGCAAGCCCTGCTCAACCATTTGACCAACAGAAACCAGATTCTTGGTGATATTGGGAACATGAAATACATTGGACAGGTATTTCTTTTTCCCATCCTGCATAGACAAAGGAATTTTTCCAATCTGCACAATAGGATGTGCAATATCATCACTAGTCTCCACAAATCCTGGTTTTTCCATTTTCCTTGCATCCTCCATCCATTCTGCATGACCTGTCATGTGGTTTGATGCACCTGAGTCAACATACCATACATCGTTGCTTTCTTTTGCACTTGTCACAGAATTGTTTATGTGCTGCACCATAAACAGATGCTCATTTCTGTCATCACCCTGTCTACTAGAAGATGCATAATTTCCTTGTTGCAGTTTTCCATTCATGATGTCATTCTGCTTTTTATAGCAGTCTTTAGCCATATGACCCATTTTACCACAATAGTAGCATTCAACATTACTGTTTGCATTTTGGCCTCTTTGCCATCCACCACGATCTCTTTGGCTCCCCCTGCCTCTAGAGTTACCACGTCCTCCTCCATAGGACTGGTTTTCTTGAGTTTGCTGCATATTCTGATTTCTACCACGGCCTCCAAATCGGCCTCCTCTACCTCTGCCTCTACCTCTTCCAGCATTTGAGTAGAAGACAGCTTCTTTTGAAGTTCCTCCTGAAGAAGATGCACCACCATTTCTTTGCTCCTCAGAAATTAGAAGAGCAATCAACTCCTCAAAATCAGGAAATCTTTCACAAACTGAAATGGATGTCCGAAACTGTGCATAATCCTTTCCTAGACCATTCAAGGTCACAGAAACTAAATCATCATCTTCCACTGACGACCCAATGGAAGCAAGTGCATCTGCAATCTTCTTCACCTTCATGTGGTAAGCATTGATGCTCATATTTTCTCTTTGCACATTATGCAACTCTTGCTTGAGCTGCATTTTCCTGGCTTGCGTATTTGTGCTATACATTTTTGACAAAGTATCCCATGCCTCCTTTGGCGTACTTGCATCCTGAATATGCACAATCATAGAGTCTAAAATGCTGATAGACAGCCAGTACATAACTTTCCTGGCTCTCTCATGCCATGCTTTAAATGCTTGCATTTGCTGTTGATTGGGAACATCAGGAAGAACTGGTTCTTCTTCATTTCCTGCAACAAATTCCCAATATCCTTTTCCCATAAGGAAATTCGTCATTCTAAACTTCCATGCTTGGAAGTTGTTCTTGTCAAGCTTTTCAGTGACAATCTGTGAAAGAGAATCAGATGCCATTACAGAACACTGCAAAAAATTCTGTCACTGCCAAAAACACAGCTTCACCCTCACAAGGGAAAATCTGCAAAACTGGCGAAAGTGGTATTTGACTACACAGTCACTTTCTAGTGACGATTTTGCATCAACAGGCAATAGGGATGATTCTGTAACTCCCAATGTCTCTGCGCACAAGCATATGATGCAATTTCTACAGTAACTTTTCACCGACCTGTAGAACAGTGGCTGCACAGCATAAAACTGGGCCTTTTCTTGAGTGCGTGCAGAAAACTTCCGCCTCCAAAACAGGCCCCGAAATGGCCTCAAATCAAAAAAACAAGGTCGCCAAGGGCTAAAGCCCTTGCCCGCAGCATATACTGCCCTCTTGCTTCACCGCGAAGGGCGTCTCAACCTGAGACAATGCACTTCTGCACTTTCCGGCTGTGCTACTGCAGAGATCTGCTCCCAAAACAGAAAATGAAAGCAACACTGCTCCTCTTACCAGAACACCCCGAGCTTGGCTTGCTTTCTTGAGCTCCTTACCACGAACAAGGCTCTGATACCATGTCAAGATTGTGGGAGAGAAGGAAGGAGTCTCACTTGTAGCTTTCTTGCTTGCACAATGGGGGAATACACACAAAGGTGGAGGCTGAAAACAGTTTTCCTCTTCTTAGTTTGTGTAAGCCAAAAGAACTCTCTTACAAAGAAATAGAAGAACCCTATATATGGGTCTCAAACCAAACTCAACTAACTAAGGTGGCATACTAACCGAGCCACGAACTAGAGTAGATAATGATAGCTGTCATGTAGCTATTATTCATGGGCGGTGTACCAACTGCATCCGCAACTGACACGTCGGTGACATAAATGCACAACGGTCACCCTGGCATATCATGAGTGGAGCTGGATATCTCAACAGTTTTACCCTAAGAATCTCTCGCTAAAAAGATGAAACTCAGTTTGTACTTGGAACCCTAGGACCGACAGTGTCGACCTAATGCAATCAGGAATGGATTGTTATATCTAATCATGATTTCATGACTCCATTCGATGGGTAAATAGTCCCATAGTTTGATGAAACACTTGTGTAACAAGTCGTAAAGTTGCACGATCTTGTGATTTGATCATAAGGGAATGGCCAATTCCTCGGAATGAGATTGGTAGATTCTTACACAAGTTTATCTTGCAAGAGGATGAATAATTATCCTGATATAGTACCTTTCTTGGGTAAAGTGACCAAGATAAGGGGATTAGATATTTGCTTGGAAGCAAAGGACCAATTAGTAAATTGAAATAACATATTTACTACTAATAGCACTTAAGGTTTTGGTTAAGTTGGGTTATTAGGATACAACCCTAACCCAAGGATATAAGAGTTAAAAGATAAACCCTTGGGGATCTTGCCAAGTCACAATTGATCCCGGATCGAGTGTTGGATGCATTCGAAAAGAATGATTCACTCCTTAGCAGTTGGCCAAATAACGACCAATGGAACTGATTGTGCTTGTTACAGTATTAAGAGCACTGTTTTGCTTTGTTTGCTCAAAGAATTAAAGGATGAAAAGATATCTAAATGCTTCAGGTTGAAGGCCTAAAGGAAGAGGCAGCTTCAGTTACCCCCGACTGCCTACCTGACCCTAACCAAGGGGATTGTTAACCGTGCCGGGAAGGTGGACCGAACTCGGTGCGAGAAGTCCCTCCATTGAGTGCTACTTGGAGCAGGAGGATGCTTGGGTGCCAGAAGGGGCTCTGGCCGTAGATCCCTTGCCTTCCGAGCCCTGCACAAGAGGCCAACGTGACTCGGGATTGGATCTCGAGGCCCGCATACTAGTCTATGGGCGGAATCTTGGATTAGTAATCCCTATGGATTGCTAGACAGCCTTCGGATGGATTATGGATAAGCCTATGGGCTGGACTTGATGTATTTCAAAGATAAATGTGATAATCTGTTGAAAAGGAACTTGGTTGAAATTGCTTTTCTATGTCAAGTGCTATGATTACGTGAAGGAACCAGTGCCTAATGGGCTAATTAAGGAAGCTGATTGATACATATCCAATTAAATGTGTTAGGTAATTAAATAACTAAAACAACCTGAGGAAAGTGTGGAGGATGTGGCCATGGGTCCCCATCCTACGGATGGGTGGTCCTAGTTGGCCGGGAACTTTTCTCAATCATGATGGATAGCGAGAAGATCGTTTCAAAGGATACGAACAGAAAAAGGGCACTGACCTAGAGTCTAAGTTATAATGATCCTGATTTACATTGTTTTAGGGGAACGGAGTGGGACTATGCCTTATGATAGAGAGGTTGAGCTTCGCATCCCTCTCATTTTCCATTCTCCTTGAACCAAGTGCAGTGTGAATCCGCTTCAGACCTGGCGTTTCTACGTAAAGTAGTTCGCTCGGATTCGACGCTAGTTACCATTAGGAAATGACCAATAGGGAAAACCCTAATTCAGGTCGGCGGTCCTAAGTGGGAACAGCCGGAATACTTCCGCTACATGGCAGACACAGAAAGTCCTAGATCGCAAACCACGTAACATTCCATGGGAGTGCTGTTGAGATATCGAGCTCCACTCGTGATACGCCAGGGTGACCGTTGTATATTTATGTCACCGACTTGTCAGTTGCAGATGCGGTTGGTACACCGCCCCTGAATAATAGCTACATGATAGCTATCCTTATCTACTCTAGTTCGTGGCTCAGTTAGTATGCCACCTTAGTTAGTTGAGTTTGGTTTGAGACCCATATATAGGGTTCTTCTATTTCTTTGTACTTGAGTTCTTTTGGCTTACACAACTAAGAAGAGAAAAACTGTTTTCAGCCTCCACCCTTGTGTGTCTTCCCCCATTGTGCAAGCAAGAAAGCTTCAAGCGAGACTCCTTCCTTCTCTCCCACAATCTTGACATGGTATCAGAGCCTTGTTCGTGGTAAGGAGCTCAAGAAAGCAAGCCAAGCTCGCGGTGGTCTGGTAAGAGGAGCAGTGTTGCTTTCATTTCCTGTTTTGGGAGCAGATCTCTGCAGGTAGCACAGCCGGAAATTGCAGGAGTGCATTGTCTCAGGTTGAGACGCCCTTCGCGGTGAAGCAAGAGGGCAGTATATGCTGCGAGAAAGGGCTTTAGCCCTTGGCGACCTTGTTTTTTTGATTTGAGGCCATTTCGGGGCCTGTTTTGCAGACGGAAGTTTTCTGCACGCACTCAAGAAAAGGCTCAGTTTTATGCTGTGCGACCACTGTTCTACAGGTCGGTGAAAAGTTACTGTAGAAATTGCATCATATGCTTGTGCGCAGAGACATTGGGAGTTTCAGAATCATCCTTGGTTCCTGTTTATGCAAAATCGTCACTAGGAAGTGACTGTGTGGTCAAATACCACTTTCGCCAGTTTTGCAGATTTGCCCTTGTGAGGGTGAAGCTGTGTTTTTTGCAGTGACAGAATTTCTTGCAGTGTTCTGTAATGGCGTCTGATTCTCTTTCACAGATTGTCACTGAAAAGCTTGACAAGAACAACTTCCAGGCATGGAAGTTTAGAATGACGAATTTCCTTATGGGAAAAGGATATTGGGAATTTGTTGCAGGAAATGAAGAAGAACCAGTTCTTCCTAATGTTCCCAATCAACAGCAAATGCAGGCATTCAAATCATGGCATGAGAGAGCCAGGAAAGTTATGTACTGGCTATCTATCAGTATTTCAGACTCTATGATTGTGCATATTCAAGATGCAAGTACGCCAAAGGAGGCATGGGATACTCTGTCAAAGATGTATAGCACAAATACACAAGCCAGGAAAATGCAGCTCAAGCAAGAGTTGCACAATGTGCAAAGAGAAAATATGAGCATCAATGACTACCACATGAAGGTGAAGAAGATTGCAGATGCACTTGCTTCCATTGGGTCGCCAGTGGAAGATGATGATTTAGTTTCCGTGACCTTGAATGGTCTAGGAAAGGATTATGCACAGTTTCGAACATCCATTTTCATTCGTGAAAGATTTCCTGACTTTGAGGAGTTGATTGCTCTTCTAATTTCTGAGGAGCAGAGAAATGGTGATGCATCTTCTTCAGGAGGAACTTCAAAAGAAGCTGTCTTCTACTCAAACGCTGGAAGAGGTAGAGGCAGAGGTAGAGGAGGCCGATTTGGAGGCCGTGGTAGAAATCAGAATATGCAGCAAACTCAAGAAAACCAGTTCTATGGAGGAGGGCGTGGTAACTCTAGAGGCAGGGGGAGCCAAAGAGGTCGTGGTGGATGGCAAAGAGGTCAAAATGCAAACAGTAATGTTGAATGCTACTACTGTGGTAAAATGGGTCATATGGCTAAAGACTGCTATAAAAAGCAGAATGACATCATAAATGGAAAACTGCAACAAGGGAATTATGCATCTTCTAGTAGACAGGGTGATGACAGAAATGAGCATTTGTTCATGGTGCAGCACATGAACAATTCTGTGACAAGTGGAGAAGAAAGCAACGATGTATGGTATGTTGACTCAGGTGCATCAAACCATATGACAGGTCATGCAGAATGGATGGAGGATGCAAGGAAAATGGAAAAACCAGGATTTGTGGAGACTGGTGATGATACTGCACATCCTATTGTGCAGATTGGAAAAATTCCCTTGTCTATGCAGGATGGGAAAAAGAAATACCTGTCCGATGTATTTCATGTCCCGAATATCACCAAGAATCTGGTTTCAGTTGGTCAAATGGTTGAACAGGGCTTGCAAGTCAGATTTAATCCTCATGGATGCTTTGTTGAGGATATGAAAAATAAAGGTCGCTTGATAGCAAAAGGAAAGAAGAAGGGCAGAATGTTTACATTGGATGCAGACATGTCTGAATTGAGTGCAGCAATGTTTGCACATGGGACCGGTGTAGTTGCAGATATTGATATCTGGCATAAACGCATTGGTCATGTTAATGTACAGCGACTTAAATCAATGCAGGCCCAAAATATTGTTGCAGGATTGCCCAAATTCAAGGTTGCAGAAATGCATAAGGTATGTGAAGCCTGTCAGTTTGGAAAACAGGCAAGGAAACCATTTCCTAGACATGTTCAAGAGAGTGAGAAGCCATTGGAATTAATTCACTCTGATGTGTGGACAACTAAAGCTGCATCTCTTGGAGGCTGTCATTATTTTGTCAGTTTTATTGATGACTATAGCAGAAAAGTTTGGGTGTATTTTATGAAAAAGAAAAGTGAAGTTTTTGGGCATTTCAAAACTCTTAAAGCTATGGTTGAAAAAGAAACAGGCTTGCAGATAAAATGCCTAAGGTCAGATGGAGGGGGAGAGTACCTCTCAAATGAGTTTGCAAAGTTCTTGCAGGAGCATGGCATAAAGCAGCAATATTCATGCAGTTATACCCCACAACAAAATGGAATTGCAGAAAGGAAAAACAGGCATATTGGAGAGGTATCTCGTGCCATGCTCAATGAAAAAGACTTGCCAGATTTTTATTGGGCTGAAGCAGTTGCTACAGCAGTCTACATAATGAACAGGACTCCCACTGCAGCAATACATGGAATGACTCCAGAGGAGAGGTATACTGGTAGGAAACCAGATATTTCTCATTTGAAAATTTTTGGTTGCATTGCCTATGTACATGTGCCAGATGAGCTGAGATCCAAGTTGGATCCAAAAGCTGAGAAGTGCATCTTTATTGGTTACTCTCTGCAGCAAAAAGGGTATAGATGCTATAACCCTTCTACTCGTAAGTTTACAGTGAGCAGAGATGTTGTTTTTGATGAGATGAGTAGCTAGTATAAACCAGTAAATGTGATTGATGATGAAGATGCACAAAATGGTAATGCTACACAGAATTCACAGCAGCAGTCACAAAATATTAGTGGACCTGGAGCGTCCTCTAGCAGTGGTTCACATTCTTCGCCATGGACAGACAGATTGAGATCAGGAGAATCTTCTCAAAGCAATGCAGATAGTGGTATGCAGGTATCACGAAAAGGAAAAGAGAAGGTTGATCAGCCCATGTTTGATGTGAATGCAGGTCACTCTTATGTGGATGGTGAATCCAGTGGCTCAGAACAGAGCATTGATGATGAGTTGGGTATTCCTTCTATTGTTACACCTGGAGTAAGAAAGACCAGGGATGTTTTGAGAGCACCTGGGAGTGAACCTACTTTGCGCAGGTCTACAAGAGCTAGGTATCCTGTGGATAGGCTGAAATATGATGGATTTACAGCCATTCACTATGCATATATGGTCAAAGTGATACAGGAACCAGAACCCACATCTTTTGAGCAAGCCATGGGAAAAGAAAAATGGGAGAAAGCCATGGATGAAGAAATGGATGCCTTGGAAGCAAATGCTACATGGGAGTTAGTACCTTTGTCTAAAGGTAAGAATGCAATTGGCTGTAAGTGGGTTTATAAGGTGAAGCACAATGCTGATGGTTCTGTGAACAGATACAAGGCAAGATTAGTAGTCAAGGGGTATGCACAAACATATGGCATTGACTATGAAGAAACATTTAGTCCGGTTGCAAGGATGGCAACCGTAAGAGCAGTCATTGCTATGGCTGCATCAAAGGGATGGTCTTTACATCAGATGGATGTAAAGAATGCCTTCTTGCATGGTGATTTGCAAGAAGAGGTCTATATGGAGCAGCCACCAGGTTATGTGCATGCTGTTCATCCTGAGTTTGTTTGCAGGTTGAAGAAAGCCTTGTATGGCTTGAAGCAAGCACCTAGAGCATGGTCTGACAAGATAGGACAGTATCTTGTCACTATTGGCTTTCAGATTTCCAAGGCAGATTTCTCACTTTATGTGAGAAAAACAGAGAAAGGTATTATGCTGCTTGTCATTTATGTTGATGATTTGATTATCACAGGTGACAGTGATGAAGATATCCTTCATGTGAAAATGCTATTGAAGCAGAAGTTTGAGATGAAGGATTTGGGAGAGCTGCGTTATTTCTTGGGCATTGAGGTGATTAGATCACCAAGTGGGATACAGCTCTTGCAGAGGCAGTATGGATTGGACATGCTGTCCAAATATGGGATGACAGGCTGTAAGCCTATTTCAGTTCCTTTGGAGCAAAATGTGAAGCTGAGCACAGATGCAGGTGAGCTTCTAGAAGACCCTACTATGTACAGACGCATAGAAGGAAGTTTGATTTATATGACTATTACCAGGCCAGATTTGAGCTATGCTGTTGGATTGGTAAGTCAATTTATGCAGGCTCCAAGGAAACCACATTTGGATGCGGCTAGACGCATACTTAGGTATGTGAAGTCCACATTGCAGTATGGACTATTTTATGAGACTGGGGTTCAGATACAGTTGCATGGATACACTGATGCTGATTGGGCTGGTAGTATTTCTGATAGACGATCTACCAGTGGATATGTATTCTCTTTTGGGAGTGCTGCAGTCACTTGGAGCAGCAAGAAACAGCCTACAGTTGCCTTGTCGAGCACAGAGGCTGAGTACAGGGGTGCAGCAATGGCTGCATGTGAGGTAGCTTGGTTGCATAAGCTACTTTATGATATGCATCAGTCTACAGATGGGCCAGTTGTCATTTATTGTGACAACATGAGTAGTATACACTTGGCAAATAACCCAGTCTATCATGCTAGAACAAAGCACATTGAGGTGCATTATCACTATGTGCGAGAGAGGGTTTTACTAGGTCTTATTGATCTAGTTTATGTCAGCACAGAGGATCAGGTAGCTGACATATTCACGAAGGCATTGGGCGCAGAGAAGCTGCGCAAGTTCAGAGACCTGCTTGGTGTGCAGGAATTGGGATTGAGCTCGAGGGGGAGTGTTGAGATATCGAGCTCCACTCGTGATACGCCAGGGTGACCGTTGTATATTTATGTCACCGACTTGTCAGTTGCAGATGCGGTTGGTACACCGCCCCTGAATAATAGCTACATGATAGCTATCCTTATCTACTCTAGTTCGTGGCTCAGTTAGTATGCCACCTTAGTTAGTTGAGTTTGGTTTGAGACCCATGTATAGGGTTCTTCTATTTCTTTGTACTTGAGTTCTTTTGGCTTACACAACTAAGAAGAGAAAAACTGTTTTCAGCCTCCACCCTTGTGTGTCTTCCCCCATTGTGCAAGCAAGAAAGCTTCAAGCGAGACTCCTTCCTTCTCTCCCACAATCTTGACAAGTGCCGGGCGGAGCTTTCTAGACATCCTTTCTGATGGACTGCTAAGACATGTCCTGAAGATAACAGGTGGACACGTTACAGGTTGTTGGCCAAGAGGATCTTGAAGGTAACATGTATGCATTTTGTTTTGGAGCAAAAGTTCTCAATGAACGTCAAAGAAGGTATGCATAAGTAAAAAAAGAATTGTAGGGAGTTGTAACAACATTAAAGTGTGATCATGAATTCTTTATAGGTGCTTCCGTAGTGGTAAAAACTGATTGTCTTCCACTCTTGGGCATGATTGCCAACTACTCTACACTTGACATTGCTATGCTAAGATGGATTGCATATATTAAGTCTCTCAACCCAAATTAAAGCATATTACAGGAAAGGTGAATCCAGTTGCTGACATGCTATCACGTGCAAGATATGACAATGAAGAAGAGTTGATGGAAGAAGATGAAGCTGAAGAATCTATACTTGCTAAATTTCCTTCCATGGCTGCTGAAAATACCTTTTTAGTTAGTGTATATACTGGTCCTAAGCTGAAAACAACAAGATGATCAACTAGAAGCTAGCATGCTCATTGCATTGCTCAAGTTCTAGTTCATTTCCTTGAAGAAGATTTGCTAAAGATCGGCCAATATTTGAGCACAATGAAGAAGAAGGAGACTTGGATTGATGAGGAATTCAAGCATATCAAGAGGAAAGCTTATAGATTTTTTCTTAAAGAAGGACATCTATGGAAGCACGCAAAGAAGAAGAAATGAGCGCTTATTCGATTTTTAGGTAACAAAGATTGCAACAACATGTAATGAAGGAATTTCATGAAAGCTTGTGGGCTGGCCATAGAGGAACATGGGGAACCTTTAGTAAAGTCAAAGAAAAATATTGGTGGCAAAACATGTATCGGGACATAGCACATTTTGTTGAAACCTGTTATGTGTGTCAAATGTATTCTATGGTCAAGCATCGAGATGGGTTACAACCGACTTATCGTTTGTCTATACATTATAGATAGCTTATTGATCTTGTAGCCATGCCTATAGGAATATGGAATATGCAGTATTTAGTGCTTGCAAGAGAGTATCTAACCAATCAAGTTGAAGGAAAATCCTTAACAACCAAATCCACTCAAGTTGTTTGTCATTTTTTGCTTGAAGAAGTGTTTTGCAGATATGGTTGTGTGGGTAAAGTAACTGCAAATAGAGGAGAGTTGGATACTGATGAGGCACACAACTTCTTTGCTCAATTGGGTATTAAGTTGGCTTTAACATCATCCTGTAACCCTGAAGGAAATGGAAAGAGTGAGAGAGGTCATCAACCTATTCTCAAAGCTCTAGCAAAGTCTTGTAGAGAAAAGATCAAAGAATGGCCTAAGATGCTACCTTTTGCATTATGGGCTGACCGGACTACTCACAGTTTAGTGACTGGCTATATGCCAGCTAAACTTATGGATGGACAACAACCAATTATGCCAATTGAAGAATCTATTCTCACATGGAGTCTTCTACCTTGGGAGGAAGGCATCAGTAGAGAAGAGTTGCCGACTTTGTACATATAGCAGCTAGAAAGAAGGCCTGAAGATATTCAAGCAGCTATTGAGAGGCTAAAGATAACAAGACTAAAGAACAAAAGAAATTTTGATAAGCGACATCGACATCGGCCAAGAGCAATCCAAGAAAATGACTGGGTGCTTGTCTATAACAGCAACCCTTGGTGCACAGATCGGATACCGTAAGCGCGCGTAGTGAGCGTTAGAAGGTTCCCAATAACAAAAGAACTCTACTTTTTGCACACAAATCAATGTAGAAAGCTTGCATGACATGAACAAGAGACCAATTGGGTGAAATCTCCCCCCATGCCTTGTGTGAGCGCTCCACAAAGCATGTATTTCATATATTAATCATCTTCAAGCTCAAATAATAGCCCAAATTACAAAATAGCACGCTTTTGGCTTTTGAGTTTGCTTTTGTGCCAAATAGACAATTAAAGCTAATGGGCACCCAAGAAGTCTGGCGTAGCCAAATACAATGTCCAAATACAAATATCTAATTCGTGCGCCCATGTGCATACAAAAATAATAAATAAATATCAAGCGCTTTGATAAATAAGCGAGACAAAATATAGGCGCCATGCCTAAGGCACGCGCCCATCAAAATATTGACGATAAATTTGAATACACGCTATCCTCCAATGCTTTCCACTGCCACCGCTACTATCTCTACACATCAACTGAAGCATTCACAATCATTAGTAAAATAATACAATTAAACCGACAAAAGTGAATACCTAACAGTCTTTAGCTATATAAATAAATTGGTTAGAAATCAATCCTAACCTTAATTTATCACGAGTGCGCACTCTAAACTCATAAACGTTTATTAATTTAAATATGTATTTTGCGGAATCACCCGCTATGGAATCACCCATGTACACATAAAATTAACAAAACGCCCGAAAAGGATAGGCGTCCCCATCGACTTCTCACACAAAGAATCCACTTTGTGTATGAGCCCCGGTAATAAAATCTTATGGAATCCACCATGGCATGGAATCCACCGTGGAATATGCCTCCTGGCATCATATCCCCGGGGTGGGATAGCAATTGTCCTCAATTGCTATTAGCTCAATGTGGAGCTAACAGAGTAGGGAAAACATTTAAGTCTCTAGCGTGCATCCATTGGGCCTCTTCAACAGGATGAATATATCCATTGGTCATTTTTGTTGGCAAACTGCTAAGGAATGAATTCTTCCTTTCGAATGCATCCAGCACTCGATCTAGGATGCCTTACGACTTGGCAAGATCCCTATATCTTGGGTTAGGGCGTACCCTACTAACCCGACTTGGTCAAACCTTAAGTTCCTAGATTATTTCAGTTTATCGGCTGGTCTTCTGCTTCTAAACAATTATCTTTACTCGAGAAAGATACTATATTAGGATGATTATTCATCCTCTTGCAAGATAACTTGCGTAAGGACCTGCTAACCTCATGGTGAGAATTGGCCATTCCCTTATGATCCAATCACAAGACCATACGATTCTGCACTTGTTGCGCAAGTGTCGCATCGAACTATGAGACTATTCTACTCATCAAATGGAGTCACGAAACAATCTATTTCTAATTACATTAGGCTGACGACGTCACTCCTAGGGTTCCAAGTTCCATCTCGTAAGATTCTTAGGGGCAAACCCTAGATCACTTTCCAAATATGTTTCACTATCCCTACATTCGGTGAATGTGGGCAAGTATTTAAGGTATAGGAGTTTCAATTTTAGCAATACGTATGATTAGGTCACGTATTAATTCCTAGTGAATTTCTTGGAATTTAACTTATTCTAAACGAGTACTCCGGGGTTGAGGTGTTTAGGTTTGTGCCAATTTGTTTAACTCTTGAAGATAGTTACGTTAACATTTCATAAACATATGACTCGTTGTCTACGCGTAAATTGATTTTTCAACCTTAACTTATCGATTAAGGTCAGGCATAGGTTAGGTTAATTTCAACTAATCTTCCGATAACTTATGAACAAAATTCATGCTAAACAAGCAACCTTTTACTTGATAATTTAGGCAGCTGACAAACGGTAATTGCCTAGAGTTATGCATCGTAAGAATCATTTCATATCTTGCACTTTCCTAAAGATTCCTAGCACTTTCCATGATAATTCATTGCGAAGAGGATATGGGTTAATAATGCGATATGCAGTTTATGATTCCATGTTTAAACGAAGTACACTATTTTAATGGACATTAATCTAATTTTAATTCATTGCATAAAGCTATTTTCTAGAAATGCATATCAATCCTTTCTAAAGCATTTGAGATGAAAAATGCATCCTTATTTCCAACAATTATCCTTTGCACGATTGAGTTATAACAATACCAAATTAAAAAATGATGAAGGAAAACTTGGACTTGGGGTGAGATGTCCATGTGGATGCTGGGAGACGACCCTCCTGCGGCTACGCCTTGGGCTTTCTTAGGAGGCATTGCGAGTGTAGCCTTTCCGTCGTAGATGCTACTTTGCGAATTTCCTTCTTAAGTTCCACCATCCCTTACAAGTTTCTTTTGCTTCCCTTCGTAGAGACTCTTTGAAGGGATAGGTGTATGGAGGAGGGAAGAACCACGGAAGGGGGTCCAAAATCCGAAAAGGGGGTATTGTGAAAACCCTCCGCGAGTAGGGCTCATTTTTACACGGGAATAAGGGGCCTAATGGGGTCCCTTAGGAGGAATTTACGAAAAAAAAGCTATAAAATAAAAGCTTTTAAGGGGGTGGGAAAAGGGACTAAGGGGGGGTTCAAGGGGGTTCGAGGAGGGGAAAGAAGAAGGGGCTTAGGGAGCCCTTAGGGGGATTTTAAGGACACGGGGAGAAAAAAAGCCTTTATGTTAAAACCCTTTTATGGGGGAAAAGGCCCTAAGGGAGCCTTAGAGAGGAATTTTAAGGGGGGGGTTTTCAAGATGCCACAGGAAGGGGGCCTAAGGAGGGTTTTAAGATACGGGGGGGGGGGGGGAGGGGGGGAGAATAAGACCTTTAAGGTATGATTTCTTTTGGGGGGGAAAGGGGGCTTATGAAGCCCCTTAGAAGCTTCCCCCCAAGAATCTTCTAAAGCTTCTGAGCCACGCGGGTTTGGGGGGGGGGGGGACAATGTCGAGTCAGCGGCGTTCTGATGGCTAGGGCACGGATTGCGACGACGAAGGGTGACGCCATCCTGGCATTCAGCGGCAATCAGCGCCTCCTCTCCTTCTCTTCCCCTCACGGCCAGATTCTTCACTCCCTTGTTCCAGAGGCAGCGATAATCACCTCTCCCTTCCTCACAACTTCTCTGGCTCCTTCTCATCCTCTACCCATGCTCCCATAGCCACTAGCAGCCATGGTTTATATAGGGGGAGGGGATAGGATCCTCCCCCCCCCTGCGTGTGAGTGGGCATGCGCACAATCTTTGGCAAGCTCCAGCAAGGAGCTTGCCCACCATACTAATCCCCTCTTCCTCCAGCTCGACAGTCGGCTGGAGGAGAGGGAAAATAAAAAAAATTTACTTTTATCTAATAAAAAAATTATCCCTATGTCTTATAGAAGTAGTTCACACATGGGGAAAAAAAAATCAGAACGTTGTCGTGTTGCTGCGCATCCGAGTCGTATACACCTCCATTTCTTTTGTTGTGCATTTGTGTTAATTTTCGCGTGTGATTCATTGTTTGTGTGATGCATTTTAATAATCCGCATCCAATGTATATATTCCCTTAGTGCATGTGCATGATTTTGTTTGGATGCATGATGTGCGTGTATTAGAAAAATATGAAAAACTGATGCCAAAGGATCTTTGTCCTGCTGCTATTTGTTCTAGCTCTATGTGCAATGACAGTCTTAAAGATCACCACATGCTATACATCTCGGTATGAAGGTCAAAAACCAGGAACTTCAGGGTTGAGGAAAAAGGTTACTGTTTTCAAACAACCAAATGAAGTTACTTTTGTTTCTGCAGTCAAAGTTTGCTCCAACATGACAGCCTTGGTGCAAGTGTTTTGAAGATATGCTACAAGAGGGACATTTAAAGGAGGAAGCAGAGTTGCTGCAAGATATGCCTCTTGCAAATAATCTTGGTTGCTTGGATGTCAATGTTAAATTAATGCAAAAGGCATGGTGACATATTGCTAGCACAGCAATGCTTTGACAAAAATTATGCTCATGTCAGACTTTTATAAAAGTGCTGGAATGAGGAAGGTCGCTTGCCTAATTTTGACATGTGAACAAGAAAAAGAAAAACTAAAAATAGAGGAGAAAAGGAAGGGGAAAAGATACTAATTCGGGAGAGAATTTGAATGGATGGAGGGAATTTACATGGCCGGATGTGCTTCCCCTGTTCCTTCCAACAGGAAACTTCTGAAACAAATTTAAAAAAAGCAGGTTCTGGACATTTGGTCAGCCTCAGAGTGCGTGATCTTGCGAAGGTTTAATAACTAGTTGCTCCTCAAGGAGCGGTCTCAGGGTGGAGAGCAACCTTAAACCTAATTAATCATCGTAATCATCATCATCAGCACGCAGCACCCACCGCCGCCCTGCAGTACCGGCAGCTGGAGCAGGCTATCATGACTTGGTCAATCTGGGATTATGATGTGAATCCAGACTATCACGACTTGGTTCATGGCGATTACGGTCATATTCACAGAATTGAGGGCAATCAGAGAGATTTTTACTGCTGCATTAGGCTATTAAGACTTTTGATTAGTCCGGGATTAAGTTCAGATTCAGAGAATTGAGGCCAATCAGAGACAGATTTCTTTCCGATCCAAGCAAATAATGAGATAGATCATCACCGGCGCAACTCACTATGCTGTTGATTGAACTGCCGTTGAGAATTAGCCATCACAAGACTTTTGAGAAGCTTAAGGGGTTGCAGGAGATTGTTCATGTATTGAGGCCAGGCAGCATCGCTGTCATCTGGGATCCTCCTGGGTTCTCTCAACACCTCCTACCACGTTATTTCAAGCACAGCAACTTCTCCAGCTTTGTGTGGCAGCTTAACACTTATGGATTTCACAAAGTGGATGGCATTGGCCTCATAGAGTCAGGGGAAGGAAAACCTATCAGGCTTTCCGGCTAATTTATGGATGGAACGGTCGTTTATGAGGAATAGGAGATGTGTGGCTGAGAGGAGAGATGAACGGAGGCCAAAGCTGGAAAAATAAACGGATGCTGCTACACTACCGACTGGAGAGTAAAACATATTGCAATTGGAGATTATCGATCACTCTACAGTGGGAACAATGTCATCATCATTTGACAATACCAGAAGCAATTGTCATCATCAATTGATAATACCAGAGGAAATCACAAAGCAGTGCAATCTGACTCATCATCGCCATGAAAGCAACATTTGTTGCTGATAAAAAGCTTGTTAACTGTGCGTGTAGAGGCTGAGACTCCAGTTAGTGCTGTTTCCATAAGGAAAATACCTCAATATGCCACTTCACGATATACTTAATGAGTTTCAGAAAGGACAGAGCCACATGGCAGCTGTAGTAAGAAAAATTCAAAGAATCTGATATCAATTGATGTGAATGCAAAGGCACTTCCATAAGGAGAGAATGGGCATCATGTTTCAGAATTAAAGATCACTGTAGATAAGCAACAAACTAAAAATAGTGTTTCAGATAGAGACAGTTCAACCGACCAATCCACACCGAGAACAAATGCAACAGAGGCTTCAGATAGTCTGGAAGATGGCGAAATCATAGGGATCATCACTCTTAAGGATGTTATTGAAGAGCTACTTCAAGGAGACACTTGGCAGAGTGCTGGCTACTGGTCCTGGTTTATTCTAGAAATCCTGAAAAACATCACTGGACTGCTGTCATTTCTGGATGTGATTAAGAGCGTACTACACTCTCCAGAGGTTTCTTAAAGGTCTTGCCATAGTTATGATAGAAGCTCACATGCACCATAGCTAAGGAGAAGATAAACCAGTCTTTTCTGAGATAAAAAGAAGGTAACCTATCAAGTGTATGGTTGTGTGGTATCTGCAGAGCACATGGTGTAGCCAAATGATCCTGAACAGGGTTTTGACAAAGCAAATTACTATGCTCATTCTGAACAATATCACTCTGAGTTTCATGTAACTCACTTGACAAGAAATATAATGTATTTTGGCATCAACAATTCAATTTTCTTCTTGTTAGTCTCTTCCATTGCTGTACCTTGAACCCTGTGTTCTGCAGCCCTTGCGTGAACTCTACGACATTTCTAGTGAACCCGACGTGAAAGTGCTACGTCATCAGCAAGATGGGAGACTCACAAGAAGAGATGACAGATGATAATGTCATGAAGAACCTGTTTCAGTCATTTACCATGTATATGCAGCAACAAGCTCATGCAAAACGAGACAGTGATGCTATGGATGCCTTGAAAGCTGTCCAACAGGAGATGAAGCAGTTTAATGGCCAGCAAGTGTCAACTTACCTGCATTTGTATGAAGAAAAGATGAAGTTTTTTAGGGTTTCTCAAGATGTTTGGAGCCGCTACTTCTTGCGGATCATGGTGCGCGCTCTTGAAGGTCGAATTGCAGAAATTCAAGAGGCACATGCAGGTTGGGCTGAATTTAAAAAGGCATTAAAAGATGAATGTTTCCTGGAGGATACAGGTCTTATGAATCGCAGGAATTTTTTAGCATGGGTTTCTATGCCTAATAAGGGACTTTCTGTTACCGCTCTTCTGCGAGAGTTTGAAAGCCGTTATGATCAGTTGGATGGGACTGAACAGCAAGCTTTGGAGATGCAGAAAGTGGAGTTATTTTTGCAAGCTGCAGATGCTGATTTACAGGAAAAGTTGGATGATCTTTTGGAAGATCAAGCTACTGATTCAGGTTTAAAGACTGAGTGGAGACATGTCATTGATGCTGTGAATGCTCTTGTTAAGAAGCAGCGCAGGAGAGTAAGATTGCATTGAAATACAGGATCAGTTCCTGAAAAATCCTTGGAGACTTCTTCTTCTACCCCTGCTGCAACTTCTTTGCCTAAGCCTACTCCTCCTGCTGTGAATCCACCAGTTCCTGCTGCTCCAGTGCCCTTATCTGTAGATGATGTTATTAAAGGCTTGGCGGATTTGACGATTGAAGCAGTCAAAGATGAAGTTGGTAAGTTAAAGGAGCAACTTATGTCAGTACCTGCTGTAGCACCTGTTCCAGTGACTGCTTTTCCAGCTAGTCAAAGAAAAGGGCGACGATGTATTTGGTGTGATAGTACAGAGCACCAACACTGCAGAGATTGTGATGCTTTTCAGGAAGCACGTAAGAAGAATGTAGTGTTCTGGGGACAAGATGGGAAGATATGGCTGACAGAGACTGGCGCTCCTCTTGACACGAACTTTGGTAAGGGAGGTATGAAGAAGCTTGTTGATGATATGGCTGCGCGATCAGCTTATGTGAGTGTTAGAGGAGATGCTTCAGCTTTTGGAGTCCAGCTTGAGCAGAAATCTGATGGAGACTCTGCTTTATGGTCTTCTGCCTTGGAGATAGCGAGAAGAGGGAAAGTTCAAACTTCTACTATGACTTGTGTGGGCTCTAGCATCCGAGGAGAAACAGGATGGGACTCTCCTGTTGACAGGTATTCTATTTTTGCTTATATGGCTAAAACACAGGGTTTAGATGCCATGGTTGAGGAAAAGAGAAGAAGAGATGAGGAGGGTCCTAGCTCCTCCAAAAAGACTAGAGGGGGTGACTTTGTTTCACCACCTGTTACAGCTCCACCTATGCCAAATTCTCCAGCTCAAACAGGTTCTGATCAACCAATGGGAGACAAGCAGAAAGAAAAGAGGCAACCAAGAAAAGAGCCAGGATTCAAGCTCTTGTCAGACCTTGATATGCAAACGGATATGAGTAAGATTTTTCATGAAAGAATTTTGAATAGTGAAGTCACTTTTACTGTTGGAGAGGCTCTTGGGATTGCTAGAAGAGAAATACAGGATCAGATGCAGGATCTTTTGCGGAGGAAACGACATGCGATGGAAGGACCTGCTTTACAGGGATTGTGGCATGGAGCTCTTGCGGAAGAGCATGATGATGCAGTGATGGTTGAGAATGCTTCTGTTAATCCGCAATCGGAGAAAATAGTGCAGCCTATGCAATATGAAGATGATGAGACCCCTATTCTCATTCCTCGCAGCCATTTTTCACGAAGTCATTGGGCTAGAGCAACCACTGAGACAGTGGTAAGGATTGGAGAGAAACAAATTCCCTTGATTGCTTTAGTTGATCATGGCTCTGAGATTAATCTTATTGCACGAGGTGTTTATGAGAGTGGCAAGTGGCCTATGGATGCAGAGCATGGCTGGCGCATGAGAGCCGCCAATAATACTTCTGGTGATATGTATGCTGCTTGTCCGAGTATCAGAATTTCTATTGGTAATGTTGAAGAGGATTATCATTGCTTTGTTCAAGATTCATGCTCTTATCCGATTATTCTTGGACAGCCTTTCATTACAGAAGCAAGAATGGAAACAAAAGTGATGGATGATGGGTCAGCTTATGCGCGGATACGCAGTAAAGATGGTATGCGAGCTGTTCAGTTTATGACTGTTGGGGTAAATCATCCGAGAAACAGGGACTCCTTGCGTGAGGCACCACTACCTGCGAAGGAGTTGGATTTTCATTAGGTACCGCTATCTTGCGAGACGCCAGTGGTACGGAGCAGAGAAAAGAGGAGATCTCACCTCCTGGCAGCCAGTCTTTCTCCAATAACTTTGTTGGGTTTACTTCAGATAGTTCAGTAAGTTATCAGAAAATTTCAGATTTGCCTAGAGCTGCCAGGCAGTACATTGGTCGTAAGGAGAAAGAGTTGAAGAATGCAGGTATTTTGCAAGCAGAAGAGCATGTGGATGGATTGTATGAAGGGATGTCTTATGCAGATACATTGTTTGAGATAAGAGCAATGCTGAAAACTGATGTATGCAAGGGTTCAAAGATCATACCTGTACAAACCTTGGATATGTTTCTGGAAATTTCTGGTTTTATGCTGCAAACAGAGTTAGAGGCTGAGAAAACTCAGCAAACTGAATTTATGGCTGATCTTGATCAGCTAATAGAATTGCAGAGGGCTGAATTCATTCAGCCAACAAAGTTGAATGTAGAAAAATTTCTGCATACAGAGTTTCAGGATGCATCTATGCAGTCCATAGAGCCGAGGGCTGAATTCATTCAGCCAACAGAGTTGAATGCAGAAAAATTTCTGCATACAGAGTTTCAGACTGCACCCATGCAGTCCATAGAGCTAAAGGCTGAAATTTTTCAGCCAATAGAGTTGAAAGATGCTGAAAATTTGCAGAAATTGCAGCAAAGGAAAGAGTGCTTGAATGATGCCAAGGTTGACACAAAATATAAAACAGTTGATAAGAAGGTTAAGCCGGTTGCAGGTCCGCTTCCTTCTGATAGTGATGAACATATTGAAAAAGCTATGAAGCAGCCTATGTTGAGGGATCCTGCAAATATTGGACATAAGTTTACAGCTGAAACTCTTGCAGAATTGAAGATTGGAAATGATGATTTTTTGCTTCCAGTGGAAAAAGAATGTTTTAGAGAGATGCTTGGACGTCATGGTAAGGCATTTGCTTTCTTTCCACATGAAATTGGCTGCATTAGTCCCGAATTGGTTGCACCTATGGTCATCTTCACTGTTCCTCATGTACCATGGAATATACGTCCTATACCTGTGCCTAAAGCACACTTGCCAAAACTGATAGAGTTGCTGAATGAGAAGATTAAAATGGGGATTTTGGAACCCTCTTCTGCACCCTATTCTAACAGGTGGTTTACTGTACCAAAGAAGAATGGAACTTTGAGATTTATTCAGGATATGCAGCCCGTGAACAAAGTGACAATCAGGAATGTGGGTACAGGTCTAGTTGTGGATGAATTTGCTGAGGCTTTTGCAGGACGAGCCATCTATTCTCTAGGAGACTTGTATTCAGGTTATGATCAGTTTCAGCTTGCCTTGGAAAGCAGGGATATTACTACTATGCGGACACCTATTGGTCTTGTGAGGATGTGTACCTTGCCTCAAGGTGCTACAAACTCAGTTGCTCATATGATGAATGCTATGCATAGAGTTCTTCGAGACTATATTCCGCAGTTTACCATGCCTTTTCTAGATGATGTGCCTATTAAGGGTTGTGCAGAAGAAGAAAAGAATGAAAGTCTTGATTTGCGTGGATGTAGACAGTTTGTGGCTGATCACTTGATTGCTTGTGAGCAAATTTTGACACGATTAGAGGAGGTAAATTTGACACTTTCAGGGCTGAAATCTGTCTTTGTTGTTAATGAAGTCATCATAGTTGGGCATATGGTTGGATATTATGGCAGAAAGCCTTCTCCTGCAAAGGTGGATGCCATAAACATGATTGCAGAGTATTGCTCGACTACTTCAGAGGTGCGGAGATTTGTGGGAGCTTGTGTATTTTACATGATTTGGATTCCTCATATTGCTCATATTGCAGATGTTCTCTATCAGCTGCTTCGAAAGGGGCAGAAATTTCATTGGGATGAGAAGCATTCAAAAGGCATGCGTAAGCTCAAGAAGCTGTTGCAATCAGCTCCTACTCTACGCAAGGCGGATTATCAGTGTGGACGGCCGATCATGTTGACAGTTGATACTAGCCCTATTGGCATAGGTTGGGCTGTGGGACAGGATGATGCTGATGGAAATAGGTATGCAATCCGCTTTGGAGCTAAAGTTCTTAATGAGCGACAAAGGAGATATCCGCAGATTAAAAGAGAATTGTGGGGAGTAGTCACTGCACTGAAGTGTGACAAAGGATATTTTATTGGAGCTTCAGTTATTGTGGAAACAGATTGTTTGCCTTTGCTTGGCATGATTACTAGTTGCTCGACTCCAGATATAGCGATGCTTCGGTGGATTGCCTATATCAAATCATTGAATCCAGAATTTCGACACATAGCAGGGAAAGATAATCCAGTTGCTGACATGCTTTCTAGAGCGAGATATGAGGATGAGGAGTCAATGCTTGCAGAAGATGATGAGACAGAGTTTGCTGCTTCTGTCCTTATTCATGATTGTCATGTATCTACTGTTGAAGCCTTTACTGAAGAACTTTATGTTGATGAATGGCTGCAAATTGGACAATATCTAAGTTCATTGACTCGAAGAGCTGATTGGACAGATGATGAATTCAAGAAAATCAGAAGGAAGGCTTATGGGTATTTCTTGAAGGATGGTTTTCTTTGGAAGCATCCAAGAAAGAGAGGAGGCTTGCCCTTGAGAGTAGTTTGTGATGTAACGATGCAAATACAGATTATGCGAGAGTTTCATGAGAGCTCATGGGCTGGACATAGAGGTGTGTGGGCTACCTATGAGAAAATCAAAGAAAGATACTGGTGGAAAGGGATGTATAAAGATGTTTCTCACTTTGTGGAGACTTGCAGGGACTGCCAGCTTTACTCTTTAGTGCGACATCGTGATGAGCTGCATCCGACTTATCCACTATGTATGCATTACAAGTGGGTGGTAGACTTGGTTACTTTGCCAGTGGGACTTTGGCAGATGAGATATCTTGTCTTGGCTAGGGAGGATCTTACAAACTATGTTGAAGGTAGACCGTTGTGGACGAAGACCACCACTACAGTATGTAAATTCTTGTTGGAAGAAATATTTTGCAGGTATGGATGTATAGGCAAGATTACAGCTGATCGTGGAGAGCTAGATGCTGATGAAGCTAGAGAATTCTTCTCACGGCTTGGGATTGAATTGGCTCTTACTACTGCCTATAATCTAGAGGGAAATGGCAAAAGTGAAAGAGGACATCCGCCAATAGTTAAAGCATTGGCAAAATCTTGTAGAGGTCGGATTGGAGATTGGCCGAGATTACTACCTTTTGCATTGTGGGCTGATCATTCTACACATAGTGTGACTACTGGATACATGCCTGCGGAGTTGATGTATGGGCAAAAACCTGTCATGCCTACTGAAATTTGTGCTCTCACTTGGAGTGTTCTTCCGTGGCATGAGAATTTATCAAGGGAAGAGCTGTTAGCCCTTCGGATTCGTTAACTAGAGAGAAGGACAGAAGATGTGCAGCTAGCCATTGACCGTTTGAAGGCAGCCCGTCTCAGAAATAAGGACAGGTTTGATTTAAGGCATCGCTTGAGGCCTAGAGCCATAAAAGAAGGAGATTGGGTTCTAGTCTATGACAGTAGTCTAGAAAATCAGCATAGTAGCATGAGAAAAATGGTTCAAAGATGGTTTGGACCGTATGAAGTGAAAAAGGTTTTTGACAATGGTACTTATGAGCTGGCTGAGTTAGATGGAACAACATTGAGGGTGCCTATTGCTGGAAAACGAGTCAAGATTTTCAAGAGAAGAGAAGATGAAGAATATGCACTTGAAGCATTGACAGAAGAAGAGCAGATAAGAGAAAGACAAGCAGAAGAGACAGAAGACATAGATGATGAAGCCGATGGAGAAAAAGGTCTACTAGAATCAGAAGATGGACTTGGCCTGTTTGTGGAGTTGAATGATCCTGGTTAGTTGGCACATCTGGAGGATGCGCAGGTTTAGAGGGGGTGGATGTCGTGTTGCTGCGCATCCGAGTCGTATACACCTCCATTTCTTTTGTTGTGCATTTGTGTTAATTTCCGCGTGTGATTCATTGTTTGTGTGATGCATTTTAATAATCCGCATCCAATGTATATATTCCCTTAGTGCATGCGCATGATTTTGTTTGGATGCATGATGTGCGTGTATTAGAAAAATATGAAAAACTGATGCCAAAGGATCTTTGTCCTGCTGCTATTTGTTCTAGCTCTATGTGCAATGACAGTCTTAAAGATCACCACATGCTATACATCTCGGTATGAAGGTCAAAAACCAGGAACTTCAGGGTTGAGGAAAAAGGTTACTATTTTCAAACAACCAAATGAAGTTACTTTTGTTTCTGCAGTCAAAGTTTGCTCCAACATGACAGCCTTGGTGCAAGTGTTTTGAAGATATGCTACAAGAGGGACATTTAAAGGAGAAAGCAGAGTTGCTGCAAGATATGCCTCTTGCAAATAATCTTGGTTGCTTGGATGTCAATGTTAAATTAATGCAAAAGGCATGGTGACATATTGCTAGCACAGCAATGCTTTGACAAAAATTATGCTCATGTCAGACTTTTATAAAAGTGCTGGAATGAGGAAGGTCGCTTGCCTAATTTTGACATGTGAACAAGAAAAAGAAAAACTAAAAATAGAGGAGAAAAGGAAGGGGAAAAGAGACTAATTCAGGAGAGAATTCGAATGGATGGAGGGAATTTACATGGCCGGCTGTGCTTCCCCTATTCCTTCCAACAGGAAACTTCTGAAACAAATTTAAAAAAAGCAGGTTCTGGACATTTGGTCAGCCTCAGAGTGCGTGATCTTGCGAAGGTTTAATAACTAGTTGCTCCTCAAGGAGCGGTCTCAGGGTGGAGAGCAACCTTAAACCTAATTAATCATCGTAATCATCATCATCAGCACGCAGCACCCACCGCCGCCCTGCAGTACCGGCAGCTAGAGCAGGCTATCACGACTTGGTCAATCTGGGATTATGATGTGAATCCAGACTATCACGACTTGGTTCATGGCGATTACGGTCAGATTCACAGAATTGAGGGCAATCAGAGAGATTTTTACTACTGTATTAGGCTATTAAGACTTTTGATTAGTCCGGGATTAAGTTCAGATTCAGAGAATTGAGGCCAATCAGAGACAGATTTCTTTCCGATCCAAGCAAATAATGAGATAGATCATCACCGGCGCAACTCACTATGCTGTTGATTGAACTGCCGTTGAGAATTAGCCATCACAAGACTTTTGAGAAGCTTAAGGGGTTGCAGGAGATTGTTCATGTATTGAGGCCAGGCAGCATCGCTGTCATCTGGGATCCTCCTGGGTTCGCTCAACACCTCCTACCACGTTATTTCAAGCACAGCAACTTCTCCAGCTTTGTGCGGCAGCTTAACACTTACGGATTTCACAAAGTGGATGGCATTGGCCTCATAGAGTCAGGGGAAGGAAAACCTATCAGGCTTTCCGGCTAATTTATGGATGGAACGGTCGTTTATGAGGAATAGGAGATGTGTGGCTGAGAGGAGAGATGAACGGAGGCCAAAGCTGGAAAAATAGACGGATGCTGCTACGCTGCCGACTGGAGAGTAAAACATATTGCAATTGGAGATTATCGATCACTCTACAGTGGGAACAATGTCATCATCATTTGACAATACCAGAAGCAATTGTCATCATCAATTGATAATACCAGAGGAAATCACAAAGCAGTGCAATCCGACTCATCATCGCCATGAAAGCAACAGTTGTTGCTGATAAAAAGCCTGTTAACTGTGCGTGTAGAGGCTGAGACTCCAGTTAGTGCTGTGTCCATAAGGAAAATACCTCAATATGCCACTTCACGATATACTTAATGAGTTTCAGAAAGGACAGAGCCACATGGCAGCTGTAGTAAGAAAAATTCAAAGAATCTGATATCAATTGATGTGAATGCAAAGGCACTTCCATAAGGAGAGAATGGGCATCATGTTTCAGAATTAAAGATCACTGTAGATAAGCAGCAAATTGAAAATAGTGTTTCAGATAGAGAGAGTTCAACTGACCAATCCACACCGAGAACAAATGCAACAGAGGCTTCAGATAGTTTGGAAGATGGCGAAATCATAGGGATCGTCACTCTTAAGGATGTTATTGAAGAGCTACTTCAAGGAGACACTTGGCAAAGTGCTGGCTACTGGTCCTGGTTTATTCTGGAAATCCTGAAAAACATCACTGGACTGCTGTCATTTCTGGATGTGATTAAGAGCGTACTGCACTCTCCAGAGGTTTCTTAAAGGTCTTGCCATAGTTATGATAGAAGCTCACATGCACCATAGCTAAGGAGAAGATAAACCAGTCTTTTCTGAGATAAAAAGAAGGTAACCTATCAAGTGTATGGTTGTGTGGTATCTGCAGAGCACATGGTGTAGCCAAATGATCCTGAACAGGGTTTTGACAAAGCAAATTACTATGCTCATTCTGAACAATATCACTCTGAGTTTCATGTAACTCACTTGACAAGAAATATAATGTATTTTGGCATCAACAATTCAATTTTCTTCTTGTTAGTCTCTTCCATTGCTGTACCTTGAACCCTGTGTTCTGTAGCCCTTGGGTGAACTCTACGACAACGTTACACTTAATACCTTATGATGAAACAATATGTCCTAGATATTCAATTTCTTTTTGAAAGAATTCACTCTTTTCTGGATTAGCATACAATTGATTGTCTTTTAACAACTTGAAAACTAAAGATAGATGTTCATAATGCTCATTCTCATTTTTACTGAATACTAATATATCATCAAAGAATACTATAACACAATGTTGATATTTCAGAAATATGCGATTCATCATGTAACTAAATGTAGTTGGTGCATTAGTTAAACCAAAAGGCATCACTAGAAATTCATAGTGTCCAAATTGTGTTCTAAATGCAGTTTTGAATATATCAGATTTATCCAATTTTACTTGATGATAACCAGATTTAAGATCTATCTTACTGAATATGGCAGATCCTTGTAGTTTATCCATAAGATCATCTACCTAGGAATCAGATATCTATTCTTAACAGTAATTTTATTTAGGGCACGATAATCAATACATATGCGATAAGTATTATTTTTCTTCTTCTTTACTAATAAAACAGGTGCACCAAAATGGAGAACTACTAGGTCTAATTAATCCTCTGTTAAGTAATTCTTCTATTTGATTTTGAATTTCTTTTTATTCAATTTGGTTATGCCTATATGGTGCTTTACATGGTGGTTGTGTGCCAGGAATTAAATCTATTTTGTGATCTTCGAGATGTGATGATGGTAATCCAGGTGGTAAATCATCAACAAAACAATCTTGAAATTGAGCAAGAACTTGTGTATGCCTAGGATGCATTTGTTTTTCTTTAGCTTGAAGTTCATTCACCCATATTAAATAAGATTTGCTACTTTTACGTAATGCATGTTTAGCCTGAGTATGAGTAAGCAATGAAAAATTATTGGAGGCATGCATACCATGCAATGCGATTTGTTTTCCTTGAAAATAAATTTTAATTGAATGCGTAGAATAATCTATGTCGGGATTATACTGACGACGCCAAGGCATTCCTAAGATAATGTCACTAGAGTGCAAAGGTACAACTAGGAAATTTCTTAGTTCAGTATATTCACCAATTTTAATTTCTAAGTTATACACTTCTTGTGTTCCATTATATCTTGTTCCTAGGAATGCAGCTTTAATGCGATAATGTGTAGAAACAGTTTGTAAATTCAATTCTTTCACTAACTTTGTAGAAATAAAATCATGTGTGCTACCATCATCATGTAAAATAATATTTTCTTTACCATGCACAAAACATTTCATTGTCAACAAAGAATGTGGAGTTGGCATACCTGGCAAAGTATCCGAAGTAGTACCAATGTCATCATCATCTTTCGTAAAGTCAGGCATTTCTTCACGTTCTTCTTCTTCCATTGCTGCAATATAATTGATATGGACAGGTGGCTTTTTGGTTTGACAATTGGCTGCTAGATGTCTAGGTTGATGGCATTTGTAACAAACTATGGGTTTGGCTTTAGATACATTGTTGGTAATGGCAGGAAGTTTAGGAATGTTGGGATTTAGCTGTGAGGATGGCTTAGGGTTTGGATTGGTGTTTGATGGCAAAGTAGGTGGTCGTGTCCAAGACTTACGGAATGAAGATGGAAGAAAACAACTTTGATTGAATCTTCAAAAATTTGAATTGAATTGTTTGGAACCATAGTTACCATTAGTTTGAAATTGTTGTGGTCTCTTGTCTCTTTCGCGAATCTTGTCTTTAGTGTCATGAGCCAAGGAAATTGCATCTTCAAGGGTTGTTGGCTTGAACATATTGACTTCGGCATAGTAATGTCCAAGTAGGCCAAACATAAACTTGCGTTTGTGAGTTGCTTCAGGTACATCTTCGAGCATTTGTAGGGCATTCCAAAAACGTTCAGTGTATTGGGAAATAGGTTCACAATCTTTTTACTATAGAAGATCCCATTGCTTTATGGCTTTTTCATGGAACTGAGGAGGAAGGAAATTCTGCAAAAACTTCTTTTGGAAACTCTCCCAGGTAGTGGGACAATCAATGCTCTTGCGGACCACAGTCCACCATAGAGATGCTTGATCGACTAAATGATTAGTGACACATTCAATTTTATCTTTCTCAGCATATGTTTCTTCATGGAAGTAATCATCAAACTCATTGATAAATGCAAGTACAGTCTTTCCATCTCGTGATCCATTGAAAGTACGAAATTTGAAATTTCTTTTACTTATCTTTGTTTCTTTGCAGATGGATTGGGCTTTGAGTGTCGCATCGATGGTACGTCATATAAGATCTTCGGGTTGCGGTCCATCTTTGTTGGTGGTAGATTATTGTAAATTGGCCAATTGAGCTTGCAAAGCTTGTCGGGCTCTTCGTTCTTCTTCGAGTTGCATCATAATCAAATCCAACTTTTGTTCCATCGTTGGTTCGGGTAAATCACCTTCAACCATTTTGTTCCGTCATCCTGTAAAATCCAAAAGACCTCACTCTCTCAAAATCTGATTAGCGGGATGAGCGTAGCTCAAAGTCGGGTATACAAGGCTTATATATTTTTGTTTGGCTTTTATGGTCTTTCTCTTTTGCGTTTGCGATATTCGTTTTCTTCATAGAAACTGCATATGACCTTCTCCGTTTGCTGAAACTGGTTTAGCAAGTCCGTGTGTGTGAACAGAGTCTACTAGAGAGAAATACCGTGACTCTGTGCTTCTGCGTATGAACAGTCTTTATGGGAGTGGTTGAAGTAAGTCTTTTATGACTTCTGTGACTTGCAGACTTGTAGAAGTAAGTAAGCCTGGTAGACTTGGGGAACTTAAGAGCTTAAGGCTCTCTGTGATCCGTCGTGGATTTTTAGAACATGAATATATCCTCGGTCGTTTTGACGTTGCCCAGAACGTCCTCTTGCTCCCGTTCATGAATTTCTTTAAGTAAGCTTTCTTAAAGCTTACTATTAAGCTTTTTAAACTTTTGAAATAAAGCTTTTAAGCTTTTAAGCTATGGAGGTTACTGTTTGAAGAAGACTTGTTGTAGGAGTTATCCACGTGGTCCTCCGCCTCCTCAAGCCGGTCCTTCGCGATCAGAGAGTGCAAAAGGGGGTTCTTGATTGCCAGGAACACACCGGTATCAACAGTTAGCAATGAAACTGATTGTAGAGCTCGATCGTTCCAGGATGTGGAAAAACTATCTGTTTTGAAGTCCCACGATTGGCACAAAATGATTCAAGTAAGGGTATCTCTAACCATGAATATAGTAATTAGTGGAGTAACTATGTGTAAACTTTGGGATATGATGACTTTTTTCTCAACTAATCATTTGATCTATGAATATTGTTTACATTCAGTTCGTACTTCCTACTAGCATATCCCATTGTGTATCCAAAGATGTACGTGATATCATTTACAAGATGGGAGAGCTTGTGAGGTGTGTATACATTGTATTTTTTCATTATATATATTTGAATTTCTACACAAAAATAAACAATTCTCAAATACATCTTGACAAATACGTGGCTCGAAGGAAATTGATCCAAACACATTGCAAGATGCTCGAGTATTATCTATTGAGGTGGTTTGTTTGGTGGAGGAAAATTTTCCTCGATCCATTTTGACTACTCAATTACATTTACTCGTACATTTGATTGATGAGATCGCACTTTGTGGGGCAGTTCATGCAAGGTGGATGTTTTTTCTTGAGCGCTTCATGAAAACCTTGAAAGATTTTGTGAGGCAAAAAGCACGGCCTGAGGGAAGCATGGCTGAGGGTTGGTTAGTGCAATCATCCCTTGTTTATATCTCTGAATATCTTGTTGAAGTGGACCCCTCTCAACCATGACTATGGAAAGATGATGAAGACTTGAGGATGACCTCTATAATACCTTAAGGAAAAGGAATGAGTAAAGTGCTAACAAAAGAAGAACTTCGTAAGTTAAATAGTTTTTGTGTGCTCAATAGTGATATAATGAGCAAATGGGTGACACTATATAATGAAGCAAGGGCAAGAAGAAAAAGCGAAAGACAAGCATTTTGCACCAAATATGGACGTAATGTCTCATTTCCAAATCATCTAAATGCGCTCCCACGTCATATTGATATAAATTGGTTACATGAGGAAATGGAGAGAATGGAAAAAGAGGAGGAAATTAATATATCTCAAGAAGAGTGGGAATACGCACGAGGTTGCTTATCAAAGGTGAGATATACTATCAATTAATTTGTTTCTATAAGTTATATTTTATATAAATAATTGACATGTTTGATCTTTTATCTTTTACTACTAGTGCACATTATTCAATGCTATTTGGTGTGAGGGTAAACATCTTCGAACTTAATGTATAGATGAAAAGAGAAATACCCAAGATTTTGGTGTCCTTGCTCACTTCGAGGATGCCAATGATACCATGGAAGGTTATTGTGGCTTGATCCAAGGTATTCTGAAGCTTGACTTCAGACGATTCTTTATATATGTACTAGATGTGAAGTGGTTTAAAGAAGTGGTAACAAATGGTGAGCATTGCACAATCAGACGTCATCCAAGTGGTTTTGTAATCATTGACTCTACAAAATTTTACCAAAACAAGAATGACACATTAGTACTACCTCAACAATGCGAGCAGGTATATATGCAAAAGCTAATTTTTTAATATGTATACATGTGATACATATACACAATATAATAGTATTTAAGTTTCTTGCTTTTGTTTTTCAAATACAGGTTGTGTATCATCCAATGGTAAACAATAACCGATGGTGGTATGTCATCCCTATATCTAATCGTTCAAAACCAATATGGTAATATTACCCACATGGAGATAGCAGATGACAATTCAACAATTAACGATGATGTACATGATGACACCATAATGGATGATATGCGTGATATAGTACAAGATGAACCTCGCGAGGATGTTCAAGGAAACGCAGAAGAAGACAATAATGTGATTGTTCGATGATATTGATGAAGTTATTGAGTAATATAGCAACACATCTGATAGTGTGGTAGACTTATTTGTTTCGTTACCTCTTGGTAACATAGACCTAGAAGTAGATAGTTTAGCAAGGGTTGATCTCATTGAAGATGAGATGGATCATTCACTGTAACATACTTAATTTGCTTAATGATTCAATGTGTATTCTTAATTCTATAGTTTTTATCATGCGCACACGTGCATACTCAAGAATCAATAGTCAAGTTTAAAGCTAAATTGAATTTTCCATAATAAAAAGGAAGTATTTTTTATCATCTTCAAGTAGAGAAATTATGAGATACATATTGCAATGCTTGCTACTAATTGTATAATAAGGTTTCTGTCGCTTGCCGCTAATTACTTATATCAGGCTTGTCAACTGGAGGAACTGCCATTCATTAGAGAGCAATGCGAAAATAATTATTAACTCTGGTTTTTTTATTCAATGATTCAATGTGTATTCTTAATTCTATGGTTTTTATCATGTGCACACGTGCATACTCAAGAATCAATTTCAGGTGGTTAAATAATTATTGACTCTGGTTTTTTTATTATATTAAGTCCAATTTCGGGTGGTTAAATAATTGCGCGTCTGGAGGCGTATCTATATTGGCGTCTATTTACGCGGATATATAGATGCAAAATTCGTGTCTATTTACACGCTCTTTTACACGCACATATAGATGCAATGATAGACGCACTCGACTTTGCGCGTCTAACATGCGTGTCTATGCCTCGTTTCTGTTGTAGTGGGTTCTATGTAAAAAAAGAGATTTGTAAAATCGTGCGACGCGCGATCGCTGTTTTCAGGCAGTGAATAGCACTCCGAAAGTGTAAGATGAAAGAGTGATCTGGCAAGATTCTGGCTAGGTGTCCTAGTATTTAATCCCCCTTTCGGAGCCATTGGAAGCATCAGATTGGTAATCTAAGCAGCATAGAGGAATGTATTTTTCGTACACGTTTTTATCTATTAGAATTATATTTTCTCATAATGCAAAAAGAAACTGATAGGCTTCATCTCTGTTAGTATTATTCTATATTTTCTATTTTTGGGAGTATTCTTCTACATCTTCAATCTCTTCCAACCCCTTCTCTTCCATCTACTCCTCTCCTTGAATCTACCTACACCCTATTGTCTCTTATTTTCAAGAACTTGGCTTGAAACCTTCAACCCTTCTCTTATCTCTACCATCTTCGAAGTCTAAGCTCTTGAACGCCCATACATTCGTCTCTTGCCAAACCCCTGTGTGGTGACCTTCAACCCTACGCACTGTGACATCGTCACTCTCTTTCTCTCTCTTTTTGCAGTCTTCTCTCTCCTCTTTCTCTCTCTCTAGTTCTCTCTTTGACAAGTGGTATCTGTAACGTGTCCACTAGTATCATCCAGGACACGTCTTAGCAGTCCATCGAAAAGGATGTCTAGAAAGCTCTGCCCGGTACTCCCATGGAATGTTACGGGATTTGCGATCTAGGGCTTTCCGTATCTGCCATGTAGCGGAAGTATTCCGGCCGTTCCCACTTAGGATCGACCTAAATTAGGGTTTTCCTGATTGGTCATTTCCTAACAGCAACTAGCGTCGGATCCAAGTGAACTACTTTACGCACAAAACGGCAGGTCCAAAGTGGATTCACACAGCACTTGCTTCAAGGAGAATGGGAAACGAGAGGGATGCAAAGCTCAACCTCTCTGCCGTAAGGCATAGTCCCATTCCGTTCCCCTAAAATAGCGTAAATCGGGATAAGACATAACTCTAGGTCAACGCTTTTGTTGTTCGTGTCCTTTGACGATCATCCCACTGTTCTTCATGATTTGAGAAAAGTTCCCGGCCAACCGGAACCACCCAACCGTAGGACAGACCCATGGCCCATCCTCCGCACTTTCCTCAGGTTGTTTTAGTTATGTAATTATCTAACACAATAGTTGGACATGTAACAACCACCTTCTTTAATTAACCCATTAAGCATTGGTTCATTCACGTAATCTTATCACTTGACTGTAATGTGTCCGCCAGTATCATCCAGGACACGTCTTAGCAGCCCATTGAAAAGGATGTCTAGAAAACTCCACCCGGCACTCCCATGGAATGTTACGGGTTTTGCGATCTAGGTCTTCCCGCGTCTGCCACGTAGCGGAAGTATCCTAGCCGTTCCCACTTAGGATCGACCGGAATTTGGGTTTTCCTGATTTGGTCATTAGCTAACAGCAACTAGCGTCAGACCCGAGCGAACTACTTTACGCAGAACGCTAGGTCCGAAGCGGATTCACGCTGCACTTGGTTCAAGGAGAATGGGAAACGAGAGGGATGCAAGGCTCAACCTCTCTGCCATAAGGCATAGTCCCATTCCGTTCCCCTAAAACAGCGTAAATCGGGTAAGACGTAACTCAAGGTCATTGCTCTCCTTATTCGTTTTGATGATGACGATCATCCCGCTGTTCTTCGAGATTTTTGAGAAAAGTTCCCGGCTAACCGGGACCACCCAACCGTAGGACGAACCCATGGCCCATCCTCCGCGCTTTCCTCGGTTTGTTTTAGTTATGTAATTATCTAACACATTAATTTAACATATAACAATCAGCTTCATTAATTAAACTTGTTAAGCACTGGTTCCTTCACGTAATCTTATCACGTGACATAGAAAAACAATATCAAGCAAGTTCTTTTAACATTTCATCATTTTATCTTTGAAATACAAGGAGTTCCGCCCGTAGGCTTGTCCATAATCTACCCGAAGGCTATCCAGTGATTCCCAGGGATCACTATACCAAGCTTCCACCCGTAAACTAGTATGCGGGCTTCGAGATCCAATCTCGACTCACGTTAGCCTCTTGTGCAGGACTCGAAAGGTGAGGGATTTACGGCCAGAGCCCCCCCTGGCACCCAAGCGTCCTCCTGCTCCAAGTAGAGCTCAACGAAAAGACCTCTCACGGTGGGTTCGGTCCACGTTCCCAGCGCGGTCAACAACCCCCTTGGTTAGGGTCAGGCAGACAGTCGGGGGTAACTGAAGCTGCCTCTCCCTTCAGGCCTTCAACCTGAAGCATTAGATATCATTTCATCCTTTAGTTCTTTGAGAAAACAATGCAAACAGTGCTTTCTAAACTGTTACAAGCACAATCAATTCCAGTGGTTGTTTATTTGGCCAACTGTTAAGGAGTGAATCCTTCTCTCCGAATGCATCCAGCATTCGATCCGGGATCAATTGCGACTTGGCAAGATCCCCAAGGGTTTGTTTGTTCACCCTTTTGTGGTTAGGGCCATACCCTGTTAACCCAACTTAACCAATACCTTAGGTTTTATTAACAGTAAATCCTGGTGACCATGTCGCTTTAATTTATTGATTGATCATTTGCTTCCAACCAAATACCTAACTTCCCTTTTTCTTGGGAATTTTTCCCCAAGAAAGGTGATGTAACCGGATGACTACTCATCCTCTTGCAAGTTAAACTTGCGCAAGAACTTGCCAACCTAATTCCAAGAAATGGCAAAACTCTCTTGTGAACAAACCACAAGTCTATGCGACGTTGCAACTTATTGCACAAGTGTCGCATATATTCCATGGGATCATTTCATCCATTGAACGGCGTTTTCTGGTCACAGAATTATCTCCAGATGAGAAGCAGGGTTTAGGGTGTCTTCTTACCCAACCCATTCTTAATTACAATAGACCGACAACGTTTGGTCCTAGGGGTTCCAACTCAATTCGAGTTTCATCATTTGAACGAGTGATCCTTAGGGTAGAAACCCTAGATCGTTTCTTGCAAGCCCGTCCAATTGTCCCTACATTCTGTGAATGTGGGTAGGACCTTTGGGTATGAGGGTTTCGACTTGGCAACAAGTGCGAACTAGGTCAAGTCCTTAACGTGCTAAACACTAGTTAGCACTTGGAGTATTTATTGTATCGATTGAACCATCCTATGCGAATACTTTGCGGTTTAAGTGATTTAGGTATTCGAGTTTACTTGTCTTGCGATAAGGACGAACCATTCCTAGAGATGTTTACTTGATCTAAAAGGGGAAAACTAATTGCATTTTGTCACAATTTACGTAAGCACATGATTCATTGCTTCTACGTACGACTAGATTCACAATCCCTAACTTTTCTTGTTAAGGCCAAAAGGCATGTTAAATTTTGGCATAACTTCCTTTGATCCTACTAGGACTTGCATTCACGAATCATGCTCACAATTCTTTTTCTAAGCTTTTTAAGATTTCATGCTTAATGAACTATGCAACCTTCCCCTAACTACATCTCTTGATGAATGAAATTCTTACGTACGATGAAAGTGCAACATGCAATCCTTTCCTAACTACACGTAGTTAAATGAGATTCATGCCAATTGAAGCTATAGTTAACCTATTTAATGCAACCCTTAGAATTATTTCCATGTTTTGGTATTTCCTACGGGTGATAACGACTTCCTTAATGAATCATTACCAAGAAGATTTGTCTAAAAATGTGACATGCCATTAATCTTTCCATGCCTAGTAAAAGGTGTACCTCAATAATTTCAACCTTGTAATGAGGCAACAATTGTCCTAGGCTCGTCACTTTTGAATGCACAAAAGGAAACTTACTGGTAAGGTCCTAAAAATGCATAGACACCTTATGTTATTTTCATTCATTCCATTGAACGTACCAATGACTAATTTTCATATCTTGAGCTAATTCTAGTAAATGTTCAATAGCCAATTCATTTTCCAATTGCATTTAACTTGACTAGTTCAATTTGAACATGCATGAGTGCTTTCTAATCCATGAAGTTATCGTGATTAATTCAATACTTTTGTGTGGAATCCAAATAGATAAAACCTGGACTTGTGGACTCCGAGAAATATCCACGTAAATACTAGGAGAAGATCCTCCCGCAGGCGCGGCTTGGGACTTCTTGGGGCCATCATGACATAATTACGGACTTTCGGGTTGCCTTTGCCCTTACGCGATCGGTGAATTTGCTCGCCTTGGTACGCAGCCTCAAGATCTTGCCCTTTTCTCCCTGGTACACAGGAGATCCCTTTCGAAGTGTGGATCCTTGAGAATACCAGCTTGCGGAATTTGGCCTTATGGAAGGCCTTGCGGGGTTGGAGCTTGGTTTGTGGAAATGGGGCTCCTACAAAGTTCTTGGAAATGGGGATTTTATGAATGGAGTTTCAACAATTGAGGCCTTACGAGGATGTTCGCGGAAAGGGCTCTTGCGAATGGGCCTTGCAAGAATGGAGGCTTTAGAGTTCTTCTTCTCCTTCCCTAAAATCCTAGGACCGGCCTTGTGGGTGATTGGTGGGAAGGGCCTTTATAGGCTTCCTCTCTTCCTCTTAAAAATCCCGGCCTAGGGATGATTGGTGGGAAGGGGTTTTGTAGCCTCCTCTTCTTCAAAGTCTCGGGATGGACTTATTGGGTGATTGGTGGGAAGGGGGACTTAGGAAAGCCCCCTTAGAAGCTTCCTAAAGAAGCTTCTATGAAGCTTCTACTACGACCAGAGGACCACGTGGATGAGAGGGGGTAATAATTATGATGGAAAAAAAAGAAATGCTGGGATGACTGTCGGCGTTGTAGGCGGGAGCCTTTGGCTTTACGGCGGCGATGACTCGCGGTGTCCTCCAGACTTGCAGCACGACTACACAGTATTGACGTCAAGTCCTCCTCTATGGCGACGACAGCATTCAGGGTCTCACGTAGCCTCCCTCTCCTCTCTCATGACTATTGTCTCACGTAGCCTCCCTCTCCTCTCTCATGACTATTCTCCTGCAGCCTTACGTAGCCCTCTCTCCTCTATGATGGCAGTTCGGTGACTCAGGCGTAGTCCTCCCTTCAAGCATCAATGGAGCCCCTCCTGTCCCTCTTCGTCCTCCTTAGTTTAAATAGGGGAGGGGAGGGAGATGCTTCCCCTCCAACGTGTTGCGAGGCGTGGCCACAACACCCTGCGGGCTCCCACCGGGGAGCTTTCGCATAGTTTCTATTCCTCCCTCTCCAGCACGACTGTCAGCTGGGGGGAAATAAGGAAAAAAAAATTGCATTTATCGTCAAGAATTTTTTTTTAAAAATGCCTTAATATTATCCCCCTTTCCTATAAGGGGTAGTTCACACGAGGAAGGAGATTTAGAACTTTACATTCTCTCCCCCTTAGAGGAATCGAGATGTCCTCATCTCGAGATAAACTGGGGATATTGATGGTTGAGAGTGCCTTCATCTACCTAAGTGGCATCCTCCTCGAGATAATCTTTCCACTAGACGAGGCATTCCCTCAAGGTTTTGGATCTCAGTTGCCTCTCCCTAACATCTAAGATCCTGTCAGGCCGGTAGCTCAAGGACTCCTTGGCTAGGCATTACAATTTGTTGGTCATCAAGTACATGGTTAGGGTTAGGTATATACTTCTTCAATAGACTGATATGGAATGCATTATGAACCCTTAGGTTCTCAGGGAGTTGCAATCTATTTGCATTAGGTCTTAAGCACTTGAGGATTTTGTATGGTCCACAATACCTTGGACTTAGCTTCTTGCAATCTCCTAAGGATAGAGAACTCTTCTTTGGGCATACGTGAATGAAGACCATGTCTCCTTCCTCAAATATTCTATCTTGACACTTCAAATCCGCGTATGCCTTCTGTCTATCCTTTGCAGCTTGGATGTCCCGAGAAAGGAAAATCATGAGCTTCGCACAATATCTTCTGCTTAAGTGGCTGGCTTGCCAGTATACATGCTCTCATTCTATAGTAGACATGTCCATTATTGACAGAGAATTCATGACCTTTGGCCTGTAGCTTTTGTTTCTGGTCCTTGATAGAGATTTCCCTTAGCATCTTTTGATAGGCTGGATCATGGCATTCTTCTTCTCTAGCTAGCTCAAGTATTGGGTTGTTTGGCATGGAGACCTTTGTAGCTAGAGATCTAGCTATTGATGGATTTTGCAAGATTAAGGAATACCTTGCAACTGAGTGCATCGGCAACTACATTCTCCTTTCCCGGTCGGTATTTGATTTCAAGGTCATACTCTTCCGGCACTTCAATCCACTGACATTGCCTCATGTTGAGCTTATTCTAGGTAAAGTTCCAATTGAGACATTATGATCAGTCACTAGTGTAAACTTGTTACCCAGCAGGTAGTGTCTCCAAAGCTTGACAACTAAAAGTTCAAGATCATGGGTAGCATAATTCTTCTCATGGCTCTTCAATTTCTTGAGGATTATGCTATAGGATGACTTTCCTACATGAGCACACATCCTAAAGCAAGCATGCTAGTATCAGTTACTACCTCAAACTCCTTATAGTGGTCTAGAAGTTTTAGGATCGGTACTGATACCAAACTTTGCTTCAACCTATCAAAGCTAGTTTGTTTGGTAGTTGACCATGCAATGGACGTTTGCTTGTATTTCTTTGACAGTTGTTGGTACTTGGCCGTCCTAGAACATTCTAACTTAGGCCGGCTCCACTGAGATTCCTTCTACTGATATGATGAATCCCAGATAACCAATCTGATGTTTGAGGAATGCACATTTCGTCATCTTAGCATACAGCTTGTGCGACCTCCTTGACTCAAGGAAAATCCGAAGTTGGGGTTCATGATCTCCTTCCTGTTTGGAATAGACTAGAGTGTCATCAAAGAAGACGAGCACGAAGTTATGAAGATATGGTCTAAAAATATCCTGCATTAACCTATTGAAGGTGGCCGGTGCATTCGTAAGCCCTAATGACATAACTAGAACTCAAAGTGTCCATATCTAGTGTTGAAGTTCGTCTTTGGGATATCTTCTTCCTTGATTCTTATCTGATAGTAACTAGACCTAAGATAATCTTGGAGAAGTTCTTGGCACCCTGAAGACTATCAAGAAGCTCATCTATTCTAGGAATATGATATTTGTTCTTGATTGTTGATTGATTCAACCTACTGTAATCAATACATAGTCGAAGTGTTCCATCTTTCTTTTTCTGGAACAGTACTGGTGCTTCCCAAGGTGAATTGCTAGGACGGATGTAGCCCAGATCTAGCAATTGCTTGAGTTGTTCCTTCAGCTCAATTGCTTCCGATATAGACATTCTATAGGGTCTCTTCGCAATTTGGCGCAGCTCCTATTACTAGCTTGATCTCATGATCTACTTCTCTTTGAAGCGGGAGTTCTGTTAACTCTTCAAGAACTACGTCCGCGTATTCCTTTAGCCAAGTGACCAAATCACTTTACTTCTTTATCAATTTTCACAGTCAAGACAATCGTTGATTTCAAAAAAAGTTTTATTCCATTCATATCAGCATAGCCCTTACAAAATTTTTTTTCTTGGGGCGATGGAACAAGTTAATACGTAATTCGAGGAGAATAAGATGTTGTTGTATTCAGCTCTATAGGAACTGAGTAGGTAGTACGGATTGGGGTCATCGATTTTCAGGAATTGATAGTTCATTGGAAGATTAGGGTATCTTTTCCTTTGATATCCATTCTTCTCATGACGTCCCAAAACCTTGATTCGGTCGGTAGGGATTCTTTGAATCACTTCCCCATACACATACTTATTCTGGTTAACCCTTCGACCCCCGACCTGTAGGGTTGCGTTTGCGTGAGCCTCAACAAAGACGAACAGCTTCACGATCTTCAAATCCTCCATCCACTTGATTCTCTTCAAGTTAATTTGAAGGTACGCAGGTCGATAGGCAGTTATGTAATAGATCCCTGAAACACCCATCTATCTTTGTTCCATGTACACAGGCGGTGGCTTGTAAATGCGGTCTAGGATGTTCATCATCTCAACCCTTTGTCGATAATTCGTGGAATGCATCGCGGTCATAAACATGACTCGGAAGACTAAGAACATGTTCCATGCTTCATAATTTTGCAAGACAGCATTGAAAGTAAGGAAATGTTTGGGACAGTAACATTTGCTTTACTTCTTCTTATTAAAATTTCCTAAAAACAAGTCCTTTGTTGGTTTGCTCTGATACCAACTGTAACGTGTCCGCTAGTATCATCCAGGACACGTCTTAGCAGTCCATTGAAAAGGATGTCTAGAAAACTCCACCCGGCACTCCCATGGAATGTTACGGGTTTTGCGATCTAGGTCTTCCCGTGTCTGCCACGTAGCGGAAGTATCCTGGCCGTTCCCACTTAGGATCGACCGGAATTTGGGTTTTCCTGATTTGGTCATTAGCTAACAGCAACTAGCGTCAGACCCGAGCGAACTACTTTACGCAGAACGCCAGGTCCGAAGCGGATTCACACTGCACTTGGTTCAAGGAGAATGGGAAACGAGAGGGATGCAAGGCTCAACCTCTCTGCCATAAGGCATAGTCCCATTCCGTTCCCCTAAAACAGTGTAAATCGGGTAAGACGTAACTCAAGGTCATTGCTCTCGTTATTCGTTTTGATGATGACGATCATCCCGCTGTTCTTCGAGATTTTTGAGAAAAGTTCCCGGCTAATCGGGACCACCCAACCGTAGGACGAACCCATGGCCCATCCTCCGCACTTTCCTCGGTTTGTTTTAGTTATGTAATTATCTAACACATTAATTTAACATATAACAATCAGCTTTATTAATTAAACCTGTTAAGCACTGGTTCCTTCACGTAATCTTATCACGTGACATAGAAAAACAATATCAAGCAAGTTCTTTTAACATTTCATCATTTTATCTTTGAAATACAAGGAGTTCCGCCCGTAGGCTTGTCCATAATCTGCCCGAAGGCTATCCAGTGATTCCCATGGATCACTATACTAAGCTTCCTACCGTAAACTAGTATCCGGGCTTCGAGATCCAATCTCGACTCACGTTAGCCTCTTGTGCAGGACCCGGAAGGCAAGGGATTTACGGCCAGAGCCCCCCCTGGCACCCAAGCGTCCTCCTGCTCCAAGTAGAGCTCAACGAAAAGACCTCTCACGGTGGGTTCGGTCCACGTTCCCAGCGCGGTCAACAACCCCCTTGGTTAGGGTCAGGCAGACAGTCGGGGGTAACTGAAGCTGCCTCTCCCTTCAGGCCTTCAACCTGAAGCATTAGATATCATTTCATCCTTTAGTTCTTTGAGAAAACAATGCAAACAGTGCTTTCTAAACTGTTACAAGCACAATCAATTCCAGTGGTCGTTTATTTGGCCAACTGTTAAGGAGTGAATCCTTCTCTCCAAATGCATCCAGCATTCGATCCGGGATCAATTGCGACTTGGCAAGATCCCCAAGGGTTTGTTTGTTCACCCTTTTGTGGTTAGGGCCATACCCTGTTAACCCAACTTAACCAATACCTTAGGTTTTATTAATAGTAAATCCTGGCGACCATGTCGCTTTAATTTATTGATTGATCATTTGCTTCCAACCAAATACCTAACTTCCCTTTTTCTTGGGAATTTTTCCCCAAGAAAGGTGATGTAACCGGATGACCACTCATCCTCTTGCAAGTTAAACTTCCGCAAGAACTTGCCAACCTAATTCCAAGAAATGGTAAAACTCTCTTGTGAACAAACCACAAGTCTATGCGACGTTGCAACTTATTGCACAAGTGTCGCATATATTCCATGGGATCATTTCATCCATTGAACGGCGTTTTCTGGTCACAGAATTATCTCCAGATGAGAAGCAGGGTTTAGGGTGTCTTCTTACCTAACCCATTCTTAATTACACGAGATCGACAACGTTTGGTCCTAGGGGTTCCAACTCAATTCGAGTTTCATCATTTGAATGAGTGATCCTTAGGGTAGAAACCCTAGATCGTTTCTTGCAAGCCCGTCCAATTGTCCCTACATTCCGTGAATGTGGGTAGGACCTTTGGGTATGAGGGTTTCGACTTGGCAACAAGTGCGAACTAGGTCAAGTCCTTAACGTGCTAAACACTAGTTAGCACTTGGAGTATTTATTGTATCGATTGAACCATCCTATGTGAATACTTTGCGGTTTAAGTGATTTAGGTATTCGAGTTTACTTGTCTTGCGATAAGGACGAACCATTCCTAGAGATGTTTACTTGATCTAAAAGGGGAAAACTAATTGCATTTTGTCACAATTTACGTAAGCACATGATTCATTGCTTCTACGTACGACTAGATTCACAATCCCTAACTTTTCTTGTTAAGGCCAAAAGGCATGTTAAATTTTGGCATAACTTCCTTTGATCCTACTAGGACTTGCATTCACGAATCATGCTCACAATTCTTTTTCTAAGCTTTTTAAGATTTCATGCTTAATGAACTATGCAACCTTCCCCTAACTACATCTCTTGATGAATGAAATTCTTACGTACGATGAAAGTGCAACATGCAATCCTTTCCTAACTACACGTAGTTAAATGAGATTCATGCCAATTGAAGCTAGAGTTAACCTATTTAATGCAACCCTTAGAATTATTTCCATGCTTTGCTATTTCCTACGGGTGATAACGACTTCCTTAATGAATCATTACCAAGAAGATTTGTCTAAAAATGTGACATGCCATTAATCTTTCCATGCCTAGTAAAAGGTGTACCTCAATAATTTCAACCTTGTAATGAGGCAACAGTTGTCCTAGGCTCGTCACTTTTGAATGCACAAAAGGAAACTTACTGGTAAGGTCCTAAAAATGCATAGACACCTTATGTTATTTTCATTCATTCCATTGAACGTACCAATGACTAATTTTCATATCTTGAGCTAATTCTAGTAAATGTTCAATAGCCAATTCATTTTCCAATTGCATTTAACTTGACTAGTTCAATTTGAACATGCATGAGTGCTTTCTAATCCATGAAGTTATCGTGATTAATTCAATACTTTTGTGTGGAATCCAAATAGATAAAACCTGGACTTGTGGACTCTGAGAAATATCCACGTAAATACTAGGAGAAGATCCTCCCGCAGGCGCGGCTTGCGACTTCTTGGGGCCATCATGACATAATTACGGACTTTCGGGTTGCCTTTGCCCTTACGCGATCGGTGAATTTGCTCGCCTTGGTACGCAGCCTCAAGATCTTGCCCTTTTCTCCCTGGTACACAGGAGATCCCTTTCGAAGTGTGGATCCTTGAGAATACCAGCTTGCGGAATTTGGCCTTATGGAAGGCCTTGCGGGGTTGGAGCTTGGTTTGTGGAAATGGGGCTCCTACAAAGTTCTTGGAAATGGGGATTTTATGAATGGAGTTTCAACAATTGAGGCCTTACGAGGATGTTCGCGGAAAGGGCTCTTGCGAATGGGCCTTGCAAGAATGGAGGCTTTAGAGTTCTTCTTCTCCTTCCCTAAAATCCTAGGACCGGCCTTGTGGGTGATTGGTGGGAAGGGCCTTTATAGGCTTCCTCTCTTCCTCTTAAAAATCCCGGCCTAGGGATGATTGGTGGGAAGGGGTTTTGTAGCCTCCTCTTCTTCAAAGTCTCGGGATGGACTTATTGGGTGATTGGTGGGAAGGGGGACTTAGGAAAGCCCCCTTAGAAGCTTCCTAAAGAAGCTTCTATGAAGCTTCTACTACGACCAGAGGACCACGTGGATGAGAGGGGGTAATAATTATGATGGAAAAAAAAGAAATGCTGGGATGACTGTCGGCGTTGTAGGTGGGAGCCTTTGGCTTTACGGCGGCGATGACTCGCGGTGTCCTCCAGACTTGCAGCACGACTACACAGTATTGACGTCAAGTCCTCCTCCTCTATGGCGACGACAGCATTCAGGGTCTCACGTAGCCTCCCTCTCCTCTCTCATGACTATTGTCTCATGTAGCCTCCCTCTCCTCTCTCATGACTATTCTCCTGCAGCCTTACATAGCCCTCTCTCCTCTATGATGGCAGTTCGGTGGCTCAGGCGTAGTCCTCCCTTCAAGCATCAATGGAGCCCCTCCTGTCCCTCTTCGTCCTCCTCAGTTTAAATAGAGGAGGGGAGGGAGATGCTTCCCCTCCAACGTGTCGCGAGGCGTGGCCACAATACCCTGCGGGCTCCCACCGAGGAGCTTTCGCATAGTTTCTATTCCTCCCCCTCCAGCACGACTGTCAGTTGGGGGGAAATAAGGAAAAAAAATTGCATTTATCGTCAAGAAAATTTTTAAAAAAATGCCTTAATATTATCCCCCTTTCCTATAAGGGGTAGTTCACACAAGGAAGGAGATTTAGAACTTTACATTGACATAGAAAAACAATATCAAACAAGTTCTTTATTAATAGGTCATCATATTTAACTTTGAAATACAAGAGTTCCGCCCGTACGCTTATGCACAATCCGCCCGAAGGCTATCCAGCAATCCATAGGGATCACTATTCCAAGTTTCCACCCGACAACTAGTATGCGGGCCTCGAGATCCAATCTCGAGTCACGTTGGCCTCTTGTGCAAGACCCGAAAGGCGAGGGATTTACAGCCAGAGCCCCCCCTGGCACCCAAGCGTCCTCTTGCTCCAAGTAGCGCTCAACGGAGAGACCTCTCGCGGCGGGTTTGGTCCACATTCCCGGCATGGTAAACAACCTCCTTGGTTAGGGTCAGGCAGGCAGTCGGGGGTAACTGAAGCTGCCTCTCACCTCAGGCCTTCAACCTGAAGTATAGATATACTTATTTATTTTGTAATTCATTGGTTAAACAAGTCAAACAGTGCTCTAAAATCTCTAGCAAGCACAAACATTTCCATTGATTGATTTTGTTGTTGGCAAACTGCTAAGGAATGATTCCTTCCTTTCGAATGTATCGAGCACTCAATTTGGGGTGTCTTGCAACTTGGCAAGATCCCATATATTCTAGGTTAGGGCGTACCATATTAACCCAACTTGGTCAAACCTTAAAGTTCATTGGATACTTCATTTTCTGGTTTTTAATCTCCACTTAATCTTCCTCACTCAGAAGGATATCAAAGTATAGATCCTCTTGCAAGATATCTTGCATAAGGATCCGCCAACCTTGTTGCGAGAATTTGGCCTTTCTTCTTGTGATTCAATCACAAGACCATATGACTCCGTACTTGCTGCGCAAGTCCCGCATCGTACTATGCGATAGTGGAGTCACGAAACAATCCGTTTCAGTTTCTTTAAGCTGAAGTTGTTAGACCTAGGGTTTCCTAGCTTCATTCTTGTAAGAATCTCAAGGACAAACCCTAGTTCCTTTTTCGATTAAAATTTACTAAACCTACATTTAGGGAATGTGGACAAGTATTTAAGGTATAGACATTTCCTTGGAATTTTAACTCATTCCCAACGAATATTTCGCAGCATAGGTATTTTTAAGTTTAATTTGGTTAATTCTAGAAGGTAATTTTGAGATTACTTCTGTATGGTTTGTTATCTACGGTCAATTGACTTTTCGATCCTATACTTTATCGATTTGAGGTTAGGTTAAATCCAACTAATCTTCCCTTTTCTTTGCAAACAAACTCATGCTAAATAAGCAAACTTTTCCTTGCTAAGTTAAGCAGTTACCAACGATAATTTCCTAGAGTTTATGCATCGTAAGAATCCTTTCATGATTTGCATTTTTCATGCATAAAGCTATTTGAAAAATTATGTTTATGCATTATTTATTTTGCATGTTCCATTAAACTAAATTCCTTCGTTCTAAACAACTAGGACAAAAATATATCCTATCCCTAACAATTCATCTTGCATGATTGAATTACGATGATATAAAATTAAGAAGGAAAAAACCTGGGTTTGGGGTGAGATATCCACATGGATACCGGGAGATGACCCTCCCGTAGCTACTCCTTGGACTTTCTTAGGAGGCATCGCAATTGTAGTCCTTCGAATGTGGAAGCAGCTTTACACTCTTTTTTGGAATTCCAACGTTGCTCCCTTGCGCGTCAATACTCTTCTTCTCTTTTTCGAGTAAGAAAAAAAAACCAAGTCCCAAGGGTATTTTGGAAAGGCAAGGGACAGTTAAGGGTTTAACCACGAGGAGGGGGTATTAAGACCTTTAAGGTCTTAGTTCTTTTGGGAGGGAAAGGCTTACAAAGCCCAAGGAAAAGGCCCTATGGGGTTTTACACACCGGGGGGGGGGGAGTAACAAGCCCAAAAGAAAGGGGCTTAAGGGTTAAATACGGGGAAGGAAAGGTTTAAATTACAGGGTTCCAACACCCATGGGATGAGGGGGCTTAAAACACGGGGGGGGAGGTGTGTGTGGTTCCAAAGGCATAAGAAGGGGGCCTTCGGAGATTTTTGGACACGGGAGTGAAAGGTATAGGAAGGGGGATCTTGGAGGGATTTTAGGACACCGAGGGGGGGGGGAAGGCCTTAGGGGTTTTAAAACCTAGGGGGGAAAGATGAAGGGCAACACAAGGGGGTGGAAGGCCCTTAAGAAGATAAAACCGGGGGGGGGGAGAAATAAATGGGGACATGAGGGGGGTGAAAGGGGGCTTAATTAGCCCCCTTAAGAAGCTTCTATGCTTCAACGTGGCAGGGGGGCGTTTCAACGCCGCATTGGCAACGAGCAGGTGGCGCTGCGAACCAGGGTCGACGGCTAGGCGGCAGCGCTCTCAGCGATATTCCTCGTCTGCCTCTTCCTCCTCACTGTAGCTCCTCCGTAAGGCGAGTCTGGGCAGCGTCGTCTTCCACACCCCCTTCATGGAGGCATTAACCCCTCTCTGAAATAGGGGAGGGAGGGGAATCCTCCCCTCCTTATGTGTCAATGTGCATTGCGGTGGAGCTCCACCAAGGAGTTTAGTCCTCCATTCTATTTCCCTCCCCTTACAGCACGACAGTCGGTTTTGGGGAGGGAAAATTAAAAAAATTTGCATTATTCCATTTGATATATTACATTCTCTCCCCCTAGAGGAATCGATATGTCCTCATCTCGAGATAAACCAGGGATATTGATGGTTGAGTGTGCCTACATCTACCCAAGTGGCATCCTCTTCGGGATAGTCTTTCCACTGGACGAGGCATTCTCTCAAGGTTCTGGATCTTAATTGTCTCTCCCTAACATCTAAGATCCTGTCAGGCCTTAGTTCAAGGACCCCTTGACTAGGCATTACAATTTGTTGATCATCAAGTACATGGTTAGGATTAGGTACATACTTTTTCAATAGGCTGATATGGAATACATTATGAACTTTTAGGTTCTCAATGAGTTGCAATTTATAAGCATTAGGTCCTAGGCTTTTGAGGATTTTGTATGGCCCATAATACCTTGGACTTAGCTTCTTGCAATCTCCTAAGGATAGAGAACTCTTTTTAGGGCGTATGCGAATGAAGACCATGTCTCCTTCTTTGAAGACCCTTTCTTGACGCTTCAAATCCGCGTATGCCTTTTGTCTATCCTTAGCCGCTTTTATGTCTTGTCTTATTGATTTAATTTGGTCATCTGAATGCTCTGCTGGTAAGAAGCATTGTATGCAAATTCTACCAAAGGCAAGTATTGAATCCACCTCTTCAAATCTCGACAGCAGTATTATGCCCTAAGCATATCCTCAATGACTTGATTTACTCGCTTTGTTTGGCCATCCGTTTGGGGATGGTAGGCGGTACTAAAACAGAGTTGAGTCCCAATAGCTTCAAAGATAGATTTCCAGAAGTGTGATGTGAAAAGAGAATCACGATCACTAATGATTCTTCTGGGTTAACCATGTAGCTTGAATATCTCCTTGATAAACAATCTTGCAATGTCTGAGGCTTTATAGTTTGTCTTTACTGGAATAAGGTGTGCAACCTTAGTAAGCATGTCAATCACAACCATGATGGACTTGTATCCTCCCTAGACTTGGGGTAGGCCTACAACAAAATCCATACTGATGAATTCCCATTTCATTTGGGGAATGTCAAGTGGTCGCAGTTTCGCTAGCATCATGACATGTTCAACTTTGATACGTTGGCAAGACAAACACTCAGTGACATATTTGAGAACGTCACCTTTGAGCCTCTCCCAATGGTAGCTCTTCCTAACTGCATTAAGAGTCTTAGCATAGCTAGGATGTCTTGCGAAAGGAGAATCATGAGTTTCCCACAATATCTTCTGCTTAAGTGACTTGCTTGCTGGTATACACAGCCTTGTTCTGTAGTAGACAAGTCCACTATCAATGGAAAATTCATGATACTTAGCCTGCAACTTTTGGTTCTGCTCCTTGATAGAGATCTCCTTTAGCATTGTTTGGTAGGCCAAATCATGGCATGCTTCCTCTCTAGCTAACTCAAGTATAGGGTTGTTTGGCATAGATACTTTTGTAGCTAGAGATCTGGCCGTTGATGGATTTTGCAAGATTAGGGAATTTAGGAATGCCTTGCGACTAAGTGCATCGGCAACTACATTCTCTTTCCTTGGTCCGTACTTGATTTCAAAGTCATATTCCTCCAACACTTCAATCCATCGACGTTGCCTCATGTTGAGCTCGTTCTGGGTAAAGATCCATTTGAGACTCTTATGGTCGGTTACTAGAGTAAACTTGTTACCCAACAGGTAATGTCTCCAAAGCTTTAGAGCATGGATGATAGCTAGTAATTCGAGATCATGCATAGCATAGTTCTTTTCATGACTCTTCAATTTCCTTGAAGAGTATGCTACTGGATGACCTTCCTGCATAAGTACACACCCAAAGGCAAGAATGGTAGCATCAGTTACTACCTCGAACTCCTTATTGAGGTCTGGAAGTTTTAGAATAGGTGCTGATACCAAACTTTGCTTCAATCTGTCGAAGCTATTTTGTTCGTGCATTGACCATGTAATGGAAGTTTGCTTCTTCAGTAAGTCCGTCAGAGGTGTTGCAATTAAAGCATAGTTTTTTATGAAGACCCTATACCATCTTGTCAATCCAAGAAAGCTACGTATCTCTTTGACGGATACTGGTATTGGCCACTCAAGCACATCTCTGACCTTGGCTGGGTCCACTGATATTCCTTCTGATGATACTATGAATCCCAGGTATTCAATCTGAGACTTGAAGAATGCACACTTCTTCATTTTAGCATATAGCTTATGTGACCTCATTGTCTCAAGGACAATCCGAAGTTGGGGTTCACGATCTTCTTTCTTTTTAGAATAGACTAAAGTGTCATCAAAGAAGACAAGCACGAAATCATCAAGATATGGCCTAAAGATATCCTGCATTAACCTATTTGAAGATGTCAAGTGCATTCGTAAGCCCGAATGACATAACTAGGAACTCAAAGTGCCTATATCTTGTATTGAAGGCCGTCTTTGGGATATCTTCTTCCTTGATCCTTATCTGATAGTAACCTGACCTGAGATCAATCTTGGAGAAGATCTTCGCACCCTGGAGACGATCAAGAAGCTCATCTATTCTAGGAATAGGATACTTGTTCTTGACTGTCGATTGATTCAACCTTCGGTAATCAATACATAGTCGAAGTGTCCCATCCTTCTTTTTCTCAAATAGTACTGGAGATCCCCACAGTGAATTGCTAGGCCGGATGTAGCCCTGATCTAGTAGTTGCTTGAGTTGTTCCTTAAGCTCAATTGCTTCTGGTATGGACATTCTATAAGGTCTCTTTGCAATTGGCGCAGCTCCTGGTACTAACCTAATTTCATGATCCACTTCTCTTTGAGGCAGAAGTTCAGTCAACTCTTCAGGGAATATGTCCGCGTATTCCTTTAGCCAAGAAGGTCCTTCATGAGACTCTTGCTTCTGATCTAACTTGTTGAGTTTGATCAAGTAAATAGGTAATCCTTTTCTGACTCCTTTTATGATCCGAGATACTTTGGCCAATTGGATTCTCGGCACTCCAGCCTCACTTTGAGTTGTCACTAATTCCCTTTCAGAGTTTCGAAAGGAAACTTGACCCTTTCCACAGTGAATGTGGGCGTCGTTAGGCTTAAGCCAATCCATTCCGAGTAGACACTCATGGATACCTAAATTCATGACTCTGAATTTGACCGAAGTCTTCTTTCCTCCCAGAAAGAATTCTACCTTAGCAGTTTGCCTGGTACAAGTAACCTCACGACCATTTGCCAATTCCAGAAGCAGGGTAGGTGCTTCTACTGTGGTTATTCCTAATCTTTTTGCACATACTGGTGAGATAAAGGAATGTGTACTTCCACAATCAATCAAGGTCTTGAAACCTTTACCTTGATAGTCTGACGGTGTCTGAATCACCGAGAACTAGTGATTCGGCCCTTTCTTGTGTAAAGCGGCATGGACTGTCGCTCTTTCGAATTCTGCTTCCATGGTCGGATCTTCCTCTTCTTCTTCTTCGCACATTTGCCTATTGGCAATGCAGGCGGTTCTTCCTCTTCCTCGGGTAGTGGCTCCTTGACCACAGCGTGTTCCTTAGAAAGGCACTTGGCGATGTCCTCCACCAAGCTTGGGACATTGCCTCTTGAAGTGATCGAGTTCGTTGCAGTGGAAACAACGGAAATTTCGGCCATTAGTAGGAACAAAGTTGTTGACATTATTTGTCCTTGCTTTCTTTCTTTGTCCCTGATTATGACCTTGAACTCTCTTAATTTGAGGTTTGAATGCTCCTCTGTTCGGGTCATTGTAAGACCAAGCTTTGTTACCCCTTGGTCTAGACTGTACCTCCTGAATTATAGGTGCCGCTCGAATGGGTGCATCCTGAAGATCTGATGGATGCATAGATTCGAGACAGGTATTTACTGGTGGATTTAAACCCGCACAAAATTTGGACACCTGCTGTATCATGTCCATCTGTGGCACATACTTTAAAAGTGAGACGAATTTAGAGTAATATGCGTCAAGAGTGAGTCCTGGCTATTTTAGCTTGTAAAACTCATTCATCTTCTGAGTGCGATATGCAAGTGGCAAGTATCTTCCCTGCATGGCTTTCTTCAGCTTCTCCCAGGTAACGGATCCCTCTGTGATCCCTTGATCCCTGCACCATTGCTTCCACCAAAGTCTGGCTTCGCCGGTGAGCTTTAACTTGGCGAGCATAGCCTAATTGGCGGGTGTAGTACCGGCTACTTTGAAGTAATCCTCCATGGATTTAATCCAAATTTCAGCATCAGCTTGGATAAATCTGCCTCTCCCGTAAAACTCGGGTGGCTTAATCTGCTTGAGAAGGAACTTCTTCTCCTGGATTACAGCAGTACTTGATGTAGGCGGTGAATTAGGAACCTGTACCTGGGGTTGTGCCTGAATAAAGGTTTTCTTAACGTTATTATACGATAATCGTCGTTAACTTATATTACATCTTCAATTCCGTTATCATGTAACCAATGTAGCTACTTAACTTTTTATCAACTCTTATGCACAATCAGACATAAAAAGAAGTCTTTATTTGTATTTATATGGGCATGGCCCTTTTAAATACAATGTTTCATGCGATGATAAGCCAATTGTTACATTTAGTTTAGGGAGAACAACATTGTATTACATTTATCTACACGGACTGTATAATAATAAGGTTTCGGGTCATGGATCTTTAGGAATCGGTAAGTCATTGGAAGTTCAGGATATCCTTTCCATTGGAATCCATACTTCTCATGGTGGCCCAAGACTTTAATCCTATCGGCCGGGATTATACGGGTTACTTCCTCATATACATATGAGTTCATCTCAACCCTCCGACCTCGAATATGTAAAGTCAAATTTACGTGAGCTTCCACAAAAACGAACAGCTTCACAACTTTTAGGTCTTCCAACCACTTGATCCTCTTTAGGTTGGTCTGTAAATAAGCAAACCGGTGGGCGGCTATATAGTAGAATCCTGAAGCACCCGTCCATCTTCGTTCCATGTACAAAGGTGATGGATTATAGATCTGCTCCAGGATGTTCATCATCCCAATCCTTTGTCTATAAAGCGGAGAATGCATTGCAGTCATAAACATGACTCGAAATACCAAGAAATTATTCAACGCTTCGTAATTCTGCAAGACAACATTGAAGGTAAGGAAATGTTTGGATATCAACATTTGCTTTACTTCATCTTATTATAATTTCATAAAAACAATTCCGTTGTTGGTCGGCTCTGATACCAACTGTAACGTGTCCACTAGTATCATCCAGGACACGTCTTAGCAGTCCATCAAAAAGGATGCCTAGAAAGCTCCGTTCGGCACTCCCATGGAATGTTATGGGATTTGCGTTCTAGGGATTTCCGTGTCTGCCATGTAGCGGAAGTATTCCGGCCGTTCCCACTTAGGATCGACCTGAATTAGGGTTTTCCTGATTGGTCATTTCCTAACAGCAACTAGCGTCGGATCCAAGCGAACTACTTTACGTAGAAACGCCAGGTCCGAAGCAGATTCACGTAGCACTTGGTTCAAGGAGAATGGGAAACGAGAGGGATGCAAAGCTCAACCTCTCTGCCATAAGTCATAGTCCCATTCCATTCTCCTAAAAAAACGTAAATTGGGATAAGACATAACTCTAGGTCAACGCTTTTGTTGTTCGTGTCCTTTGATGATCATCCCACTGTTCTTCGTGATTTGAGAAAAGTTTCCGGCCAACTGGGACCACCCAACCGTAGGACAGACCTATGGCCCATCCTCCGCACTTTCCTCATGTTGTTTTACTTATATAATTATCTAACACAATAGTTGGACATGTAACAACCAGCTTCTTTAATTAACCCGTTAAGCACTCGTTCATTCACGTAATCTTATCACTTGACATAGAAAAACAATATCAAACAAGTTCTTTATTAATAGGTCATCATATTTAACTTTGAAATACAAGAGTTCCGCCCGTACACTTATCCACAATCCACCCGAAGGCCGCCTGAAGGCTATCCAGCAATCCACAGGGATCACTATTCCAAGTTTCTGCCCGACAACTAGTATACGGGCCTCAAGATCTGATCTCGAGTCATGTTAGCCTCTTGTGCAGGGCCCAGAAGGCAAGGGATTTACGGGGCCAGAGCCCCCCTGGCACCCAAGCATCCTCCTGCTCCAAGTAGCACTCAACGGAGAGACCTCTCACGGTGGGTTTGGTCCAGTTCCCGGCGCGGTCAACAACCCCCTTGGTTAGGGTCAAGCAGGCAGTCGGGGGTAACTGAAGCTACCTCTCCCTTCAGGCCTTCAACCTGAAGTATATATACTTATTTATTTTGTAATTCATTGGTTAAACAAGTCAAACAGTGCTCTAAAATCTCTAGCAAACACAAACATTTCCATTGATCGATTTTGTTGTTGGCAAACTGCTAAGGAATGATTCCTTCCTTTCGAATGTATCGAGCACTCGATTCGGGGTGTCTTGCAACTTGGCAAGATCCCATATATTCTGGGTTAGAGTGTACCATATTAACCCAACTTGGTCAAACCTTAAAGTTCATTGGATACTTCAGTTTCTGGTTTTTAATCTCCAATTAGTCTTCCTCACTCAGAAGGGTATCAAAGAATACATCCTCTTGCAAGATATCTTGCGTAAGGATCTACTAACCTTTTTGCGAGAATTTGGCCTTTCTTCTTGTGATTCAATCACAAGACCATATGACTCCGTAGTTGCTGCGCAAGTCCCGCATTGTACTATGTGATAGTGGAGTCACGAAACAATCCGTTTCAGTTTCTCTAAGCTGAAGTTGTTAGACCTAGGGTTTCCTAGCTTCATTCTTGTAAGAATCTCAGGGACAAACCCTAGTTCCTTTTTCGATTACAATTTACTAAATCTACATTCAGGGAATGTGGACAAGTATTTAAGGTATAGAAGTTTCCTTGGAATTTTAACTCATTCCCAACGAATATTTTGCAGCATAGGTATTTTTAAGTTTAATTTGGTTACTCTAGAAGGTAATTTCGAGGTTACTTCCGTATGGTTTGTTATCTACGGTCAATTGACTTTTCGATCCTATACTTTATCGATTTGAAGTTAGGTTAAATCCAACTAATCTTCCCTTTTCTTTGCAAACAAACTCATGCTAAATAATCAACCTTTTCCTTGCTAAGTTAAGCAGTTACCAACGATAATTTCCTAGAGTTTATGCATCGTAAGAATCCTTTCATGATTTTCGTTTTCCATACATAAAGCTATTTGAAAAATTACGTTTATGCATTATTTATTTTGCATGTTCCATTAAACTTAATTCCTTCGTTGTGAACAACTAGGACAAAAATATATCATATCCCTAACAATTCATCTTGCATGATTGAACTACGACGATATAAAATTAAGAAGGAAAAAACCTGGGTTTGGGGTGAGATATCCACATGGATACCGGGAGATGACCCTCTTGCAGCTACTCCTTGGACTTTCTTAGGAGGCATCGCAATTGTAGTCCTTCGAACGTGGAAGCAGCTTTACACTCTTTTTCGGAATTCCAACGTTGCTCCCTTGCGCGTCAATACTCTTCTTCTCTTTTTCAAGTAAGAAAAAAAAACCAAGTCCCAAGGGTATTTTGGAAAGGCAAGGAACAGTTAAGGGTTTAACCACGAGGAGGGGGTAATAAGACCTTTAAGGTCTTAGTTCTTTTGGGAGGGAAAGGCTTACAAAGCCCAAGGAAAAGGCCCTATGGGGTTTTACACATGGGAGGGGGGGGGGGGAAGTAACAAGCCCAAAAGAAAGGGGCTTAAGGGTTAAATATGGGGGAGGAAAGGTTTAAATTACGGGGTTCCAACACCCATGGGATGAGGGGGCTTAACACACGGGGGGGTGTGTGTGTGGTTCCAAAGGCATAAGAAGGGGGACTTGGGAGATTTTTGGACACGGGAGTGAAAGGTATAGGAAGGGGGATCTTGGAGGGATTTTACGACACGGGGGGGGGGGGGGGGGAAGGCCTTAGGGGTTTTAGAACCCAGGGGGAAAGATGAAGGGCAACACAAGGGGGTGAAAGGCCCTTAAGAAGATAAAACTGGGGGGGGGGGGGGGGAAGGAAATAAATGGGGATATGAGGCGGGTGAAAGGGGGCTTAATTAGTCCCCTTAAGAAGCTTCTATGCTTCAACATGGCAGGGGGGGTGTTTCAACGCCGCGTTGGCAATGGGCAGGTGGCGCTGTGAACCGGGGTTGACGGCTGTAGGCGGCGGCGCTCTCAGCGATATTCCTCCTCGTCCACCTCTTCCTCCTCACTTCAGTTCCTCTGTACGGTGAGTCTGGGCAGCGTCGTCTTCCATACCCCCTTCATGGAGGCAGCAACCCCTCTCTTAAATAGGGGAGGGAGGGGAATCCTCCCCCTCCTTATGTGTCAATGTGCAGGGCGGTGGAAGGCGCCGAGCTCCACCAAGGAGCTTAGTCCTCCATTCTATTTCCCTCCCCTTACAGCACAACAGTCGGTTTTGGGGAGGGAAAATATTTTTTTTTTGCATTATTCCATTTGATATATTACAGTATCAGAGCATTGGTATTTGATCCATTTTTCCTTCTATTTTCAGTCCTATTTTTCCTCCATCAAAATCAATTTCAGACAAGTGTTGTATATAAGACAGTGACTAGTGGAGTGTTGCAGACCATCCACAGTTAGTAAGAGACTACACCTAGAGATCTCCAAGGTCAGATATGGCGGAGGATGGCTAAAGTGGCACGTCTTCATCAAATCTCATGCAAAACTCGAGGTAACTAGGATAAAGGAGAGTTAACCGATCTTAGTTTGGGAACAAACTATGGTTACTTTGAAAAGAGTAAATCCTCTTTCCCCTTTCTTAGAGTTTCCTGTAGATTTCATGGAAGTTCATTAGCAAGATGTGCTCATATCTCTCAAGTCCCTGATCTTATTGGCCAATCACCATCTGGAACAGTTTCCTTGCTTCAATACCTATAGGATGATTACCTATTTTCTCAAGATTGGCTTAGCAATGGAGCTAGGAACAGCCTTGAAAATTGCGGCACAATTTTCAGGCTGATTCCAGCCTGTTTCCTGCATTAGATGTTTTGTCTCCAGCCCTTGGCACTCTCTCTGATCATTGGCAAGTGTAAATCATCAATGATCTTTGAAGATTGAACTCTATTCAAGAACTTTCAACCCTACTATATACCCTAGATGAATAGTCCATGGCAGCCATGAAAGCGTCAGTCAAAGCTTCCATTTCTCATGAATTTCTTGAAGATTCTTCATCAATCTAGCCTGTGGTATCAAGGCAGTAAGGATTCTTTAACAAATTGCAAAGATTTCAGCCCATGGAGGACATTAGAGCTCATATTGATGGTTTATTTTGGGGCTTTTCTTCAAGAGGCTTGAATCTTTGGTATTCAAGTGTTCAAGCAAGCTTGCGACATTGATTCTTCACGGATTTGAGCATATTGGAGCTCATATGGACTGATTTAGTGGATATTTCAAACTTCATGGTAGATTTATGATAGATTTTGAAGAATTCCTCCATCATTGGGATTGGAGTTAACATCTATCATCTTTTTCAAGCTTAATCAAGGTATTTCTCTCACTTAATCTTTGAAATCTCTCAATAATCCACTTGCTAATGCTTTTCCAATTGTTGATGAGAGATTATTAATCAATTAATTCTCTGAATTGATCAATAGATCAAATATTAGTGTTATTTCCCATTAATTTCAACCTATTCCATTGAATTTTAGTATCGATTCAATCATAACCTCATCATAGATATCATTTTCCAAGTTTGATGCATAACCTTGACTTGTTTTGGTTGAATTCTTTTGCCCAAGATAAAATATTGTAAAAGGGTAAGTACTAAAGCAATCAGTGAGTCACTGAATTGGATTGGTAAGACCCTTTCCCTATCCAAATTTTCCAGATTTCATTCAATTGCATCTCATGAAAAGGGCTGAATGAATATTCCAGCAATGCATTTCATACTGGTTGATTAGAATACAATGCCATTGCCATGTTGATATACACATCGGGGGAAAAGGTGAATGCTGGGGGAGATAATGGGATGAAAGAGAGTTGACCCTCCCTCACTATCAAAGATCCCGAAGGGGTGCTACCAACCGACTCGGGGGAAACTTTGCCCACCTCTCCGTGATTCAGAGCCTGTGTAGGGAGCTTGTCATGCCATTTTATCCCTCACAGAGGTACACCAAGTGGAAAATTGAAGATTGAAGAGTTTCCAAAGGCTCAAGTATCTTCAAGATCAAAACAAGGTAAAATAGGGATTCTACAAGGCACTACAAGGCATTTATAGGTTGTTACAAGTACACCCTTCATTATTGAAGTACAGATGCAGGTACTACAGGGTACCATAGGTCCTACTTAGCCTTCTACAGGGTTTGGTAACCATTTGGGGTTACTATTTTACCTTACAGGGTCAAAACATGGCATTTTCAGGTCAAAATAAGGTGTAGACCTGGACAGTTCAGACTCAGAGATTGAGTTGCATAATTTTCTATCCTAAATTTGTTATAGCGTGCTATAGCTCATCTTAAAGAGGGAATTCTTGACTTTGATTTGAACTAAAACAATTTGAAATCAGAGTTCCCTAGCAAAAGTTATAGCCATTTTTCTGACAAGGGTACTATAGGACTACACTATTATGGCAAGGCATAAGGATAAAAATAAGGTCTAGGATGATTATGCTCAACAAATCAGAGATTCCATGTTGGATAATGTACCTCAAGAGAGACCTGAAGAGCCTCAACAACAAGGGAAAATTAGTATACTCAATGATACCTTGTGTGTACGTGAGCAAAGGCATAGAGAACATCATGAGGCCCTACTATTAAGAATGGAGTAAATGGTTTTGTCTACTGATCAAATGAAGTCTTCCATTGAGAAGTTAGTAGATTCAATGACTCAAACAAAGGCTTCCATTGATAAGTTGGTAGAATATAGTTCTCAAATTATGGATGCAGATGCAAATGGAATCTAAAGAAGCCAAGGAGAAAGCCTATTCAAACAGTGAGCCTTCAGTCCCACTTGAGCCACCTAACCAAAATGGTCATGGTCATGGAATTATTGGACAAAGAGACATTCCAAATAGCCAATATGAATTAGGTGAGACTTCACAAATGCATGATGACTATTTGGGCAGTTTGAATGGAGCCAACTCTCAAGATTTTGGGCAGAATACTCAACTTCTTAGGGGTCCTTTACCAGCAGGAAGATTGCATAGTGGTTCTCAGCCACCTATTGGGATATTTCCATCTCAATTTGGGGGTTCAATGCATGGTACTCATGATCAATGTTTTTTGGGACAGCAACCATTCCATGAAAGAGAGCTAAAGGATAAGATCATTTTAGCCAAGTTTAATGGTCAGTCATCTTCACCATCTGACTTAGAGGAGTGGACCTCTAAGATGGAATCTTACTTTGACATATTCCCCAAAACTGATGACATGAAGATTCATTTTTCTTCTTTGCATTTGGAGGGATTTTCCCATACTTGGTGGATGTATATAAAAAGGGAAAAAATACTTGTAGAGAATTGGGAAGCTTTCAAGGCACTTATGGCTGAATTATTTGTCTCCCCTCTTGAAAAAGAGAAATTGGCACGGAGATGGTATGGTTTGGAACAAAAAGGCCTAAGTGTAAGAGAGTAGACTAACCAATTTCTTAGCCTAACCATGTATGTAGAAAGCATTAGTGATGAGGTTAAGCTCCACAAGTACATGTATGGTTTAGAGCCATCTTTATCAGCTGATGTCATGGCGCAAAACTTCTCTCTTTAAGGCTATTGAGCTTGTTGCAGAGCACTATGGAAAAAAATATAGAAGAGAATCTTCATTTCAGCTTGGTTTTGGACAGTCAAGGACTGTTTTTAAACACATGCAAGTTGGTAACACTTATGGCAGCACTCATGTGCTAAATGGGAGTTTAAGGGTGCCAACTTATCCACCATTCAATGCTTCTAGACCTCAAAGTAACTTTAGGACAACAAACAGTCTCAGAGTTGACTTCAAACAAGGGGACAACAAGCTTAAATCCATTTCAACCAATATGAATCCTAAGTCTATTCCTATGGATCTTTATAAAGAAAGAAAGGAGAAAGGCTTATGTTTCAAGTGTGGGGAAAAGTATACACCTAATCATGCATCAAAGTGTAAATATAAAAATCTCAAACCCAAGCTTCAAAGTATGTTAGTCTTTGAGGAACTTGAAGATGAGATGGACGAAGCTAATGCAATTAAACTCAATGCTGAAAATGAAGATCTTGAGGAAGAAGATGGGCAAGAGTATTTCTATGATCCAACCGACTCTTTTCCTTTTGATCCAGGTGGGACTTGTAAGGAGCCACTTGCTGCCACTAGTTGTTCTATTTCCATGGATGCTTGGACAGGATCTAAGAGCCCTAATACAATCCATATGAAGGCTAACATTCATGGAAAGGCAATGTTCATTCTGATAGATAGTAACAGTACCCATAGTTTTGTGAATAAGTCCATCATGGAAAAGATGAATTGTATTCCCATAGATTTACAGTAGCCCATTAGAGTTCAAGTGGCCAATGGTGAAGAAGAAATCAACACATAGATATGCCCACAAGTTTATTTATAGTTGGCTGAAAATTTTGAAGCAAAAGTACTTTGGCAATGGGGCCTATAGACATCGTACTCGGTTGTGATTGGTTGATGACATTAGGCATGATTACTATGGATTTCTTACAGTTGTATATGGAGTTTATCTTCAATGGATAGCTCATCCATTTATAGGGAATTCCTAGTAGATCAGATTTTTAGCTTATTACCATTCAACAACTCAAAGGGAGTGTGGGCAGGAGTAGAAACATGATAGCAAGTAAGAGGAAAAACTGCTAGGATATAAGTTGCAGTCTACTATTGAGACAGTTAGGGATGCCTTGGAAGATCTTATAGGAAGATTTAACCAATGCATATGTAGATTTTCTTAATGCATCTGAAGAGGTTTACGAAGCCCATATTTTACTTGATGCAGGGACTCATAGGGAGATTGATGAAGTGTTGGAATACACATGATTTGTATGATATAATTATCATTTTTGAGACAGCTCATGAGTTTGAGGATATACCTTTAGAGGATGTTAGATGTAATGCTTCATAGCTTGCAAACTATTTCAGATGCTTTGTCAAAGGCCTTGATAGGCAATTCAAAGATACTTCAAGATATGGACTACACTGTTTTTGGCAATGGTCAGCATATGTTGGATGCACGTAAGGTTCAACTTATGTTTGATATAGTACACAATTATTAGTATAATCATATTTCCATATGCTGGACTTTGAAAGAGTAGGCATGTTGATATGTCTTTGTTGATGGGTGCGTTGATAACCTATATATGGACATTCAATAGCCTCTAGTATATAATGCACACCTAAGGCCTGATGACCTTGGAGTGGATGCTTTGTATGGTATTAGAGTTGTGCAAAGGCTACTCATATTGGTCTATGATCTAGGGGGTGCTGTCTTATGTGGATGATGAGCAACAAGCTGACGCTATGGATGTTTGACCTGGGTGGTGCATTGGTGGCACATACTAGAGGATGTGCTAGTTTAGAGGGGATTGATGTCATGCTATGGCATGGACAGAGTGTGAAAAATCCTCGTGTGCAACATTATTTGACTTTCTTAATGAGCTAGTGATTGAATGAAATCTTAGTCATTATTATTAGTATCCATAGTATAGATAGGTCCAAAATACATTATTTTTAGACAAGTTTAGCCTATTTTGATATTTTGGATATTATTTCTTGTAAATATCCTAAAAAGGTGAAGAAAACTTTTAGAAAGGGTGACATGCAAAAAGCAAGTTACTTTTAAACTAGTTTTGAGAGATCTCATGCAAAAAGAAGGGTTTTGGAAATCACACAGTGCATGATTATAGTTTTCAGGCAGCAAACAACACTCCGAACAAGGAGAAGAAAAATGAGCAATCTAGAAGAGTTTTAAACATGTGTAATGTAGTTTTACCCCCCTTTCGGAGCCAATGGAAGCATCAAATTTGTGATCTGAGAAGCAGAGAAAAAGCTAATGTTCGGTGCACATTTTTGGTCTACCAAGGAGAGCTCCAAGAGATCTAATGCTTGGAGATTGCTTTTGAATAGTCCCAGACAAGGATTTTGTTTATCTTTTCAGGTCCTATCAATACATAGTTCTTTGATATTTGTCTTTATCTTTTGTACCTTTTATCTATTCATTTTCTTCTCTTTTATCTCATATTCTCTACTTCCTTCTCTTTCTGATCTTGGAGGTGGATATGACCTTTTAACTAAAACCCCTTTGATAGCATGTTTATACATTGTGGTACTTTGATATTAGTCCTTTATCATGTTGTAGACTTAGTTATTTTGTGTGGAAGAAGAAGAAGATTTCCTCTGGAGCATCTTGATGCGATTCAATTTGAAGGCTCTATTACAAGGGTTCTCTTTATCACAATTCATTCCAGAGTGGCGATGTTAGCAAACATCCATTTTTTAGCAATGTCCATGTAATCCATAAGGGACCTCAGTATATAAATTAAAACAAACGTGTTTGCCATTTGGATCAATGCTCTAAAATGACTAAGGGTCATGTCATATTCATTTAGGGACAAATGTGTGCAATAAAGTTGTTAATTGAGGTGGAAATTATCCAATGCCCAACACATAGGATGGAGACTTAGGTGGTATAAGTATTCCTACTTGTGGGGACCTACTCAATGTTATGTTAATACAACTTGGTGTGGTTCTCAACGATACAAAATATTCCAAGGACATGAGAGTTCTTCTCATGCACCATTGCTATACCAACCAAGTAAGGAAGATAACTATACCCAGGACACTCTTGAATGTCAATGCAACTTCAATGCCATGGGAAGGAAGAAGTTAGAGCATGATTGCCCACAATGCTGTGAAAAGTGTTCCAAAAAACTGTTCACTACCTAGGAGAGATATACTTTCTTTTAATTATATCTCCATTACAAAAAAAATGCAAGTACTAACCAAAAGTAGAACCCTATGTGATGAATTATTGGAAATGTGGAGAAATTTAAAAAAAGTTTGATAAAGGATAATGCAATTGGTACTTCACAAATAAATGAGTTATGGGATGGCACAAAGTGCAAGACTATAAAAGATTTCTAGGATCCAAAATCACAGCATGTAGCTTGAAATTTGCATTGATTTTCTTGCTCAGTTTACATCCTTCTTCTGCTACACATCTCTTCCAGATTGGTTGCTTATCATTGGCATACTTAGTAGCAAGATTAGAGCCATGATCTTCATTCCCTACTAGAAACACTAAAACACAGCAAGGCAGCCACAATAGCCATAGACCTGGAAGCTCAAATTTCTTCAATCTTTAGATCTTCTTGACCTCCAAGGCTTCTCTACCATCATTTTGAATCTTAATGGACTCCAAGATTAAAGACATTGTAAGGATTTTTGCTTAGTCAAGATCTTGGAGCTCTTATTGAAGGTCTACTTTCGGACTTTTCTTCAAAAGGCTTGAATCTTTGATATTCAAGTGTTCAAGCAAGCCTGGAGCATTGATTCTTCATTGACTTGATCATATTGGAGCTTATATGGGCTGATTTTATGGATCTTTCAAGCTTTATGATGGATTCACAATGGATTATGGACTTGGATAAATTACTCATGAATATATGTGTGCATCAGGTGGGTTCAAAAAATGGTATTTTTAAAATAATATTTTTATATATTTTTGACATACAAAAGGGTGTGATATGAAGGGATTATTTATAGATTGAATAGAAAAGGTTTATGTTCCATTCATAAAAAATTCACAGATAAGGATAATTATAAATAGGCTTTGAATACACATGATATAGAGGATACACTTATAGTAACCTCCCCGAGAATATAGAGGATTTTTCCATTATTTGGATTGGAGCTAACATTAACCATCTTCTTCAAGCTTAATCAAGGTATTCTACTTGCTTAATCTTTGAAATCTCTCAATAATCCACTTGCTTAAGTTTTTCCACTTGCTGATGAGAGATCATTGGTCAATTAATTCTTTGAATTGATCAATAGATCAAAGATTAGTGCTCTTTCTATTGATCAGAACCTATTACATTGAATTTTAGCATTCATTAGATCTTATTCCATCGTAGATATCATTTACAAAGTTTTGATGTATAACCTTGACTTGATTGGTTGATTTCTTTTACCCAAGCTTGAAATATTGTAAAAGAGTAAGTACTAGCAATTACTGAGTCACTGAATTGTATTTGTAAGACCCTCTTCCTATCCAATTTTTCAAAATTTCCATCCTATTGCATTTCATGAAAAGGGGTTGAATGGATATTTTAGAAATGTATCTCATGCTGATTGATTAGAGTAGTATGCTACTGCCATGTTGATATACCCACTGAAAAAAAAGGTGGATGTCAGGGGAGATAGTGGGACAAAAGAGAGGTGACCCTCCCTATTGAAGATTGGAAAGGGGTGCAACCAAACCCAGGGGAGACTTTGCCCACCTCCAAGTAATTAAGAGCTTGCCTAGGGATCATGTCGTAACTTTTTTTCCTCACATAGGTACAACAAGTGGAGAATTGAAGATTGAAGTGCCTTTGAAGACTCAAGTACCTTCAAGAGCAAAACAGGATAAAACGGAGACTTAACATGACACTACAGGGTATTTACAAGTCCTTACGGGTAGTAAATTCATTTGCTAAAGTATAGGTGCAAGTACTATAGGGTGCCATAGGTCTGTTTCAGCCTTCTATAGTGCTTGGTAGCTATTTAGAACCACCATTTTACCCTTACAAATGGAAACATGGCATTTACAGGTTGAAACAAGGTGCAAGCCTAGATAGTTCAGACTCAAAGATTGAATTACAAATTTTTGTCCTAAACCTATTATGATGTATTATAGCTCATATTAAGGAGGGCATCATTGGATTCGATTTTAATTAAAAAAATTGGGAATCAGAGCTTCCTAGCTCAAGTTATAGCTAGTTTTTTGATAGGGAGTACTGCAAGACTACACTATTATGGCAGGGCATAAAGGCAAAAATAAGGCCTAGGATGAGTATTCATGGAAAATCAAAGATTTTATACTAGATAATATTCCCCAAGGGAGCCTTGAAGTGATCAAATGAATGGAGAAATTAGTGCACTTAACAATACCATGTGTGAACATGAAAATAGGCATGCCCAATGTCATATGGAGCTATTATCAAGAGTGGAGCAAATGGTATTATCTACTAGTCAAACGAAGTCTTCCATTGAGAAGTTAGTGGATTTAACTACCCAAAAAAAGGCTTCCATTGGCATGTTAGTAGAATCTAATGCTCAAATAATGGCTCAATTCTCACAATGGATGCAAATGAAAATGGGATCCAAAGAAGCAAAGGAGAAAGCTTATTCAAACAGTGAACCCTCAGTCCCACTTTAGTCAACTAACCAAAATGGTCAAGGTCATAGAATCATTGGATGAAGGGGTATCCCAAATAGCAAATATGAAGTAGGTGAGACTTCACAGAGACATGATGACTTCTTGGGCAGTTTGAATGGTGTCAATTCCCAAGCTTTGGGGCTAAATACCAAACTTCCTAGAGGTTCTCTACCAATGGGAAGGTTTCATAGTGGTTCTCAGCCATCTATTGGGAGAGTTTCATCTCATTTTGGGGGTTCAATGCCTAATACTCATGACCAGCCTGTTTTGGGATAGCAACCCTTCTATGCAAGAGAGCTGGAAGAGAAGATAGCAACCCTTCTATGAAAGACTGCTTTTAGGCTTAATCAAGGGCTCTATCATTTCCTAGTGATGCCATTCGGGCTTACAAATGCTCTAGCTACCTTGTAGAGTTTGATAAAAAAGATTTTATAGGCTTTCATTTTTCAAAATTTCTTGGTCTTCTTTGATGACAGTTTGATTTACAATAAGACCATTTAGGACCATCTATCATACATGAGGAAGGTTTTTGATATATTGAGACATCATAGACTCTTTGCTAAAGGAGAAGAAATGCTCTTTCATGTGCAATCTAAAGTTGAATAATTGGGGACATACTGTCAATGAAAAAGGGATCCAGGTTGATCCCAAGAAGGTCCAATGTATTAAAGATTGGCCAACACGTACTACCACTGCTTCACTTAGAGGATTTCTTAGTTTATGATTATTTTATCATCGCTTCATCAAGCATTATGTGACTATTGTACCTCATTTTATTGATAGGTTGAATAAGGAAGCTTTCTTTTGGGATGCTCTTGCAGATAGTAGCGTCAACAAGTTAAAGAAACTCCTAACTTGTGCTCCTATTCTTGTATGTCCAGATTTTTTGAAGGAGTTTACCATACAATGTGATGCTAGTGGCTAAGGCATTAGGGCTCTTTTGTTACAAGAGCATGGAGTGATTTCCTTTGAAAGTTGTAAGCTTATAGATAAGGAAATGGCTATGAATATTTATGACCAAGAGATGTTGGCTATCTTGCATACAATAAAGAAATGGCACCATTATTTGTAAGGCAACCACTTCAGAGCTCAAAGTGATCAAAGGGTCCTTAAATATTTTCTCACTCAGTCGGATCTTACTCCTAAGCAGTGTAGGTGGGTAGCTACACTGCAAAATCATGCTGTTTACATCACTCATACGAGGGGAAAAGACAATGTAGTGGCTAATTCTCTTTCTCTTATGTGGGCTTGCAAAGTTTTAGCAATGACTGAGCTACATAGTGACTAGATTGAAGAACTACATGAGGCTTATCTTTTGGATGAAGAACTCAGCCATATTTTTTAAAAATTATAGCAAGGTCTCATGGGAGATAACTTGCATTATCAACTTTCAAATGGCCTCATTTGGTTAAGTGGCAAGATTTTCATTCCCTCTACTTCTTCTTTTACACAAAAAATTATGGAGGAGTTGCATTCTTCGCCTTTAGTTGGATACCTTGGAGTTTCCAAAACCTATGATAGGATCAGCAAAAGATTCTATTGGAAAGGGCTGTGAAAAGATGTCAAAGACTTTTTTAGGAAGTGTATGCCTTATTAGTAGAATAAGGACAACACCCATAAGCCAGATGATTTGCCCATTCCTACAAGAAAATGGCCACACATTACCATGGACTTCATCACTAGCTTGCCTACTACCAAAAATGGATGGAATAGTATATATGTGGTGGTGGATAGACTCACCAAGGTAGCCCATTTCATTCCAACCAAGACCCAATTTACTGCTTCTCAAGTGGCCAGTCAATTCATGGAGCAAATTTTTAGACTACATGAATTACCACAAATGATTGTTCATGATAGAGATTCAAAGTTCACGAGTAACTTTTGGCAGGCAGTATTTACATTCATGGATACTAAATTGGCTCCCTCTATGGCTTATCATCCATAGAGTGATGGAGAGACAGAATGTGTAAATAAGTGGTTGGAGACTTATCTTCGCCATTTCTATTATGATGTCCAAAAATGGATTCTTGGGGGTTACAATTGGCTGAGTTTGCCTACAATAACTCCACTCATGCTAGCATTGGATTTTTGCCCTTTGGGGCTACGCATGGCCATAAGGTGCCCTTACCCATAGTCATCTTTAATGAAAGGATCAATCCTCATGTGGGAAAGAAGAATTGGAAAGAATGTAGACCCTTCTTCAACGGTGTAAGATGAATGTTAGGAAAGCTCAAGACCAAATAAATATGTATGCAGATGAGAAGAGGCGATCTTTAGAGTTACAAGAAAGAGAATTGGTTTTATTGAAGGAGAATTCATAACATATTCCATGTTAGTTAGCTTAAGCCTTTCTATGGTGATCATGCTGATACAATTGATGAGTTGCCATCTATTGATGAAGAAGGTCTTATTCACTACATCCCAAAGACTGTCATAGATAAGCATGAGAAGAAGCTTCAATCTTGTTCTATCATTGAGTATTTGATCAAATGGAGAGGTCTACTACCCGAGGAAGCTTCTTGGAGTCCCGATTCCATATTAGATGAGCTTCCTTTCTTAAGGGACACATTGGTGGCTGAAGCTTACTAACTATGGAGCTAGTTATGGTGCAACAATAGACTATTTTAGAACAATTTTTATTCTACCTAATTTTCAAAATCATGCCACCTACATAGGGTTAAAGTAATCTTTAACTATTTGTACTATCTCCATGGATTCTTGGATAGGATCAAAGAGTCTTAATAGTCTTCGACTTCAAGGCAAGATTCATGGGAAAGATGCATTTATCTTGTAGATAGTGGTAGAGCACACAGTTGCATAAATACAATAGTCCTGGATAGGTTAAAATGTTTTGCCACTGATTTATAGCAACCACTAAGGGTGCAAGTTGCAAATGGGAGTGAAGAAATTAGTACTCAAATATGCCCAATTGTACATTTTCAGCTTATTGAAAATTGTGGGCAAAATGTAGACTTAATTGCACTTGACATGGGGCAAATAATAGACATTGTGTTGAGCTGTGATTGGTTGAAGACTTTCGACACTATTTGTATGGATTTATCTTTGCTATATATGCATATTTTTAATGTTGCATAGCTTGTTCACTTGTAGGGAATCCAAAATAGTAGTGAATTTGAGCTCATTACAGCCAAACAACTTATGAAAGAGTTCAAAAAAAGCACTCAGAGTTTTATATTGTAGTTAAATAAGGAAAATACAGATGAGTCCAACAATGTGCAAGATAATTCAACTTTAAAGGCTCTTCTTGACTAGTACAGTGATTTGTTTCAGCTACCTAAAGCACTACCTTCCAAGAGAGCAGTTGAACATCCCATTGATTTGGAACCACACTCAAAGCTGGTGAATAATCCTCCTTATAGGCTGTCCAAATGTGAAAGACAAGAAGTGGTCAACCAGGTCAAGGATCTATTGGATATGGGTTTCATAGAGCCCAACTCATCTCCTTATGCATCACTTGTCTTTGTGGTAAAAAAGAAAGATGGCTCATTTAGAATGTGAATAGACTATAGAGATTTGAATAAGATCACTATGAAGAACATATACCCTATCCTCAAGGTGGATGACTTGTTAGATGAGCTGAAAGGGGCTAAATATTTCACAAAGATTGATTTGAGATCTTGTTATCATCATATACGCATGCGTGAAGGGGATGAGATTAAGATAGCATTCATGACTGATCATGGGCTTTATCACTTCTTACTTATGCCCTTTGCTTTGACAAATGAAACTGCCACTTTTCAAAGCCTAATGAATAAAATACTTCAGCCATTTTATTCAAATTTGTGTTGGTTTTTTTTAATGACATTCTCATCTACAACAACTACTCATTGGAAGCTCATCTATTGCACATGAGGTAGGTATTCGATGCACTTAGACAGCATAGACTCTTTGCTAAGGAGTCAAAATGTTCCTTCATGCAGACTACTGAGGTAAAGTATTTGGGCCACATTGTCAATGAGATAATCATTAGAGATGATCCAAAGAAATGCAATGTGTCAGAGATTGGCCTACACTTGCAAATTCCACCTCTTTGACAGGATTGTTGGGTGTCTCTTCATTCTACTGCAAATTTACTCGACATTACTTCACTATTATAACTCCTCTTATTGATAGGATGAAGAAAGACACATTTTTCTGGAATGCCATTGTATATAGAATCTTTAATTAGCTGAAAGGTTTGGTTACTTCAACCCTTGCTTTGCCCTAATTTCTCCAAGGAATTTCCCATTTAGTGTGATGCCAATGGGCGAGGTATTGGTGCAGTATTACTATAAAAACATGGGGTAATAGCTTTTAAAAGTTGGGAACTTATTGAAAATGAGATAGTAATGAATGTTTATGATTGGGAAATGCTATCTATTCTTCATGCCATGAAGAAGTGGCACCATTACTTGTATGGCAGTAGGTTTAGAGTCAAGAGTGAACATAGGGTCCTCAAATATTTATTATCTCAGTCCAACCTTACTCCTAAAAAATGTAGATGGGTGGCCACCTTGCAAATTTGTGACTTTGACATTACCCATACTCGTGGGAAAGACAATGTAGTGGTGGCTGATTCCTTGTCTAGAATGTGAGTATATAAAGTCTCAGTCATCATGGAATTGCATAGTGATTGGATACATGAGCTTTAGGAGGCTTACCTATTGGATGCTAATTTTAGTAAAAATATATTTTAGAAACTACAACAAGGTCAATGTACAGAAAAATATCCATTTTAGCTAAAAAATAGGCTTTTACGGCTTAATGGGAGGATTGCTATCCCTCACACTTCCCCATTTAAGCAAAAGATCATGCAAGAAATGCATTTAGCACCTACAGTAGCTCGTCATTTGGGAGTGTTCAAAACCTATGACAAAATTACCAATAGTTTTCATTGGAAGTGCCTTTGAAGAGATGTTAAAGAAATTGTCTAGAGCTAGTGCCTTGTAAGCAAAACCAGGACAACACATTAAAGCTAGGTGGGTTGCTATAGCCATTGCCTATTCGCGAGGGCAAGTGGACTCATATAACCACCATAGATTTTATTACAGGTATGCCTCTCACCAAGAAAGGATGAAACAGTATCTATGTGGTGGTGGATAGGCTCACAAAGGCAACTCATTTTATCCCCACTAAAGCCTAATTTATTGCATCACAAGTAGCCAACCAGTTTATGGAACATATATTCAAATTGCATGGTTTACCTCAGGTCATTATGCATGATCGGGATAAAAACTTTATGAGAAATTTTTCGCTAGAAGTATTCAGTTCTATGGGCACTAAGTTGGCTCCCTCTACAGCTTATCACCTCCAAATTGATGGTCAAACAAAGAGGGTCAAAAAATGGCTGGAAACTTATTTGAGACACTTTTGTCATGATTTTCAACATGCTTGGGATGCATGGTTACATTTGTCTGAGTTTGCCTATAATAACTCCACCCATGCTAGCATTGGAGTTTCACCTTTCGAGGCTTTATATGGTTATAAGGTTCCTCTCCGAGGTCATCTTCAATGACAAGATCAATCCTCAAAGCAAGGAAGAATTGGATAGGTTGCAGGCCCTACTTCAGCGATGTAAGCTGAACTTCAAGAGAGCTCAAGATCAAATGAAGCTTCATGCTAATGAAAAAAGATGGGGCATTGAGTTTCAATAAGGGGATTTGTCTTTGTTGAAAGTACCTAAGTCTAGGTATGCCACTCTTAAGGATGGCTCGAACAACAAGCTAGCTCGTAGGTTCTATGAGCCCTACCAGATTATCAAGCGGATGGGTGACTTGGCATATCAATTGGAATTGTCCCCTTCCACCAAGATTCACAATGTTTTTCATGTGAGTAAACTCAAACCTTTCATTGGATCATAAGTGGATTACTTAGAAGAGCTCCCTCCTATGAATGAAGAGGGTATCATTCAATTAATTCCAAAGCTAGTCATAGGTCAAAGGAAAAATAAGCTACACTCAAGATAAATAATGGGATACTTGATCAAGTGGCAAGAATTGCCCCTTAAAGAGGCCTCTTGGTGACTAGCTTTAATCATGGAAGAGTTCCCTCATCTTATGGATGCTAACTCAGCTGAAATGTAGTCAATAGGTCTGTCCAAGTTTAGACTGCTTGCAAATAGCTCTCTATTTTCAACCAAATTTGATTTTGAATTATGGACAACATTCAGTGACACACATGGGCTGAAAGTACTCAAAGTAAGATCTGTTTCTATGGTGTCAAGCACCCCAATTGGAGTTACCTATCAAAAGTTATTGCAGATTTACTACATCAAGGTCCTATAGTAGATAACATGTTGTCTACTATCTATAGCACTCAATTCCTCATTGAATATGGGTCAAAATTGGATTTTTCTTATTCCCCAATCATGCCCATACATCATATTGTATCCATGACCCAACATACATACATAACCCCCACATGATTTATTGAATAACCCCTTGTAATCATGCAATAGAGTAGTACTCTCGACTGCCCAGCCCTATTTTGTAATAAGTACCCATTTTTTTTGTGAGGGAAAAAACCTTTGGGTGGGGATAGAATGTAAGAGATGGGGAATACAAGAATAAATTAATGGAGGAAAATACTTACTACACTAGAGGGTATATATGATGTAAGGGACTTGACATATTTTTCTCGTGAGATTATAATAACAAGTCTCCTTCATCTTCTTTCTCTCTCTCCAACTTTCATTGCTTTCTTCCTTCCTTTTCTATCTTTCTCTCTCTTCTGCTTCTCTTATTCTTTTGCAACCTTCATTCTCCTCTTTCTCTCTCCCTAGTCCTCTCCTTGACAAATCATAAGTCAGATGGATGCATTGAGCACTATAAGGTAGGACTGGTTGCCAAAGGGTATGCATAGGCTCATGGTATTGATTATGAGGAGACCTTTGCTCCAGTGGCTAAAATGGCCACTATAGTTACTAACATAGTAGTGGCTACATTAAAAGGTTAGATGATGCATCAAATAGATGTTAAGAATGTCTTCTTGTAGGGGGAGTTGCAAGAAGAAGTTTATGTCGAATAGCCACCTCATTATATGAAATCATCCAAATTATGTATGTAGGACTTGTAAGGCCTGGTATAGGTTGAAGTGAGAACCTAGGGCATGGCATGTGAGGATTACAGAATACCTTATTAGCATTGGATTTTGCAAAGAACATGTTGATTACTCACTCTATGTATATGAGAGTGATGCAAGCATTGTGGTCATTACTATGTTTGTGGCTGATTTGATCATTGTGGGTGATGCTGAGATAGAGATTGACAATGTGAAGAGTCTTCTCAAGATTGAATTTAAGATGATGGATATAGGCGAGCTGGACTATTCGTATGTAGAGATAATTAGGACTTTAGAGGGTATATCGTTATCATAGAGACATTATGCGTTCGGATATAAAGAAGTATATATGATTGATTGGAAGTTCATCTCTATACCTATGGGTGTTAAGGCTAAGTTTAGTGCACATGAGGGTGACTTGATTGAGGATGTCACTATATATTGGAGCATTGTGGGTAACCTTATCTATTTGAGGATCACTATGCCAGACATGAACTACACAATTGGTTTGGAGAGTCAATTTATCATGCAGCTTTGTTAGAAGCCACATTTGGATGCAATGTAGGGCACATTTTGCTATGTTAAGTCCACATTGGACTATTTCTTATACAATGGTACATGTATACCATTGGATTTACATGATTACGTAGATGTAGATTGAGCTAGTACTATTTCACATAGGAGATCTAGTTGTGGTTTTATGATTTTCTTTGGGAGTGTTGCTATTACTTAGATGAGCAAAGAAATAGCTCATAATTGCCTTGTCTAGTATAAATGGAGAGTATAGAGGTGTTGCAATTGCAGCATGTGAGGTAGCTTGGTTAAGCAAGCTACATGGTGATTTGGGGATGCATGTGGATAACAAGGTTATCATCTTCTTTGATAACCTTAGATGCATTCAATTGGCTAAGAACTGCGTATATCATGCATGGACTAAAAATATAGAGATCCAATACCATTTCATTTAGGAGCAGGTTCTAGCAGGTAATATTGACTTGGTTTATGTCAACACCACAAAGGATTAAGTTGCTAACATTTTCACCAAGGCCTTGGGAGTTGAGAAAATTCAATGCTTTAGGACTATTCTTAGAGTTCAAAGCTCATGCTAAGCTTGAGGGAAAGTATTGAGATGTCAAGCTCTACATTAGCTGGCATTCATTATGTGCCCTAGTAATTTTGCATAATATTATTCACTAGCATATTAGGTGATCCACATGAGGATATGCCACTAATTCTATAGCTATACTACACCTCACATAGACTAGTCCTTGGTAATGGCACATTCATTGTGCCACCTCTTCTTTCCTAGTAGATTCATGCTTAGTGATTGTGTTGTCGTGCCCCTATGCAAACATAGTATAAAGTGCATCATTATGTGGCTTTCTTATGAATCTAGAGAGTCGATTCTATCTTAGTCATTAGTGTTAGTGTCCATAGTATGGATAGGTCCAAAATATGAGCTTTTTGGACAAATTTAGCATATTTTTAATATTTTGAATAATATTCCTCATAAATATCCTAACAAGGTGTAGAAAACTTTTAAAAAGAGTGACATGCAAAAAGAAAAATGATTTTCAACCAATGTTGAGAGATCTCATACAAAAATAAAGGTTTTCAAAATCACACACAATGCACGATCATAGTTTCAAGCAACAAACAACACGCCTCACAGGGAGAAGAAAAAGGAGCAATATCAGAGAATTTCTACTAAGCATCCAGGGGTTTGAAGCCAACGAAACCATCAAATTGTTAGTTTGAGTAGCAAAGAAGAAGCTAGTGTTTGGTGTGGGTTTTTGGTCTATTAGGGAGCTCCAAGAGATCTAATGGTTGGTGATTACTTCTGAGTAGTACTAGAGAAAGGTTTTTTTAATCTTGTCAAGTTCTATCAATACGTAGTGCTTTGAATTATTGAGCTTTGTCTTTATCTTGTGTACCTCTTGCATGTTCTTTTTCTTCTCTTCTGTCTGCTATTCTCTACTTCCTTTAAACTGTGATACTTGGTGGAAACAACCTTGTGACTAAAACCCCTTTGACATTGGTGAAGCCAACGTGAAATATCTCTAGAAGGAAAGGTAGGATGGGAGAATCTTCAAGCAAATTTTTTTGTGATGTTTTGGAGCAGTTAGTGCAAAATATGAATATGCTTATGCATGTACAACAACAATGATAGGTGATGTAGGCTTTTGCTCAAACAAAACTTGTTGTGATGAATGCTCTATAGGCACTAGAGTGTGAAATGAAGATTTTTAATGTTAGGAATATATATGTATATTTGCATACCTATGCTCAAAAGATGGAATTCTTCGGGGTGACTCAACTTGCATGGAGTTAGTATTTTATACGGGTCACTATACATGAATTGAAAGCCCACATTACTTAATTATACATGCAAGATGCTAACTGGGTAGCTTTCAACAAGACACTTAGGGAAGAATTTTACATTGCCCATTTGATTACCCGCAAGAATTTCCAAGAGTGGGTTCTAAACCCTAATATGGATCTTGTGGATATAGAGTTATTAAGAGAATGTGAAAGTTGGTTTAAGCAGTTAGATCTTGCAGAACAAAAAGCTCTTGTAAGTCCAAAAATTGAATTATTTCTACAAGCAACAAATCCTGAGCTTGAAGAGAAGCTTGATGATTTGTTAGAGGATCAAATTATAGAGACACAAGGTTTAAAAAAGAGTGGACACATGTTAAGGGAGGCTGTTATTACTGCATTGATGAAAAAACATAGAAGAAGAGAAAGTTACATGTATCTAGCTTGCCCAATGTTATGGGAAAAACAGTTGATGTATCTTGTAAGCCACCCACTTTTGTGGCTAACCCTATGACTGCATCTATTGCTATTCCCACTATTAGGTAATATTTATTAAAGGCATGTGGCATCTTCAATTGAAGGTTGCAAAATTGGATGATAAAGGACAAGAGGAAAGGGGACGGGTAGTAACCCCTAAACTAAGGGAAAAATGTATGTGGTGTGATAGTTTATAGCATGAAAGGCTATTAGGAGGCCTTATCATGCCAACTCATCTTTTGGAAGGATGGCAAGATTCATGCACACAAATGGGATCGCCTCTTGCTTTGAATTTTGGAAAGGGAGGTATGCAAAAGTTGTTGGAAGACTTGGCTGTTTGAAATGCTTATGCGGTTATACATGTTGTTACTTTTGGTCTAAAATTGGATAGAATGCTTGGCTAGCCTAAGAGGCTACAATATGGACACATGCTTTGCATGTAGCTAGAAAGAGGAAAGTTAATGATAGTGAAATGTCCCATGCAGGGCAAGGAATTTGTGATATAGCTTGCTCTAGGAATCACTAGTAGATGCATATTCATTAGTGGATGCATACTCAACAAAAATAGCAAAACATGGATGTACATGTGGAAGAGAATGAGAAGAGAGATGAAGATAATATAGGGATATCTAAGAGACTAAGACAAGAAGAAGTATGGATCTGCATAAAGCTTCAAATTAGCCACCTCTCGATCATATTACAAAAGAGGTTGGGTAGGAGTAGAAACATGATAGCAAGCAAGAGGGCAAACTACTGGGATATAAGTTGTAGTCTAATATTGAGATAGTGAGGAATGCCTTGGAAATTTTTATAGGAAGATTCTGCCAATGCATACGTAGATTTTCTTAATGCATCTGAAGAGCTTTATAAAGCTCATATTTTACTTGATGCAGGGAGTCATAGGGAGATTAATGAAGTGTTGAATACACATGATTTACATGATATAATTATCATTTCTGAGATACCTCATGAGCTCAAGGATATGCCTTTAGAGGATGTTAGATGTAATGCTCCACAGCTTGCAAACTATTTCAGATGCTTTGTCAAAGGCCTTGATAGGCAATTCAAAGATACTTCAAGATATGGACTACTTCATTGTTTTTGGCGATGGTCAGCATATGTTGGATGCACATAAGGTTCAACTTATGTTTGATATAGTACACAATTATTAGTATAATCAGATTTCCATATGCTGGACTTTGAAAGAGTAGGCATGTTGATATGTCTTTGTTGATGGGTGCGTTGATAACCTGTATATGGACATTCAATAGCCTCTAGTATATAATGCACACCTAAGGCCTGATGACCCTGGAGTGGATGCTTTGTATGGTATTAGAGTTGTGCAAAGGCTACTCATATTGGTCTATGATCTAGGGGGTGCTGTCTTATGTGCATGATGAGCAACAAGCTGACGCTATGGATGTTTGACCTGGGTGGTGCATTGGTGGCACATACTAGAGGATGTGCTAGTTTAGAGGGGATTGATGTCATGCTATGGCATGGACAAAGTGTGAAAAATCCTCGTGTGCAACATTATTCGACTTTCTTAATGAGCTAGTAATTGAATGAAATCTTAGTCATTATTATTAGTATCCATAGTATAGATAGGTCCAAAATACATGATTTTTAGACAAGTTTAGCCTATTTTGATATTTTGGACATTATTTCTTCTAAATATCCTAAAGAGGTATAGAAAACTTTTAGAAAGGGTGACATGCAAAAAACAAGTTGCTTTTTAACCAGTTTTGAGAGATCTCATGCAGTTAAAAAACAAGTTGCTTTTTAACCAGTTTTGAGAGATCTCATGCAAAAATAAAGGTTTTTGAAATTGCACAGTGCACGATTATAGTTTTCAAGCAGCAAACAACACTCCAAACAAGGAGAAGAAAAAGGAGCAATCTAGAAGAATTGTGAACATGTGTATTGTGGTTTTAACCTACTTTCGGAGCCAATGGCAGCATCAAATTTTCGATTTGAGAAGCAAAGAGGAAGCTAATGTTTAGTGCACATTTTTCGTCTACCAAGGAGAGCTCCAATAGATCTAATGCTTGGAGATTGCTTTCGAGTAGTCCCAGACAAGGATTTTGTTTATCTTTTAAGGTTCTATCAATACACCATGCTTTGATTCATTGATATTTGTCTTTATCTTTTGTACCTCTTATGTATTCTTTTTTGTCTGTTCTATCTCATTTTCTCTACTTCCTTCTCTCTCAAATCCTAGAAGTGGATACGACCTTTTGACTAAAACCCCTCCGATAGCATTTGCATACATTGTGGTACTTTGATATTAGTTATTTATAATGTTCTAGACTTAGTTATTTTGTGTGGAAGAAGAAAATTTCAGCCCTATCTCTTTGTGTTCTGAGGTATGCATTGCTTTTGTTTGTGTGCTCTTTGGTGCTTCACCTCTCTCTCCTCTTATCTAATTTCATCTATATAAATTTTTTTTGTAAAAATGGTATTTAAAAAATCCCACATGTTGAACTCATGTGATACATATATATATTTATGAGTAACCCCCCTAAGCTCATGAGACTCCTCTTGAGTTTTGTCTTATCAAATATCATCTTCTTGATTCTCATCCTTTGAGGCCTCATCCCATGTGTAGCTTATGTAAAGGAAGCCTACTTTGGACCCCATACATTGTGTTCACTCATTTTTTGCTCACTATTGGTTGGTGCCTCACTATTTGATCCAACTTATTGCAAATGTTCTTTGTGGCTTTCTTTGGGTTAAATCTTAAGCGACCCTTCAACATTATTGAGATGCTTTCCATATGTTCTCATTATTATTTTTATGCTTAATTTAGTAACAAGTGTATGAGCTTTGTGATGCTGTATAGACACATTTTCTCTCTTTCCCACCCCAGCTTATTTATAACATGGTATGACAGCTTTTAGATCTTAAATCTTAGCATGGAAAGGATTGGAGCTCAATTATTGTATTTTGCTTCATCATTGTTTCATGTGTTTCTATGTTTTGTATTTTGTATTTTTCTCTTTCATGTTCATGCATACTATTGACTATCAATATTTACATTTTTTGGTCCTTTGAACCTCTCTTTTTTCAATGACAACTTCACATCTTGTGTTGATATCTTCTAGATGCATTATTCTACAAAATATATATGCTCATAGCATTGTATTGAAATACTTTGTGTGGATAGGGGGACTCTCCAATATGCCTTTTAAAGTGATAATTTTTGTATTTGAATATTCATTTTACCTTTTTTGGTTTCGATGAGACCTATGAGAGTAGTGCATGCCTATCCATTAGTCAATCATGATTGATCTGGTGGTAGCATCCTTCTAACATCAAGCTTCTAGCTATTCCTTGCCATCGTGCTTGTTGCATCTCTAGCATTGGTGTCAGGACCAAAAATGGGCCCAACATTGGCTCTAAGGCTCTAGCTGAGCTCTACACACACCAAACAACCCACATGGCCACACAACCAAGAGTATTTGGATGTTATGAAGTGATCTATTTAGATACTACATTTGTAGATGAGTGTCAACGGTTTGCCTCACAGTGAGGAGCATCTAGATGCTACATATTGATCTATCTAAATACTACATTTGTAAACATGAGTGTTAACAGTTTTCACATCCCAAGTGCAAGCACAAGGATCTTCCCATACATAGGTTACTACCTCACCTTGATTTACACATATAGAGGGTATCCCTCTAGTTAAATGTTGTGCCCCCTATACACCCCAAGGATTGGCCCCATGATGTGTCATCTCACACATAAACAACAAAAAAACATTGTCTACTCTTTTGATGTTGCATGATCCAAGAGATATATATTTTTCCTCACAAAACTATCCCCCAAGATAATCGATCTAGCCTATAATAAGGGAAGCCTCTTTCGCTCAATTGTAGGTCAATAATGTGAAAGACATGTGTTAAGCATCCAGGAGTTGATAATTGATACCATGTTTAATACACATGCAATTTTGAATGTCCTAGCATGCTCAAATATTTTTCAAATTAGAACTAACCATGTGTTGTGTGAATATATTATTTTCATGACTTTCCCTAACATAGTGTTATGATGAGGAGATAGAACTAGGCTATCCCATTCTTCTATTCCTATATGTATTCAATGAAACCTAAATGCTACACTTCAATGCACAATCATTCATTCTTTTTTGTGCAAAAACTTGGCATTTCAGTCCTCTTGTGACATTTATTCATTATGTGGCATATTCTTTATGTTATACATAATCACTTGTTTACAAACACGGATCTAGAGCTAGTTAGCTATGGTGGACACAAATCAAACACGCAATACATGATAAGAACGAGAGATTGTAGCTCAAGTGAATTAGGTTCCAAGATAGATTAGCTTGGACTCATAAAGGCAGTCTTGAGTAACTCAAATTGATAGCTCCATCACATTGAAATGAGTGTCGAGTACATGCTCATATAGCTTTTGGATAGTACCACTTTTGTTCTTTGTGCTTATGGGATTTTGGACATCTCTCACAGAGCTTCTAGAGCATACATATTTTCTCATAAAGCCACTTATGGGCAAGTCTCTATCCAGCCTCTATGGGCATACATTCAGCCTCTATGGGGATTCATGTTAAGTATCATTTAATATTCTCAACACCCCCCCTCAAATGATGAGTCTCTACCCTTGCTAGCTTTTGCCCCCCCTGCATGTGAACATGGACTAGGAGATTGGTTGTTTGGTAGCCTAGTTAAGCTAAGGGTTGAACATTTACATATTCGTAGGTTTTGTTACATCCACTATGGAAAGCAGATCCACTCAGGGAATTTGAGATCCTCTATGGGACATTTTTTCAAAACATTTTGTTGGTTTGTAGCAGCGGAAAGTATGCTTCTTTGGCATTCTTCACATTTCTTCTTTGTCTTTTTCATGCTCCTTGGCTTCTATTGTGCTCCTTATCTCTTTGTTGATGCATGGTACTTCTTGTTTTTGCTTTGTGCTTTTACAAATGAAGACATTGATGGGTAAATGGCCTTGTCTTAGGATTTCTTTGACATACATGGCATTGATCATTTGCAGATGGTGTAGAAAAATCAATTTTTAAGTGCGGGAAGGTCTTACCAATTGGCTTCTTGCTCTAATCTCAATTATAAAATGCTTCAAAGAAATTGAGAAATCACACAGTGCTAGTGTCAAAAGACACTTCATGGCAAATATAAAGAAATTGTAGATCACCTCAATGTCAATAAGGTTTGGAGAGGGTGTGTAATGTACCTACCTATTGGCTACTGCCTATTGGCTATCCAAGCACATTTTAGTGGTCCATCGAGAAACGATTCTAAGCGTTGCCACCCAGCACTCCCATGGAATACTTCGGGGTTTGTCGCCTAGGGTTTCCCGAGTCTGCCTCGCAATGGAACGTCCATGAGTGAACCCACTAGGATTGATTTGAAGTTTTTGTTGTGCTAGTAGACAAGGTCTCCTGACAGTATCCTAGCGTTGGGTTTTGGACATCCTACTTTACGCAGAGATACCCAATCCAAAGTAGATCCATACCACACTTGGTTCAAAGAGAATGGCAAATGAGAGGGATGCGCCAGCCAACCTCTCTGGCTGTAGGGGCATAGTCCCATTTGAGTCCCATAAAACGGCATGAATCAGGTTTTAGCTTAACAATACCTAAAGTCGAACGACGATAAGTCCTTGTGAGAAGTCTCCCAGTTCTCTGGGGCCACCCTGTCAGAGCCATGAGGGATTCCACCCACCTGCTTCCCTTGATAGCTTTAGTTTTCTAATTAGGTCCTACCACATTTATGTGTGACATTTAAAATGAGCTTCATTAATTAAGTCTTTTAGGGAACAGGGTTTTTTTGCGTAATTTACAGCATCGACACAAAAACAAAACAAGTGGACCTTTTAATAAACAAACAAGTTCCTTTACTTATCTTCAAGTTAATCTTTGTCTCCTGCCCGTACAGGAGAATTATGTATCCCTTCTGTCCAACAGAAGTACTCGGTCCAAATTACATGGCACCAAAATTTCCATCCTTTATCTAGAATAGGATCTTCCAAGGCCCTAGATGTTAGGCTCGCTCCAGAGTCTACAATTATTCCATTTCAGTCTAGGCAAGGGGTGTCTAGAGCTCCACTGGCCTGAAGCATACGTGAAAGAATCAGTACCTAACAGGTTAATTAAAGAAGCTGATTATTACATGTCCCCTTAATGTGTTAGGTAATTAAATAACTAAATCAGACCGAGAAAAGTGCAGAGGACGGGCCATAAGTCCATCCTATGGATGGGTGGTCCCAGTTGGCCGCGAACTTTTCTCAAATCACGATGGACAGCAAGAATATCTTCAAAGAACACGAACAACAAAAGCGTTGACCTAGAGTTATGATTGATCCCGATTTACGTTGTTTTAGGGGAATGGAATGGGACTATGCCTTATGGCAGAGAGGTTGAGCTTTGCATTCCTCTCATTTCCCATTCTCCTTGAACCAAGTGCAGCGTGAATCCACTTCAGACCTAGCATTTTTGCATAAAGTAGTTCGCTTGGGTCCGACGCTAGTTGCCATTAGGAAATGACCAATAAGGAAAACCTGTAACGTGTCCACTAGTATCATCCAGGACACGTCTTAGCAGTCCATCGGAAAGGATGTCTAGAAAGCTCCGCCTGGCACTCCCATGGAATGTTACGGGATTTGCGATCTAGGGCTTTCCGCGTCTGCCACGTAGCGAAAGTATTCTGGCTGTTCCCACTTAGGATCGACCTGAATTATGGTTTTCCTGATTGGTCATCTCCTAACAGCAACTAGCGTCGGATCCAAGCCAACTATATTATGCAAAAACGCCAGGTCCGAAGTGGATTCACGTAGCACTTGGTTCAAGGAGAATGGGAAACGAGAGGGATGCAAAGCTCAACCTCTCTGCCATAAGGCATAGCCCCATTCCGTTCCCCTAAAATAGCGTAAATCGGGATAAGACATAACTCTAGGTCAACGCTTTTGTTGTTCATGTCCTTTGACGATCATCCTGCTGTTCTTCGTGATTTGAGAAAAGTTTCCGGCCAATCGGGACCACCCAACCGTAGGACAGACCCATGGCCCATCCTCCGCACTTTCCTCAGGTTGTTTTAGTTATGTAATTATCTAACACAATAGTTGGACATGTAACAACCTGCTTCTTTAATTAACCCGTTAAGCACTGGTTCATTCACGTAATCTTATCACTTGACATAGAAAAACAATATCAAACAAGTTCTTTATTAATAGGTCATCATATTTAACTTTGAAATACAAGAGTTCCGCCTGTAGGCTTATCCACAATTCACCCGAAGGCTATCCAGCAATACATAGGGATCACTATTCCAAGTTTTCGCCCGACAACTAGTATGCGGGCCTTGAGATCCAATCTCGAGTCACGTTAGCCTCTTGTGTAGGACCCGAAAGGCAAGGGATTTACGGCTAGAGCCCCCCCTAGCACCCAAGCATCCTCCTGCTCCAAGTAGCGCTCAACGGAGAGACCTCTCACAGCGGGTTTGGTCCACGTTCCTGGCACGGTCAACAACCCCCTTGGTTAAGGTCAGGCAGGCAGTCGGGGGTAACTGAAGCTGCCTCTCACCTCAGGCCTTCAACCTGAAGTATAGATACTTATTTATTTTGTAATTCATTGGTCAAACAAGTCAAACAGTGCTCTAAAACCTCTAACAAGCACAAACATTTCCATTGATCGATTTTGTTGTTGGCAAACTGCTAAGGAATGATTCCTTCCTTTCGAATGTATCGAGCACTCGATTCGGGGTGTCTTGCAACTTGGCAAGATCCCATATATTCTGGGTTAGGGCATACCATATTAACCCAACTTGGTCAAACCTTAAAGTTCATTGGATACTTCAGTTTCTAGTTTTTAATCTCCAATTAATCTTCCTCACTCAGAAGGATATCAAAGTATACATCCTCTTGCAAGATATCTTGCGTAAGGATCCGCCAACCTTGTTGCGAGAATTCGGCCTTTCTTCTTGTGATTCAATCACAATACCATATGACTCCGTATTTGGTGCGTAAGTCCTGCATCGTACTATGCGATAGTGGAGTCACAAAACAATCCGTTTCAGTTTCATTAGTAAGAATCTCAGGGACAAACCCTAGTTCCTTTTTCGATTACAATTTACTAAACCTACATTCAGGGAATGTGGGCAAGTATTTAAGGTATAGACATTTCCTTGGAATTTTAACTCATTCCCAATGAATATTTCGTAGCATAGGTATTTTTAAGTTTAATTTGGTTAACTCTAGAAGGTAATTTCGAGATAACTTCCGTATGGTTTGTTATCTACGGTGAATTAACTTTTCGATCCTATACTTTATCGATTTGAGATTAGGTTAAATCAAACTAATCTTCCCTTTTCTTTGCAAACAAACTCATGCTAAATAAGCAACCTTTTCCTTGCTAAGTTAAGCAGTTAGCAACGATAATTTCCTAGAGTTTATGCATTGTAAGAATCCTTTCATGATTTTCATTTTCCATGCATAAAGCTATTTGAAAAATTATGTTTATGCATTATTTATTTTGCATGTTCCGTTTAACTAAATTCCTTCATTGTGAACAACTAGGACAAAAATATATCCTATCCCTAACAATTCATCTCGCATGATTGAATTACGACGATATAAAATTAGGAAGGAAATACCTGGGTTTGGGGTGAGATATCCACATGGATACCGGGAGATGACCCTCCCGTAGCTACTCCTTGGACATTCTTAGGAGGCATCGCAATTGTAGTCCTTCAAACGTGGAAGCAGCTTTACACTGTTTTTCGGAATTCCACCGTCACTCCCTTGTGCGTCAATACTCTTCTTCTCTTTTTCAAGTAAGAAAAAAAAACCAAGTCCCAAGGGTATTTTGGAAAGGCAAGGAACAGTTAAGGGTTTAACCACGAGGAGGGGGTATTAAGACCTTTAAGGTCTTAGTTCTTTTGGGAGGGAAAGGCTTACAAAGCCCAAGGAAAGGGCCCTATGGGGTTTTACACACGTGGGGGGGAAAGTAACAAGCCCAAAAGAAAGGGGCTTAAGGGTTAAATACGGGGGAGGAAAGGTTTAAATTACGGGGTTCCAATACCCATGGGATGAGGGGGCTTAAAACCCCGAGGGTGTGTGTGTGGTTCCAAAGGCATAAGAAGGGGGCCTTGGGAGATTTTTTGGACACGGGAGTGAAAGGTATAGGAAGGGGGATCTTGGAGGGATTTTAGGACATGGGGGGGGGGAAGGCCTTAGGGGTTTTAAAACCCAGGGGGAAAGATGAAGGGCAACACAAGGGGGTGAAAGGCCCTTAAGAAGATAAAACTAGGGGGGGAGAAATAAATGGGGACACGAGGGGGGTGAAAGGTGGCTTAATTAGCCCCCTTAAGAAGCTTCTATGCTTCAACGTGGCAGGGGGAGCGTTTCAACGCCGCGTTGGCACAGGCAGGCGGTGCTGTGAACCGGGGTTGACGGCTGTAGGCCGCGGCGCTCTCAGCAATATTCCTCCTTGTCTGCCTCTTCCTCCTCACTTCAGCTCCTCCGTACGGTGAGTCTGGGCAGCGTCGTCTTCTACACCCCCTTCATGGAGGCAGCAACCCCTCTCTTAAACAAGGGAGGGAGGGGAATCCTCCCCCTCCTTATGTGTCAATGTGCATGGCGGTGGAAGGTGCCGAGCTCCACCAAGGAGCTTAGTCCTCCATTCTATTTCCCTCCCCTTACAGCACGACAGTCGGTTTTGGGGAGGGAAAATTAAAAAAAAATTGCATTATTCCATTTGATATATTACATTCTCTCCCCCTTAGAGGAATCGAGATGTCCTCATCTCGAGATAAACCGGGGATATTGATGGTTGAATGTGCCTACATCTACCCAAGTGGCATCCTCTTCGGGATAGTCTTTCCATTAGACGAGGCATTCTCTCAAGGTTCTAGATCTTAATTGTCTCTCCCTAACATCTAAGATCCTATCAGGCCTTAGTTCAAGGACCCCTTGACTAGGCATTACAATTTGTTGATCGTCAAGTACATGGTTAGGATTATGTACATACCTTTTCAATAGGCTGATATGGAATACATTATGAACTTTTAGGTCCTCAGGGAGTTGCAATTTATAAGAATTAGGTCCTAGGCTTTTGAGGATTTTGTATGGCCCAAAATACCTTGGACTTAGCTTCTTGCAATCTCCTAAGGATAGAGAACTCTTTTTAGGGCGTACGTGAATGAAGACCATGTCTCCTTCTTCGAAAACTCTTTCTTGACGCTTCAAATCCGCGTATGCTTTCTATCTATCCTTGGCCGCTTGTATGTCCTGTCTTATTGACTTTATTTGGTCATCCATCTCTTCCAACATTAGCCTTGAAGCTTCAACCCTTAGGGTTGAATCAGAAAATTTTAGGGGACTTCGACAATCATGACCATACAATGCTTGGAAAGGGGTCATCTGAATACTTTGCTGGTAAGAAGCATTGTATGCAAATTCTACCAAAGGCAAGTATTGAATCCACCTCTTCGGATCCCGACAGTAGTATGTCCTAAGCATATCCTCGATGACTTGATTTACTCGCTCCGTTTGGCCATCTGTTTGGGGATGGTAGGTGGTGCTAAAACAGAGTTGAGTCCCAATAGCTTCAAAGATAGCTCTCCAGAAGTGTGATGTGAAAAGAGAATCACGATCACTAATGATTCTTCTGGGTAAACCATGTAGCTTGAATATCTCCTTGATAAACAATCTTGCAATGTCTGAGGCTTTATAGTTTGTCTTTACTGGAATAAGGTGTGCAACCTTAGTAAGCATGTCAACCACAACCATGATGGAGTTGTATCCTCCTTGGACTTGGGGTAGGGCTACAACAAAATCCATACTAATGAATTCCCATTTCATTTGGGGAATGTCAAGCGGTTGCAGTTTCCCTGGCATCATGACATGTTCGGCTTTGATACGTTGGCAAGACAAACACTCAGTGACATATTTGAGAACGTCACCTTTGAGCCTCTCCCAATGGTAGCTCTTCCTAACTGCATTAAGAGTCTTAGCATAGCCAGGATGTCCTGCGAAAGTAGAATCATGAGCTTCCCACAATATCTTCTGCTTAAGTGACTTGCTTGCTGGTATACACAGCCTTGTTCTGTAGTAGACAAGTCCATTATTAATGGAAATTTCCTGATACTTAACTTGCAACTTTTGGTTCTTCTCCTTGATAGAGATCTCCTTTAGCATTTTTTGGTAGTCCAAATCATGGCATGCTTCCTCTCTAGCTAACTCAAGTATAGGGTTGTTTGGCATAGGTACTTTTGTAGCTAGAAGTCTGGCCGTTGATGGATTCTGCAAGATCAGGGAATTTAGGAATGCCTTGCGACTAAGTGCATCGGCAACTACATTCTCTTTCCCTGGTCGGTACTTGATTTCAAAGTCATATTCCTCTAACACTTAAATCCATCGACGTTGCCTCATGTTGAGCTCATTCTGGGTAAAGATCCATTTGAGACTCTTATGGTCGGTTACTAGAGTAAACTTGTTACCCAACAAGTAGTGTCTCCAAAGCTTTAGAGCATGGATGACAGCTAGTAATTCTAGATCATGCGTAGCATAGTTCTCTTCATGACTCTTCAATTTCCTTGAAGAGTATGCTACTGGATGACCTTCCTGCATAAGTACACACCCCAAGGCAAGAATGCTAGCATCAGCTACTACCTCGAACTCCTTATTGAGGTCTGGAAGTTTTAGAATAGGTGCTGATACCAAAATTTGCTTCAATCTCTTGAAGCTATTTTGTTCATGCATTGACCATGTAATGGAAGTTTGCTTCTTCAGTAAGTCTGTCAGAGGTGTTGCAATTAAAGCATAGTTTTTTATGAAGACCCTATACCATCCTATCCATCCAAGAAAGCTACGTATCTCTTTGACGGATACTGGTATTGGCCACTCAAGCACATCTCTAACCTTGGCTGGGTCCACTGATATTTCTTCTGCTGATACTATGAATCCCAGGTATTCAATCTGACACTTGAAGAATGCACACTTCTTCATTTTAGCATACAGCTTATGTGACCTCATTGTCTCAAGGACAATTGAAAGTTGGCGTTCATGATCTTCTTCCTTTTTAGAATAGACTAAAGTGTCATCGAAGAAGACAAGCATGAAATCATCAAGATATGGCCTAAAGATATCCTGCATTAACCTATTGAAGGTGGCAGGTGCATTCGTAAGCCTGAATGACATAACTAGGAACTCAAAGTGCCCATATCTTGTATTGAAGGCCGTCTTTGGGATATCTTCTTCCTTGATCCTTATCTAATAGTAACCTGACCTGAGATCAATCTTGGAGAAGATATTCGCACCCTAGAGACGATCAAGAAGCTCATCTATTCTAGGAATATGATACTTGTTCTTGACTGTCGATTGATTCAACCCTCGGTAATCAATACATAGTTGAAGTGTCGTTCCTTCAGCTCAATTGCTTCTGGTATGGACATTCTATAAGGTCTCTTTGCAATTGGCACAGCTCCTGGTACTAACCTAGTTTCATGATCCACTTTTTTTTGAGGCGGAAGTTTAGTCAACTCTTCAGGGAATATGTTCGCGTATTCCTTTAGCCAAGAAGGTCCTTCATGAGACTCTTGCTTCTGATCTAATTTGTTGAGTTTGATCAAGTAAACAGGTAATCCTTTTCTGACTCCTTTTATGATTTGGCCAATTGGATTCTCGGCACTCCAGCCTCACCTTGAGTTGTGACTAATTCCCTTTCAGAGTTTCGAAAGGAAACTTGACGCTTTTCATAGTGAATGTGGGCATCGTTAGGCTTAAGCCAATACATTCCGAGTAGACACTCATGGATACCTAAATTCATGACTCTGAATTTGACTGAAGTCTTCTTTCCTCCCAGAAAGAATTCCACCTTAGCAGTTTGCCTGGTACAAGTAATCTCACGACCATTTGCCAATTCCACAAGTAGGGTAGGTGCTTCTACCATGGTTATTCCTAATCTTTTTGCACATGCTAGTGAGATAAAGGAATGTGTACTGCCACAATCAATCAAAGTCTTGAAACCTTTAACTTGATAGTCCGACGGTGTCTAAATCACCGAGAACTGGTGATTCGGCCCTTTCTTGTGTGAAGTGGCATGGACTGTCGCTCTTTCGAATTCTGCTTCCATGGTCGGATCTTCCTCTTCTTCTTCTTCGCACATTTGCCTATTGGCAATGCAGGCGGTTCTTCCTCTTCCTCGGGTAGCGGCTCCTTGACCATGCTCTGTTCCTTGGAAAGGCGCTTGGCGATGTCCTCCACCAAGCTTGGGACATTGCCTCTTGAAGTGACCGAGTTCGTTGCAGTGGAAACAACGAAGGTTTCGGCCATTAGTAGGAACAAAGTTGTTGACATTATTCTTCCTTGCTTTCTTTCTTTGTCCCTGATTATGACCTTGAACTCTCTTAATTTGAGGTCTGAATGCTCCTCTGTTCGGGTCATTGTAAGACCAAGCTTTGTTACCCTTGATCTAGACTGTACCTCCTGAATTATAGGCGCTGCTCGAATGAGTGCATCCTGAAGATCTGATGGATGCATAGATTTGAGATGGGTATTTACTGGTAGATTTAAACCCGCACAAAATTTGGACACCTGCTGTGTCATGTCCATCTGTGGTGCATACTTTAAAAGTGAGATGAATTTAAAGTAGTATGCGTCAAGAGTGAGTCCCAGCTATTTTAGCTCATAGAACTCATTCATCTTCTGAGTGCGATATGCAGGTGGCAAGTATCTTCCTTGCACGGCTTTCTTCAGCTTCTCCCAGATAACCGATCCCTTTGTGATCCCTTGATCCCTGCACCATTGCTTCCACCAAAGTCTGGCTTCGCCGGTGAGCTTTAACTTGTCGAGCATAGCCTGATTGGCAGGTGTAGTACCGGCTGCTTCGAAGTAATCTTCCATGGATTCAATCCCAATTTCAGCATCAATTTGGACGAATCTGCCTCTCCCGTCAAACTCGGGTGGCTTAATCTGCATGAGAAGGAACTTCTTCTCTGGATTATAGCAGTACTTGATGTAGGCGGCGAATTAGGAACTTGTACCTAGGGTTGTGCCTAAATAAAGGTTTTCTTAACGTTATTATACGATAATCGTCGTTAACTTATATTACATCTTCAATTCCATTATCATGTAACCAATGTAGCTACTTAACTTTTTATCAACTCTTATGCACAATCAGACATAAAAAGAAGTCTTTATTTGTATTTATATGGGCATAGCCCTTTTGAATACAATGTTTCATGCGATGATAAGCCAATTGTTACATTTAGTTTGGGGAGAACAACGTTGTATTACATTTATCTATAGGGACTGTATAATAATAAGGTTTCGGGTCATGGATCTTCAGGAATCGGTAAGTCATTGGAAGTTCAGGATATCCTTTTCATTGGAATCCATACTTCTCATGGCGGCCTAACACTTTAATCCTGTCGGCGGGGATTATATGGGTTACTTCCTCATATACATATGAGTTCATCTCAACCCTCCGACCTCGAATATGTAAAGTCGAATTTACGTGAGCTTCCACAAAAACGAATAGCTTCACGACTTTCAGGTCTTCCAACCACTTGATCCTCTTTAGGTTGGTCTGTAGATAAGCAAACCGGTGGGCGGCTATATAGTAGATTCCTGAACCACCCGTCCATCTTCGTTCCATGTACAAAGGTGATGGATTATAGATCTGCTTCAGGATGTTCATCATCCCAATCCTTTGTCTATAAAGCGGGGAATGCATTGTAGTAATAAACATGACTCGAAATACCAAGAACTTGTTCCACGCTTCGTAATTCTGCAAGACAACATTGAAGGTAAGGAAATGTTTGGACAGTAACATTTGCTTTACTTCATCTTATTATAATTTCATAAAAACAATTCCGTTGTTGGTCGGGTCTAATACCAACTGTAACGTGTCCACTAGTGTCATCCAGGACACGTCTTAGCAGTCCATCGAAAAGGATGTCTAGAAAGCTCCGCCTGGCACTTGTCAAGATTGTGGGAGAGAAGGAAGGAGTCTCACTTGAAGCTTTCTTGCTTGCACAATGGGGGAATACACACAAGGGTGGAGGCTGAAAACAATTTTTCTCTTATTAGTTGTGTAAGCCAAAAGAACTCACATACAAAGAAATAGAAGAACCCTATATATGGGTCTTAAACCAAACTCAACTAACTAAGGTGGCATACTAACTGAGCCACGAACTAGAGTAGATAAGGATAGCTGTCATGTAGTTATTATTCATGGGCGGTGTACCAACCGCGTCTGCAACTGACAAGTCGGTGACATAAATACACAACGGTCACCCTGGCGTATCACGAGTGGAGCTCGATATCTCAACACTTCCCCTCAAGCTCAATCCCAATTCCTGCACACCAAGCAGGTCTCTGAACTTGCACAGTTTCTCTGCACCCAATGCCTTCGTGAATATGTCAGCTACCTGATCCTCAGTGCTGACATAAACTAGATCAATAAGACCTAGTAAAACCCTCTCTTGCACATAGTGATAATGCACCTCAATGTGCTTTGTTCTAGCATGATAGACTGGGTTATTTGCCAAGTGTATACTACTCATGTTGTCACAATAAATGACAACTGGCCCATCTATAGATTGATGCATATCATAAAGTAGCTTATGCAACCAAGCCACCTCCATGCAGCCATTGCTGTACCCCTATACTCAGCCTCTGTGCTCAACAAGGCAACTGTAGGCTGTTTCTTGCTGCTCCAAGTGACTGCAGCACTCCCAAAAGAGAACACATATCCACTAGTAGATCGTCTATCAGAAATACTACCAGCCCAATCAACATCAGTGTATCCATGCAACTGTATCTGAACCCGAGTCTCATAAAATAGTCCATACTGTAATGTGGACTTCACATACCTGAGTATGTGTCTAACCGCATCCAAATGTGGTTTCCTTGGAGTTTGCATAAACTGACTTACCAATCCAACAGCATAGCTCAAATCTCGCCTGGTAATAGTCATATAAATCAAACTTCCTACTATGCGTCTGTACATAGTAGGGTCTTCTAGAAGCCCACCTGCATCTTTGCTCAGCTTCACATTCTGCTCTAAAGGAACTGAAATAGGCTTACAGCCTGTCATCCCATATTTGGACAGCATGTCCAATCCATACTGCCTCTGCAAGAGCTGTATCCCACTTGGTGATCTAATCACCTCAATGCCCAAGAAATAACGCAGCTCTCCCAAATCCTTCATCTCAAACTTCTGCTTCAATAGCATTTTCACATGAAGGATATCTTCATCACTCTCACCTTTCATAATCAAATCATCAATATAAATGACAAGTAGCATAATACCTTTCTCTGTTTTTCTCACATAAAGTGAGAAATCTGCCTTGGAAATCTGAAAGCCAATAGTGACAAGATACTATCCTATCTTGTCAGACCATGCTCTAGGTGCTTGCTTCAAGCCATACAAGGCTTTCTTCAACCTGCAAACAAACTCAGGATGAACATCATGCACATAACCTGGTGGCTGCTCCATATAGACCTCTTCTTGCAAATCACCATGCAAGAAGGCATTCTTTACATCCATCTGATGTAAAGACCATCCCTTTGATGCAGCCATAGCAATGACTGCTCTTACGGTTGCCATCCTTGCAACCGGACTGAATGTTTCTTCATAGTCAATGCCATATGTTTGTGCATACCCCTTGACTACTAATCTTGCCTTGTATCTGTTCACAGAACCATCTGCATTGTGCTTCACCTTATAAACCCACTTACAACCAATTGCATTTTTACCTTTAGGCAAAGGTACCAATTCCCATGTAGCATTTGCTTCCAAGGCATCCATTTCTTCATCCATGGCTTTCTCCCATTTTTCTTTTCCCATGGCTTGCTCAAAAGAAGTGGGTTCTGGTTCCTGTATCACTTTGACCATATATGCATAGTGAATGGTTGTAAATCCATCATATTTCAGCCTATCCACAGGATACCTAGCTCTCGTAGACCTGCGTAGAGTAGGTTCACTCCCAGGTGCTCTCAAAACATCCCTGGTCTTCCTTACTCCAGGTGTAATAATAGAAGGAATACCCAACTCATCATTAATGCTCTGTTCTGAGCCACTGGATTCACCATCCACATAAGAGTGACCTGCATTCACATCAAACATGGGCTGATCAACCTTCTCTTTTCCTTTTTGTGATACCTGCATACCACTATCTGCATTACTTTGAGAAGATTCTCCTGATCTCAATATGCCTGTCCATGGCAAAGAATGTGAACCACTGTTAGAGGACGCTCCAGGTCCACTAATATTTTGTGACTGCTGCTGTGAATTCTGTGCAGCATTACCATTTTGTACATCTACATCATCAATCACATTTACTAGTTTATACCAGCTACTCATCTCATAAAAAATAACATCTCTGCTCACTGTAAACTTACGAGTAGAAGGGTTATAGCATCTATACCCTTTTTGCTGCAGAGAGTAACCAATAAAGATGCACTTCTCAGCTTTTGGATCCAACTTGGATCTCAACTCATCTGGCACATGTACATAGGCAATGCAACCAAAAATTTTCAAATGAGAAATGTCTGGTTTCCTACCAGTATACCTCTCCTCTGGAGTCATTCCATGTATTGCTGCAGTGGGAGTCCTGTTCATTATGTAGACTGCAACTGCTTCAGCCCAATAAAAATCTGGCAAGTCTTTTTCATTGAGCATGGCACGATATATCTCTCCAATATGCCTGTTTTTCCTTTTTGCAATTCCATTTTGTTGTGGGGTATGACTGCATGAATATTGCTGCTTTATGCCATGCTCCTGCAAGAACCTTGTAAACTCATTTGAGAGGTACTCTCCCCCTCCATCTGACCTTAGGCATTTTATTTACAGGCCTGTTTCTTTTTCAACCATAGCTTTAAGGGTTTTGAAATGCCCAAAAACTTCACTTTTCTTTTTCATAAAATACACCCAAACTTTTCTGCTATAGTCATCAATAAAAGTGATAAAATAATGACAGCCTCCAAGAGATGCAGATTTAGTAGTCCACACATCAGAGTGGATTAATTCCAATGGCTTCTCACTCTCTTGAACATGTCTAGGAAATGGTTTCCTTGCCTGTTTTCCAAACTGACAGGCTTCACATACCTTATGCATTTCTGCAACCTTGAATTTAGGCAAACCTGCAACAATATTTTGGGCCTGCATTGATTTAAGTCGCTGTACATTAACATGACCAATGCGTTTATGCTAGATATCAATATCTACAACTACACTGGTCCCATGTGCAAACATTGCTGCACTCAATTCAGACATGTTTGCATCCAACGTAAACATTATGCCCTTCTTCTTTCCTTTTGCTATCAAGCGACCTTTATTTTTCATATCCTCAACAAAGCATCCATGAGGATTAAATCTGACCTGCAAGCCCTGCTCAACCATTTGACCAATAGAAACCACATTCTTGGTGATATTCGGGACATGAAATACATCGGACAGGTATTTCTTTTTCCCATCTTGCATAGACAAAGGAATTTTTCCAATCTGCACAATAGGATGTGCAGTATCATCACCAGTCTCCACAAATCCTGGTTTTTCCATTTTTCTTGCATCCTCCATCCATTCTGCATGACTTGTCATGTGGTTTGATGCACCTGAGTCAACATACCATACATCATTGCTTTCTTCTGCACTTGTCACAGAATTGTTCATGTGCTGCACCATAAACAAGTGCTCATTTTTGTCATCACCCTGTCTACTAGAAGATGCATAATTCCCTTGTTAAAGTTTTCCATTCATGATGTCATTCTGCTTTTTATAGCAGTCTTTAGCCATATGACCCATTTTACCACAGTAGTAGCATTCAACATTACTATTTGCATTTTGGCCTCTTTGCCATCCACCACGACCTCTTTGGCTCCCCCTGCCTCTAGAGTTACCACGTCCTCCTCCATAGGACTAGTTTTCTTGAGTTTGCTGTATATTCTGATTTCTACCACGGCCTCCATATCAGCCTCCTCTACCTCTGCCTCTACCTCTTCCAGCATTTGAGTAGAAGACAGCTTCTTTTGAAGTTCCTCCTGAAGAAGATGCACCACCATTTCTCTACTCCTCAGAAATTAGAAGAGCAATCAACTCCTCAAAATCAGGAAATCTTTCACGGACGGAAATGGATGTTCGGAACTGTGCATAATCCTTTCCTAGACCATTCAAGGTCACAGAAACTAAATCATCATCTTCCACTGGCGACCCAATGGAAGCAAGTGCATCTGCAATCTTCTTCACCTTCATGTGGTAGTCATTGATGCTCATATTTTCTCTTTGTACATTATGCAGCTCTTGCTTGAGCTGCATTTTCCTAGCTTGCGTATTTTTGCTATACATTTTTGACAAAGTATCCCATGCCTCCTTTGGCGTACTTGCATCTTGAATATGCATAATCATAGAGTCTGAAATGCTGATAGACAGCCAGTACATAACTTTCCTGGCTCTCTCATGCCATGCTTTAAATGCATGCATTTGCTGTTGATTGGGAACATCAGGAAGAACTGGTTCTTCTTCATTTCCTGCAACAAATTCCCAATATCCTTTTCCCATAAGAAAATTCGTCATTCTAAACTTCCATGCTTGGAAGTTGTTATTGTCAGGCTTTTCAGTGACAATCTGTGAGAGAGAATCAGACGCCATTACAGAACACTGCAAAAAATTATGTCACTGCAAAGAACACAGCTTCAGCCTCACAAAGGCAAATCTGCAAAACTGACGAAAGTGGTATTTGACCACACAGTCACTTCCTAGTGACGATTTTGCATCAATAGGCAACAGGGATGATTCTGTAACTCCCAATGTCTCTGCGCACAAGCATACGATGCAATTTCTACAGTAACTTTTCACCGACCTGTAGAACAGTGGCTGCACAGCATAAAACTGGGCCTTTTCCTGAGTGCGTGCAGAAAACTTGCGCCTCCAAAACAGGCCCCGAAATGACCTCAAATAAAAAAAACAAGATCGCCAAGGCTAAAGCCCTTGCCCGCAGCATATACTCCCCTCTTGCTTCACCGCGAAGGGCGTCTCAACCTGAGACAATGCACTCCTGCACTTTCCGGCTGTGCTACCTACAGAGATCTGCTCCTAAAACAAAAAATGAAAGCAACACTGCTCCTCTTACCAGAACACCGCGAGCTTGGCTTGCTTTCTTGAGCTCCTTACCACGAACAAGGTTCTGATACCATGTCAAGATTGTGGGAGAGAAGGAGGGATTCTCACTTGAAGCTTTCTTGCTTGCACAATGGGGGAATACACACAAGGGTGGAGGCTGAAAACAGTTTTTCTCTTCTTAGTTGTGTAAGCCAAAAGAACTCACATACAAAGAAATAGAAGAACCCTATATATGGGTCTTGAACCAAACTCAACTAACTAAGGTGGCATACTAACTGAGCCACGAACTAGAGTAGATAAGGATAGCTGTCATGTAGCTATTATTCATGGGCGGTGTACCAACCGTGTCTGCAACTGACAAGTCGGTGACATAAATACACAACGGTCACCCTGGCGTATCACGAGTATGGAGCTTGATATCTCAACAGCACTCCCATGGAATGTTACGGGATTTGCGATCTAGGGCTTTCCGCGTCTGCCACGTAGCGGAAGTATTCCGGACCTGAATTAGGGTTATCGTGATTGGTCATTTTCTAACAGCAACTAGCGTCGGATCCAAGAAAACTACTTTACGTAGAAAGGCGAGGTCCGAAGCGGATTCACGCAACACTTGGTTCAAGGAGAATGGGAAACGAGAGGGATGCAAAGCTCAACCTCTCTGCCATAAGGCATAGTCCCATTCCGTTCCCCTCAAAAAGCGTAAATCGGGATAAGACATAACTCTAGGTCAACGCTTTTGTTGTTCGTGTCCTTTGACGATCATCCCGCTGTTCTTCGTGATTTGAGAAAAGTTCATGGCCAACCGGGACCACCCAACCATAGGACAGACCCATGGCCCATCCTCCGCACTTTCCTCAGGTTGTTTTAGTTATGTAATTATCTAACACAATAGTTGGACATGTAACAACCAGCTTCTTTAATTAACCCGTTAAGCACTGGTTCATTCACGTAATCTTATCACTTGACATAGAAAAACAATATCAGATAAGTTCTTTATTAATAGGTCATCATATTTAACTTTGAAATACAAGAGTTCCACCCGTAGGCTTATCCACAATCCGCGCGAAGGCTATCCAGCAATCCACAGGGATCACTATTCCAAGTTTTTGCCCGACAACTAGTATGCGGGCCTCGAGATCAAATCTCGAGTCATGTTAGCCTCTTGTGCAGGACCTGGAAGGCGAGGGATTTACGACCAGAGCCCCTTGGCACCCAAGCGTCCTCCTGCTCCAAGTAGCGCTCAATCGAGAGACCTCTCGTGGCGGGTTCGGTCCACATTCCCGGTGCGGTCAACAATCCCCTTGATTAGGGTCAAGCAGGGAGTTGAGGTAACTAAAGCTGCCTCTCACCTTCAGGCCTTCAACCTGAAGTATAGATACTTATTTATTTTGTAATTCATTGGTCAAACAAGTCAAACAGTGCTCTAAAACCTCTAGCAAGCACAAACATTTCCATTGATCGATTTTGTTGTTGGCAAACTACTAAGGAATGATTCCTTCCTTTCGAATGTATCGAGCACTCGATTCGGGGTGTCTTGCAACTTGGCAAGATCCCATATATTCTGGGTTAGGGCGTACCATATTAACCCAACTTGGTCAAACCTTAAAGTTCATTGGATACTTCAGTTTTTAGTTTTTAATCTCCAATTAATCTTCCTCACTCAGAAGGATATCAAAGTATACATCCTCTTGCAAGATATCTTGCGTAAGGATCCGCCAACCTTGTTGCGAGAATTCGGCCTTTCTTCTTGTGATTCAATCACAAGACCATATGACTTCGTACTTGCGGCGCAAGTCCCGCATCGTACTATGCGATAGTGGAGTCACGAAACAATCTGTTTCAGTTTCTTTAAGCTGAAGTTGTTAGACCTAGGGTTTCCTAGCTTCATTCTTGTAAGAATCTCAGGGACAAACCCTTGTTTCTTTTTCGATTACAATTTACTAAATCTACATTCAGGAAACGTGGACAAGTATTTAAGGTATAGATGTTTCCTTGGAATTTTAACTCATTCCCAACGAATATTTCGTAGCATAGGTATTTTTAAGTTTAATTTGGTTAACTCTAGAAGGTAATTTCGAGATTACTTCCGTATGGTTTGTTATCTACGGTGAATTGACTTTTCAATCCTATACTTTATCGATTTGAGGTTAGGTTAAATCCAACTAATCTTCCCTTTTCTTTGCAAACAAACTCATGCTAAATAAGCAACCTTTTCCTTGCTAAGTTAAGCAGTTAGCAACGATAATTTCCTAGAGTTTATGCATTGTAAGAATCCTTTCATGATTTTCATTTTCCATGCATAAAGCAATTTGAAAAATTGTGTATATGCATTATTTATTTTTCATGTTCCATTAAACTGAATTCCTTCATTGTGAACAACTAGGACAAAAATATATCCTATCCCTAACAATTCATCTTGCATGATTGAATTACGACGATATAAAATTAGGAAGGAAATACCTAGGTTTGGGGTGAGATATCCACATGGATACCGGGAGATGACCCTCCTACAGCTACTCCTTGGACTTTCTTAGGAGGCATTGCAATTGTAGTCCTTCAAACGTGGAAGCAGCTTTACACTCTTTTTCGGAATTCCACCATTGCTCCCTTGCGCGTCAAAACTCTTCTTCTCTTTTTCGAGTAAGAAAAAAAAACCACGTCCCAAGGGTATTTTGGAAAGGCAAGGACCAGCTAAGGGTTTGACCACGAGGATGGGGTATTAAGACCTTTAAGGTCTTAGTTCTTTTGGGAGGGAAAGGCTCACAAAGCCCAAGGAAAAGGCCCTATGGGGTTTTACACATGTGGGGAGGAAAGTAACAAGCCCAAAAGAAAGGGGCTTAAGGGTTAAATACGGGGGAGGAAAGGTTTAAATTACGGGGTTCCAACACCCATGGGATGAGGGGGCTTAAAACCCGGGGGTGTGTGTGGTTCCAAAGGCATAAGAAGGGGGCCTTGGGAGATTTTAGGACACGGGAGTGAAAGGTATAGGAAGGGGGATCTTGGAGGGATTTTAGGACACGGGGGGAAAAAGGCCTTAGGGGTTTTAAAACCCAGGGGGGAAAGATGAAGGGCAACACAAGGGGGTGAAAGGCCCTTAAGAAGATAAAACCGAGGGGGGGGGAGAGAGAAACAAATGGGGACACGAGGGGGGTGAAAGGGGGCTTAATTAATCCCCCTTAAGAAGCTGAAGCTTCTTTTAAGAAGCTTCTATGCTTCAACGTGGCAGGGGAGTGTTTCAATGCCGCGTTGGCAACGGGCAGGCCGCGCTGTGAACCGGGGTCGACAGCTGTAGGTGGCGGCGCTCTCAGCGATATTCCTCCTCGTCCGCCTCTTCCTCCTCACTTCAGCTCCTCCATACGGTGAGTCTGGGCAGCGTCGTCTTCCACACCCCCTTCATGGAGGCAGCAACCCCTCTCTTAAATAGGGGAGGGAGGGGAATCCTCCCCCTCCTTATGTGTCAATGTGCATGGCAGTGGAAGGCGCCAAGCTCCATCAAGGAGCTTAGTCCTCCATTCTATTTCCCTCTCCTTACAACACGACAATCGGTTTTGGGGAGGGAAAATAATTTTTTTTTGCATTATTCCATTTGATATATTACAAAATCCTAATTCAGGTCGATCATAAGTGGGAACAGCCGGAATACTTCCTCTACGTGGCAAACGCGGAAAGCCCTAGATCGGAAACCCCGTAACATTCCATAGGAGTGCCAGGCGGAGCTTTCTAGACATCCTTTTCAATGGATTGCTAAGACGTGTCCTGAAGTTACAAGTAGACACGTTACATCAGTTGGTGCGTATACAAACCCAAAGCTGAATCTTCTAGGTGAAGCTGATCTTTTTAATGGTATAGCATTAAGTATAGTAAGAATACAAAAAGGTACTGCTGTAAATCAGCATTCTGCAACAAAGATCAAAGATCTATCTATGGAAGAAGGGTGGTCAACTAGAAGCCAACATGCTCATTGCATTGCTCAAGTTCTAGTTCATTTCCTTAAAGAATATTATGAAGAAGATTAGCTGAAGATTGGCCAATATTTGAGCACAATGAAGAAGGAGGAGTCTTGGACTAATGAAGAGTTCAAGCATATTAACAAGAAAGCTTATGGTTTTTTTCTTAACGAAGGGAATCTATGGAAGCATGCAAAGAATAAGAAAGGAGTGCATGTTTGAGTTTTAGGTAACAAAAGATTGCAACAGGTAATGAAGAAATTTCATGAAAGCCTGTGGACTGGTCATAGAGGCATATGGGGAACCTTTAGTAAAGTCAAAGAAAAATATTGGTGACAAAACATGTATTGAGACATAGCACATTTTGTTGAAGCCTGTTATATGTATCAGATGTATTCGATGGTCAAGCATCAAGATGGGTTACAAACGACTTATCCGTTTACTATACATTATAGATGGGTTATTGATCTTGTAACCATGCCTACAAGAATATGGAATATGCAATATTTAGTGCTTGCAAGAGAGGATCTAACCAATCAATTTGAAGGTAAATCCTTAACAACCAAGACCACTCAAGTTTTTTGTTGTTTTCTACTTGAAGATGTGTTTTGCAAATATGGTTGTGTGGGTCAAGTAACTACATATAGAGGAGAGTTGGATACTGATGAGGCACGCAACTTCTTTGCTCAATTGGGTATTAAGTTGTCTTGAACATCAGCCTACAACCCTGAAGGCAATGGGAAAAGTGAGAGAGGGCACTAGCCTATTCTCAAAGCTCTAGCAAAGTCTTGTAGAGGAAAGATCAAAGAATGGCCTAAAATGCTACCTTTTGCATTATGGGCTGACTGGACTATTCATACTGCAGTGACTAGCTATATGCCAGCTGAGCTTATCCATGGAAAACAACCAATTATGCCAATCGAAGAATCTATTCTCACATGGAGTCTTCTACCTTGGGAGGAAGGCATCAATAGAGAAGAGTTACTGACTTTGCGCATATGGTTACTAGAAAGAAGGCCTGAAGATATTCAAGCAACTATTGAGAAGCTAAAGACAGCATGACTAAAGAACAAAATAAGATTTGATAAGTGACATCAACTTTGGCCAAGAGCAATTCAAGAAAATGATTAGGTTCTTGTTTATGATGACAGCCTAGACAATCAATACACTACTTCTAGGAAGATGGTAAAGCGTTGGTTTGGCCCGTATGTGGTAAAGGTCATTCATGACAATGCCACATATTCATTAATTGAATTGGATGGGACTAGCATAAAGATACCCGTAGCTAGAAAAAGAATCAAGCTCTTCAAACGAATAGAAAGTTCAATATATGAGTTCGAAGACTTGGATATAATTCAAGAGTATGAAGACATAGAGGAAGAAGAAGAGGTAGAAGATAAAGGCATTGACATGGCAAAAGATACTTCTTCTGACACTACAAATCTGTAAGACTTTGGCACATGCCAGAGGATGTGCAAGTTAGGAGGGGGTGGATGTTGTGTCGCTACTTGCACACCATGTTAAAAAAATCTAGAGTGTGGCTTTCTCACATATCTGTCAAGATGTATGATATGCTTGTTTATTTTTGTGTAGAAATTCAAAGATACATAATGAAAAAATACAATGTATACACACCTCACAAGCTCTCCCATCTTGTAAATGATATCACGTACATCTTTGGATACACAATGGGATATGCTAGTAGGAAGTACGAACTAAATGTAAACAATATTCATAGATCAAATGATTAGTTGAGGAAAAAGTCATCATACGTACCAAAGTTTACACATAGTTACTCCACTAATTACTATATTCATGGTTAGAGATACCCTTACTTGAATCATTTTGTGCCAATCGTGGGACTTCAAACTAGATAGTTGCTCCACACCTCTTTTCTTTTTCTTTATGAAGGCTCCCTTGAGACATCTCATACATCTTGTGGGTGTTCGAAAGCTATATATTTGTTCATTCACTATTTTTTCCTCGTTCTTTGACAACATCCAAGGTGCATGGGGTAGCTCAATCTTTCCACTGGGTCCAATGCGTGGCTAGGCTCGTCTCATACGACCAATGTTACGTAAATCCTCCCTTACATTAACTGAATCACGAGCCCCTATCAAGTGATCCCATAATGTAGATACAACATTTTTGAATATGTGCATGGGGTCTTGATCTTGAGTTCAATCCAGTACGCAAGACGAAAAAATATAGAGAACCTAACAAACAAACAATATATTATGTAAACAATTCATCATGCTAAATACTTTAAAGTCAGTCGAGAGAAATGCACTTCTTACCGACTCATGCCGAGTGGAGGGTGGCTGTCGGCATTAATCCATCTCTCCTTCCAATCTCGAATGGTTAGAGATTGTGGAGTCATTCCATTAGTAGGGAGAACATATTTGGGATGGTCAATAGGAAGAAATCGATGATGATTGTCGTAGATAACCTTCTTTAAATGTGCAGGCCTAGAGGAAACTAGAGAGGGACCGCAAATAGGACATGCATGATATCCTGACGTGGTTAAACCTGAAAAAACAAGTGAATTAATAAAATGCAATTGATTCAAGTCTTGAATTTCAAATATAGAGTTATATACATGTACCTGAACACTCTCCGTATCTTGGAAAGTTGTGCATGGTCCACAACAACATGGCCTTTAATGCAAAATCTCTAGAGGGTGCAGATGCACTTGTATCTTGCACCTCAATACCTTCCCATAACATTTCTAACTCTTCAATCAAAGGCTCTAAGTAAATGTCCATGTTTTTTACCTTGTGCTTTCCAGGAATCAGAAGGGACAACATTACATGTCCCTTTTTAATTGCCATGGATGGAGGAATATTATAGTTCACCAATACCACTGGCCATACACTGTATGATGTGCTTTTGATGCCAAATGGATTGATTCCATCCATACCTAAACCAAATCTCAAATTTCTTGGCTCTTCTTTGAAAACGGGCCACAAATTATCTATATGTTGCCATGCCGGTGTGTCTACAGGGATCCTCCATTTTCCATCACTTGAATGATGACTAGCATGCCATGACATGAGCTTTCCAATAGACTTACACTTGAACATAAGTTTTATACGTGGAACAATTGGAAAATGTCGCAAAACCTTACGAGGCACATCCATTGACTTCATCTCCACTTCGTATCTTGATTCGCCACAAACAAGACACTCTCGTGCGAACTCATGAATCCCACGAAATAAGACACAATCATTGACACATGCATGGATCTTGACATAATCGAGGCCTCCCAGAGATGTCAAGTAATGTCTTGCTTGCTCTCTCTTAGTTGGCAATTTGTTTCCTTTTGGAAGCATTTGTGATAATAATCTACATATATTTTTAAAAGTGAGTTAAAAAACGACCAACATATATTTCTGTCTGATTTCAAAATAGAACAATTAATATTATGATTCATAAGCCAAACTGAATTGATACCTACTTCAATAACGCATCCAAACTGAAATTACTCCATCCATAAATTGTTTGCAAGTTAAGTATCTCGAGGGACGCACGAAGAACGGAGTACGTACAACTTTCATACAATGGAGTAGATGATGCTACATATAGTGGATCATCTGGCTTCATAGAGTGACCTTCTCCCTGAACCGGTTGTGAAAATAGATGGTGTACCATGTTGTCCAAAATCTCATCCTCTACGACTTGATGGGGCATTTCATGAGGGCTACTATCATGGTCGTCAGTTTCTACTCTTCTTGAAGACTCTGCCTCCTCGCGTCGACGTTTTGCAGCCTCTCGACACCCGGGAGGGAGCATCTGAGGATGTGGCACCGCATCCTGCTCAACCCACAGAAGGGAGTTTCATGTACGTTGATATATAATTCCCGTAACATAGACATGCAATTTTAGTGGTAAAAAAAAACAATGAATATCGGTGATTTTTCTCGGTCCCAATTCTCCATACAAGCTGAGGTGTGACATTGCAATTCGAGGTGCTCGAAAAATACACCCTCGACAACGATCACACATGCATTTAATTTTTCGTCGTAGCCATGCATCTCGATTATGAATGTGACGCAATGTTTCATCCTCACTTGAGGATGTGCTCATTGACTCATCAGCTTGCACCGCACTAGGTGATGACGACGTCGACATGATTAAATCTAATTCATGACAACATCAAAATATTTGTCATTCATATGTTTACATAAGATCTTGATTTTAAATACACAAAAATCATCATAAATACATTAAAACTTATGATAAGAATACACTATCAAAACTTATCTTAAAAACAAAAAATTATGATAAAGCCTAAATGCGCGTCTATATCTGTGTTTACCTATGCGTCTATATTGGCGTCTATTTCCGCGTCTATATTCGTGTCTATACTCGCGTCTACCTGAATAATAGATGCGCATATACATGCAAAAATAGACGCACATGTCAAAATTCAAACCATACTTAAATCATTTCTTTTCAAACTGCGCCTTTCATTTCCTGCGTTTTTTGCGGTTCTGAAGCTTGAGTTTAGCCGACATGCAGTCTATTCATGCCTCACCTAGTCTCTTCATGCCTCACCTCCTCATGACTCACCTCTTCTTTCATTTCAAACACACAAGAAGGGAAAAAGGAAAGCCAAGGAGAGGAAGAAAGAGAGAACAAGAGAGAGGAGAACAAAAAGAAGCAGCAAGCAAACAAGCAAGCATCAAGGGAGGGTAACTTACCAAGGAGAGGAAGAAGGAGAAAGAAGAAGTGCCACCACCCGCCACACCAAACACCCAAGGTGAGTCTCTCTCTCTATCTCTCTCTCTCTCTCTTTGTTTCTCTCTTCCTCTCTCTTATCTGTCTGTGTATTTAGGATTTGTGATTTCATTATGTATTTCATTTTGTAAATCATCAATGGCGGTCGTCGGCCTAAAATCGGCCAACCGAGTGCGTCTGATAGCACGTCTACATTTCAATGTAGATGCAGATATAGACGCGAAAAATGTTTCCTCTCATAGTGTCTAAGGGCACGTCTTACAGCGCATGTGCTGGCACGTGTGCTGGCGCGTATGCTCTGCAGTATACACGCAATGATACACGCACTGGACAGAAGGTTGGCATGCAGTCTACACGCGATTATACACGCGCATTGACCTGGAATGTGCGTCTGACAGTGCATCTGTGCTGCATCTTAGATGGAAGATAGACGCACTGGACAGAAGGTTCACTCTGGAGCGCGTCTAAGGGCGCGTTTAACCTGTAATTTAGACGCAGGGATACACGCGCCAATGTCTCCCAGTTCTGATAGGAAACAATATATTTATGCAATGATGAATGTGACCAATCCCATGTTTGTGTTTATCAGTTTTCTTGTTTATGAGAATCATTAGCACTTAAGTCTTATGCTCAATGTCTAAAGAAAGCTCTTTGAAAATGTAGGTAATATACGATTTTTTGTATGCAAATAAATTTGTCTTTTTCCCTTGTTTTTTTTGCAGATATCGTATCTTGGTTCATCTAGCAATGACCCGGATTTGGATCACATGAATGATACATTGGCCTCCTTTGGTAGGGGGGTCAATGCATTTTTTAGAGGTTTTCCTAGTAGGGAAGACTTCATGGGAGAGATGACCACACACCTTGGCCGCTCTCCCACGGCAAACGAGGTGTTCAGTGTCATGTTTGGGACGCCTCTGATGTCTTTGCCTGGCACTACTTCCCAGACTCCACATGCAAGGACTCCACATGCAGGTACTCCATATGCAGGTACTCCACGTGCTCCACGTGCATCGGCTGAAGCACAAGCATCTGCAGAAGCACGTGCATTTGCAGAAGCTCGTGCATCCAGCGAGGCAGAGGGTAGTTGACAGAGAGGGAGGAGGCAGAGTCGAGGGGGAGGACGAGGCTTGTGTGGGGGTTTCCTAGGAGGTGGCGAGCGATCACCCTCACCAGTAGATCACGTAGAGGAGGTTGTACGCCAGTACTATAGAGTTACAGATGCTGGTGGCATCTTTCATGATGATGAGGGAAGGGATGTAATGGCGTACATGAGGAACGTCGTGCATGCCACGTATAAATATTGTTTCATTGCCTTCAAAAATCAGAAAAGCGGCTTGTGGAAGGAGGTGTTGAGGACAGTCCATAGGAGGTACCCAAATCCTGAGGGTCAGCGATTCTCGGATGATCAGGAATGCACAAAAGTGAGGGATATGCTTCACAACAAAAGATCCCACCTCATGACACGGGCCAAGGACTCACTGTGGAGGCTGGAGGAGGGGCATGGAGCCTATAGCCAACCACCTATGTGCCACCACATAGAGTGGAAGAAAGCCAAGAAGAAAACAGCAGAGAAAGTGAAGAGTCGCCAACACGCAGAGGCGCGATGGATCCAAATGGAAACCATGGGATCGTCGCATTACGGATCGGGCGGCAGAGAGTCGTGGGAGGTAGAGTTTGTAAATATATTTTGATTTTTAGTTTTTTTAAATTTATATTTCTTTCAATTCTTTATATATTTTATTCTAATATATTGTGACTCATTATTATTTGTATATATCTAAATGTTTTGTAGACTACCATCGTTGGTAGGATACCTACTCCTAGAGAGGTAGGTTACCATCGAGGTCATAAGCGCGCAGTGACATGGCTTCACTTCTATGAGGAGGGTCTCATCACTGAGGACCAATACAACCAGGCCATGAGGATTCAACAGCCAGAGGAGGTATATTTTTCTTACTTTCCTATTAAAAGTATAGCTAATTATAACTTTTTCTCCACCTTGTCTATGTAAGCAACCCTGATCTTTTGTGTGTGGAGGCAAACTCGGATGTGGAGCATAGCAAGAAGGGGGATAGGACGCTAGTAGCCATGGTGGTACTAGCAAAGATGTTTCCTCTTCAGATTCGTAGAGGAGCACCATACCTCCTCATGAGGCCTTCTTTTCTTGTATATGTATGATATCTATTTGAGCCTACTGCTTGCGGCCACGCTTTAGGTCGCAAGCACTTAAACTTCCCTTGTAAATGCTTTTGATATATAATGAATACATGGACTTTTATTTTCAATTCTCGTGCCCGTAAGATACATTGTCTTTTTCCCAAATGCACAATCTGATGTATGGGAGGGGGAAAAAAAAACCAAAGAGTCTAGTTTTTTTTTTTCTAGTTCTGTTTTGCGCGTCTATCCGTGCATCTAAATTGCAGATAATTCGTGTTTATACGCGTTGTCGAAGGGTTTGTGAAAGCAAAGTCGCGTCTTCAGAAGACCTTGATATATGTCAAGATGGAAGATCAATCAAATGAATAATCCAATGTCATAATAACCATACAACAATTCCAGAACTCAATCAATAAATTCTGTTTAGGCTTCAGCATGTCATACAGGTAAATAAGTGATATTTGTGTAAGGAACGGCTTTCCAAGGGAGTTTGCAACACTTGTATTTGTCTGAAGTAAATTCAACACCATAGGAAAAGGCAAGCTAAAGTACCCTGTTCTGCAATTTTTCCTTTCAGACAGATTTCAGTTTATGTTCCAGGATAATAAGAAGGGAAAAGAGATTGGATACAAAGCATAGTTGTTATTAAGAAACTTCCCACGAGGTTATTATTTCACAAGTCCAGTTTGAGGAGGTTTGGGAGATTCTTCTCAAAAGATGAGGGGATGATTCCCTGCAAGTTATTGGCATGTAGATCCCATGATCTAAAATTCACTCTGCAGACAACGAATACATGCTCCTCTGCATTCCACTCCAGGCTTTGGGCACACCACATCAATTTCCTTAATGACAAGAGAGAGCTTGTTCAAGACCAGGAGCAGCAGCTCCCTTTCCAAGGGAGTTCAGTTGAATTTCAGGGCCTAAAGGTTCTCAAAAGTTCTGCTGGACCGAAAGGGAGACCACTCTCACCATCACTAATCTCAACAAGGTCCAATCCATAGCTTCCATTTTCAATGAAATCATGGACCATTGTGGCCAGATTGTGTTCACTATTAGTACTGCCATGTGCACCATGCGAAGCTAAATAGGCCTGCCCGTGCTTGTTCAAAACATCTCGATTGTTGTTGCCCCTGTCTTCAATTTGTGCCATCGACTAGTAACACTTGATTATTTAGACTCTACTTCAAGTTTAATGCATCCTCTTCTCTGGCTATGGCTTTCACAAGTTTGTCAAACTTCGTTATCCTTCACCACAGCTTTAATCGAGTTTGCACTATCTTCCTTCCGACATCTCGTCTTCTGATTTCAGTCGTCATCTCTCGTGCCAATTGCTTGCCGTCCGCCTGACTATTAAGTTCGTTGTAGATAGTCACACCTTCGACTTTGTTTTCTTCAGCTATCAGTCTTCTTTTCATCAGCAACGTCATAGGAACATCTTCCTTACTACAAAGGTGTAGGTGTTCTTCATTCGTTGATCGTCACCGCAGTTGTTGCAGCATCATCCAATTGTCGCAAAATCTTCATCTTTGTCCCCAGCTTCTTTGCAACGTACTCTGATTCTTCCTTTACGTCCCTTCGGCTCTTATTGTTGGTGCAGTGATTCTTCTACTGTCGACTTTTACTCTGTCTTCAGCACACAAGCCAATTGATGCAAAACAAAGGTGCGACCTGTCCTACTCCTTCCCGACGATTCCTTAATTAATACCCCCCTCATTCCTTTCAGTCCAAGCCTACTCCTCCTCGCAGTCACTCTGAATGCAGAGCTCGCCCTGTAAATCCAGACGACGATCCTCTCCTTCCCACCTGAATCAAATGTCCCCTGTTTTCTTCTCGTTAGAGCCTTTTCATCCCTTGTGAATCTCCAAAAATTGTCTATCTCCCTCCATCTCCCGTTGATCTCCTCCGAGTACAGGATTCCCTCTGATTTCCCATTTCCAGCGTAAAACTTCCCTGTCCAGCCCCGCAGAGTACCATCTATCTTCCTCCTTGATTGAAAAAGCTCCCTTCCCTGTTTTTCCTGCATGTTTTTCCTCTTCCTCCTTCCTCTATTTTTCTCCTCATCCGTCTATTTTCTTCCTCTGTTCCCGTAATCATCTCCTTTTGGGCTCTCCTCTAATTAGCCACAGAGTATCATCTTTTTTTTCCCCCCTTTCCGATTCAAAACAAAGCTCTTTCCTTGCAAAGCCTACACGTGTTTTTCCCATAATCGAAAACCGTGTGATAAACGCCCATAAAAACATCTCCAAGAATCCATAGAAGCCTTGAAGAAACATCCAGACCCATAAACCCACTAACACATTACATTTCATTACCCTCTCCAACTTTCAAGATATACTACTCAAGCGTAAGATCAAAATGTTTCCCTCCTATTGTAAAGGTCACTGTGAGCATGGAAGAAACTTGATCACACTGAAGGCATTCGCACATCTTGCTAAGATACGCTTTGATAAGCTCTCCAGACTCATCATGGTTAATTGGTTCTGTGCCCATACTACTGCCATTTCACACATAGTACATCCAGTTGTAGATGTTGGAAACATCCTCACGAAGCCCATAATCGACATATCTTGAAATAAGTGTAGCCCATGAGATGGCATCTCGAGTTACCAGTCTACCAAAACTCCTTGTTCTTCTCCATCTTCAGCATAGAATAAAAGAGCAAACATAACAACTAAGTATGTACAAAGTATCAAATCACACACACGACTTTTGGGTGGTTCTCACACCTCGAATGCGTAGCAATACGACATCCACCCCCTCTAATCCTGCGCATCCTCCGGATGGTCCAACTACCCATGATCATTATCATCAAGATCCACAAACAGATCAATCTCTTCATTATGCATTTCCGGTAGATCAACAAGATTATCTGTCATATCATCTGTCTCTTCCATTGGAATTTCTTCTCGTTGCTCTTTTCTTGAAAATTCTTCCAATGCATAATCCTCATCATCTCTTTTCTTGAAAATCTTGATTCTTTTTCCAGCAATAGGCACTCTAAGCACTGTCCCATCCAATTCACTCAGCTCATATGTTGCATTATCAAAGACATGTCTGACTATGTACGGCCCAAACCATCTTTTCACCATCTTCCGAAGTGCAGTATGCTGATTTTCAAGGCTGCTATCAAAGACCAATACCCAATCTCCCTCTTCTATTGCTCTAGGCTGCAAGCGATGCCTGCTGTCAAACCTTTCCTTATTCCTTAGTCTAGCAACCTTCAACCTGTCAATAGCTAGTTGAATATCCTCAGGTCTCCTCTCCAACTGTCGAATCCGAAGAGCTAAGAGCTCTTCTCTCATCAAATCCTCCTGCCAAGGTAAAACTGACCAAATCAAAGCACAAGTCTCAATCGGCATAACAGGTTTCTGACCATACATCAACTCTGCAAGCATATATCCTGTGGTAACACTATGAGTTGTACGATCAGCCCACAAAGCAAATGGTAGAAGTCTCGGCCATTCTCCAATCCGTCCTCTGCATGCTTTGGCTAATGCTTTCACTATCGGCGGATGCCCTCTTTCACTCTTTCCATTTCCCTCTGGATTGTATGCTGTTGTTAAAGCCAACTTGATTCCTAGCTGAGAGAAAAACTCCCTAGCTTCATCTGCATCCAATTCACCACGATCCGTAGTGATCTTACCCACACAACCATACCTGTAGAAAATTTCCTCCAATAAGAACTTACACACTGCACTAGTGGTCTTCGTTCTCAAAGATCTGCCCTCAACATGATTGGTAAGATCCTCTCTAGCCAAAACAATGTATCTCATCTGCCATAGACCCATAGGCATGGTAACCAAATCAACTACCCACTTATAATGAATGCATAGTGGATAGGTCGGATGAAGCTCATCTCGATGACGCACTACTGAATACATCTGGCAGTCTCTGCAAGTTTCAACAAAGTGAGAAACATCTCTATACATGCCTTTCCACCAATATTTCTCCTTGATTTTCTCATAAGTAGCCCATACTCCTCTATGACTAGCCCAAGGACTCTCATGAAACTCCCTCATCACCTGTAACTGTGTCTCTCTATCGCAGACAACCCGCAAAGGTAATCCGCCTCTTTTCTTCAGGTGCTTCCAAAGAAATCCGTCCTTGAGAAAATAACCATAGGCTTTCCTTATGATCTTCTTGAACTCTTCATCTGTCCATTCATCTCTTTTGCTTAGTGTACTAAGATACCTGCCAATCTGCAACCAATCTCCAACATAGAGTTCTTCTATGAAAGCCACAATATCATAGACATGACAAACATGATCAACCTTAGTGGCTGAAATTTTTGCATCATCCTCTTCTGCAAGTAGAGTCTCCTCATCATCATATCTGGTTCTAGACAACATATCTGCCACTGGATTATCTTTCCCTGCTATGTGTTTAAATTCCGGATTTAATGACTTGATGTATGCAATCCATCTCAACATAGCTATATCCGGAGTAGAGCAACTCGTGATCATACCAATCAATGGCAAGCAATCTGTCTCTACCACAACTGAAGCTCCAATAAAGTACTCCTTGTCACATTTGAGAGCCGTGACAATCCCCAATAACTCCCTCTTAATTTGCGGATATCTCCTCTGTCTCTCGTTTAGGACTTTCGCCCCAAACCGAATAGCATACCTATTTCCATCTGCATCATCTTGACCCACAGCCCAACCTATGCCAATTGGACTAGTGTCAACTGTCAATACAATAGGTCTTTCACAATTATAATCCGCTTTCCTGAGAGTAGGAGCATTCTGCAATAACTTCTTCAATTTCCGCATGGCTCTAGTGTGGCTCTCATTCCAATAGAATTTCTACCCCTTTCGAAGCAGCTGATACAATCAATCTGCTATGTGTGCAAAATGAGGTATCCAAATCATATAAAACACACAAGCACCAATGAGTCTCCGTACCTCTGAAGTAGTAGAACAATACTCTGCAATCTTGCCTATAGCATTCACCTTATCAGGTGAGGGTTTCCTGCCATAATATCCATACATATGTCCAACAATGACAACCTCATTTACTCCAAAAACAGATTTTTGCCCTGAAAGTGTCAAGTTCACTTCTTCTAACCTGGCCAAAATCTTCTCGCATGCTGAAATATGATCAGCCACAAAGTATCTGCATCCCTGCTCATTTAGGCTCTCATTCTTCTCTTCTTCTGCACACCCCTTAATGGGCACATCATCCAAGAAAGGCATAGTAAGCTGAGATATGTAATCACGAAGGACCTTATGCATGGCATTCATCATATGCGCAACAGAATTAGTGGCACCTTGAGGCAAGGTACACGTCCTGACAAGCCCAATAGGAGTTCTCATAGTGGTTATGTCCCTGCTTTCCAAAGCCAGCTGAAACTTATCATATCCTGAATACAAATCACCCAAAGAATAGATGGCACGTCCAGCAAATGCCTCTGCAAACTCATCCACAACTGGACCTATACCAACATTCCTGATAGTAACTCTGTTCACTGGCTGCATGTCCTGAATAAATCGGAGAGTACCATTCTTCTTTGGAACTGTAAACCACCTGTTTGAGTATGGTGCAGATGAAGGCTCAAGGATTCCCATCCTGATTTTCTCATTCAATAAATCAATCAGCTTTGGCAAGTGTGCCTTAGGCACTGGAATAGGTCGGAGATTCCATGGAATATGAGGAATAGTAAAAATGACCATAGGAGCAACAATATCAGGATTCACACATCCAATCTCATGTGGAAAAAAAGCAAATCCCCTTCCATGACGCTCAAGCATCTCCTGAAAGCATTGCTTCTCTATGGGTAACAAGAAATCACCATTTCCAATTTTCAATTCAGCAAGAGTCTCTGCTGAAAATTTATGACCAATATGCTCCAGATTCCTCAAAATTTGCTGTTTAGCAGCCCTCTCTATTTGCTGATCACTGTCAGGTGGAAGCGGTACAGCAACCGGCTTCACCTTCTTATCCACAGTTTTGTATTTCGTGTCAACCCTGGCTTCATTATGCTCTTCTGCATTACATAAACCTTGCTGTAAATCAGCAATTCTGCACTCCAATGGCTGAATATTCTCAGCCCTCTGCTCTATGGACTGCATAGAAACAGCCCCAAACTCTGAATGCTGAAATATTTCAGCAGTAAACTCTGTTGGCTGAAAATTTTCAGCCCTCTGTCTCTCTGAAAGCTGATCAAAACCAACTGGAAACTCTGTTTGCTGAATTTCTTCAGCACTCAACACTCTTTGCTGAGTTACCTCAGCCTCTGACTCAATCTGTGACATAAAATCTGCAATTTCATGAAACATGTCCACGGACTGCACTAATACATTACTGTGACAATTCAGCATATCAGTTTTCAGCATATCTCCCATCTCTGTCATCGTATCTGCACAAATCACACTGTCATACATCCCATCTATGTGCTCATCATCCTCCAAAATTCTTGCATTTTTCAAAATTTTCTCCTTCCTGCATATATAGTGCCTGGCAGCTCTAGGCAACCTAGAAGTCTTCTGATAACTCATCGAACTGTTTGCTGAAATCCCAACAAAACCGGAGGAGAAAACGCTGCTGCCAGGAGGCGAGAACTCCAATCTCTTCTCCTCTGTACCACTGTCGTCTCGCGAAACGGCGGTACCTAATGAAAACCCGAATCCCTCACAGTGGGCAAGGGTGCATCTCTGAGAGTATCCCTATTTCTAACATGGTTCACACATATAGTCATAAACTGAACTGCTCTCATACCATCTTTACTGCAAATCCGTGCATAAGCAGATCCATCATCCATGACCTTTGTTTCCATGCGCATCTCTGTAATGAATGGCTATCCAAGAATTATGGGATACGAGCATGAATCCTGCACATAGAAATGAAAATCCTCCTCTACATCACCAATAGAAACCCTGACACTAGGACAGGCAGCATACAAATCACCTGCAGTGTTATTGGCGGCTCTCATACGCCACCCATGCTCTACATCCATAGGCCATCTGTTACTCTCATAAACTCCACGAACTATGAGATTAATCTCTGAACCATGATCAACCAATGCAACATAAGGCACCTGTTTCTCTCCAATCTTTACCATCGTCTCTTAGTTGCCCTAGCCCAATGGCTCCGCGAAAAGTGACTACGCGGTATCATGACAGGCTCATCAATTTTAGCATAATGCATAGGCTGAACCCTCTTCTCTACCTGCGGAAAAACAGAAGCATTATCAACCATAACTTCATCCTCATCCTCATCCAACTCCCCAATCAAAACTCCCTGTGTATCAGTGGTAGCCAATGCATGTCTTTTCCTCTTCAGGACCTCCTGAAATTGATCCTGAAACTCTCTTTTTGAGATGCCCAAAATCTCAGAAATAGTGAAAGTCACCTCACTGCCAAGTATCTTATCATTAAAGATTTTCCTCATGTCTATAGATGTCTCAATATCGGACATCAATCTGAATCTTGGCTGCTTTCTCTCTCTAGGCTCTTGCCTCTTTTCTCTCTTTTGAGCATCCTCCATCTGTCGATCTGGCCCTGGTCTTGAAGACGGTCCTACAGTAGGTGGAGTAACAAACTCACCCCCTCTAGTCTTCTTAGCTGCACTTGGATTTTCTTCATTCCTCTTACGTTTCTCCTCAACAAATACATCTGCACCATGAGACTTAGCCAAATAAGCATAAATAGAATACCTATCAACAGGCGAGTCCCAACCTGTCTCTGATCTGATGCTAGAGCCTGCACTAGTCAAAACAATTTGCTGAATTTTCCCCTTGTTTGCAGTCTCCATAGCATAAGTCCATAGTGCGGACTGAGTCTCTGATCCCTTCTCAATCTGTACTCCATATGCAGAAGCATCACCTCTAGCTGTCACATAAGAAGTACGCGCAGCCATGTCATCCACTAACTTCTTCATTCCACCTTTACCAAAGTTGATAGCAAGTGGAGCTCCTGTCTCAGTCAACCAAATCTTACCATCTTGTCCCCAATATACCAAATTCTGCCTCCTTGCATCCTGAAAAGATTCACAATCCCTGCAATGCTGATGGTCCGTACTATCGCACCAAATACATCTCCAATCTCTCCTAGGTGCACTAGGAGCACTCCTAGGTGCAGTAGGAGCGCTAGAAGAAGTAGTAGGCGCAGTCAAAGCAAACTGCTCCTTCAACTTACCCACCAACTCCGCTTTGACTGACTCCAGTGTCAAATCTGTGATGCCTTTGATTATGTCATCAAGAGAGGTAGGCACCGATGGAGCGGATGGTTTTGGAGCAGAAGGTGTAGGCATCGGTCGTGGAACAGGAGGAATAGGTGGAGTGGAAATAGTAGGCACTGGCATAGGCCAAGAAATTGGCTGAGGAGGAGAAGAAATTACAGGGATAGAAGTAGGCATAGGAGCTGATGATGGTGTAGGTGTCATGGAACCATTCTGTAGGCGAGTCTTCCATATCCTCCTCTTGGTCAAAGTCGAGACTGCATCCTGAGCATCCTGCCAATCAGTTTTAAGACCCATAGGCTTCGTGCGATCTTCAAGAAGCTCACCCAATTCTTCTTGAAGAGCAGGATCTGCAGCTTGCAAGAAAAGCTCAACTTTTTCAACGTCCAATGCTCTTTGTTCAATGGCATCAAGCTGACTATACCTCTCTTCGAATTCTCGAATCAACTCCGAAGCAGTGAGACCTTTGTTTGGCATGTAGACCCACTCTCGGAATGACCGCCGAGTAGCCATACCAAAGTCCTCAAGGAAGTATTCTTCTTTCAAGGCCTTCTTAAAATCTTGCCAATGTGTATTTTGAATAAAAAGATTAGTCACTTTTGTCCTCAAAGTAGGTGTGACAAGACGAAGGAAGTACTTACTCATAAGTCCAGCAGGAACTCCAAAAAACCCCATCTTGATCTCATATGTCTTCAAATATGCTGAAACATTACGCCCGTCAAATAGCTTCTTCTCATTTTCAACTGCTTCAATAGCCTTAGTCGACGCTGTTTGCATTCTCCTGCTCCGAATAGAGTTGCCTTTGCTGAGACAACTGCTGTTGATGCAATTGTTGCTGCTGCTGCATATACAATTGTGTTTACTGATTTTGGAGCTGCATATACATGGACATATTCTGCAAAATCTGCTTTAGATCCTCCGTTGAAGTACTTGACGCAGCAGTCATTGATGGAACTGAAGTAGAGGCAGCTGGAATTGTAGAAGAAGCTGAAATAGAGGCTGAAGTATCTCCCATCCTGAAATTGGTGCGACGCTTTCACGTCGGGTTCACCAAAGATGTCGAAGGGTTTGTGAAAGCAAAGTCGCGTCTTCAGAAGACCTTGATATATGTCAAGATGGAAGATCAATCAAATGAATAATCCAATGTCATAATAACCATACAACAATTCCAGAACTCAATCAAAAAATTCTGTTTAGGCTTCAGCATGTCATACAGGTAAATAAGTGATATTTGTGTAAGGAACGGCTTTCCAAGGGAGTTTGCAACACTTGTATTTGTCTGAAGTAAATTCAACACCATAGGAAAAGGCAAGCTAAAGTACCCTGTTCTGCAATTTTTCCTTTCAGACAGATTTCAGTTTATGTTCCAGGATAATAAGAAGGGAAAAGAGATTGGATACAAAGCATAGTTGTTATTAAGAAACTTCCCACGAGGTTATTATTTCACAAGTCCAGTTTGAGGAGGTTTGGGAGATTCTTCTCAAAAGATGAGGGGATGATTCCCTGCAAGTTATTGGCATGTAGATCCCATGATCTAAAATTCACTCTGCAGACAACGAATACATGCTCCTCTGCATTCCACTCCAGGCTTTGGGCACACCACATCAATTTCCTTAATGACAAGAGAGAGCTTGTTCAAGACCAGGAGCAGCAGCTCCCTTTCCAAGGGAGTTCAGTTGAATTTCAGGGCCTGAAGGTTCTCAAAAGTTCTGCTGGATCGAAAGGGAGACCACTCTCACCATCACTGATCTCAACAAGGTCCGATCCATAGCTTCCATTTTCAATGAAATCATGGACCATTGCGGCCAGATTGTGTTCACTATCAGTACTGCCATGTGCACCATGCGAAGCTAAATAGGCCTGCCCGTGCTTGTTCAAAACATCTCGATTGCTATTGCCCCTGTCTTCAATTTGTGCCATCGACTAGTAACACTTGATGATTTAGACTCTACTTCAAGTTTAATGCATCCTCTTCTCTGGCTATGGCTTTCACAAGTTTGTCAAACTTCGTTATCCTTCACCACAGCTTTAATCGAGTTTGCACTATCTTCCTTCCGACATCTCGTCTTCTGATTTCAGTCGTCATCTCTCGTGCCAATTGCTTGCCGTCCGCCTGACTATTAAGTTCGTTGTAGATAGTCACACCTTCGACTTTGTTTTCTTCAGCCTGTCAGTCTTCTTTTCATCAGCAACGTCATAGGAACATCTTCCTTACTACAAAGGTGTAGGTGGTCTTCATTCGTTGATCGTCACCGCAGTTGTTGCAGCATCATCCAATTGTCGCAAAATCTTCATCTTCGTCCCCAGCTTCTTTGCAACGTACTCTGATTCTTCCTTTACGTCCCTTCGGCTCTTATTGTTGGTGCAGTGATTCTTCTGCTGTCGACTTTTACTCTGTCTTCAGCACACAAGCCGATTGATGCAAAACAAAGGTGCGACCTGTCCTACTCCTTCCCGACGATTCCTTAATTAATCCCCCCCTCATTCCTTTCAGCAAGCCTACTCCTCCTCGCAGTCACTCTGAACGCAAAGCTCGCCCTGTAAATCCAGACGACGATCCTCTCCTTCCCACCTGAATCAAACGTCCCCTGTTTTCTTCTCGTTAGAGCCTTTTCATCCCTTGTGAATCTCCGAAAATTGTCTATCTCCCTCCATCTCCCGTTGATCTCCTCCGAGTACAGGATTCCCTCTGATTTCCCATTTCCAGCGTAAAACTTCCCTGTCCAGCCGCAGACTACCATCTATCTTCCTCCTTGATTGAAAAAGCTCCCTTCCCTGTTTTTCCTGCGTGTTTTTCCTCTTCCTCCTTCCTCTATTTTTCTCCTCATCCGTCTATTTTCTTCCTCTGTTCCCGTAATCATCTCCTTTTGGGCTCTCCTCTAATTAGCCACAGAGTATCATCTTTTTTTTCCCCCCTTTTCGATTCAAAACAAAGCTCTTTCCTTGCAAAGCCTACACGTGTTTTTCCCATAATCGAAAACCGTGTGATAAACGCCTATAAAAACATCTCCAAGAATCCATAGAAGCCTTGAAGAAACATCCAGACCCATAAACCCACTAACATATTACATTTCATTACCCTCTCCAACTTTCAAGATATACTACTCAAGCGTAAGATCAAAATGTTTCCCTCCTATCGTAAAGGTCACTGTGAGCATGGAAGAAACTTGATCACACTGAAGGCATTCGCACATCTTGCTAAGATACGCTTTGATAAGCTCTCCAGACTCATCATGGTTAATTGGTTCTGTGCCCATACTACTGCCATTTCACACATAGTACATCTAGTTGTAGATGTTGGAAACATCCTCACGAAGCCCATAATCGACATATCTTGAAATAAATGTAGCCCATGAGATGGCATCTCGAGTTACCAGTCTACCAAAACTCCTTATTCTTCTCCGTCTTCAGCATAGAATAAAAGAGCAAACATAACAACTAAGTATGTACAAAGTATCAAATCACACACACGACTTTTGGGTGGTTTTCACACCTCGAATGCGCAGCAATACGACAGCGTGTCTATAGTACATACTACACGTGCTTATACAGGCGCTTCATAATTCAAATTTAAAAAATAAATTAAATATCTTTTAAAAAAAATTGACATTTTTTGTTTTCCGTTCGCGTCTATCAGTGCTTGTAAAAGCGTGTCTACCAGGGTGTCTATATGCGCGTGTATATGTGCGTCTATTGCGCGTCTATTTGTGCGTGTAAATTCGTTGATACACACCAATATAGACGCAAAATGGTAGACGCGCAAATAGATGGGCGGATAGACGCGCCCATAAGAATTTCTCTATATTCAAAAATCGCGTCTAAATGTGCTTCTATGAGGCCTTTTTGTTGTAGTGTGTATGCATCATTTGGGATGATGAGTGAGATCAAGGATCCCAATATGCTTATAGAATATGGAAAAAAGCACTTGCTTAGAAGTAGATCAATTCCAAAAATTGATCAATAGTATTTAAATGAGCTAGAGCATTAATTACCAGAAGAAGCTGGGCCATCTTCAAAGAGGCCATGAGTAGAGGAGTGACAAAGTGAGTTGTATATTTGTTATGTAAAATGTTTCTTCCAAAAATAGATAATTGATTAGTATTCATTTGTATCATAATTTCTACAAACACATCAAGTATTTATAAGGAATTGTTGGTTATGGATATCCAAGTTTTTCCTAGCCTTTGTCTAGTTTGTCACCACATAGTATGTTTGATTGATGCATGAGAATTCTCCCATGATTCTTTTCTTCTTTGTCCCTCCAAATGTTGCATTGCTTTGTTGTTTTTAGATGTTCTTAGTGATTCTTTTCTATTAGATCTATGTACAAGCTTTCTGTATGTACATTGGTGTAAATCTTTTAAACTATTGGCTTTCTCTACACCTCCACCATGTCTTGTATGACTGTAATTGCTGGTACATGCTTAAGAATGGGTTTTCTCCATACCTTGAGTTGACCACACTAATAAATGGGCATATTCCTTGGTGAACCAAGAGGTGTGGTTATATAATATGTGCTATCAAAGAATAAGAAAGAACGCCAAATTAATGCTTCATGCACCTATGATTAAGCAATTATCCTTTATCAAATATTATGAAGATAGCATGCCATGTAGTGGGTAGTGTGTTGATGTGTCCATGTGCTAACCATTGAATTTTTAAATTTGTCCAATGTTGTTTCAAAGTCCTAATAGTCATCTGAGTTTCATGATTTCATGTCGCAAAACTTAAAGATTGTATCTAAAGACTTCCAAACACTGGCCGCCTTGCATGATTGTACTTCACCACCGTCAATGTGGTCCACAATTGCATTGTGGATACACTTCTACTTATTGAATTTAATTCTTTGAGTGGAATGTTTTACTTGACTAGGACTATCTAAGGGTGGTGGAGATAAAAATCTCTGTGTTTTCAAACCCCCAACAGAGAGTTTGTTTGGCATGTCTCGACCATCCTTTGATCTTTTCTCGTCCCTTTTAATCTTCACATTTCCACCATGCAAACCAATGTCTGATAATGTCTTCTCAAGTCCTGTAATTGCCATGATCTACGTAGATCTAAGTCGCATTTTCCAAGCAAAACATATATGCAAGAAAAGTAATTTCTCAATGATCCTGCACAATCCATGCATTGTGTAGATATGAACTCAAGATAAGGGATTATTTAAAATTGCTCTCAAACTTGGATCTTTGAGTTCCTTTTTCCAATTCCTTTTTTAAGTTCCTTTGTAGCATGCATGGAATACATGCATAGGCTCTTCAAATTGGCCCCTTTTGAGACATTGTACATGCACTTTAGAGTCTTCAAATCACATGCTAGATGCCACTCTACTTTGAATCTTCCAAATCCTTCCATGTCCAAGGTTCTCCTGTTTCTTTGCTCACTAATTATTTGGAGTATATTTGTCGTGTGGAATATCCAATGCAAGGTTTCAAAATTCTCAGACATAACCTAGAATACACACATATTACAAGCATGTGACACAACAATAATATTTGCGAGAGTGGTGGTGAGGTTCGGTGAGGTCCAATACAACACCACGAGACGGGAAACACTCCGACATACGTTAATTTGTGGGTGGGTGGAGACTTTACGTACGTTAATTTTGCTACAATTTAAGAAAGAAAAAAAGAATGACAACAAAAACAAATCGTTTGTCATAATGTAGACAAAATGAAAAACAATGAAGGTCGTGATGTTCAAGAGATTGCAAGGCATATCTTAATCAGCGTGTCCCATGTCCTTGCTCTCAATGTAAGCTGGCAATTAGACGAAAACATCGATTGTTTAGAGAACACCTACGACACTTCGGCGAGTTTCAATCTGAGATCATTGATCAGGCGATCTCAGATTATGAGCAAACGGCAAGAAAAGTGTATATCAATCATGCATTGTATTCGCAAGCTAATTGAATACCATATACAAAAACATTGGGTGTGGCTGACAAATTTTCTATCCAGGAAGATGACATCTCGCCCCAAGGAGTGCATCCTTTGCGGCTAGTTAGAAGAGTTTGTGGGCATGCCATGGAAGGAGTACCTGATCCAATCCACCACTTGGAAGGTACTATCCAATCTATACCGTCAATACCAGAGGAGACATGCAGCCTTCTAGACTTACCTACAATCTTGGAGCTTGAGATGGAGGCAATGATCGATGCATTGATGCCCATGGATATCGAGACTTCTGATCCGCTTAGAGAAGAAGCATCAATACCATTATATGATGGGTGCCGAGTATCTCACCTGAAGACACTGCTTGCACTCATAAGTGTGCAAGCAAAATACAGGTGGAGTGATACAAGTGTGACCGATTTGTTCAGGTACCTTGTACGTATGCTTCGTTGATTTCTTTTTGGCACTATCATTAAAAACATTTGTACTTTTCCAAGGTGTTTTATGATTTTTTTCAGGTTACTAAAGTATCATATAATACCACTTGCAAATACCATGCCTGAGTCTCGTGATGATACACGACATGTTTTATGAAAGCTTAGCATGGACTACAACAGCATCCATGCATGTATCAACGATTGCATACTGTTTCGAGGAGAATACGAGACTATGGAGATATGTCCAAAGTGTGGTGCTCACAGGTATCGACAGGACTTGCAAGGGCAAACCATCCCTCAAAAAGTTCTTAGACACTTTTCGCTTATCCCTTACATAAACCACATGTTTCGTACGTTCAGCATGGCGAGCTTGACAACGTGGCATGCACAGAATAGGTCCAAAGATAGAGTTCAACAAATATCAGCAAATTCACGCGCATGGAGCCACATTGACTCTACTTTCCCAGGCTTTGCCAGAGAGGCAAGGAATCTTTGGCTCGGTCTTGCTATGGATGGCGTAAACCCATTCGGTCTACGCTCAACTTCTTACAGTGTGTGGCCTATAGTCCTTGTCAACTACAATATCCCTCTAAAGATTTCTATGAAGAAAGGACATCTCATCCTTAGCTTACTTGTTCCTGACCGCTACAAAGTAAAAAATATGGATGTGTATCTTCATCCATTATTCGATGAGCTTAAGATTTTGTGAGAGGAGGGGGTCACCGTGCAAGATATGAGCAAGTGCAATGGTCGACGGTCCACCAATATTCGAGCCATTCTCGTGTGAACCATGCATGACTTTCCAGGATTTTGAGAGTGCTCAGGTAAGTAGGCTTCTGTTCTCATTGGTAATATCTATCATAGCTCGTTCAAGTTTATATTCACTGGATAGAGGTATTGGGACAAGTCTGGTTACCTCAGGTTATCATGCATGTTCATTGTGCGAGTCACAGTTAGACTCCCGAAGGTCACGAACCATGAAGAAGATGGTATATCAAGGACACATCGCTTTCTTGCCAGAGGGTCATGAACTCAGGGAAGGTTTTCTTGGACGACCTCCAGCACATATGAATGCCCAAAGCTGGTACGAGCTAAAAATGGTCCACACAGAGTCAAATCCAAACAGAATGCGACGGTTCTCAGTTTTCTACGAGTTGCCATATTGGACCCACTTAGAGATCAACCACTTGTTGGATCCCATGCATATTTTCAAGAATGTGGGCAGCTTCCTATGGGGCCACATCATAAGAAAGAGAGACACTGTAGGGGCACGAATGGATTTGAAGGAGGTAGGCAAGATGGAGACGCATTAGCCGCAGTCGAGTGCTGATGGTCACTTGCAGCTACCTCGCGCTTCTTGGGTTTTTTTCACTAAAGAAGAGCGCATTGTGAAGCAAATAGTCAATTCTATCCACACTCCAATGGGTATGATGCGTTCTCTCAGGTTTGCGTTTTCTAAAGACGACAAATTATCAGGGCTAAAATCCCATGATTGGCATAAGATATGTCAGGTTTGTACTACGAATGGATTGTAAGTGGCTGCATATTTTGCTATTTAGAGTGTAGTCATTGTTCATAATGCTTTCTTGTTTGTGGTAGTTTGTACTACCGATTGTGATCGCAAGATGCCTTACTCCAGAAATACGCGGGGCAATTTACAAGTTGTCAACTTTAGTGCAATGGATCTCACAAGAGGAGATTAAAACGTCCTCCATTGAATCAATGAGATAGGGGGAGCAGTGGAGATGGTCTGTCTCTTTGAGAAATACTTGCCTACCAGTATGCTCACAATAAAAATCCACCTTCGTGTGCATCTTGTAGATGAAGTGGAGATTGCTGAACGTATCCATATACGCGATGGATGTTCTTCTTGGAGCGCTTCATGAAAACCCTAAAAGGCTTTGTGTGACAACGAGCTCGGCCAGAAGGTAGCATGACTGAAGGTTGGTTGGTGTCTGAGGTGCTAGTGCATATTTCACAATGGCTACTAATGATGGATTCAGGCAACAATATGCTATGGTCACTGAAGGACAATGATATACTGACCGGAGATGTGGTGGTTGGAAATGGGGTAGAAAAAAGAATGGATGCTGCAATGGAGGAGAAACTAAATCGCTTTTATATGTTGCACCATGCCTCTATGGAGACATGGCTCGCTAGATACCAGCAAGCTAGGAAAGATTGAAAGGAAGTGCAATTTGAATTTTGACGTAGTACGGGCTATCGATCGATTCGATATCTCGAGGGCATGGAGGAGATACCACGGTTTATGCCAACACGATGGTTGCATAGAGCTTTGACCGCAGCTTCTCATGAAGGAGCAGATGTCTCAACCGAGGAGTGGGAATTCTCGAGGGAATGTAGTCTAAGGATGTAGTCCAAAGGTGATGACATGTTTAGGGTTTGTCGTATCTATATTTTATATGCGACAACTAATTGTGTTTCAATGTACAGTACAAAATATATAGTGCAGTGTGGTCGCGCGGACGACATTTTCGCGTGGAGCATATTGACAAAATGCACTCCACAACAGATTGTGGTATCATGGCAAGGTTCGAGCAAGAGAGCCGACGACGAGCAATGGATCCAAATACGGTTATAGATTAGATGGAGTATTTTGGGAACTTGCAAAGTATTGTCACGGTGGATTATCGTAGCTTCTCCATGATCCTATTCATTGTGCAGTTGTTCAAAGTGGTACTTGAAGGAGCTAGAGTGAAAGTTCGACGAGGTCCATCTGGATTTCTCGAAATAGATTTCGAAAAAAATGGACGTTTGCACAACACGTTTGTGTTGCCGACCCATTGTGAACAGGTGCATGAACTCATGTGTTTTTTAATTGTATTACAACATGGTATACGTCACAATAGTTAAATCTCTCTTGTACATGATTGTGAACATGTAATTTTCTATCCAAACCCACGATAACCTCGATGGTCATATGTTATACCTTTAGCTCCCCGAAGTGTGAGAATATATGATCAAAGTGATGTTCCCAGCATAGATGAGGACAATATGTAAATAGAGGGATCGATATTGCAAGGGACAGAGGCCACCAAAAGCTTGGAGTATGTAGAGGAGCCAACATCGGGTAACAATGATGGAAATACAGGAGTCCAAGAATTCTTTGAGAATGAGATGGACTCATCCTTTTGTGGTGACATATCTATCGACCTTCCAGTGTATGCGTAGTTGTGTCAGGAGATTGACATGGGACCATAGGGTACTTCATATGCTTGGAGCATCCACCTACTCAATTCGTTGACGAATCACTTATAAGGGTACATAAGATATGCATTTTAAGTAAGATCATTTTTTTAAGATTTATATTACCGTGCTTTGTATGATTTATATTCATTATGCTAACATCATTTTTTGTCTGTGCAGGTGACCTTTGTAGATATTTAGATCATTAAGATGAGTCGAGGGATGAGTGAGGAGGAGCTACAGTCTTCACACGTATGTCTCTAGATCAGATGATAGCATGATTCAGAGATATGGTGGACTAGGAGCTGTCTCGGATACCGTCACGCCGTTCTATTAGATCTACTTTGGCACACTCTGATGCTTCAGTTTCTAGCAGACGAGCTCGATGCTCCAGACTTGGGCCAGATGGAGGGAGTGGTTCAGGGGAATGCTACAGAGATCTGGATGCAATGAGCTCGCAGTCGGCTCAGGATACAGGTGCTACTCCTCACTCTTGTGGCAGTTTGAGAGAGCGTCGCTCAAGTGGTTGCTGTGGAGGTATGGACGTACTGTGTCTATTTTGTCGTTCTGCTGGAGTTGCGTCACCTTTAGGATTTGTCACACCTGTCGGGACGTCTACTCCAATCACTCCGACCGTCCGCAGGTCGCATCCTTTTGGGTGCTACTCCGATAGATACTACCTCGGTAGGTACACCAAATGTACAGGGGTCTCTTGGATATGCCCAGGAGAGTGGTCGCAGGTGGGAGAGGACCCATCTTAGGCATACCCCAAAGGGTTATGCCTACCTTATAGATGATAGGTCAGGATCCATCATCATGAATGATGAGAGGAGGAGGTTGATGCCTTGCATGAGAGAGTTGTGCCAATAAGTTTTTCAGTACATGCGTGCATACATGTCACACAGACGATCCGACGTAGGCAAGGCACTCAATAGTGGGGCTTCAAGCTTGGGGCTTCAAAGCCCGGGTGGCTAGATACATATGACTAGCACCGACTCAGGGAGAAGGCTACAGATTCTCCAGGACGTTGGAGACAGCAGCACGAGGCGGCAAGGGCATGACTAGAGACCGGAGTGGTCCATCATCTTGGGAGTGGCGACCACAGGACATATCTGGAGGATTTGTAAGTTTTTCTTTTTTTTTTTGCTTGCTTATTTTTTTGCAATATCCTTTGTACTGACAATTGTATTTCTAACAGTTCTGTTTTGTTTTTTTTACAGCACTCCATTACAAATCGTGATCCCACTGGCCTTGAGACTCGATATACAGAGAGGCACGATCTCACTGCATTGATCGACCAATTGTATGGACACGGCGGCCTTGTAAGTCACTTGTCTTTCTTGTTCGTAGTTACTATGTTTTGCATTATTGTATGGTGGATAATGTGTAGTTGTTTCTTTTTTTGCAGAGTCCATTCAATGCTCATTGCAGCGGGACGAGGTTTCGGATAGCAAGGATCTATAGTTCACCCTTGGATCCCTAGAACTCACATACCCTTCTTTTTTGGTCATGTGATCTATGTAGACATTTTCTATGTAGTAGTAGTATCTTGCCATGATTGTATTGGTCACTTTCATTATGCGATCGTGTATTTATTGCATGTATTAGTGTTATGATTTAAGTACACTTTGCCTTTATTTACATGAGCATCGTACACATTACTGAAACTATTTTGTATGGCCCAAATAAAGCACATAGTGCTATATGTGGCTGCCCTGCCACAAATTTTTTTCCCCCCTGTTACTGTCGCTATTAGCATCGTAAATTTATTGCACGTATTACTATTAGCATCGCAAAATGTGTCATAAAGCATTGTTATCAACATTGTTATTTGCGTCTGTATTAGTGTCGCAAATGCGACGGTGAAACCAACACAAATAGTGACATTGATAACGACGTTGATACCGACTGTTCTATGGCATTGCTAATAACGATGCTTTTTGCGACGACGGGGGCAAATTTATTTATAAACATTTTTGTCACTTTTAACATCGGTATAAGGCCTATATCTTGTAGTGTAAACCAGTTTGGATTGTGCTTTGAAATTGTTGGATTGAGTGCCCTATTCATCAGGGTGATGGTGACCCATTCTAGCTTTTTATCCTTCAGAATCTAGCACTCATTGAGCTTGAGTACAAATTTCAAGAGACCATCACATTCATCTAGAGTCATCTCAAATTATTGAACAGAGTATAACTATATGACCTCTAAGTTGTGAAATATATTGTTGTATTTGTTGTAAACCATCACCTTCCCTGTGCTAAATGATACATATCTTTGATATGAAATGGAGATTCCAAGAGTTATCAAAATTGATCATTTACTTATTTTCACATTCTTTTGAGTGATGTTGGGTTCGGCAATATCGATCCTTGCAGGTTAGACTCCTTCAGCTTCCTGTAAAGAGATTTGTTAATAGTTGTGTATCCCCTGCTAGATATACATGCCTCGTCCAATAAAGCTTGCATATTACTTGAGCTAAGTTTACTCCCTCTCAGGAAAATCTCAATCTCCTATTGATCAATTGATGTGAACCCCCAATATTGTTTCTTTAAGCCTTGATTGATCTCTTTGTTTCTCCTCGAAAATAGTCTCCTTGTCTTGCCGTAACTGGTGCTTACATTGCTCTAATGTTTGCCTCAAAGAGGCATTCTCTTTCTCCAACAAATCTCTTTGTAGCTTGTGTACATTGCTAATGGCATCAAATGTTGAGTGTATCCTAAAAAGGAAATTACAACCATTTCCAATGAAGCTTACTAAGGATGTAACACTACAACAGAAACGAGGCATAGATGCGCATGTTAGACACGCAAAGTCGGGTGCATCTATCACAGCGTCTATAAGCGCGTGTAAACGTGCGTGTAAATAGACGCGACTTTTGCATCTATATTCCGCGCAAATAGACACGCTTATACATGCAAAAATAGACGCACACGTCAAAATTCAAATCATACTTAAATCATTTCTTTTCAAACACTGCCTTTTCTTTTCTACATTTTTTGCGGTTCTGAAGCTTGAGTTTGGCCGACATGCAGTCTCTTCATGCCTTACCTAGTCTCTTCATGCCTCACCTCTTCTTTCATTTCAAACACACAAGAAGGGAAAAAGAAAAGCCAAGGAGAGGAAGAAAGAGAGAACAAGAGAGAGGAGAACAAGAAGAAGCAGCAAGCAAGGAAGCAAGCATCAAGGGAGGGTAACTTACCAAGGGGAGGAAGAAGGAGAATGAAGAAGCGCCACCACCCACCACACCAAACACCCAAGGTGACTCTCTCTCTCTCTCTCTCTCTCTCTCTCTCTCTCTCTCTCTCTCTCTCTCTCTCTCTCTCTCTCTCTCTCTCTTTCTATCTTCCTCTCTCTGCTCTATCTGTGTATTTAGGATTTGTGATTCCATTATGTATTTCATTTTGTAAATCAATAATGGCGGTCGTCTGCTAAAATCAGCCGACCAAGCGCGTCTGATAGCGCGTCTACATCTCAGTGTAGACGCAGATATAGATGCAAAAAAAATTTCTCTGGGGGCGAGTCTTTAAGCGCGTATGCGGGCGCATGTGCTTTGCAGTGTACACGCGAGGATACACGCGTTGATAGACGTCCACAGAGATGCAGGTATAGACGCGCACAGAGACGCAGGTATAGATGTTGTATGTAATATGTTTTATCTACACAGGGTAATATGATTTTTCTTGTGTACATGTGGAATCCTGGATCCTCCAGCACCCCATTCAACAAGGAGCAATTCATGGGGGAGATGACCAATTATCTTGGTCGCCCTCCCACTGCAGATGAGGTTTTCAGTGTGATGTCTGGGACACCTATCACATCTTTGCCTACACATGGATCAGCTGAGGTACATGGATCGGCCGAAGCACGTACATCTGCAGAGGCACGTGTATCGAGTGAGGTAGAGGGTAGTGCACGTCGAGGGAGGAGGGAGAGTGGTGCTGGAGGACGAGGAGGTCGAGGGCTTTGTGGGGGTTGCCTGGGTGGTGGCTCTCGATCACCCTCACCGGAAAATGAGAGAGGTGAGCCTCCACAAATGTATTACTCTATCACTGATGTTAGTGGTATCTTGCATGACTTCGAGGGGAGGGAAGTAATAGCCTACTTGAGGAGTGTCGTGCATGCCACATACAAAGATTGCATGATTCCCTTCAAGCACCAAAAAAATGGTTTGTGGCAAGAGGTGCTGTGAGCAGTACATAAAAGGTACCCTAATCCCAAGAATTCATGATTCTCAGATGATTGGGGACGGTCAAAGGTGAGAGACGCACTTCACAACAAGAGGTCTCACCTTATGACGCGCGCCAAGGAGTCATTGCGGAGACAAGAGCAGGGGCGCCCTGGATATGGCCAACCACCCAATTGCCACCGCAAGGAGTGGAAAGAGGCCAAGAAGAGAGCAATGGAGAAAATGACAAGTCGCCAGTATGCAGAGGCGCGACGTATCCAAATGGCAACCATGGGATCATCGCATTATGGATCGGGTGGCAGGGAGTCATGGGAGGCTGAGTTTGTAAGTATTATTTGATTTCTTTTTTAAATTAAATTTTGTAATTTTTTTCACTTCATTATGTAGTGTGCTTTAATATGTTGTATGTTCAAATTGTTTTGTAGTTCCATATCGTTGGTAGGATGCCTACTCCTAGAGAGGTAGGCTACCATCGAGGTCATAACCAGGCGTCCACTTGGCAGTATTTCTACGAGGAGGGACTCATCACGGAGGAGCAATATAATCGCGCCATGAGGATTCCACCACCAAAAGAGGTATGTTTTATTTTTTATATGAAAAGTATAGATAACTCTAATTTATTGTTTGTAATGGTATTTATATACTTTAATCCTTTGTGTATGCGAACCCTGATGCAGTTGAGGATAGCGAAGGGGGGACTAGCAGTAGCGGTGGCGGCAACGGCAGCGGCACAGGTAGCGGTGGTGGTAGCGATGATGATGCCTCTTCTAAGGAGATATAGAGGAGCCCCATGCATGCATGCCTCCCCTTGGCTTGTAATTTTCATTTTTGATATGTATTACTTTCAGCTAGTGCTTGCGACCATGATGTCACAAGCACTAGAACTCATAATGTAAAAACGTTTCATCTATATATATGAAATTTCGTGTGCTACATACATTGTTTTGTTTTTAGTATCCAATCTTCGAAATAATATTTCTCTATTTTTCCTAAGTCTACAATTTGATGTTGATGGGGGGAAAAAAACTAGAGAGCATGTGGCTTGCATGTGGCTTGCAAAGCCACATGCTCTCTGGTTTTTTTTCCATACCTCTGTTTTGCGCGTCTGTCAACGCGTCTAAATTGCAGGATAAATGCACGTCTATTCTCGTCAAAAACTTTCAGAGTAAACGCGGTTTTAGACGCGTAGATACACCGTGTATAAACGCACAATATGAATATATCCACTTTTTTATAAATATGATTATATATTTACGTAGCGTGTTTATACAAGCATCTATAGGCACATCTAAGTGTGCGTGTAACTCTGATCATAAACGTGCTTTTAGACGCGATTTTGTAGACGCGTTAATAAACGCGCCCGACACTTTTTTTCACAATTCAAATATTGCGTCTACAAGCGCGTCTATGGAGCCTTTTTGTTGTAGTGTAATATCCCTAAAGAGAGGCCTGAAGTTATGCAAAGGATCTTTTGGATATAGTTTCCCATCAGTCCATAGATCTATATTCCTTTTTCCTTGCAACCTACAAAGTTCTGTGGATGTAGAAGACATGAGACGTGGTTTGTTTTTCCTACTTAATGGCTCATACTTGTGATCAAGCTCGACATAGAGGTAATATGGCTCTCTCTTGTATCTCTTTGATGATGATCTAGACATCGTCATCACCTTTTGTGATGTTGATTCCACCCCAACCATCTCCATTCATGGTGTTAATTCTACCCTAGCCATCCCTGTTGATTCCACCCCTACCATCTATGTTTGTGATATTGATTTAGCTTCATCTATCCTTGTTTGCAATGTTTGTGAAGTTTCTTTCAAAAAAATGAGAGAGAATACATGGAAAGCTTCCAAATATAATGTTGTGGGCACAGCTCAAGGCTTCACGTAGTCTTTTGGCTCATCTTTTGATAAAAAGAGACTACGTCATTAATTCCAATCGATTCATATACGAGCCTTCAAGTTTTGAGCATTGGGCATTTAATTCCAAGAACTGACCTCTAAACTCTTAATTTAAGGCTAATTGACAACTTAATGGCTATGGGTGAATTTGTGTATTTTTTTTAAAATTTAAAAAATATTAATTTTTTTGAAAAATTAGCCTTTTTTTAATGTTTTAGTTACCTCTCTCCATGTTGAGGTGGAATTTTTTACAAGGCCCAAACTTGAGTCCAAATGTCCCCTAACGAAACTGTCCCTAAAGAAGTAATTTGATTGGTTAATACTTGCTACCATTTGGTGTATAACCAGCCTAAAAGCAAAGATGGAAAATTCAACCCTTGTGGCATACTTGAGTGAGGAGAGAGTAAACACCGCATTGATCTCACCAGGGTACATTCTGATGGGGTATTCATGAATAGTGCCCTGTAGAGAAGATATTGTTTGATGGGTTGACATATAATTAATGATGAAGTGATAATTTTGCATGATGGCTAGACTTTAGTGTGCAAAATAAGGACATGTGTATCTATACACACACACAAAGTACTCTCATGTACATGACTCACTCACTCAAAAAGACTCATTAGATTTTTTCCATAGGTTTCTCTTGAAGTCCATCTCCTTAGGAGTGGAAAGGAAAATGGAGAAAGTGCTTGTGAGTGAGGTCAGTCAATTCAAGGTAGATGGGGATAGTGATGCCTTTGGTGGATGATGCGTATTATCATGACCGAGAATGAGACGGAATTAAGGAAAAAAGTGAAGAGCTACAAAAGGTGACGGGAAGAACATTTCCTACTTCATTGCCTCTCTCTCTCTCTCTCTCTCTCTCTCCACCTCCATAGAAATTAATCGAATTAGTTTGTAATTTGTGTACTCTCTCCTCTTGTCGCACATGGTGGGTTACGATAGAGCTGGACGGAGAGAGTCGCCTTACCAGTCGTAGGAGGCGAGCTACTTGAGACGACCTTTCAGGACCCTCCTCGCCGACCTTTTGCTGCGGCCAGCAGCGATCATTCAGTGAGTTTATTTTACAAGCTGAAGTTGAAGCTGAATTAGCTGTACGTGGATGAGTTTCTATTTTACAAGCTGATGCTTGCTGATCGCTTTGCAGTTTACCTCGTTCTTCTAGGCCAGCTCCCATGGCCCCAGCTCCAGTGGAGCTCAATATAGAGCGGGCTAGAAAAGAGCTTGGAGTTGATTGCGCCAATCACTACAACTTTGCGGTGACTGGGCAAAGCGGCGTGGGCAAATCTTCCTTCATCAATGGAATCCGATCCGTCCCCGACAACCGTCCAGGTATATATAGTATATAAGACGCTCAGGATCGACCATCCATATTCCATGCATGAGCAGCTCCTGTATTCCTAGCTCTACCATGCATCCTGGCTGTCGATATCTCATATATACTAGCTAGTCCGCCAAATTAATTGCCGCTAAGCAGCCGATCTCCTACCACCTGTAATAAAGCTTGCAAGGCGGTAATTATTATTCTGCTTTGGTAGGTGCGGCACCCGTCGGACAGACAGAATGCACACAAGTAGTGAAGAGCTACCCCCACCCAAAGGCGCCTCACATGGTATTCTGGGATTTTCCTGGCGTTGGCACAAAATCTCATCCCGCAGCCACTTACTTCTCCGACAAGAAGCTTTATGCTTTTGATGCCATCCTCATCCTCACCAGTGATCGCTTCCTGGAAGTGGACCTCGAGATCGTGAAGGCGGCCCTTCAATATGGGAGACCTTGTGCATTTGTGCGCACCAAATGCGATATTGCTGTCAGCAATGTACTCACCAATGCCACGACTGAGATGCACGCCATTGAAGCAAGCATGAGGCTCCGCAAGGATGTGGAGAATAGCTTCCTGAGCAGCCTCAAACAAGTGGGACTTGCTGACCATGCTAACAGAATCCCTCTTTTCTTCATCTCTAACAAGTCCTTCACCAAGAAAAGTGCGTATTGGGTCACAATTGATGACGACCATGCTCCTCCAAAGTGGGACACAAGTCTCCTCTCTATGGATGAAAGCAACCTATTGAAGTTTTTGATGGATTCTGCAAAGACACGAGTAGCCCCTCAGAGGAATGCATAGTAGCCCCATAGAGTGCACAATAGAAGAATCCTACATCAATTGTGCCTAAATGTATGGATTTATATATTGGACATATAAATTAAATGGGCTCCTTTTGTGTACGTATAACAAGGTGACAATTCTGCACCAAAGGGTATTGTAACGTCGTGATTAATCATTCACACGAGGAGTTCCTAGAGTACATCAAAATATAGGAGATAGCTTGTCAATGTGTGAACCCACTCATCATCACTCGCGTTTATTAAAAACCACTCCTTATGAACCAAATTAATGAAATATTTCTGCTTCTCCAAAATTTATGTTATGATCTCAGACTGGCTTTAGCCCTCAAATGATCACTGTAACAACCTTCCTATGCCATCAAGGTAGATTTAGATCCACTGCCTCCACTTTCAGATGGAGATATGCTTGCTTTGCTAGTAATGAGAGACTTTTCGTCGTTTCTCATGCCACTAATTTAGGTTTGCATCATTGAGGACATCTCCAAGTGAACCTTGATGGGAATATTATTTCTTTGTTTGTAAAAGTGTTATAACCCACTCCATTCTTTTAATTCTCAAAGAGGATGATAAATAGTCAAACCTTGACTAACCACAACCATGTGGACAAGTACATTTGTAAAACCAAATGATTACTCATTTGTAAGACTAGATGATTATGCACATAAAAGTTTATTAATTTTGAAGAATAATCTAAACTTTTCATTGGCATATTATATTCTTAGTAGCTCTTTTATCATCATGACAAATCGACAAAATAGCAAGATTATGCACATTGCCTTTTGTTAACTTTGAGAAAAATAATGTGAACTTTCCATGGGTATGTATTCCTAATGGGTCATGGCATATTAGAATTGCTATGTGTTTCTCACATGCGAGAAAATCCTATTTGGTGAGTATAATTCTAGAAAGAGTGGGTATTTGAATGGCATTCTATCACTTTGCACCCTAGGAGTGCAGATTTGAGCCCACCACTTTCACTTCGAAAGGTTTCAGGTTTGCCTCACTCATCAAGGACATCTTCTAGTGTACATCTATGGGAATAATATTTCTTTGTTTTCAAAAGTGTTATGAACCGACGTCCTACTCCTCTTTTTCTACAAAAGAATGATAAATAGTAAAACGAGGTGCACATTGAAGTTTGGTAACTTTGAAGAATAATGTAAACTTTCCGTTGGCATATATTCTTCAGAAGCTCTTTTATAGTCATCACAAATTCACAAAATAGCATGATTCTAGGCATTGCTTTTTGTTAACTTTAAATTAACATGTGAACTTTCCATGGGCACATATTCCTAATAGTCATGGCATATTAGAATTGCCTTGTGTTTATCGCATGCAGGAGAATCCTATTTGGCAAGTATAATTCTAAAAATAAGGCTCTCCCTCGCAGCTCCACCATTTCCTTTTTGTTTACAAGAACGGGTGTTTAAATAGCATTCTATCACTTTCCACCATAAGAGTACATATATTTGAACTCACCACTTTTACTTGGGAAGGTGTATGCAACACTATAAAAAATATAATAGAAATGGAAACCAAAAAGTACCATTTCGTATAACACTCTAAATGGCACTTTTAGGATGCAATTTCTACACCTACCAATCTTTTATAACTGTCATTTATTACTACCTACATGATCTATCATTTTCTTTTCAAATTATTCTTACCAATTTGATGATATTTTCTATTTTTAAAATACTATTAAAGTTGCAATTTCTACACCTACTGTTATTTAAAAGTTACCATTTATGATTGCCTCCATTTTGATCATTTTTTATGTCTTTCTTTAAATCATTTTATGTGACATCATTGATATCATATTTTATATTAAAGGTACCATTTTTTGTGATGTCTATCTTTTTTTACAAGATATGATGAAAATAACATGCTAAAGTAGTGCCATATACTTATAGAATTACACCTTTGTCAATCTATTTTCACATATGCCATTCTTAGGACAATATATACCATAGTCACATGGAATACTCCATTCATTACATAAGAAATAACACAAAATATTGTAACACATAGTAACAATAAACCTATTATGAAATAGCTTTCAAAAATATTATTTTAGATTTAGATATAAAAAATAATGTATAATATTACATTGAATCAACATTAAATAATTGAAAGGTGATATATTAATACAATGCCTTCTTGTAAGATTCAAACTCTTTATTGTCCCAAAGCTAGATCCAAACTCGTATATGAACAATATTACGGGATATTCATGCATTGCATTAGCTATTTGCATTGTGGGAATTATGGCAAGCAAGACCGAGTTTGCACTTGAATGTAGCCAACCCTCTTAGTGAGATTTTTACATTGTGGAAATCGTGGCAGCCAAGACCAAGTTTACACTTGGATATAGCAACCCTCTTGGTTATTTCTTTGCATTGGGCATGTTTTGTGGTTTAAACATGTGAAGAGAGGAAGGTTATTTTTTTCCTTCCATTCCTTGATGTGATAGATACCTAGTGTGTTAGTGGGAACCAATTTATGTATGCAAATGATGTGCTGACATTAGGAATATGTGCATTACTCCATTATGATATCGATCTCTCTCTCTCTCTGTCTCTCTCTAGTGGGGAGTGGATAGATATCTAGATATGGCATCTGAAGATATATGAATGGACACATTTCAATGAGACCTCTTACGAGAGGACCAAGCAAAACATCAAAGAAAGGGAGCAAATGGAAAACTTGCTTATTACAGTATGCATATCTATCCTTCATGTTGGGAATCCTACATGCAGGCAGAGGCACACACACAGCCATACATAGCCAATCCGCTCTCAATGGTATTTAGATGGAGTATTGCACGACTTCGAACTTGATCACATACTTTATTGATTGAGACAGGTGCATGAAGTGGACATGCAAGAGAGACGAGGTTATGCAAGATGTGTGGACTACAGAGTGTAGAGTCAGAGGAGCATATGATTAAGACATGCCTGGCATATACACGCATGCATGCTAACTTTGATATCCCTTTACAAGGGCCACTTCACCAGTTTCTGGCTGCTACTCCTATATCGAAGTTAGGGGCTCTCATCACCCGCATGTTACGCTTTCGAGAGAACCACGCTGCATAGATCGTTCTTTCACTGTAGCTACCCTTTCCTACCACAGGGGAGGAGAATCATTTTATATGTGGAAAGGTCCCATGGGTCATAATTTGGCCTTCCATGGACGATAATAAACTACTCTACTCTACTCTTTGTCTCTGTGTCTCTGTGGGTTTTTTCATGGTGTCCGAAGCTACATCAAAATCTCTAAGTACTATTGTCTTGGATATCCATGTGTGTAGTTTTATCTTGATTTCTTATTTTCTATTTAGAACTACATCAAGTTTCTATCCCAATAGTTATGTGTTACCTCGCATGGTCACTCATGGATATATGTATGTATCATGTGGGTTCAAAATAGGGGATTTTTAAAATACCATTTTTATGTATTTTTTACATATAGAAGGGGGTAATATAAAGGGGATATTTACAAATTGAATAAAAAAGGATTGTGTTTTATTCATAGAAAATCTTTAGATAAGGATATTTATAAATAGGCCTTAAACGCATGTGATCTAGATAATCTATATATAGTAAACCCCTTGAGCATGTTACTATTAGTTTTCATAGCCATCACCTTCCAAAAATTACACAAATGAAGGGGGAAATCAAAACTTTGATAGTAGCACCAATGGAATTGGGTATCTCATTGAGAATCCCATATTAATTATTGCAACATCCCACTTATGGTTCAAATGTTGACATCTACCCTACTTATGGTACAAATATTGTAGGGTGCTAAGGTTAAATCCTACATGTTCGTCCAAAACTTTTGCTATTCTTGGAAAATTGTATACTCAATTGGGGTTTAGTGTGAAATTTTGATGATTTATATCAATCCATTTCTCTAGAAGATACAACATTTTAGGATTAGTCCTTTGAGGGTAGATTCAAATTCACTACCTCCACTTTGAGAGAAAGATATGCTTCTTTTGTAATAATGAGGGACTTTTCATTATTTTCATGCCACTTCAAGTTTGCATTGTTGAAGAGATTTTGTTGTGTACGCCAATGGGAATAATATATTTTTTCTAAAAGTGTTATGATCTTCTTCATTTTTTCTCAAAGGATGATAAATAATCTAACCTAAATTAATGATCACCATGTGGACAAGCATATTCATAAAACTAGATGATTATGTACATTGAATTGTGTTAGCTTTGGAAAATTATGAAACTTCCCATTGCCATATATGGGTGGTTGAATGATCAAGGTGATCAATTTTGGAGACTTTGACCTGGGTCAAGGTACATGTGGCATTCAAAAAGTATTGCATATCACTATTGGTTAGTGCCACTATGCACCTTAATTGAGGTCTAGCACGTTGCTAGGTTTGTCCAACTTAGCACCATGAAGGACTTGAATCCATGTCTAGGTCAACAGCATGAAGAAGGACCTTGTGTTGAAGCCAATCAAAACCAACCATGATGTGCATGGATTTTAAAAATAAATGATTTTTAAAATTAGAAATGATCATTAATCCTAACTTGTTGATACCTTATTTTAGATATGTCAAAGAAAATCCCAGTCATTTACACATTGATCAAGGTTCTAATTAATCTTATACATTTGTACCTCATTTGAGTTTTATGGATGCTGCAAGCATGATATACGTATACATATACATATACATATACATATACATATACATATACATATACATATACATATACATATACATATACATATACATATACATATACATATACATATACACATACATACATGCATACACACATATGTATGTATGTATGTATGTATGTACGTATGTATGTATGTACGTATGTACGTACGTATGTATGTCCTACTTCATCGTGACCATTCATTGTCTCAATTGATGTATTAAAGGATCTGAATCATTCCTAACTTGGTCAAGGTATAGAAAAATCTCAACCATACATACTTCAATCGAGGTACTCAAATTAGATCCACACAATCCACATGGTTTGTCTTAAATTTATCCTAATCAAAATGATTGGTTCATTTTCAGAATAACCTATCCCTAAAACCTTGATTGATGTAGTATAAGAGGGGGAAGTTCTTTTTTTATTTTTCCATTTTCATCCTTCTCTCGTCCCGGAGCTTCTCCTCCTTCATTAGCGGCTTATGTTGCAACTTGAAGGAGCATTCATGCAAGGCAATGAAAAGAGGCCATAGACTTTTCCAACAATGGCATAGTAATTGCAAGGTAGCATATTAGTCAAAGATTATGTTAGAAGGACTTTATGGTTGCAAGGAGATTGCAAGCTATAGAAGGATGAAGAACAAAGTGCCAGAACCTGAGACTTCCACTCTCTTGAAGTTCTCTCTTCAGTCAGATTTCTCCTTTGCCTTCTTTGGCTATTTTTACTACCCTTGAGTTGTCCTCCCATTGGTATTAACACTATATTAGGGAATTTGGGAATTTCCATGCCCTTTGGGAATCCCCAATAGTTTTATTATTCGACCACATGGTCAAATCTTGTTGTCTTACTGAAAGGTGGAGTTTACCATAAATGCTATATAAGCTACCTTTTCAAATTTCATATGGATCAAGATTTAGCCATGTGGTCAAATATTTATCACTTATTTTAAATTGGGACTTGGAAAATTTCCAAATTCTTTAATATGGTGTTTATTCTTGGTTCATCCCATTTCTCTTGATGTTGTATCCTTATGCCTTCCTCTATTCTTCTTCTTCCACCTGTCTGTTTGGGCCTAAACACCCTTTGAGACCTAATAATTTTCCCAACATCTCCTACTATTGTATATCACTACTGAGAATATCCAAGTTAGTCCAATTCATTGATATGTATTTCTTCTAAGTAGCTGTTTACTAAGATATATTCTATGTTACAATGTATGTAGTTACATTTTTGTACATATGTTATTGGAATATATGAGCATATGTTTTTTGCACGAATTGATTGTATTTTAGAATGGTATTCATTGATGTCCGTACGCTAGGTAGTTCAGTTGAAAGTGTCAACATACCCTTGTGTGAGGTCCTGGTATAGAAAGGCTTATATATTCCACACACATACACCACAAGGTTATCCACCTCCTGCCATAGGACACAAGGACGAGGATAAAATCGAGGAGGTCGAGCAAGATATTGTCACTCCCTAAATAAAAAAATGGTTTTTTTAATGTAGGAAGGCCATTAGAGATCCAACAATATGACACCAAAAGCAATAGAGGTAGGAGCAGACTCAATTGCTAGCTATCAACATGTGAAAATCAAATAGCTGAGCCACAAGTCAACGTAGTTACACAATGGAGAATGAAAACCAAAAGTAAAGTTGGCAAGTACACATAAGCCTCTTGGGCTAAATAAGAAAAGGTCCATCAACAAGTGGCTGCATAGACGAGAAAAGAGCCAGCGTAGTACTGAAAGATCTGTTGCCATTGTGCTACCAGTACCGGCCTCCAAACTTGAAGGAACAAAAGGGACTATAGGAGTATCAACATCACAACAAAAATTGCAACTGGTTTTAGATACAACTCAAGGTATAGAAATAGACAATATAGCAAAAACTACAACTGATCTTGGAGTAGCGGAGTACCCTTGAGTTGAAACCGGTTGTAGCAGCAACTATTGGAGTAATGCCAATGATGCCATGAGTGCTATCAACTCTTGATTCCCCCATTAGGAAAAAAATGAACTCACAAATGGGCCTTTTAGCCCCCCTCTCTCCTCCTTAAAACAAGGAAAAGAGAAGAGAAGAATAGTAAAATAATCCTCCTCTCTCCACTTTTGCAATCTCTTTTTTCCTTTTTTATATTATCTACAAAGATATACTTAGATCCCTTCTCTCTCCTCATTCAAGAAGTTTTTTTCAACCATATATTAAAAAAGGAGTTAGTTACGGGAGTGTGGTGCTTCGCTTTCAATGCAAAATGATTAGTAGTACGAGGTAATTGATTTTTTAATCAAGAACAAGGAAAATGAAATTTCAAAAGTTCCTTTTAAGATATTTTAGGGATTTTTTATATTCTAGCTTGGTAAAAAAACAAACCAACTAGTCAAATTTGGTGTGTTTTGAAGATGTTTTTGGAGGTAAAATAGAAATATCTAAAATACAAAAAGTCCTGGACATCCCTACCCTCTGAGCTATTTTCCCCCATATCTATACTCTCTCATGGCTCTATTGTGACCTCTTCTTTGTGTTTATGCAACCTTCATTAACAGAGTGAATTACTTACACCCTCCTTTCCCTTTGTGTGCCTCTCTGTGCATCTCCACTCTACCTCCTGTGACAACTAAGTAGGCTCTCCGTTTCGATTAATAGTAAAATGAATATAAGAAAGAAGGAGCTATATATTGAGGTAGAGATAAAATATGCCCCATTTTTCAAAAGAACCCATCGTACCAGTGTCAACCCTCAAGTTTTGTAGAGTTACAGGCAAATGGGATTGAAACATGTGGATTTGTGGGTTGATGGGGGAATCTACCCAATTGACCCCTTAAACAATAGACCTCCAACTTTCTCAGGAATCCAAATTTGCTGAAGTATATGTGCGAGGGTGAAAATGGGTTACTTGGTTATACTATGCGGCTCAATGATCACGTGTTCAAAGTATTTACAACTTGCCAAGCAACCATTAAAAATTTCCATGATGTGATTACTACCCATCAACTTCATATACAATAGCTCATAGGACAAGTGGTACAGCTGAATGACACTATAATTCAACAAAACAATCAAAATAATGTTGGATTTTGAAGGTGATTAATCATTCACACGAGAAGTTTGTAGAGTACATCAAAATATAGGAGATAGCTTGTCAATGTGTGAGCCCACTCATCATCACTCACATTTATTAAAAACCACTCCTTATGAACCAAATTAATGAAATATTTTTGCTTCTCAAAAATTTATGTTATGATCTCAAACTGGCTTTAGCCCTCAAGTGATAACTGTAACAACCTTCCTATGCCATCAAGGTAGATTTAGATCCACTGCCTCCACTTTTAGATGGAGATATGCTTGCTTTGCTAGTAACTAGAGACTTTTCGTCGTTTCTCATGCCACTATTTTAGGTTTGCATCATTGAGGACATCTCCAAGTGAACCTTGATGGGAATATTATTTCATTGTTTGTAAAAGTGTTATAACACACTCCATTCTTTTAATTCTCAGAGAGGATGATAAATAGTCAAACCTCAACTAACAAGGACCATGTGAACAAGTACATTTGTAAAACCAAATGATTACGCATTTGTAAGACCAGATGATTATGCATATCGAAGTTTATTAACTTTGAAGAATAATCTAAACTTTTCATTGGCATATTATATTCTTAGTAGCTCTTTTATCATCATGACAAATCGACAAAATAGCAAGATTATGCACATTTCTTTTTGTTAACTTTTAGAAAAATAATGTGAACTTTCCATGGGTATGTATTCCTAATGGATCATGGCATATTAGAATTGCTATGTGTTTCTCACATGCGAGAAAATCCTATTTGGTGAGTATAACTCTAGAAAGAGTGGGTATTTGAATGACATTCTATCACTTTGCACCATAGGAGTGTAGATTTGAGCTCACCACTTTCACTTCGAAAGGTTTCACGTTTGCCTCACTCATCAAGGACATCTTCTAGTGTACATCTATGCGAATAATATTTCTTTGTTTTCAAAAGTGTTATGAACCAATCTACTCCTCTTTTTCTACAAAAGAATGATAAATAGTAAAACGAGGACCGTATGGACAAGTATATTCATAAAACAAGATGATTATGCACATTGAAGGTTGGTAACTTTGAAGAATAATGTAAACTTTCCATTGGCATATATTCTTTAGAAGCTCTTGTATAGTCATGACAAATTCACAAAATAGCATGATTGTGCGCATTGCTTTTTGTTAACTTTAAATTAACATGTGAATTTTCCATGGGCACATATTCCTAATAGTCATTGCATATTAGAATTGCCTTGTGTTTATCGCATGCAAGAAAATCCTATTTGGCAAGTATAATTCTAAAAATAAGGCTCTCCCTTGAAGCTCCACCATTTCCTTTTTGTTTAAATAGCATTATATCACTTTCCACCATAAGAGTACATATATTTGAACTCACAACTTTTACTTGGGAAGGTGTATGCAACACTATAAAAAATATAATAGAAATGGAAACCAAAAAGTACCATTTCGTATAACACTATAAATGGCACTTTTAGGATGCAATTTCTACACCTACCAATCTTTTATAACTGTCATTTATTACTACCTACATGATCTATCATTTTCTTTTCAAATTATTTTTACCAATTTGATGATATTTTATTTTTTTTAATACTTAAGTTGCAATTTCTACACCTACCATTCTTTAAAAGTCACCATTTATGATCATTTTTTATGTCTTTCTTTAAATCATTTTATGTGACATTATTGATATCATATTTTATATTAAAGGTACCATTTTCTATGATGTCTATCTTTTTTTACAAGATATGATGAAAATAACATGCTAAAGTAGTGCCATATACTTATAAAATTACACCTTTGTCAATCTATTTTCACATATGCCATTCTTAGGACAATATATACGATAGTCACATGGAATACTCCATTCATTACATAAGAAATAATACAAAATATTGTAACACATAGTAACAATAAACCTATTATGAAATAGATTTGAAAATATTATTTTAGATTTAAATATGAAAAATTAATGTATAATATTACATTGAATCAACATTAAATAATTGAAAAGTGATATATTAATACAATGCCTTCTTGTAAGATTCAAACTCTTTATTGTCCCAAAGCTAGATCCAAACTCATATGAGAACAATATTACGGGATATTCGTGCATTGCATTAGCTATTCGCATTGTGGGAATTATGGCAAGATAGACCAAGTTTGCACTTGGATGTAGCCAACCCTCTTAGTGAGATTTTTACATTGTGGGAATTGTGGTAGCCAAGACCAAGTTTACACTTGGATATAGCACCTCTTGGTTATTTCTTTGCATTGGTCATGTTTTGTGGTTTAAACATGTGAAGAGAGGAAGGTTATTTTTTTCCTTCCATTCCTTGATGTGATAGATACCTGGTGTGTTAGTGGGAACCAATTTATGTATGCAAATAATGTGCTGACATTAGGAATATTTGCATTACTCCTTTATGATCCCTCTCTCTCTCTCTCTCTCTCTCTCTCTCTCTCTCTCTCTCTCTCTCTCTCTCTCTCTCTCTCTCTCTCTATGTGTGTGTGTGTGTGTGTGTGTGTGTGTGTGTGTGTGTGTGTGTGTGTGTGTGTGTGTCTCACTGGTGGTGGGGAGTGGATAGATATCCAGATATGGCATCCGAAGATATATGCATGGACACATTTCAATCATACCTCTTACGAGAGTACCAAGCAAAACATCAAAGAAAGGGAGCTAATTGAAAACTTGCTTATTACAGTATGCATATCTATCCTTCATGTTGGGAATCCTACATGCAGGCAGAGGCACACACACAGCCATACATAGCCAATCCGCTCTCAATGGTATTTAGATGGAGTATTGCACGACTTCGAACTCGATCACATACTTTATTGATCAAGACAAGTGCATGAAGTGGATTCTCTCTTGATTCGGATTTCTCCTTTGCCTTCTTTGGATATTTTTACTACCCTTGAGTTGTCCTACCACTGGTATTAACACTATATTAGGGAATTTGGGAATTTCCATGCCCTTTGGGAGCCCCCAATACCTTTATTATTTGACCACATGGTCAAATCTTGTTGTCTTATTTAAAGGCGGAGTTTACCCTAAATACTATATAAGCTACCTTTCCAAATTTGACCACATGGTCAAATCTTGTTGTCTTATTTAAAGGCTGAGTTTACCCTAAATACTATATAAGCTACCTTTCCAAATTTCACTTTCTGATATGGATCAAGATTTAGCCATGTGGTCAAATATTTATCACTTATTTGAAATTGGGACTTGGAAATTTTCCAAATTCTTTAATATGGTGTTTATTCTTGGTTCATCCCATTTCTCTTGATGTTGTATCCTTATGCCTTCCTCTATTCTTCTTCTTCCATCCCTCTGTTTGGGCCTAAACACTGTTTGAGACCTAATAATTTTCCCAACATCTCCTACTATTGTATATCACTACTGAGAATAGCCAAGTTAGTCCAATTCATCGATATGTATTTCTTCTAAGTAGATGTTTACTAAGATATATTCTATGTTACAATGTATGTAGTTACATTTTTGTACATATGTTATTGGAATATATGAGCATATATTTTTTGCACGAGTTAACTATAGCTTAGAATGGTATTCATTGATGTCCGTATGCTAGGTAGTTAAGTTGAAAGTGTCAACATACCCTTGTGTGAGGTCTAGATATAGAAAGGCTTTACTACTCTACAGAATTGGTGCAACTTGTTTACACCTAGCAACGACACACATACACCACAAGGTTATCCACCTCCTAGCATAGGACGTGAGGACGACTTCAAGCTCAAGTAAAATGGGCCGATCTGGTTGGATTACCTTTAGCAGGTAGTCCCTGAATGAAGAGATGAGACCCAACAAATATCCTAATGGTTTGTAATAGAAATAGGATCCCATGGATTTTGGGTGTCAAATGCCTTAGAAATTGCATGAGTGGAGGTCAAAATCCTTGACCTAGTAAGTAGGCTAGTTTCCTTTCATCTTCATAAGTTGGGGGGAATCAAGAGTTGATAGCATGCATGGCATCATGGGCATTACTCCAATAGTTGTTGTTACAACCGGTTTCAACTCAAGGGTACTCTGGTACTCCAAGATCAATTGTCGTGTCTCTACATTGTCTATTGCTATACCCTTGAGTTGTCTCCGAAGCCAGTTGCAATTTTTTCTATGGTGTTGATACTCCTGTAGTCCCTTTTGTTCCTGCAAGTTTGGAGGCTGGTACTGGTAGCACGATGGCAACAGATCTTTTAGTATTGTGCTAGCTATTTTGCCATCCATGCGGCCACTTGTTGATGGACCTTTTCTTATTTATGGTCGCTGAAGGATGATGATAGACTAACCGAAGATGTGGTGGTTGGAAATGGGGTAGAAAAAATAATGGATGCTACAATGGAGGAGAAGGTGAATCGCTTTTGTATGTTGAACCATGCCTCTATGGAGACGTGGCTCGCCAAGTACCAGATCGCTAGGCAAGATCGGGAGGAAGCGTGATTTGAATTTTGACATAGTACGTGTCATCGACCAACTCGATATCCCGAGGGCATGGAGGAGATGCTGCAGTTCATGTCAACGCGATGGTTTCATGGAGCTTTGACTGCAGCATCTCGCGAAGGGGCAGAGATCTCAATAGAGGAGTGGGAATTTTCAAGGGGATGTAGTCCAAAGGTGATGAGGTGTTTAGGATTTGTCGTATCTATATTTTATATGTGACATCTAATTTGAGTGTTTCAATGTACAGTACAATATATATAGTGTAGCATGGTTGCACGGACGGCATTTTCGCGTGGAGCGTATTGACAAAATGCACTCCACAATGGATTGCGATATCATGGCAAGGTTCGAGAAGGAGAGCTGGCGACGAGCAATGGATCCAAACACGGTTATAGATGAGATGGAGTATTTTGGGAACTTGCAAAGTATTGTTATGGTGGATTACCTTAGCTTCTCCATGATATTATTTGATGTACAGTGGTTCCAAGTGGTACTTGAAGGAGCTGAAGCAATAGTTTGCGACGAGGTCCATCTAGATTTCTCGAAATAGATTTCGAAAAAAAATGGACGTATTTGCGAGACATCTTTGTGTTGCCAGCCCATTGTGAACAGGTGCATGAACTCGTTTGTTTGTTAATTGTATTACGACATGGTACATGTCAGGGTAGTTTAAAATCTCTTGTACGTGTTTGTGAACAGGTAATCTTCTATCCAAACCCTGGACAACCTTGATGGTGGTATGCTTTACCTTCAGCTCCCCGAAGTGTGAGAGTATATGATCAAAGCGATGTTCCGAGCATAGATGAAGACAATATGCAAATAGAGGGGTCGATATTGCAAGGGGTGGAGGCCACCGAAAGCTGAGAGCCAGCTTCGGCTAACAATGATGGAAATACAGGAGTCTAAGAATTCTTTGAGAACAAGGTGGACACATCCTTTTGTGGTGACATGTCTATCGACCTTCTAGTGTATGCAGAGTTGTATCAGGAGATTGACATGGGACCATAAGATACTTCATACTTGGAGCATCCACTTACTCAATTTGTTGACTAATCACTTATAAAGGTACATAAGATATACATTTTAAGTGAGATCGTTTTTTTAGGATTTATATTACCATTCTTTGTATGATTTAAATTGATTATGCTAACATCATTTTTTGTCTGTGTAGATGACATTTTCAGGATGAGTCGAGGAATGAGCAATGAGGAGTTACAGGATATATTCACGTACAAGTCTCCAAACCAGATCGCGAGATTCAGAGACATTGTAGACCAAGAGCTGTCTCAGACATCGTCAGGCCGCTCTGCTAGATCTACTTTGGCGCGATCGGATGCTTCAGCTTCGAGCAGACGAGGTCCACGCTTGGGCCAGAGGGAGGGAGTGCTTCAAGGTTAGGGGGATGCTGCAGAGATACAGAGGCAGTGAGCCCGTGGTCAGCATGGGATACAGGTGCGACTCCTTGCTCTCGTGGTGGTTCTAGGGAGCGTGGCTCAGGCTCAGGTGGATGCTGTCGAGGCACGGACGCGGTGTCTCCATCTCGTCGTTTTGCTGGAGTTGCGTCACCTCCAGGATTTGTCACACCTGTGGGGATGTCTACTCCAGTTACTCCGGCGTTTGCTCAGCCGTCTGCAGGTGGCACCCCTATGGGTGCCACTCCAACAGATATTACCTCGGTCGGTACACCGAATGCACAGGGGTCTCCTAGATATGCCCAAGAGCGTGGACGTAAGTGGAAGAGGACCCATCTTGGGCATACCCCAGGGGGATATGCCTATCTAGTCGATGATAGGTCAGGAGCCATCATCACGAATGATGAGGAGAGGAGGGTGATGGCTCGCATGAGAGAGTTGTGCCAACAAGTTTTTTGGCACAACGTCTTAGATCATTGGAAGAACATACCGGAGGGGAGCAAGGACTACATAGTAGCATCCTTGCATGAGGATTTTTCGATTCCAGCCTCAGTAGATAGATTTTCTACGGGCTGGATGATGGACTACATGCATGCATATATGTCACACAGACAATCGGACACACGCAAGGCACTCAAGAGTGGGCCTACAAAGCCTGAGTGGCTAGACACGAACGACTGGCGCCGACTGAGGGAGGAGGCTACAGATTCTCTAGGACGTTTTTTGGAGGACTTTGTAAGTTTTTCTTTTGTTTTGCTTGTTTATTTTTTTGCAATATCCTTTGTACTGACAATCATGTTTCTAACAGTTAGTATTTTGTTTTATTTGCAGCACTCCATTACAAATCCAATCCAACCGGCCTTGAGACTCGATATGCAGAGAGGCACGGTCTCATTGCATTGATTGATCGATTGTATAGATGTGGCGGCCTTATAAGTCACTCATCTTTCTTGTCCGTAGTTACCATGTTTAATTAGAATGCATTATTGTATGGTGGACCGATGTGTTGTTGTTTCTTTTTTTGCAGAGTCTGTTTGATGCTCCTTTGTGGCGGGACGAGCTTTTGGATGGCGAGGATATATAGCTCACCCTTGGATCCCTGGAGCTCATACACCTTTCTTTTTTGGTCGTCTGATCTGTGTAGACATTTTCTATGTAGTAGTGATATCTTGTCATGATTGTACCAGTCGCTTTCATGATGCGATCATGTATTTATTTCATGTATCAATGTTATGATTTCAGTATACTTTGTTTTTGTTTATACGAGCATTGTACACAGTGCAGAAACTATTTTGTATGGCCCAAATACTGCCCTACCACAAAAAAAAAAAATCATGTTACAGTCGCTATTAGCGTCGCAAATTTACTGCTCATGTCATTATTGGCATCATTATTAGTGTCGCAGAGCGTCGGTATCAACGTTGCATTTGCAATGCTAATACCGACGCCAATAACAACATTGACACCGATGCTGATACCGATTGTTCTATGGCATCGCCAATAATGACACTTTTTGCGACAACGGGGGCAAATTTTGTTATTTACATTTTCATCACTTTTAACGTCGGTATAAGGCCTATATCTTGTAGTGTCATTCTTGTGTTGGGACTTTGAGCATGGAAGTTGGTTGGTTGCATTTAAAGAAATATGGCTCATACTTCTGATTCCTCTTGTTGTTTTTGTTGCTATTGTTGTTGGGGAGTAATGGGCAAGATTTATTAGGAAGTCTCTTAAACCTATTGTATAATGTGGAACTCATGTGGAAAGAGTAGAGACCAATGGTTGTTCCTCATCAAGGCATCTTCTAGGTTAGTGGATCTCATTGCTTCCAAGTGCACATTGCAAGATGGATTCAAGACTTTGATAAAAACATGCCACCTCCTTGCTCATGGACATGTGAGGTGCATATTTTTGTAGCATAACAAAGGGGGAATAATATCCTTCAAGAGTCAGCACTTGCTACTTGAGGTATAATAACTCATTTAGTCTCATAGGCAGGAGACAATATACACCATTGGATCCCCTCCTTGAGTAAGAACACATCCTAGTGCCATAATGTTGGCATTTGTAATAACCTCAAATTCCTTCGTAAAATATGGTGGTAGATTTAAGGTGAGGGTAGTAGTGAGACATTGTTTTAAGTTGTTAAAACTCTCTTGTTCTTGAGATGTCAATGGGATTTTTGCTTGCTTTTAGGAAATTCGATGAGGGGTGTTGCTATCAGCGAGTAATATTTGATGAATATCATGTATCACCTTCTGAGACCTCAGAATCCTCAAATTTCTCTCACTCTAGGATGGCAAATAATCTTGGACAACCTTGACATTAGCGGGGTCCACTAATATGATTTTCTTTGAGATAATGAATCCTAGGTATTTAATCATGTTGTTGAAGAATGAAAATGTTATCTTTTTAGCAAAAAAATTGTTTTCTCAAAGAATTTCCAAGACAATCCATGGATGAGCTAGATGATCTTTCTCTATCTTGGAATAGGTGGGAATATAATCAAATAATGTGATAACAATTTCATCTAGGTAAGGCTAGAAAATAACTTGGACTAGCCTATTAAAAGTAGTAGCATCATTGGTCATTCCAAAAGTCATTATAGTGAATTCCTAATGGCCATATCTAGTTTTGATGGCCATCTTTGGTATATTTTCATCCTTTATTTGGATTTGATAATATCCAAACCTTATATCAATCTTAGAAAAGATTACTCTCCCTTCCAATCAATCTAATAGTTCATAGATTTGGCAAATGGGATATTTAGTGACCTCAGTTAGCCATGACTGCTCATCCTCATCCTTAATATCCTTGGCTTGGTTGAGTGTCACTAGATAGATAAGAAGTCCTTTTCTTAATACTTTCAGGATCAAACTAGCCTAGGCTAAATGAATCTTTCATTCACTTACTTTCTGTTGTGATTGAACCATTTTTCCAAATAGATTTTTGAACATGACCTGAACTTCCCCACAATGTATGTTTGATTGATTGGGTGGTAGCCATTCCATTCCTAACAAACAGTCAAAATTTCCTAAAGGCAAGACTAAAAAATTTACTATAGTTTTCTATACCCCTAATTGAAATTGGATATAACATAATGGATTCGGTTGATATTTCTTCCCTCCCATTTGCTAGTTCTACAATGAGTTTCCTAGATAGTTTGTAATTGAACCTTTTGTATATCTAGGGGAAACAAAAGAATGAATAGCTTCATAGTCAATCTTGAATTGGAAAGCAATGCCTTGATGTTTAGATTGGATTAGGTTGATATAAAATTGATTGAACACCCTAGTTGTTGATGGAAGTATGAATATAGCCTCTTTCGAATTCTTCTATGAAAGATGGATCCAATTCATTGCTTGTAATAGCACAACAATAAGCTCCAACTCCATGCCCTACTCCTTGCCATGCTCCCTATCCACAACTCCAAACCTTGCCTTGTGTTCACATCCTTGATTATTGAAGTTTCCTTACATAGGAGGATTACAATGAGTTTTGTCATAGGCATTCATTCTTCTATTGGAAAATTGAGCATGGAAGTGACTTAGTTGGTTGTATTTAAATCAATGCAGCTTATTATTCGAAATCTTATTGTTCTTATTATTGTTACCATGGTTTTGGCAGTACTGGTAAGATTTGGGTGGTCCTGATTAAAGTTTCCTTGTTGGTAATTCACTTAAGCTCTTTTGGCATAAGGAGACCTATTGAGCCTACTATATGGCTTAAGAATAGTAGCTGCTAGCAGTTGTATCCTCATCAAGGCATCTTCTAGGTCACTAGGTCTCATTGCTTCTAACTTCCCATTGAGAGATGGGTACAAGCCTTGTAAAAAACATGTTACTTGTTGTTGCAAGCTCATGAACATGTATGGGGCATACTTTTGTAGTGTAACAAAGCCAAAATAATATCCTTCAAGATTCAATGCCTTACTACTTAAGGCTAAAGAACTCATTCATTTAGAGAGTCCAATAGGTAGAAGAAAATTGTACACCACTAAATGCTTATCTTGAGCAAGAACACATCCTACTACCTTGATGCTAGGATTTGTGATAATGACCTCAATTTCATTTGTAAAATCTGGAAACTTTAGGATGGGGCCACTAGTGAGACATTGTTTTAGCTTATCAAAACTCAAGGCACATGCAAATGGGACGATAGCCTAACAGAAACTGATACTATGTTTAGTAATCACACTAATACATGAATAATCTCTATTGAACATAATCCAAAAGCTACAGATAACACCTCAAAATCTTGTACACATCAATCTATTGATGGAAATGATAGGTGACACCACCATAGACAAGAGACATGAATCGGAATGCATAAATCCCTATAACTACCCTTTACGATGTCAAGATAATCTATGCATATGCAGAGAAGATATCCGATCTCTAGTTGTGGAAGTGAATAAGAGTAGTAATGGATGGATAGATATATATGATATAAGAGAGATTCTTAAGCAAGGATTAACGATAGTAAGAGATTAAGAAAATTCTTGTATGAGAGTAGAGAGGTTGATAGAGATTATATAGAGTATAGACCAATGAGAGATGAAACAACACCCACTCAAGAGATTAGAGGCTCAAAGAATCCCAAGACCAATCCTTGATTAAGAAAGCCTATTTAAATGAGTCTCTCCTCATCGTGTCTAGTTTCACCCTGTTATACCCAAAAACTCGTACCAAATACTACCATATACTCTGCAGCTCCTTAGATGACAAATCTAATGAACACCATATTGGGAAATATGGGAATCTCCCATAAGTTTGGGATACATGGTCAAATATTTGGATTTGTCATAACTTGAACACTATAACTCCAAAAATCAAGCACTCTATAGCTTAATAGATTCCATTTTTCAAGTTCTTTCCAAAGATAGGTCACATCATATGGTTTTGAGAAACTTATCAGCATGTTATCCGGGTGCCACCTTTTTAGTACTCAAAAAATGGGAATTAGGAGATTCCCAAACTCACTAATATTGTGTTAATGGTTCTCTTGGCTCCAAAAGGAGGGTTAAAACCCTAAGACATGTGGCCAAAATTCTCCTTGATCGCTCCTTCTTCCTTCTCGTGTTCGAAGTGCTATTTGCTACCTAAAAACTATGATCACATTGGGCACAAATTTGGAAGCACTAATTTTTGCATTAGATCTCCAAAACTAGCTAAAAACTAACTTTCTTTTTTCACGCTACTCTATTTTAGAAGTTTTCTACACCTTTCTAGGATATTTACAGAAAATAATGTCTAAAATATTAAAAATAAGCTAAAGCTGTCGAAAAGTACCATAAGTTTGGACCATCCATACTATGGACACTAACAAAAATGACTAATATGACATTGACTCTCCAAAATAATAATAAAAATTGGATGATGATGCACTCAAAGGTTTTTCATACTGTGTCTGTATAATAACACAACATCCACCCCCTCTGGAACCTACACATCCTCTAGTATGTGCCACATGGTTAATCTTCATTTGGATCAATATATTCATCTTCCATCCTTGCATCTTTATCGTCCTCTTGACCATCTAAGTCCAACATAAACATGTTATTCATCCTATACATGTTTTTAATTGGTTGACTTATATTCCATCACTTCAAAATCTTGATCCTTTCTTGTGTAATGGGAATCTTCAAATCTATACCATCCAAGTTACACAAAGAATATATCATGTTATCATATACGTGCTTCACAATATAAGGACCAAACTATCTCTTAAAAACCTTTCTGAGTGTACTATGTTGATCATCAAGACTACTATCATAGACTAACACCTAATCTCCTTTCTCAATGGGTTTTGGAATGAGGCTTGTGTTTGTCATCAAACCTATCTTTATTCTTTAACATGGCTTCTTTTAAATGCATGGTTGCAATCTCGGTCTTCACGCCTCCTTTCTAGCCATCGAATCCGCAAAGCAAGAAGGTCCTCCCGGTTCTCATTCTCCCAAGGTAGCACACTCCAAGTAGTAATAACATTCTCAATAGGCATAATAGAATTTTGGCCATACATCAACTCAATAGGCATATATCCAGTCACTATACTATGTGTAGTGTGATTAGCTCATAAAGCATATGAAAGTAGCCTTGGTCACTCTCAAATTTTACCTTTGCATGCCTTGGCTAAAGCTTCGATGATAGGTGGGTATCCATGTTCACGTTTTTCATTGCCTTCAGGGTTACATGTGCTAAAGTGGGAGCAAGCTTTATGTCCAACCTCAAGAAGAGTTCCCTAGCTTCTTCTACATCCAACTCTCCTTGATCTATAGAGTTATCTTTCCAACACAACCATTGTGGCAAAAATTGCATACTACATTTTTAGCCTTTGTTCTTAATTCCCCCAGCCTTCCACTTGATTTGTTAGATCTTCCCTTGCAAGTACAATATATTTCATATGCCAAAGTTTAATAGGCATAGTCACCGAGTCGACCACCCATTTGTAATGCATGGCTAATGGTGGATAGGTAGGATGTAGACCATCATGATATCACACATTGGAATGCTTTTGGCAAGTAGCATAGGTCTCTACAAACTGCAATACATCTTTACATACCTTTGCACCATTATCTTTCTTTAATATTTGTAAAGGTGGTCCACATACCTCGATGATGACTAGCCCAAAGAATCTCATGAAACTTTTTGATAATTTATTGTTGAGTCTCCTTATTGCATATTACTCTTTGTGGGGTCATGTTTCTTTGCTTTGGATGCTTCCAAAGATTACCATTCTTTAAGAAATAATCATATGTTTTTTTTCGATTCTCTTGAACTCGTGATCAGTCTATCCCTCCTATTTAGTCGAAGTGCTTAAGTAGCAGTCAATAAGTAGCCACTTAGCATTATACATGTCTTCAAAAAATGATTCAAGAGAAGATGCACAACAACAATGATCTCATTGAACATAAGAAGTGGAGTAAAAATTTGTACCAACATCATGTCTTCTTCATCCTCATACCTAGCTCTCGACAACGTATTTGCAATTGGATTATCTTTACCTACAATATGGAAAAAATATGGGTTCAAGGACTTGATGTAGGAAATCCATCACAACATATCAATATCTAGAGTTGAGCAACTAGTGATCATCCCAAGCAAATATAGACAGCCTGTCTTGACAACCATTGATGCATCAATAAAGTATTCTTTATCAGACTTTAATGCAATGCCCACTCCCCATAATTCCCTCTTAATCTATGGATAATTTTTGTTGTCGAGAGGACTTAAGACTTTGGCTCGAAACCGCATAGCATATAAATTTCCCTCTTCATCATCTTGTCCAATAGGCCACCCAATTCCAGTTGGACTAGTATCCACTGTAATAATGATAGGCCTTCCACACTCATAATTTACTTTCCTTAGTGTGGGTATTGATAACAAAAAATGTTTTAATTTCCTCATTGCCTTTATATGTGATTCATGCCAATGAAACTTTTGACCTTTTCTCAACAAGTGATAGAGTGCATCTGCTACATGTGCAAAGTGTGGAATGGAAATAAGATAGAAAAAAATAGGCACCTAAGAATTGTCTAGCCTCAATTATGGAAGTACAAGTCTCCTTAATCTTTTGAATGACTTCAACCTTTACTAGAGAAGGCCTCCGATCTTAAGGCCCACACATATTTCCACAGTAAAAACTTCCTTAACTCCAAGAACTGACTTTGGCCCAAAAAGAGTAAGACTTACCTATTCTAACCTAGATAAGATCTTCTCACAATCAAAAATATGTTCTGTAACAAACTTGTGACACCCCCTTAAATACATTTCTCATACTTGACCCTTTCTCTGCACCCTTTTATGGGCATATCATCAAGAAAAGGTATAGTAACCTATGGTATGATGATGCCAGGAGGTATATTCCACAATGGATTCTGTGAGGTTTTACGGTGAATTCCATAAATTTATATTTATTGCCAAGGCTCATACACAAGGTGGATTCCTTGTGCGAAAAGTCGATGGGGACGCCTATCCTTTTCAGGCGTCTCGTTAATTTAATGTGCAAGTGGGTGATTCCATAGCGGGTGATTCCGCAAAATACATATTTAAATTAATGGACGTTTATAAGTTTAGAGTGCGCACTCGTAATAAATTAAGGTTAGGATTGAGTTCTAACCAATTTATTTATTTTGTAGCTGAAGACTGCTATGTATTCACTTTTGTTGGTTTAATTTTATTATTTTTCTAACAATTGTGAATGCTTCAGGTGATGTGTAGAGCAGGCACCGGTGGCGTTGGAAAGCATTGGGCGATAGCATGTATTCAAGTTATTTAGAAGAAATTATCATTTTTGATGGATGTGCATCTTAGGCTTGGTGCCAATATTTATTTTGACGTGCTTATTTATTGAAGTGCTTGACATATATTTATTATTTTGTATGCGTATGGACGCACGATTTAAATACTTATTATTGGACATTGTATTCGGGCACAGTCCAACTCTTTGGGCATCCAACCGCTTTATTCTTTATTTGGACAAAAGAAAACACAAAAGCTAAAGTGTACTAATTGTAAATTTGGGCTATTTTTTGAGCTTACAGATGAATCATATATCAAATACATGCTTTGTGGAGCGCTCACACAAGGCATGGGGGGAGATTGTACCCAATTAGTCTTTTGCTTCATGTTGTGCAAGTCTTCTCTCTTGTTTTTTGTGCAAAAGTAGAGTTCTTTTGTTCTTTTCGGCGCTCACTACGTATGCATACATCTGATCTATGCACCAGTAGTATCAGAGCGAAGTTGAGATCGAGGGCTTCCAATTTCTTACCATCTTGCGTGAAGGCAAAGCTCCTGGAATGATCGAGCTCTACAGTCAGTCTCGCAGCAATCCGTCAATACCAGCGTGTTCCTAGTGGTGAAGAACCCCCTGCTATGCACTTGGATTGCAAAGGACCAACCTCTACAAGCGGAGGACCACCTCCCAAGATTCTTTGCAAACTAGTCTTATTGACAGAGAGCAATTGATTAAGCTTTAAGCTTGAAGATTATAAAGCTTAATAAGATTTCTAATAAAGCTTAACCACTCGAATTTTAGCAATTGTGGTTGCAGGATCTACTCGACCGTGCTTATTCGGACAATGATGTCCTGACGTCCTGTCGCAGATCAAAAATTTAGATAAGCTTTTTCTTCTAAAGCTTTAAAATTTGAAGCCTTACTAAGGCTTTTTTTTTTAAATTACAATCCTAAGTCTTATCCATAGCAGCAATTCACACACAACTCTTTCCCAATCGATTTTGCAACTCCAACAAGCCCTTATTCACACTTGCGTTGTGACAAAGATGAATTCTTATCAAACCATGGAAGATTTTATGGAAGATTTTCAGGATGTCTGATCAAACCATGGAAGATTTTATGGCTGAAGGTGATTTACCAAAACCAACGATGGAACAAAAACTAGACCTAATTATGATGCAGCTTCAAGAGGAACGAAGAGCACATCAAACTTTGCAAGCTCAATTGCCCAATCTGCAATGATCTACCGCTGACCAAGTTGGACCGCAATCTGAAGATATTATACGACGTATGATCGATGCGACACTTGAAGCACAATCTATTCGGAAAGAAACAAAGATAAGTAAAAAAAATTCAAATTTCGTACTTTCAATGGGTCATGCGATGGAAAGACTGTACTTACTTTTATCAGTGAATTTGATGATTACTTCCATGAAGAACAGTATATTGAGAAAGATAAAATTAAGTGTGTCACTAATCATTTAGTGGATAGAGCATCCCTATGGTGGACTGTTGTCCGCAAAAGCATTGATTGTCCTACTACTTAGGAGACTTTTCAAAAGAAATTTTTGTAGAATTTTCTTCCACCTCAATTCCACGAAAAAGAAATCAAATAGTGGGATCTTCTGCAATAGAGGGATCGCGAGCCTATTTCACAATATACTAAGCATTTTTGGAATACTTTATTGCAACTTCGAATGCTCGAAGATGTACCTAAGGCAGCCCATAAAGACAAGTTTATGTCTAGCCTACTCGGACATTTTTATGCGAAGTTGAACATGTTCAAGCCAACGACTCTCGAAGATGCAATTTCCATGGCCCATAATGCTGAAGACAAAATTCGATGACGAGAGAAGTAACCACCACAATTTTCAACTAATGGTAACTTCGGTTCAAAACAATTCAATTCAAATTTTCGAAGACTCAATCAAAATCGTTTTCTTCCATCTTCATTTCATAAATCTTGGACAGGACCCCCAGCTTTACCATCAAACACAAATCCAATTCCTAAGCCATCTTTCCAGCCAAATCCCAACATTTCTAGACTTTCCACTATTACCAATAATGTGTCTAAGGCCAAACCCATAGTTTGTTACAAATGCCATCTACCTAGACATCTAGCGGCGAATTGTCAATCCAAAAAGCCAATTGTTCACATCAACTATTTGGGAGCGACAGAAGATGAAGACCATGAAGAAATGCAGATTTCACGGAAGACGATGACGATATCAGTACTACTTCAGATACTTTACCAAGTATGCCAAATCCCCATTCTTTATTAATGATGAAAGTTTTGTGCATGGTAGAGAAAAGACTGTTTTACATGATGATGGGAGCACACACTACTTTATTTCTGCAAAATTGGTCAAAGAATTGAAATTACGTAGTGTTTCTACTCATTATCGCATCAAGGCCGCATTCTTAGGCACTAGATACAATGGAACACAAGAAGTGCATGACTTAGAAATTAAATCTTGTGATTATGCTGAATGTAGAAATTTCTTAGTTATGCCTTTGCAATCTAGTGACATTATCTTAGGAATGCCTTGGCGTCATCAAAATAATTCCGATATAGATTATTCCACTCATTTAATGAAGATTCATTCTAATGGGAAAGAAATCACATTGCATAGTATGCACACTTTCGATAATTTTCCATTGCTTAGTTATACACATGCTAAACATGCATTACGAAAAGGTAGCAAATCTTACTTAATATGGGTGAATGAAATTGAAGTTCTAGAAAATCAGATGCATCCTCGGCACACACAATTTCGTTCGCAATTTCAAGATTGTTTTGCTGCTGACTTACCACCTATCTTACCACCTATACATCCCGAAGATCACAAAATAGACCTAATTCCTAGATCACAACCGCCATGTAAAGCACCTTATAGACATGACCAAATTGAACATAAAGAAATTCAAGTCCAAGTTGAATAATTGTTAACTTGAGGACTTATTAGACCCAGTAGTTCTCCATTTGGTGCACCTATCCTATTAGTGAAAAAGAAAAACAATACCTATAGAATGTGCATTGATTATTGTGTCCTAAATAAGATCATTGTCAAGAATAGATATCCGATTCCTAGGGTAGACAATCTTATGCACAAATTACAAGGGTCTACAATATTTAGTAAGATAGATCTTAAATCTGGATACCATCAAGTACGATTGGACACATCTGATATTTTCAAAACTGCATTTAGAACACAATTTGGACACTATGAATTCCTTGTTATGCCTTTTGGTTTAACTAATGCACCAGCCACATTCAGTCATATGATGAATTGCATATTTTTGAAGCATCAGCATTGTGTCATTGTTTCCTTTGATGACATATTGGCTTTTAGTAAGAATAAGAACGAGCATTATGAACATTTATCACTGGTTTTCAAATTATTGAAAGAAAATCAATTATATGCTAATCCTGAAAAGAGTGAATTTTTCCAAATACAAAGTCAATACTTAGGATATATTGTTTCATCTGAAGGTATTAAAGTTGACCCTAAAAAAATAGAAGCAATTTTGAATTGGCCGATGCCTAAAAATTTGCATGAATTACGTTTTTTTCTTAGGTCTTGCTAGCTTTTACAGAGAATTTGTGAGAAATTTTTCATTGCTTGCATTACCTTTGACAAATTTATTAAAGAAAGGCATTGTGTATCATTGGTCCAAAATTCAACAAAAGTCCTTTGATTTACTGAAACATGCTTTAACTCATGCTCCTGTATTGCAATTACCTAACTTCAATAGACCATTTTTCCTAGTAGTCATTGACGCTAGTGGATCTGGAATAGGAACAATTCTTATGTAAGATACCCATCCCATAGCCTACTCTAGCTACAAACTTAAACCCTCTGAACTTAAGTATTCTACCTATGATAAGGAATTACTAGCTGCAGTACAAGCTTTACATCAATGGAAACACTATTTAATGGGATTTGAATTCATGATCAAAACTGACCAACAAAGTATTAAACATCTTCTTAGTCAGTCACAAATATCTGACTGACACATTAAATGGGCTGCTTTTATTCAAAATTTTCATCCACTTATCCAATACCAACTTGGAAAATAGAATGTTGTTGTCGATGCCTTGAGTAGAAGACCAACTATCCATAATATCTCTGTGATATCGTTTGATTCTCTTCTCCCTATGAAAGATACCTATGACCAAGACCCTAGTTTTCAAGATGATTGGAATAAATTAGTTGTAAATAACTGGATTCCAATTGATTCATTGTCTTACGCTGATGGATTTATGTTCTATGAAAAAAGATTATGTGTAACTGTTCCATTTCGATCATTTTTCTTGCACGAAATTCATTGTCTCCCATATCAAGGCCATACAGGAATTATTTCTACTTTGCATACACTGATTGAAGATTTTTATTGGCCATAGCTGGAATGTGATGTTTCTAACTTTGTATCTGAATGTTTAATTTGTCAAAGAGTTAAACGACACCATGGTAAATAATATGGTTTATTAATTCCTTTACCAAATCCAGAACGACCATGGGAACAGATTTCAATGGATTTTATCACTGGTTTGCCTAGCACTAAAGCTAATCATGATATGATTTGGACTATTGTAGATAGGTTTAGCAAACAAGCATATTTCATTCCATGTAAGAAAATGTTAACTACATCTCAAGCTACTGAATTGTTTTTGAAAACTATTTTCACTAATCATGGTTTGCCAAACGTTATTATTTCTTACCGTGATTCTAGATTTTGCAATAATTTTTGGACTACTTTCTTTGCTAATTGAGGAACAGTGATGATTGATTTTTCATATTCATTTCATCCTGAAACAAATGGACAAACAGAAGCTACTAACATTACAATTTTGGATCTTTTACGTACATACACAATTTCAAAACCACAAGCATAGGATACACATTTACATTTACTTCAGTTTGTATACAATAACACACCACATACAGCTACACACAAAGCACCATTTCAAATTATTTATGGATATAGATTGCCTACACTAGTTACATCATTGTCAAACAAAGTTTAAGCTGCTGATGATATTGCTAACATGCATGCTACTATTTTTTATGAAGTTAAAGATATGATTGTGAAAGCCCAACAATCATATACAAAACAAGCTAACAAGAAAAGAAAAGCTATGAGTTTCAAAGTTGATGATTATGTTTGGTTACGCATTGAAAATAGAAGATTACAAAGTGTTGACAAACACCCTGTTGTAAAGTTAGCTCCTAGATTTTATGCATCTTTCAAGATCATTCACAAAATCAATGACAATGCATTTAAACTAGAATTACCACAACCCTTTTCATATCAAGTTTGTTACAACCTTTTAGAGGTCAATTACTTGTACACCCTTCTATGAAAACCCTCCTTTGTTAGAAAAAGAAACTAAAATCCGTGAACCTGAAAATATTTTAGATACTGACTTTATGACCACTAGAAATAGATGTAGATATTCTAGATATTTGGTTAAGTTTAAAAATCATCCTGTTGAAGAGGCCCAATGGATGCATGCTCGAGACCTAAGTGCTTACCTCTCACTGTTGGCTCCACATTGAGCTAATAGAAATTGAGGACAATTGCTATCCCACCCCGGGGGTATGATGCCAGGAGGCATATTCCACGGTGGATTCCGTGAGGTTTTGCGGTGAATTTCGTAAAATTATATTTATTTCCGGGGCTCATACCCAAGGTGGATTCCTTGTGCGAAAAGTCGATGGGGAAGCCTGTCCTTTTTCGACGTCTTGTTAATTTAATGTGCAAATGGGTGATTCCATAGCGGGTGATTCCGCAAAATACATATTTAAATTAATGGACGTTTATGAGTTTAGAGTGTGCACTCGTAATAAATTAAGATTAGGATTGAGTTCTAACCAATTTATTTATTTTATAGCTGAAGATTGCTTGGTACTCACTTTTTTTGATTTAATTTTATTATTTTTCTAACAATTGTGAATGCTTCAATTGATGTGTAGAGCAGACAGCGGTGGCATTGGGAAGGACTGGGCGATAGCGTGTATTCAAGTTATTTAGAAGAAATTATCATTTTTTATGGGCATGCATCTTAGGCGTGGCACCAATATTTATTTTGACGCGCTTATTTATTGAAGCACTTGACATATATTTATTATTTTGTATGCGCATGGGTGCATGATTTAAATATTTGTTATTGGACATTGTATTTGGACACATTTCAACTCTTTGGATGCCCAACCGCTTTATTCTTTATTTGGACAAAAGCAAACACAAAAGCTAAAGCATGCTAATTGTAAATTTGGGCTATTTTTTGAGCTTGGAGATGAATAATATTTCAAATATACGCTTTGTGGAGCGCTCACACAAGACATGGAGGGAGATTGTACCCAATTAGTCTTTTGCTTCATGTCGTGCAAGTCTTCTCTCTTGTTTTTTGTGCAAAAGTAGAGTTATTTTGTTCTTGGGGACCTTTCGGCACTCACTATATATGCATACAGCATCCAATCTGTGCACCATATGAAGTTATGAAGTGATTTGTTCATCCCAATCATCACATGTGCAACTAAGTTGGTTTCTCCTTGAGGTAAGGTACAAATCCTTACTAAACCCAAAGGTGTCCTCATAGTTATTAAATCCTTGCTATCCACCACCACATCCGATTGAAACTAATCATATCTAGAGTAGAGATCTCCCATAGAAAAAATCAACCTTCCTGCAAAAGTTTTTGCAAAGTCATCCACAATTGGACATATACCAACATTCTTGATAGTCACTTTGTTCACCGATTGCATATCCTCTATAAACCTCAAAATTCTATTTTTCTTTGGCACAATAAACCACCTGTTTGAATATGGAGCACAAGAGGGCTCCAAAATACTTGTCTTGATCTTTTCATTCAACAACTCAATCAACTTTGGTAAGTGAGCCTTAGGAACAAGAATTGGTCTCAAGTTCCAAGGCACATGAGGCACAATGAAAATAACCACTAGAAAAACAACACTAAGATCCACACATTCAATTTTAGGCGATTGAAAAGCAAAGGCCTTACCATGTTTGATAGCATCTCCTAGAAGCACTTTTTTCTGATGGTGTAAGAAATCGCTCACATCCAATCTTTAATTTCTTTAAAGTCTATGGCGTAAATGTATGCCCAATTCTTTGTGGATCTCATAGATTTGGTTATTGAAAGGCTTGATTCATCTTCTCTCTACTATTAGAAGATAGAGTTTGACAACATGTATTACCTTTTAGCAATAGTTTTGTACTTCGTTTCCACATGCATTTTTGGTCCTTCACTGGCTTTGGAACACATGTCAACTTTGAAGCCATCAATCACTTCATACATGTCCACTAAACATACTTTGACAACTTCATTACCTTCCTCTAGATTTGAATTAACTATGGTTGCAGGCTCTCCAATGGTATCAACAAAAGAAACTTTTTCAAAAACTCTTGAAATCCCTTCATCATCTTCAATCACACCACTTTCCTTCAAGCTCTTGTGAACATTACCAACATGTTGCTGTTCCTTCCTTTGCATGTCTTGAAACTTTCTAAAACATATGGAAGCTTTTGTTACTAGTCATATGACCCCTAGAGAAAAAGCTTTCTTACCTTCTAAAGTAGGCGAGAACATTTTCCTTTGTGTACCATCATAGTTTCACATTACAATGGTACATATAGAAAACCCATCATATCTTGATGCTCTTTGAACTCCTTGCTAGTCTCTGGTAAATTATGCTCATGAAGGCTTTCTCGAATCCTCTCATGATCCACATATACGATCAAGAACTGAATAGAATGATGCCCATCACAACTTCTTATTCTAGCATATGCAGAACCATCATCCATCACCTTAGTCTCCATACGGACTTTAGTAATATATGGTTGTCTAAGAATCAAAGGATAAGAATATCAATCCTATACAAAGAAATTCTACCCATCTCAAACATATTCAATAGTTACTTTCACATTAGGACAAGCACGATATAGATCCCCAAATTCTCCATCCATGATCCATATCAATCAACCACCTTCCTTTAGAGTAGAGACTCTTTGACATAAGATTAATTTTTGAACCATGATCTGTGAGTACAACACATGGCTCACTGTAACCTTAACTAGAATCTCTTTCGTAGCCCTGGCCCAATGATTCCTTGAATAATGGCTTCTATGAGAGACTTCAGATTCCTCATTATACTAAAGTCAAACTTGCTTTATCTGTCTTAAAAATTGATTAAATCCACCATGCTTCTTGCATCTTCATCTTCATGTGCATGTGACATGTGTACCTCCTATATACCCCATATCCCTTGGGACTTTAAGGTCTCTCCATCTCCTTGTGAGTGAGGATTTGTAGGATCTCCCAAAACTTGTTGCTTCGTCTTAATAATGACATCAATGATCTCCTCATGAAACTCATGTTTACCAACTTCAAGTACCTCTTCCAAAGTAAACTCCACCTTGCTATTGAGAATTTTTTCTTCCAACACTTTCTTCATATTTGTAGCCAATTCAATGTCAAATTGCAATTTGTAAGTTGGAGTTTTAGATTTACCTTTGCTTGCTCATGCTTTTTCAACCTTGGTGCATCATCCATAAGTACTTCGAGTGGAGAAACATCATGTGTTGCAATAATGCATTATCCATTCATTGGAGAAACTCGAGCGTCTTTGTTTAAGGTTGAGAAATAAAAAATTAATAGTAAGCCTTAAATTTTCCTTGATTGAAATAACTCTATATCAGCAACAAGGGGTAGATGATGTTTAATGTTAATCCATTATGTGCCCAATGCAAGATATCTGATCAAACCATGGAATATTTTATGGTCGAAGGTGATTTACCGGAACCAACGATGGAACAAAAACTAGACCTAGTTATGATGCAGCTTCAAGAGGAACGAAGAGCATGTCAAACTTTGCAAGCTCAATTGGCCAATCTGCAATGATCTACCGCCGACCAAGTTGGACTGCAATCTGAAGATATTATACGACGTATGATTGATGCGACACTTGAAGCGCAATCTATTCAGAAAGAAACAAAGATAAGCAAAAGAAATTTCAAATTTCGTACTTTCAATGGGTCGCGTGATGGAAAGACTATACTTGCTTTTATCAGTGAATTTGATGATTATTTCCATGAAGAACAGTATGCTGAGAAAGACAAAATTAAGTGTCACTAATCATTTAGTGGATAGAGCATCCCTATGGTGGACTGTTGTCTGCAAAAGCATTGGTTGTCCTACTACTTGGGAGACTATTCAAAAGAAATTTTTGTCGAATTTTCTTTCACCCCAATTTCACAAAAAAGCAATCAAACAGTGGGATCTTCTACAATAGAGGGATCGCGAGCCTATTTCACAATATACTAAACATTTTTGGAATGCTTTATTGCAACTTCTAATGCTCGAAGATGTACCTGAGGCAACCCATAAACACAAGTTTATGTCTAGCCTACTTTGACATTTTTATGCAGAGGTGAACATGTTCAAGCCAATGACTCTCGAAGATGCAATTTCCTTGGCCAATGATGCCGAAGACAAAATTCGAGGACGAGAGAAGTGACCACCACAATTTTCAACTAATGGTAACTTCGGTTCAAAACAATTCAATTCAAATTTTCAAAGATTCAATCAAAATCGTTTCCTTCCATCTTCATTCCGTAAATCTTGGACACGACCCCCAGCTTTACCATCAAACACAAATCCAAATCCTAAGCCATCTTTCCAGCCAAATCCCAACATTTCTAGACTTCCCACTATTACCAATAATGTGTCTAAGGCCAAACCCATAGTCTGTTACAAATGCCATCTACCTAGACATCTAGCGGCGAATTGTCAATCCAAAAAGCCAATTGTTCACATCAACTATTTGGGAGCGACAGAAGATGAAGACCATGAAGAAACGCAGATTTCATGGAAGACGATGACGATATCAGTACTACTTCAGATACTTTACCAAGTATGCCAAATCCTCATTCTTTATTAATGATGAAATGTTTTGTGCATGGTAGAGAAAAGACTGTTTTACATGATGATGGGAGCACACATGACTTTATTTCTGCAAAATTGGTCAAAGAATTGAAATTACGTAGTGTTTCTACTCATTATCGCATTAAGGCCGCATTCTTAGGCACTAGATACAATGGAACACAAGAAGTGCATGACTTAGAAATTAAATCTGGTGATTATGCTGAACGTAGAAATTTCTTAGTTGTGCCTTTGCAATCTAGTGACATTATCTTAGGAATGCCTTGGCATCATCAATATAATTCTGATATAGATTATTCCACGCATTTAATGAAGATTCATTCTAATGGAAAACAAATCACATTGCATGGTATGCACACTTTCGATAATTTTCCATTGCTTAGTTATACACATGCTAAACGTGCATTACGAAAAGGTAGCAAATCCTACTTAATATGGGTGAATGAAATTGAGGTTGAAGAAAATCACATGCATCCTAGGCACACACAATTTCTTTCACAATTTTAAGATTGGTTTGCTGCTGACTTACCACCTAGCTTACCACCTATACGTCTCGAAGATCACAAAATAGACCTAATTCCTAGATCACAACCACCATGTAAAGCACCTTATAGACATGACCAAATTGAACATAAAGAAATTCAAGTCCAAGTTGAAGAATTGTTAACCTGAGGGGACTCATTAGACCCAGTAGTTCTCCATTTGGTGTACCTATCCTATTAGTGAAAAAGAAAAACAATACCTATAAAATGTGCATTGATTATCGTGCCCTAAATAAGATCATTGTCAAGACTAGATATCCGTATCCTAGGGTAGACAATCTTATGGACAAACTACAAGGGTCTACAATATTTAGCAAGATAGATCTTAAATCTGGATACCATCAAGTACGATTGGACACATCTGATATTTTCAAAACTGCATTTAGAACACAATTAGGACACTATGAATTCCTTGTTATGCCTTTTAGTTTAACTAATGCACCAGCCACGTTCAGTCGTATAATGAATCGCATATTTTTAAAGCATCAGCATTGTGTCATTGTTTTCTTTGATGACATATTTGTTTTTAGTAAGAATGAGAATGAGCATTATGAACACTTATCCTTGGTTTTCAAATTATTGAAAGAAAATCAATTATATGCTAATCCTGAAAAGAATGAATTTTTCCAAATACAAATTGAATACTTAGGACATATTGTTTCATCTGAAGGTATTAAAGTTGACCCTAAAAAGATAGAAGCAATTTTGAATTGGCCGATACCTAAAAATTTGCACGAATTACATTTTTTTCTTAGGTCTTGCTAGCTTTTATAGAGAATTTGTGAGAAATTTTTCATTGCTTGCATTATCTTTGAAAAATTTATTAAAGAAAGGCATTGTGTATCATTGGTCCAAAAATCAACAAAAGTCCTTTGATTTACTGAAACATGCTTTAAGTCATGCTCCTGTATTGCAATTACTTGACTTGAATAGACCATTTTTCCTAGTAGTCATTGACTCTAGAGGATCTGGAATAGGAACAATTCTTATGCAAGATACCCATCCCATAGCCTACTCTAGCTACAAACTTAAATCCTCTGAACTTAAGTATTCTACCTATGATAAGGAATTGCTAGCTGCAGTACAAGCTTTACATCAATGGAAACACTATTTAATGGGATTTGAATTCATGATCAAAACTGACCAAAAAAGTATTAAACATCTTCTTAGTCAGCCACAAATATCTGACTGACACATTAAATGGGCTGCTTTTATTCAAAATTTTCATCCACTTATCCAATACCAACTTGGAAAAGAGAATGTTGTTGTCGATGCCTTGAGTAGAAGACCAACTATCCATAATATCTTTGTGATATCTTTTGATTCTCTTCTCCCTATGAAAGATACCTATGACCAAGACCCTAGTTTTCAAGATGAATGGAACAAATTAGTTGTAAATAACTTGATTCCAATTGATTCATTGTCTTACGCTGATGGATTTATGTTCTATGAAAAAAGATTGTGTAACTGTTCCATTTCGATCATTTGTCTTGCACGAAATACATTGTCTCCCATATCAAGGCCATACAGGAATTATTTCTACTTTGCGTACACTGATTGAAATTTTTTATTGGCCACAGATGGAATCTGATGTTTCTAACTTTGTATCTGAATGTTTAATTTGTCAAAGAGTTAAACGACACCATGGTAAACAATATGGTTTATTAATGCCTTTACCAAATCCAGAACGACCATGGGAACAGATTTCAATGGATTTGATCACTAGTTTGCCTAGCACTAAAGCTAATCATGATATGATTTGGACTATTGTAGATAGGTTTAGGAACAGTGATTGATTTTTCATATGCATTTCATCCTGAAATAAATGGGCAAACAGAAGCTACTAACATTACAATTTTGGATCTTTTACGTGCATACACAATTTCAAACCACAAACATGGGATACACATTTACATTCACTTCAGTTTGTATACAATAACACACCACATACAGCTACACACAAAGCACTATTTCAAATTATTTATGGATATAGATTGCCTACACTAGTTACATCATTGTCAAACAATGTTTAAGCTGTTGATGATATTGCTAACATGCATACTACTATTTTTTATGAAGTTAAAGATATTATTGCGAAAGCCCAACAATCATATACAAAACAAGCTAACAAGAAAAGAAAAGCTATGAGTTTCAAAGTTGATGATTATGTTTGGTTATGCATTGAAAATAGAAGATTACAAAGTGTTGACAAACACCCTGTTGTAAAGTTAGCTCCTAGATTTTATGCACCTTTCAAGATCATTCACAAAATCAATGACAATGCATTGAAACTAGAATTACCACAACACTTTTCATATCAAGTTTGTTACAACCTTTTAGAGGCCAATTACTTGTACACCCTGTCTATGAAAACCCTCCTTTGTTAGAAGAAGAAACTGAAATCCTTGAACGTGAAAATATTTTAGATACTGACTTTATGACCTCTAGAATTGGCTGTAGATATTCTAGATATTTGGTTAAGTTTAAAAATCATCCTGTTGAAGAGGCCCAATGGATGCATGCTCGAGACCTAAGTGCTTACCCCTCACTATTGGCTCCACATTGAGCTAATAGCAATTGAGGACAATTGCTATCCCACCCCGAGGGTATGATGCCAGGAGACATATTCCACGGTGGATTCTGTAAGGTTTTGCAATGAATTTCGTAAAATTATATTTATTGCCGGGGCTCATACCCAAGGTGGATTCCTTGTGCGAAAAGTCGATGGGGAAGCCTGTTCTTTTTGGGCGTCTCATTAATTTAATGTGCAAATGGGTGATTCCATAGCAGGTGATTCCGCAAAATACATATTTAAATTAATGGACATTTATGAGTTTAGAGTGCGTACTCGTAATAAATTAAGGTTAGGATTGAGTTCTAACCAATTTATTTATTTTATAGCTGAAGATTGCTTGGTATTCACTTTTTTCGGTTTAATTTTATTATTTTTCTAACAATTGTGAATGCTTCAGTTGATGTGTAGAGCAAGCAGCGGTGGCGTTGGGAAGGACTGGGCGATAGCGTGTATTCAAGTTATTTAGAAGAAATTATCATTTTTGATGGGCACACATCTTAGGCATGGCACCAATATTCATTTTGATGCGCTTATTTATTGAAGTGCTTGACATATATTTATTATTTTGTATGCGCATGGGCACATGATTTTGTATGCACATAGGCGCACGATTTAAATATTTGTTATTGGACATATATTTATTATTTTGTATGCCCTTGACATATATTTATTATTTTGTATGCGCATGGGCGCATGATTTAAATACATGTGCAACTAAGTTGGTTTCTCCTTGAGGTAAGGTACAAATCCTTACTAAACCCAAAGGTGTCCTCATAGTTATTAAATCCTTGCTATCCACCACCACATCCGATTGAAACTAATCATATCTAGAGTAGAGATCTCCCATAGAAAAAATCAACCTTCCTGCAAAAGTTTTTGCAAAGTCATCCACAATTGGACATATACCAACATTTTTGATAGCCACTTTGTTCACCGGTTGCATATCCTCTATAAACCTCAAAGTTCTATTCTTCTTTGGCACAATGAACCACCTGTTTGAATATGGAGCACAAGAGGGCTCCAAAATACTTGTCTTGATCTTTTCATTCAACAACTCAATCAACTTTGGTAAGTGAGCCTTAGGAACAAGAATTGGTCTCAAGTTCCAAGGCACATGAGGCACAATGAAAATAACCACTAGAAAAACAACACTAATATCCACACATCCAATTTTAGGCGATTGAAAAGCAAAGGCCTTACCATGTTTGATAGCATCTCCTAGAAACACTTTTTTCCGATGGTGTAAGAAATCCCTCACATCCAATCTTTAATTTCTTTAAAGTCTATGGTGTAAATGTATGCCCAATTCTTTGTGGATATCATAGATTTGGTTATTGAAAGGCTTGATTCATCTTCTCTCTACTATTAGAAGATAGAGTTTGAGCAACATGTATTAGCTTTTAGCAATAGTTTTGTACTTCGTTTCCACATGCATTTTTTGTCCTTCACTTGCTTTGGAACACATGTCAACTTTGAAGCCATCAATCACTTCATACATCTCCACTAAACATACTTTGACAACTTCATTACCTTCCTCTAGATTTGAATTAACTATGGTTGGAGGCTCTCCAATGGTATCAAAAAAAGAAAATTTTTCAAAAGCTCTTGAAATCCCTTCATTATCTTCAATCACACCACTTTCCTTCAAGCTCTTTTGAACATTACCAACATGTTGTTGTTCCTTCCTTTGCATGTCTTGAAACTTTCTAAAACATATGGAAGCTTTTGTTATTAGTCATATGAAACCTAGAGAAAAAGCTTTCTTACCTTCTAAAGTAGGCGAGAACATTTTCCTTTGTGTACCATCATAGTTTCACATTACAATGGTACATATAGAAAACCCATCATATCTTGATGCTCTTTGAACTCCTTGCTAGTCTTTGGTAAAGGATGCTCATGAAGGCTTTCTCGAATCCTCTCATGATCCACATATACGATCAAGAACTGAATAGAATGCTGCCCATCACAACTTCTTATTCCAGCATACGCAAAACCATCATCCATCACCTTAGTCTCCATACGGACTTTAGTAATATATTGTTTTCTAAGAATCAAAGGGTAAGAAGATCAATCCTATACAAAGAAATTCTACCCATCTCAAACATCTTCAATAGTTACTTTCACATTAGGACAAGCACGATATAGATCCCCAAATTCTCCATCCATGATCCATATCAATCAACCACCTTCCTTTAGAGTAGAGACTCTTTGACATAAGATTAATTTTTGAACCATGATCTGTGAGTACAACACATGGCTCACTGTAACCTTAACTAGAATCTCTTTCGTAGCCCTGGCCCAATGATTCCTTGAATAATGGCTTCTATGAGAGACTTCAGATTCCTCATTATACTAAAGTCAAACTTGCTTTATCTGTCTTGAAAATTGATTAAATCCACCATGCTTCTTACATCTTCATCTTCATGTGCATGTGACATGTATACATCCTATATACCCCATATCCCTTGGGACTTTAAGGTCTCTCCATCTCCTTGTGAGTGAGGATTTGTAGGATCTCCCAAAACTTGTTGCTTCGTCTTAATAATGACATCAATGATCTCCTCATGGAACTCATATTTACCAACTTCAAGTACCTCTTCCAAAGTAAACTCCACCTTGCTATTGAGAATTTTTTCTTCCAACACTTCTTCATATCTGTAGCCAATTCAATGTCAAATTGCAATTTGTAAGTTGGAGTTTTAGATTTACCTTTGCTTGCTCATGCTTTTTCAACCTTGGTTCATCGTCCATAGGTACTTCGGGTGGAGAAGCATCATGTGTTGCAATAATGCATTATCCATTCATAGGAGAAACTCAAGCACCTTTGTTTAAGGTTGAGAAATAAAAAATTAAAGCCTTAAATTTTCCTTGATTGAAAGAACTCTATATCAGCAACAAGGGGTAGATGATGTTTAATGTTAATGCAATGAAGTTCCATTCATCTTGGAAGAGTGTCATGACTCCGCTAATGGAGGGTAATTTTCTTGACGAAATATAGTATGAAATAGCTTCATGATGTGAAAGCAAAGAAGCATAGCTTTTAAAAAATGACAACTAGTCTTGTACTATGATGCCCTAGGGAGGTTTTTAAAATAAAATTAGGACCTTAGTGGGATAGTCCCTATAGAATAGTTAGAATAGGTAAAAATAATGAGATGAATCCCCTTGCATGTCTATATCGTGTTGATTTGAAACCTACAAGAGATGTCAAATTGGTTGATGGGGTAGGTAATCCCCTATTTAGAGCACTCAAACTTGGAAGAAAGATATTATTAGGGACCAATTTTTTGGTGGAGCAAAGGGTACGAGGTGACTCAGTAGGAAGATAGGACATTTATTTTGAAAATTAAGGTCTCTTTCCATCATTTCTCGACTATCCTAACAAGTACCCCTGTAGGTCTCAATGAAGAACGTGGGATGGAGCCTTTGATTCACCCCTGTGAATATGCTAAACTTCAATTATCATAGTTACAAAAATAGAGGTATTGATAATAGCCTGTTGAGATGGCAAGCTCAACACGTGCGGACATTGATGATGGACCGCCTGGCTAGATGGGTCAGCACATCTACACTTAGCACATTGGTAGTCATTATGATACTCACATGGCCATTGACTTATCATTTATTATATTTAGTTTGTTACACCTACCTATAGCTGGCAAAGACATAGCACCAATCGATTAGTGTAGTCGATTATGCACTGTTTGACTTAGTAGGCCACTTTTCTTTATGTTGTATCTTATCTATACTTTGTGTACATTGTATAGTGTGTGGAAGAAGAAGAAGAAACCAGCAAGAAAAAGTTTTGGCCTCCATCTCTCTTCTTGTGTGCTTGAGTGAGCTTCCTCTTGTGTATACAGTGTGTGTTTGGCGCAACACCTCAAGCAAGTCTCCCCACCACGCGATTCTTGACATAGCCAGGTGTGTAAACCCTTTATGGACCTATATATTTTATTTTGATAGAGTGTCCAAGGGTCCCAATATGAAAGGGAGCATTGGGATAATCATTAGAGTTCCTTGGCATGACAATATTACTGAGTTTGGGAATCTCCCAATTCCCATTTTTTGAATACTAAAAAGGTGGCACGCGGATAACATGCCCATAAGTTTCTCAAAACCATATGATGTGACCTATCATTGGAAAGCACTTGAAAAATGGAATCTTTTGAGCTATAGAGCGCTTGATTTGGAGTTATAATATTCCAGGTGCACGACTTAAACCTATCATATATAACTAGACTCTCATGACAAGTAAGAAAAATCTTGATAATAGGAACCTTGAAAAAGATGCACAGTCTGAGTATGAGGATTTCAATGATGAGTACAAGGGATGTTGTTCCATTAGTGAGGAAAGAAAAGAGGAAGTGGAGACCATAGAATATGACATGGATGGAAGAGTAATTGAACAAATTAGAGAAAACTCTAAACCCCAAGAGATCAACGCATTTAGAGTGAACAAATGTGTCTTCAAGGTAGATTGCAATCAAGCTTGGCTAGAATGCCTAGAGGTGGTAGACTATAAGCAAGTGGTATTAGTTCAGCCTTGCACCACACCATTATTTGTAGTGGAGCCAACCTTAGAGCTACAATCATTAGGGGAGATAGCCTCTTCTAGTGAGGATTGGAAGTATAACTCTAAGTCAAAGGTGAGCTTTGATAGTGATCCCAAAATACCTCGACCACCTCTGGTGGGATCAAATGCACCAAGGGGGACCTCCCAATCCACCTAAGGCGCAAGAGGCTGAAGGAATAGAGAAGGAAACATTCAAAGCCTTCATAATCTAATCAACACAAGAAACCCACGTATGGTCGAAGGAACCGTCACTGCTATATAAGGGTTGGAGTCGGCTGCAAGAGATACCACGGCTCGCTCCAGCGTTCAGCCAGCATGGCAGGGACCATGTAGCAGCACCCTATCAAGAATCGCGTGGTGGGGGGACTTGCTTGAGCTGCTATGCCAAATACACATTGTATACACAAGAGGACGCTCACTCAAGAACATAAGAAGAGAGATGGAAGCTAAAAAACATTTTCTTGCTGGTTTCTTCTTCTTCTTCCACACACTATACAATGCACACAAGGTATAGATAAGATACAATATAAAGGAAAGTGGCCTTCTAAGTCAAACAGTGCATACCCGACTACACTAATCAACTGGCATTATATCTCTGCCAACTATAGGTAGGTATAACAAACTAAATATAATAAGTGATAAGTTAGTGGCCATGTGAGTATCATAATGACCACCAACGTGCTAAGTGTAGAGGTGCGGATTCATCTAGCCAGGTGATCCATCATCAATGTCTGCACATGTTGAGCTTGCCATCTCAACACTCCCCCTCAAGCTCAACTCTATCTCTACAACTCCAAGTAAGCTTCGGAACTTTCGAAGCTTCTCTGCACCCAATGCCTTTGTGGAAATGTCAGCTATCTGATCCTGTGTGCTGACATATACCGAGTCAATCTCTCCTGCAAGTACCTTCTCTCTCACAAAATGGTAGTGCACCTCAATGTGTTTTGTCCTAGCATGGAACACCGGATTCCTAGCTAGCTGTATACTACTCATGTTGTCACAATGAATGACAATTGGACCATCTCCCTGAATGTCCAAATCACCTAATAACTTTTGCAACCATACCACCTCGCATGCTTCCATAGTAGCACCTCTATACTCAGCCTATGTACTCGATAAAGCAACAGTGGGTTTCTTTTTGCTGCTCCATGTAACTGCTGCACTACCAAGGGAAAACATGAATCCACTCGTAGATCTTCTGTCTGACATGTTACCAGCCCAATCCGCATCTGTGTATCCAAAGACCTGTACATCCTTACGTGCCTCATAAAAAAGTCCATAGTGTAAAGTGGACTTCATGTACCTCAATATATCCAACTGAGGCTTTCTAGGCATCTGTATAAACTGGCTGACAAGGCCAACAGCATAGCTCAAGTCTGGCCTTGTGATAGTCATGTAAATCAAACTCCCTACTATCCTCCTGAACATAGTAGGGTCTTCTATCTCATCCCCAATGTCAGCACTCAACTTCACATTTTGCTCCAATGGTACTGAAAGAGGCTTATATGCTGTCATACCATACTTGGATAACATATCCAAGCCATACTGCCTTTGGGATAGCCATATACCATCATCACCTCTAATCACCTCAATACCAAGAAAGTAGCTCAGCTCACCCAAATCTTTCATCTCAAACTTCTTCTTCAAGAAGTCCTTAACTTCAGCAATCCCATTGTCATTGTCACCTGTAATAATCAAGTCATCCACATAGATGACTATGCTGACCAACCCTGCATCTCCCTTTCTCACATAAAGTGAGTGATCAGCATGAGAAATACAAAATCCAATATTGACAAGATACTTTGCAATCTTGTTAGACCATGCTCTAGGTGCTTGCTTTAGCCCATAGAGTGCCTTCTTTAACCTGCACACATATGTGGGATGCTCTAAATCCTCATAACCTGCTGGCTACTCCATATACACCTCTTCTTGCAATTCACCATGCAAGAAGGCATTCTTAATATCCATTTGCTGCAAACTCCAACCTTTGGTTGCTGCCAAGGCAATCACACACCTAACAGTTTCCATCCTAGCAACTAGACTGAATGCCTCTTCATAATCTATGCCATATGTTTGAGCATAGCCTTTTGCAACTAGCCTAGCATTATACATGCTAACTGAACCATCTCCATTATTCTTGATTTTGTAAACCCACTTACAGCCAATAGCTTTCTTACCCTTAGGTAAGGGTACCAAATCCCAAGTCTTATTGGCTTCTAATGCAGTCATCTCCTCATCCATTGCTGCATCTCAATGAGCATGACCAACAGCATCCTCAAAACAAGTGGGCTTAACATCCTCAGCTAGTTTCACCATATAAGCATAATGGTGAGCTGCATAACCTTCAAAACCAAATCTTTTAATAGGGTATCTAATCGTGTTAGATCTGCGTACCACCGAATCACTCAATGGAGCCTTTACATTACTATGAGCTCTCTGTACACCTGTTGTCCTAACTGAAGGAATGCCAAGCTCATCATCAAAACTCTCCGAACCACTGGAATCTCTGTCAAATCCCAAATGACTGGTAGATGCATGATTACCATCTAGCACTTTCTTCTTTCCTTTGTCCTTCCCTGCAACACTTATAGATCCACTTGAAGATGTGGGACTACTCAGTCTCCCAGACCAAGGGCTCACTATAGGTGTAGTACCAGATGATGTTTCTGATCCACTAAGTCTCCGTGATTCTTGTTTATCTTTCTGCACATAGCTTTCCTAATCATTATCATCATCCAAAACATCACCAGCAGGTGTATACCAACTTTCCATCTCATCAAAGATAACATCCTTGCTCACTCTAAACTCACCTGTGACAGGGTTATAATAGCAATACCCTTTCTACTCTAAAGAGTATCCAATAAAACACATGTTTCTTCCTTTGGATCAAGCTTCTTCCGTAGCTCATCTGGCATATGAACTTATGCAACACATCCAAATACCTTCAAGTGCGATACATCGGGCTTCTTGCTAGTAAAGCACTCTTCAAGAGTCATCCCATGAACTATAGCTATGGGTGTTCTATTCATAATGTAGACAGTAGTATGGACAACCTCAGACCAAAAATGTTTGGGCATATTCTTTTCAGCCATTAATGCCTGTGCAACTTCTGCAATAATATGCCTTTTTTTCTTTCTGCAACACAATTTTGTTGTGGGGTATACCTGCAAGTAAATTACCTCTTTATCCCATGGGTCTTCAAGAAGCCAATGAACTTATTAGAGAGGTACTCTCCCTCTCCATCTGATATCAAGCAGTTCACTTTTAAGCATGTTTCTGTTTCAACAGCTGCCTTGAAATATTTGAAGTGCTCAAACACATCACTATTTTCCTTCATGAAGTATACCCATAGCTTCCTTGAATAGTCATCAATAAATGTGACAAAGTATTTGTTGCCACCAAGAGATACATTATGTGTAGGCCCCCAAACATTTGTATGTACTACATCAAGTATATTTTTGCTCACTTCTCTATCATGCGAGAAGGGTTGTCTCGCCTACTTACCAAACTGGCATGCTTCACAGACTTTATGTAATTCTGTAACTCTAAAAGAAGGCAACCCTGTAACCAATCCTCTGGAGTACTATATTAATTTCAACCTTTGCACATTTGCATGTCCAATACGTTTATGCCATATTTCAATATCTGCAACTACTCATTTTCCTTTAGCATATATAGCAGCATCCATTGTAGAAATTCCAGCATCTAAAGTGAACATTCGGCCAACTCTACTTCCTTTTGCGACCAACCTGCACTTATCATTAAAGTCTTCTACAAAACAACCTTTTACATTGAATCGGACCTCCAACCCCTGCTCTACCATTTGGCCAATAGATACTAGATTCTTTGTAATTGATGGCACATATAATACATCTGTCAGACTCTTTGTGTGGCCATTAGACAAGGACAAGGTGTTAATCCCAAGTCGAGATGGCAGAAAATGACAAAAAATGGTGGAAAAAGCATGGAAGAAGAGCAAAGACACGCAGGCGACCTCAAAGCTAAGCCGAGACAAAGGCGCAATTTTAAATGAAAAGCGCCTCAAAAAACTTGAAAAACTCTTGTAAAAGAGCACCAGGCTGCCTCCTGTGCCAATTGTAAAATATTAGATGGGCATAGGGTAGAGGCGTAAGGCTAGAAGAGGGAAATGGAAAAAGACCTTGCCACAATGACCGGTCATGTAAAAAAGGGGATGGGCGCCCGTGGGATTTTAGGGTTTGTATATAAAGTTCAAAAAGTGAATGGAAGCTCATTCCTTGGTATATGGCTAACAAGAGCTCTCTTCTTCTTCTCTTCTTCTTACTTGTGTGTGCTCTTGAGAGAGGGAGTGTGAGAGTGTGAGGGAGTAAGTATGTGGGAGTGAGGGATCAAGAGGGTGAAGCTCTTCACCATCTCCTCTTCTCTTCTTCTCTTCTCTTCTCTTCTCTTTTCTCGCACGCGCAGCTATGGAGGATGGAGATTGGAGATGGAGGAGGCTTGAGGATGCTTGAGCTAGCATCAAGAATCGTGGAGCTACCGAGGTGTGCGAGGGAGGAGGCTACTCACATCGGCATCAAGGTAAGCTCACTACACTCGTAGGATCGACAGCGCATCGGTTAGGTGAGAGATAGCCATTAGAGCTCACTTGAAAGGCTTGAAGCAATAAGTGGTCCGTGGGTCTTGGCGGTTGAGCGTGAGCTCCCACTACATTTTGGTTCCGTTTGCCAGGACCAACGGATTCAAGCTTGAGCACTTGCACGCCTCATATTGAACATCGAAGTAGGGGATTCATCCCCGAAACGGAGCTTGAGATAGGTAGGAAGTTTGGGTGTTTTTGATCTTCAAAACAAGTCAGTATTTTGAGATATTTTGGTTGTTTGATGATTGGAAAAAATGGAGAATTTATTTCAGTTTTTTGCCTTCGATTTTTGTCGCATTTAGCGTAGGTTAGAGTTAGGAAATCGAACCGGAGAAGGGTAGGGTTTACTGTTTCAAAACAGGGCAAAACAAGGCAAAAATCGTGCAAAAATGGATAAAACGGTCACTAGTGATGCCTAAGATCAGCAAGTGAGTGATTGGGAGCATCAACACCACACTTGGGAAGGGGTATAAGAGCCAGAAGGCCAAGGGAGAGCTCATTTGTGCCATTTCAGTGAGAGAGAGAGAGAGAGAGAGAGAGAGATAGAGAGCTCCAACCCGCATCGATTCGATCGCATTACCGATGTGCTTACAGGCCTGTTCAGGTATATGAATCTCTCCCTCTACTCCCCTAGATAGGATCTGGAAGTGCATGGCCATTGTGCTTGCTTACATCTTGTGAATCGATCAAATTTGTGTTCGTGCGGTTTACGTGTGCCGCACTCGGCCCGTCCAAGTGGCCTTTTCTAGGCCGAGTCCCAGAATTGGCACTCGGCCCCTATCACTCGGCCTACTCGGCCCAAAACCCAATTCCACCCTCGCCCTCGGACCGCGTCCGAGGCAAACTGTCCGAGTCAATCCATTCGGCCCGTTTGAGTCAAAACTTTTGGCCACGTGGCACATTCGGCCTCGGCCGGTCCGAACAACCCATCCAAGTCTCAAATTTCGCCCTCTGCCACTTTCTACATTCGGCCCTCGGCCCAAGTGCCTCGGCCCATCCGAATCTCCTTGTCCGAATTTTCCATTCGCCCATCCGAATCAAAACCGTCCGAGTCAAACCCTGAAATTTGGTCCTCGGCCCTGTCCGAGTGACCTACCCGAACCCTGCAATTCGGACCAGTTGGTCCGAGTGCAACTTCTTATCAAATTTTTCAAAAATTTGACCTGACCCGGCTAATATGCAGCAGCACAAACTGTCGACCCTTTGAGCGCTCAGAACTTGATTCTGGCACACGTAATAGGAAAAAAAAATCATAGTGTGTAGCCACTTAGCAGCTAGAAGTAGGCAGTTGCGAAACCCAAGGACTTAGACACAAACCACTAAGCTGTAAAACCTGACTGACCGAAAATGAACAAGGCAACATACGAGAAAAACCCTAAACCCTGACAAAATGGCCGGAAAATTGATCGACAAGCCTATCAGGCTCGAAACAAGCAAGAGTGTGTAAGACGCTTAGAAATTGCTTGCTGCACTCACATTGAATTTCCGCACTTGAAGTACACTTAAGAAAGCTGAAAGCCTGATTGAGCACAAGTGCATGAGAAACGACACGCGCACTAAGTAATCATAAATTGAGGGTTGTATTCAATAATTAAAGGAACTCGCTCAGATAAACCACTCAAGGAACCCACCAATAGGAGGGAACCCAAGACATAGAAAAACCACCAAAGCGCAGATTAGGACCAAGAAAGGGGCGGCAACGACGTGGATTTAACAAGTCTACTGAACCTGATCAACAACTTGGTGGAGCAAGACAAATCGACAATGGCAGAGGAAAGCTCAGACTACTGGTCTAATGAGGAACTCGATTTGAACGTCTTCCCAGATGCTATTCAGCAGGCAGATGGTAAGCAGTTACAACGCACACGCTTGGTATGAGCACCGCGGTAGGATAGTAGACACTATCATCGCAGATCTAGAAGAGGAGAGAAAGCTAGCCCGCAAAGCATTGCAAAGCATAGCCGAATACAATAGGGATCAGCAGGCTAGAAGCCAAAGGCAAAGTACGGAGTTGCGCGAGGTGCAGCGAGTGTTGAACTTAGCAGGTAGGAACCGAACAGATCACAAGAGAGCCCTAGAGGGGGACTTGATGTTGAGCAAGCTTCTCATGAAGCGACTGCTAGATAACACGGCTGCAGAACAAAGTGCCGCGGCACTAGCGACATCACTGCTTGCAGGACTAGGGGCGAACCAAGGCTCAAAGAGCCAGTCCAAAATACCAATCGTTGCCAAGTAACTTGACAAGTACCAACCCCGTGATGACCCATACAGCTTTGTTGAGCAGTTTGAGCAAGTCTGCGAAGCCAACAGCCTCAACGACCTAATGCAACACTCGCAAGAATTCGGGCTTTGCCTAGGCGGCAAGGGTATGACGTGGTATACAAGCCTAGATGCTGTAGAGCGAGCCAACTTCAATGGCCTCAAGGATCTCTTTATCAAGAGATTCGTCGAGCTCAAATACTCCGATAATCTACTAGTACGCTTGATGAACGTCAAGCAGAAAGAGAAGGAGGACATCCGCGACTATGTAACCCATGTGAGGAGTCTCTTCAAGAGAATCCCTCTGGCCGAGCGACCGACTGAAAGAGCAGTTTCAACTGTATTCATCAGTGGAATTCGAGACGAGGAGTTATATAAGGCTTTGGCAAGCAACTCAATCTTGTAGCAAGACGCGGTAGCTAGAGTGTTTGAGGAAGCCATCAGAGTCGATGATCAGCTAAAAGAGCGAAGCTCTAGGAGCTCAAACGTAGAGGAGACCAACTCGCGAGGTTCAGAGAGAGCGTCAGCCTCTAGTGACTGATCAATCCCATCATCCCAAGATAAGGGGAAGGCCACCGAGACAGACCAAGGCTTGGCTGATGTCAAGATGGAATTAGCCAAATTGCAAGACATGTTGAGATGACCAACGCGACCGCACGTCCAATGCATGTACTGTGGCGGAAACCACTTACCGGTCGAGTGTCAAGACCCTAGGTCAAGACCTTGTGCTAACTGCGGTAGGTTTGGCCATGGCGTCGCACATTGTAGATTACCAAGAAGACTGCCATACTCACAACCCTACGGCCAGTCTTACCTAGCGAACAGGCCGCAGCCATTCTTTGGAAGGGGAGCCCCGTTGGCCCTTCCCGCGCCTAACGATATGAATCTAGCTATTCCTAGGATGGAAATAAATCCTACAAGCATCCCTAGACCGCCTGGTCCTTACATAACCCATCCACCAAGCGATGCTTCAGTCCACTACCTGGAAGAGCCAAGTGAGGAAGAAACCTACATATACCCTTACGTCTCGCATGACGACGAGGGCAACGCTGTCCTCATGGACTATCGACCCGTGCCAGTGATGGTGTTAGGAAGGGGACGAGGTAGAGGCCTAGGAGGGTAGACGTAGGATCCAATCATCTGTTGGACCTGTGGTCACCTCGGTCATGTCTCATCACGCTGCCCTGAAAGAGAGCAGCAAAACAGAGACAAGGCTGACCAAAGGTGTGCAGAAAGCGGAATCACCCATCTCTTCGTAGATTGCCCAAAGTGAAAGCCATCTTCTAGCTCAGCCAATGTACCATCTGTCCCATTGGGGCTGTTTGGTGTCGAAAACCTCGATGGGAAGGCCACACCTATCCCATTGCGAGTCATGACCTAAGCCCAAACGAGGCAGGCCGGCATCTCTCTGCCAGGACCTAGCAATCTTGACGCAGCCTCGATAGGGAAGAAAGCCGCAGGTGGAAAAAGAAGAGATTGGAAGCTAAAGTCGCACTAAAAATCGAGAGTGCTACGACTCTGCCTGCTAGAAAGAAGGTCTCAGATGCAAAGGCAGAGACTTCAGCCCCTAAGATGGCCAAAAAGGGAAGCGCTAAGGTAGGGGAATACCCGCATCCAAAGCAACAGTTAGAAGCCATAGAGAAGGTGAAGGAATGGGTGAGGGAGACTCAAGAGCATCTCAAGGATGCTGAACCCATCATAGAGGACGAGATCAATGATGTCTCTAGTGTAAGCATGCCAATATCACCGCCTCAACCTAAGTCGGCAGAAGCAACCACACCACAAGCAGTGCCACTAAGACCAAGCCTTGATGGTACAGAGCCACAGATCAGTCACGGCCATTGGCCAGGACAATCCAGGTTAGGGGAGAGACGAGTATCCAACGATCTCCTAACCATGCTAGTGACTACCCTTGTAACACTTAGCCTGGGAGATCTTCTTAGGTAGCATCCTACCCTATGGCAAGATCTTAAGCAGTGGGTTGAAGGGTCACGAGAGTAGGTCACGGCAGACCCTCAAGACCATGATGCAGAAACGCAAATACCGAGTTTGATGCTGCACTCTGTGCCTAAATCCTTGCACGTCAATGCCTTCTGGAAAGGTTCTGAGATGCACACAGTCTTACCAGTCCTAGCCCTAGGTGACACAATAAGAAAGGGAATCGTAGACACGGGAGCTGGGGTTAGTGTGCTTAGCCACGCAGTGCTTCAGACTTGGGAAAACCCGCCTGTCGAAACTGCTAGGCTTAATGTCACACTAGCAAAGGTATGAGAGTAAAGCCATTCAGGGTACTTAAGAATTGGCCAGTAAAGATTGCAAGCGTCCAGTTCTCTGTTGACTTTATAGTCATGAAGGGAGTGGACTACAATATCCTATTAGGCCGACCCTGGATGTGCAACGCTAGAGTCATCGAAGATTGGGGTAATGGCTTGATCTTCCTTGGCAATAGAATAAATGCCGTAATGATAGAGATGGATACTTGGAAGATCTCACCGGTCAACCTAGACGCCATCTCTGCTATGCTCAAGGGTAACACTCAGGTCAAGGAATCCTATGGGCCCTTGACCAAGTATATCCCATGCCCCGAGGATGAGGGCGATTGGATGCACATTCTTACTACAATCGACCTACCATTCTCAGACCATGAGGCGTATGAGCAAACCATGAAAACGATTGGCAAGCCTAGTGACACACTCTCCGTACCAGTCTGCATGATGGCAGGAACCCTTCGGGGAAAGCCTAAGCCTGTCAACTTCCAAGTCCCAACTAACAAAAGGGAACTCCAGGAGATGCTGGAATACTTGACAGACAAGCTAGCTAGCAATTTAGCTGCAAACTTCAAACCACTATAGGATCTCTTAGGTGAATCCAAGTGGCAATGGACCAAAGTGAATGACTTAAACCTCATGTATAACTGGGCCCTACTCCTTGACCAACGACAAGAGGTGTACCAAGCCCTAGGAGATGACAAGCAGTCTGATGAAGGGGATTCTAATGACGAATACGAAGACTGCCAATCCTTCAGTGATGGAACTAAGGGTGAAGTAGATACCGTAGAATACGACACGGAAGGACAAGAAATAGAGCAAATACGAGCAGACTCCAACCCGTAGAAAAGAAATATCTTTAGGATAGAGTGAGGGGTCATGCGCATGGAATGTGACCGTGCCTGGTTAGAACACATAGGAGCCATAGACCTTGAACAAGCAAGCTTAGCCCAGCCAAGGACGACACCAGTCCTTAAGACAGAATCACCATCTGAACTACATCCACCAAGGGAGACTACCTCTTCTAGCAAAGACAAGGAGTTCGACTCTGAGTTAAAGGTTAGTTCGGACAGTGATCCAGAAATCCCTAGGTGATGCATGAAGGGGGACCTACCTGTCCACCTGAGGCACAGACGGTTAAGGTAGGAAAAGGTGAAACAACCCAGGGATACGCGAACGGAAAAACAGCGAAAACCGCAGGACCTCCCTAACTGGTTCACAAAATTCAAAAAAGGGGATAGGGTAGTAGTTTTGTTAGGTGCCAAACATCAAGGACAAACCAACGAACCAATCGAGGGACCAGCCAAGGTTAAGGAGGTGAATCTGGCCCCCCAAGAAGGGGAAACACCCCGACCAGTCTTCATTGCCGACGACTTGACTGAGGAAGAAGAAAATAGTCTTGTCGCTCTCTTGCGAGAGTACATAGATGTATTCGCCTAGTCCTTGGAAGAGCTTAAGGGGGTAGATCCGAGTATTGTGACTCACAACATACCCATGACGCCAGACGCAATGCCAGTCAAGCAGCGACCGTACCCTATGAATCCAAAACACGCTCATGCTATCAAAGAGGAAATTGACAAGCTCATGGGAGCAGGATTCATTTACGAAATTGAGCACACAGACTGGGTATCACCCATAGTTATTGTGATGAAAAAGAATGGAAAAATCCGAGTGTGTGTCAATTACAAGAAGGTGAGCGCTGCTACGAAGAGGAACAACTATCCATGGCCATACACCAAGCACATGCTTGAGAGGGTGGCAAGCAAGGAAGCCTACAGTTTTCTGGACGGCTTCTCAAGGTACAACCAGGTGCAAGTGCATCCTACAGACAGGCACAAGACCGCCTTCGCCACTGAGTGGGGCGTCTTTGCTTACATAGTCATGCCCTTCGGGTTGACTAACGCCCCTACCACTTTCCAACACCTCATGTGCACCATCTTTAAGGACATGCTTTGTAAGGAGTTAGAAGTCTTTGTCGATGACCTGTGTGTCCATTCAACCTGGATCAAACACTTAGACAAACTCCGCGCAGTCTTTGAACAGTGTTGCTTATATCGTCTCTCCTTGAACCCCTTAAAGTGCCAGTTTTGGATAAAGCATAGATGCATCCTAGGGCACGTGGTGTCGAAGAACGGCATTGCCACTGACTTCTCGAAAATCAGGGTTATTGTTGACCTTCCACCCCCAATTAATTACAAGGGAGTTCAATGCTTCTTAGGCCATACGGGGTACTATCAGCGGTTTGTACTGAACTATGCGTTGATCGTCAAACCATTGTACAAGTTGCTGATTGTCTTTGAGTGGACCGAGGCCTACCAACGAGCATACGAAGAATTGAAAAATGCTCTAACCATAGCACCAATTCTACAAGCCCCAGATTGGACCATTACCTTCCACGTGCACATCGATGCTTCTAAGTTTGTCGTGGGGGCAGTGTTGTGCCAACCTGGTGAGCACAACTTAGATTATCCAGTGAGCTTTGCTAGCAGACAACTCACTAAGACGGAAATGAACTACTCGACAATAGAAAGAGAAGGATTAGCCATGGTGTTCACTGTGAAGAAATTTTGGCATTATCTATTGGCCACACCCTTCATCTTTTTCGTGGACCATCAAGCCCTGCTCTATCTAGTAAACAAACCTTGTGCTACAGGACGCATAGCTCGATGGCTCCTTCTGCTCTTGGAATTTGATTTCTCTGTGGTTGTGCAGAAAGGAAAACAGCACTACATGGCTGACCATATGTCATGCATTCCCATGGGAGAAGCCGCTGGACAAGGTATCATTGATGAACTACCCGACGCCCATCTATTCCACCTGTCCTGCGAGAGAGATTTATTTAAGGCTGATCTAACGCCATATTGGGCGGATGACATAGTCCAAGTGCTTGAGCACGGACTACCTAAGCGACCAATAGAAAAAGCCCGACTTAGGCGATCCTTAAGATCCAGCCTTATCAGAGCTGATTGCAGGCCAACTCTATAGGCTGGGGCAAAACGGATTGCTGCGTAGATTGCGTATGTGAGCATGAGATGCACGATGTGCTCTCGGAGGCACACAGCGGCATTGCGTGAGGACACTTTAGCAGAGACACGACAGCACGGAAGGTGCTGCAGTCTCAACTATGGTGGCCCACGCTTTTCCATGATGCCACGTGATTCATCAAGCATTGTGACGAGTGCCAACGGACAAAAGTCCCGATTCGCAAGGATTTGATGGATTTGACCCCAATTATTGCTCGACAACCCTTGGAAAAATGGGGAATCGACTTCATAGGACCCATCAGTCCTATGGCACAGTACTCACAAGCCAAGTACATCATTGTGGCCACAGATTACCTCACGAAATGGGCAGAGACAAGAGCCACATGTAAAAACGATGCTAGGACGACTGCCAAGTTCTTATGGGAGTAAGTGATCTCGTGATTCGACTGCCCCATCAAACTGGTCAGTGACCAAGGCACGCACTTCATCAAGGAAGTGATAGTGCATCTCCTGTCCACCTTTCTCATTATCCATCGCAAATCATCGCCATACTACCCTCATGCAAATGGTCAGGTAGAATCCATGAATAAGATTCTCGTCAATGTCCTGACCAAAGTAGTTAGCCTCACCTAGCAACTGGGACAACAAGCTTATGGTGGCAGCTTTGTGGGCTTATCATACAGCTTATAAAACGGCTGTCGGTCAAATCCCGTTCAGGCTAACCTATGGCACAGAAGCAATCCTACCCTTAGAATTCTTTGTTCCTAGCCTAAGAATAGCCCTTCAAGAACGATGGGAAGGGAAGGAGGCATGGACGCAACGCCTGGTCAAGCTTGAGCACCTATCAAAGACCCGTCTTCTAGCCACCCATGCACTTATATGTGAGAAGGCCCGTCGCAAGAGTTGGTTTGACAAGCATGTCAAGCAGTGCGACTTTGAACAGGCCGACTTAGTGCTCCTCTACTCCGTTAAGGGACATAAACAGAAAATGAAATTTTGAGGCCTTGGACCCTTCAAAGTTCATGCGATCAGCCGCACAGGCAATGTCGAACTCGAAACCTTAGACAGTGAGGGAATAGGCTTCTTCAATGGCAGTCGTGTCAAGAAGTACTACCCTCCCACCCATCCTTTGCACAAGCCCCCAATGTTAGAACCGCCTGTCAAAGTACAAGTGGCCACAATCACTGATATTGATGACGAGGATGAGGAAGCTGTAGAGCCCGCATACCTCCATATAACGGTCACTGCAAAACAAACCTGCGCTTTTAACGCTTTGATCGATGAGGGAGAAAACTTCAATGTCCTAACTCACGATCATTGGACCAAACTTGACAGACCTCCACTTCAGCCCACGAATGCTAAATTAAGCCCATATGGGGCCCATTCCTACGCACTCCTCGGCAAGTGCAAAGTAGCCGTCTCTATCGAGTCTAAGACTGTCGCAATAATTTTTTACGTGTTGCCAAATGCTAAAGATGCAAGCACGGAGTCACTGCTAGGATGCACTTTCAAAAAGCAGACTCACTGCAATGTTGATGATGAGTCGTAGTGCATCCACCTTGCAATAGGCAACGTTCGCATTGTCACAGCTTTCAGCAAGGGCTGCGCGACTTCATCACCGTCTGCAAAGCCACCAATAGAATTCTCCATAACCAAATCTAAGGGGGGGGGGGGGGGTAGTGCGCGGCCGCCACCTCCCAGAATTCAAGAATCACAGGCCACAGTATAGCAAAACATACGGCTCAACAGCCTAGATTTCAATGGAAGCCTAAGCAGCCGCAATCGCCGCCTAGGAGTCAACGCTCCTATCCTCATAAAACCAAAAACTCTAAACCTAGGAGGCCAAGACGCAGACACAGAAAGCGCCGCATGATCAAGCAAAGATGGGTCCCTAAAGCCCTCTTACGTGCGCAAGGCTACTACGAGGAAAATACCTGGCTATGGATCCTTAAGGCCCACACGGCCAAGGGTACCATTCACACACCGCCCTCAAGCTTGATCAAACCATGTTCTATCAACCCTCAAAACCGCAAGCCGCAATGCTCTCCTGAACCACAACCATCCGCCTCATCCATGCCTAGGCCCAAGAGAGTCCCACAAGCCTACCGGCCCAAACTGCAAGCTTCGTCACAAGAGTCATCACCCGCTGAAGTCAATCCGCCTCCCCAACTCCAACCTGAGTGCAGCAGCCCATCTGTCGTGGCTACTCCTAATCCACTCAACATCCAAGTGGCCCAACCACAACCTCACAAACCCTCCCAACTGCCCATCTTTGTTGTCAAAAGCTCTTGTTCTGTCAAACCTCAACCACCTGTCGGCCTTACGCCCTCCTATGAACGAAAATCCTTTTTAGCGCTAGCTGCTGACCTCGCTGAGGACACCGGGGATGACATGGTGGATTTTATTAAAAGACTAGATGACACCTTTGTGTCACTCGTGTTAAGCTACGACGGCTTGGACTTAGGTCTATTAGAAGAACCCTTTGCAACTAAAGTGCAAAATATGCCTTGCTCTTGGGAAACCTTTGAATTCGCATTTGCAAAAGCTTCTCGCTCCGTTGCTGAGTTGCTTAACAACGAAATCTCCAAGGAGCAAGTCATCAAATAGCGCCTTATCACGTCATACGATCCACGAACCACTTCTGCTATCACTGACCAAGAAATCGTGGAGTTATCACAACTCGCTGATACTAGATCACCCTTCTTGAGGCAGTGGTACGCTCTTAGGTTGCAATGGGAAGTTGAAGGATGTCGCATAATGACCAATGCTGAGCAATGCCATCCCATCAAAACAGCAGAGTATGATTCCACTTAAGTCACACCCACCTCGTATAGAGTGTTAACCACTCTTCGTGGCCGACCCATGGAAGAACACATCAAAGGACACCCCTACCTCGATCGCTTGTTGTGACTGAGGAAGAGTTACACATTGCTAGCCGTGTCGACTCTGGTGACTTCCTCACAGACGTTCTCACATACATCACGTACGTGGGAACTCGACCCTTTGACTTGGACCGTGCAGCTCAATTGGAATACAATCCAAATTTCTATACTTGGCTCCTTCACAAGTAACTCCTACACCAACATGCCGAAAGCCCTTAACCTTTTGACCCTCAATCCTAGGAAGGATTCTTCTCAAGATGGAAGGGGAGGGGGTAAGGTGAAATGAATCAAATGAGAAATGAACCAAAGGGGGTAAATCAAAGCAAAATTAATGAAAAACATAAACATATATTATGAAAAAACGGAGGGGTTAGGAAAATGGACATGAAAACCTTGAAGTAAAGGGAAAAAAGTCCAAGTCTGAAAAGGAAAATCTACATTGCTTCCTAATGAATTCATTCAAAAAGCGTAGAGTTTTTCTTTTCCAGCAATCAGCAAATTAATATGTGGAAAGCATTAATGAAAGTTACAATTTATGGCAGGAACATAAAATTTCACAGCAAGACCGCGCCCACCGACTCCTGTTCACAAATGAGGAAAAAGAGTAGTACCGCATCCACCTAGAGAACCACGCCTTTAGCCAGCTTAAATTTCGAACCATCCACAACATAGAAGTTGTGGTGGCCAAGGAGGAAGCAGCTAGGAGGGTGGTTGAACAATGCAACCTCACGAAGTATCTTGAAAAGTTCTCGCAGAAGCTAGACCACCTAAAGTGTGTGGAGTTCCTTAGAACGTGCAACCCAGATCAAGAATGTGGCACTGTGACGGTGGGTAGAGGAGAAAATGCAAAGTAGGTACAGGTCTGCTTAGACCTAGCCTTGGTGGAGAAGGCTTTGGGGTTGGAGCCAAAAACACAGAGGAAACAAAAAAGGGATGTTTATGCCATGCTTAAAATGAAGAGGGAAGATGTGCTCACAAATGACGGCATAAGTATCCAAGATATCCCCGACGCAGAAGCCAGGATGTAAGCCAAGATGATACATGTATTCTTCTCCAGCCAGCGCTACAATTCATTGATGCATCGAATTAGCGTACTTGTGCTGGAGAATGTAGTAGGCCATACCCTAGATGAAGTGGACTAGAACAGGTATGTGTGAAAAACGATCGACCATGCAGCCAAAGCATTGGCCCTAGGGAGTGTGCCAGCAGGAGGAGAATCTCCAGCCTCTAAAGCTATAGAAAGAAAGAAAGCCTCCTCCAAAGCCTCCTTCATCGGATATGGAGGTGTCTTGATTACACTCATCTAGGAGGCAGTGAAGGAAGCACAGGATGCAAAAGAAGGAGAAGGAGAAACTCCAAAAAGGTCGCCTCCTCACTAGGACAAGGATAGGTCCACCGATAGAATTGAGACAGAGGAAGAAGGGGAAGAACAGACAAGCAAAAAGACAACCAAGAAGCCCAAGAAGAAGACAACACAGAGAAAGAAGAAGGATGATGAAGGTAGAAAGAAGGAGAGAGAAGACTTGGAAAGGGCAAAGAAAGTGTCCCTAAAAGAGGCCAAGGAGAGAGAGAGGAAGAAGAGACAAGAGAAAAAGAAGGAAAAAGAAGAAAAAGAGAAAAAGAAGGAAGAGCAGAGAAAAGCAGAGGAGGAAAGGAGAAGAAAGGCTAATGAGGAAGAGGAAGAACTAAGAAGGAAGGAGGAAGAGGACCTAGCTGAAGCCACACGCCGGTCCATCGAGCAACAAAGCGGAGTTGATGAATTGGGGAACTGGAGCCCACATAGAGAAGAAAGGCCAGGGTCTAGCACACAGGTACCGGAGATTGTGCAACCTGCAGTCACTAAGGGCAAGGGCAAGGCCTCAATTCATCCAATTCCTACCCTCCTGGTGCCTTCCACTGAACCCACCACCATCACCCCTAGCATCCCGACCAGTGCCGACGTGTCAAATTTTGTGGCATGGATGCAATACTTCATCAACAAAGAGATGGCCCAGGGACAGAGCACAGAAACCACTGCCACAAGACAAAAGAGGCCAGCTACTGATGCAGAATCCAAGCAAGATCCTAAATGGCAGAAGGTGAAAGCCCCAACCTCACCCATCCACACAATGATGACACCATCGGCTAACTACGACGAATACGTCGCCGAGCTGCTCTCCCAATTGGGGAAAGCTAAGGAGGAACGCAAGATAGCCGTGGTGGCTGAGTTGGCAGCTGAGAAGGAATCAGTAGCCACCTTCCAGCTGGATAAAATGAGGATGATAGCCATGCAACAAAGGGAGATTGTAGATCTCAAACAAGAAATAAAGGCTAAGGATGACAAGGAGGAGCACTGGAGACAGCAGCTTGAGAACGAAACACAGGAGCTAGTGAAGATGCAAAGAGAGCACAAGCTCTTGATAGTGCAATACCAGGAGCTCATTACAAAATCTGCTCAGGTTGATGCACTTGTGGCTAAGATGAATGCCAGAGATGAGGAGAGAAAACAAGACATAGAGGAGCAGCAAGAAGAAATTGAGCGCCTAACAGAGCAACTAAACTCTGAAAAAGAAGAGCAAGAGAGACTGGTTAAGGAGTTGGAGGACCAAGAGCAAAGGCTCATGACACTAACCCTGAAACAAGGAGAGAGCATGAAGGAGATGAACAAGAGAGCAGAGGAGGGGGCTATGCATAATGAAAAGAGGGTGAAGACACTGGCACGATGCCTTGCTCTGGTAGAGAAGGAGAAAATCATTGCAGAGAGCAAGGCAAAAGCCGCCCAAGTGGCCTTCAATGCCCAACAAAAATCCTTCCTCGACACCATCATGGACACCACTTGCTCAGAGCAAGGAGAGTCTTTGGAGGTGACACAAAGAAAGCTTAGCATCACATGCTGGATTGCAGATGCCACCCCAACTTGTGGAGGTTAGTTGGACAAGAAACGAAAATACCTATTGCTGGCTGGCCTAACCCCCAAAGAAATCGACGCCCTCAAATTCGAAGAGGAAGCATCACAGGGAGAACGACAGGGGGAGGAAGCAGAACTTGAGATGGACATGAACCGATTCAGGGAGGATGCAGTCCCACAACCCCCCTCGCCGCAGTCTCAAGAGCCACCATAGAAGAACCCATCTGCGGAAAGACAAGCCGCATCTAGGGAAAGATGCAGAAAGCTAGTAGAGGAAGCTAGGAAACAGCTGAGAGCCAGACCAGTCATGCTACCGACCACACCCCTCCCACCTTGCCTTGATGATATCCCCATTGGATTCCACGCAGAACTAGTGCTATGGGAGATACAAGAACAAGGAAAGGATCCATTCACATTTAGTTTTCTCCTACCCAATAGTCTGCGGAGGGTCTTTCCGCTCAAGGTGATGGATGAGGTGATCGCGATTGGTGGCCGGTTGGGGAAAAGATGGCTAGAAGAGCGAGAAAAAGCCCCGACCTCTTGGGAAACAGAAGCGGCTGATTACTGGCAAAATAAAGTTTTTGAATTTCCACACACTATACAGGGCTACAAAAGCCAACCCCTGTGGAGGAGGCGAGTATGCGACATCAATATGCTCGCTTGGATGGCGTTTTGTAACACCCTGCCATTCGAGTGGAACAACCCAACCTACATGGCATACCCTCGAAGGGTAGGTGTGGATTTTGATGCCACCCTCCACGGGAAGTACAACTTCCCTATTATTTATAACTCTAATGTAGTATCCTTCGAGCATGCCCTTCTCTTTACCTCCGAAAGCCTAGATGATTCTATGACACACTTTCTTCCGGATTTCTCCTCATGCCCTGACCCCGCCTTTATAACAACCTGTAATTATCTTAGGCTACTTAAGCTACTTCTTAAGCAGGACCCGAATCCACAAGAGCGCAGCCTACCTCCCCTCTTCTTTGACCCTAACTCTATTGACAACTGCACCATGGCTCGTCTTATGATGAGGGCTAGTCTCCTCCCCTCTTTTTGCCTAGCCCTCCTAGAAGATATGAATGACAGCCAATTCACTAGGTGCAATCACCTTTTCCTCTCCACCACTTCTCTCCACGTCCACATGAATCTGAAAGGATACATGCAAAGCTACTAGTTTTTGAGCAAATCCATCCAACCCCCTTCCCCTCCTCATTCAGACGAAGAAAATTAGGCTTGGCTGTCATTCCACAACTTTTTTTTTTAAAGAAAGAAAGAAAGAAAAGAAAATTCAAAGCAAAGAAAAGAATAACATGAAAGGAAAGCACACAAGCACTCACTGCAGAAGCACTTAAACACCACATAGAGCACTATTGCTACACCTAGGGGTTCTCAAGTTAGGCGTGCTTGGCGGCTTTGGTCGATCGGCTCTGCTCCTAACCCCCTAGCCCTTTTTGCTTCCCCACTTCATGCTTAGGGCACATCAAGGGCAGGACATACCTAGGGAGCTAACACTCGCCTATGGTTAGACATGTCACCCTAAGCCACTTGCACCGCACCTTCTCCTTTCAAGCATCACACAAGCAGCAAACCACCAACTTCGGAGGCCCCCGTCAACCACTCGCTATCCATTTGGCTTCCCCAACAAACATCAGCTTCCACACGCACCTAAATCTACATATGGCCCTTTCCTTTACACCATCATTGCCCAAGTGCCTACCACCCTACAACAACACAGAAGTGCCATGGGACTGGCACCCATCTCGAAGGGGGGTAACGTTAACCCCAAGTCAAGATGGCGGAAAATGGCAGAAAATGGTGAAAAATGAAGGAAAAAGCAGAAAAAGCATGGAAGAAGAGCAAAGACACGCAGGCAACCTCTAAAAGCTAAGCCGAGACCAAAGGCGCAATTTTAAATGAAAGACGCCTCAAAAAACTTGGAAAACTCTTGTAAAAGAGCACCAGGCTCCCTCCTGTGCCAATTGTAAAATATTAGACGGGCATAGGCTAGAGGCGTAAGGCTAGAAGAGGGAAATGGAAAAAGGCCTTGCCACAATGGCCGATCATGTAAAAAACGGGATGGGCACCCGTGGAGTTTTAGGGTTTGTATATAAAGTTCAAAAAGTGAATGGAAGCTCATTCCTTCGTGTGTGGTTAACAAGAGCTCTCTTCTTCCTCTCTTCTTCTCTTCTTCTTGCTTATGTGTGCTCTTGAGAGAGGGAGCGTGAGAGTGTGAGGGAGTGAGTATGTGGGAGTGAGGGATCAAGAGGGTGAAGCTCTTCACCATCTCCTCTTCTCTTCTTCTCTTCTCTTCTCTTCTCCTTTCTCGCACGCACGGCTATGGAGGATGGAGCTTGGAGATGGAGGAGGCTTGAGGATGCTTGAGCTAGCATCAAGAATCGTGGAGCTACCGAGGTGTGTGAGGGAGGAGGCTACTCATATCGGCATCAAGGTAAGCTCACTACACTCATAGGATCGACGGTGCATCGGCTAGGTGAGAGATAGCCATTAGAGCTCGCTTGAAACGCTTGAAGCAATAAGCGGTCCATGGGTCTTGGCGGTTGAGCATGAGCTCCCACTACACAAGGGAACCTTTCCAATGTGTGAAATTGGGTGGCATGAATCATCACCCATCTGCACATAACGTGGGTTATTTAAGTCCTGCATCTCTCCAAACCATTCAACATGACTGGTCATATGATTAGATACACCTGAGTTGACATACCATACATCATCATGTGTCCCACTTCCTGTAACTGCATTCATGATATGCTGCATAACAAACAGACGCTCATTTTTGTCTTCATTCTGTCATGAAGACGATGCATAGTTTTCTTATTGCAATTTACCGCTGTGAATATCATCCTTCTTTACATTGCAATGGGCTGCAATATGGCATGTTTTGCCATAATAATGGCAAACAATAGCAGAATTTCTAGAACCTCTATTCTGCCATCCACCTCTTCCTCTAGAGCTCCCCCTACCTTTAAAGTTTCCTCTGTCTCTAGAAACCTGCATTTCACCAAACTGTTAATTGAACCTATTTTTCTGGTTATTGCCAACGTGTCCCATACCACGGCCTCTCAAAGAGGATCTACCACGTCCCCTTCCTGAACTCAAGTAAAATGCTTGGACCTATTCACCATTTCTTTTAGACGAATCACCCTGCATATTGATCTCTCCAGTAATCATGAGAGAGATCAGTTCATCAAAATTTGAAAATGGCTTCCGTACATATACTGAAGTAACAAATGGTTTACATGCCTTCTCATTGTTAAGGCCATTCAGAGTGAATGAAACCAAATCATCATCATCTGGCATTGTATCAATTGCTGCTAAAGTATGTGCGATGCTCCTCACCTTCAACACATACTTATTGACAGACATTTTTCCTTTCTTCAAGGTATTCAACTCTTTCTTGAGTTGAATCTTTCATGCCTTTGTATTTACTGAAAACATGCACTCAAAAATTGTCCAAGCTGCATGTGAAGTTTTTGCATTCCTGATATGTCCCAGCATAGTATTATCAATGACTACACATAGCTAGTACATCACCTTTTTGTCTTTCGAATTCCACTCTTTCTATGCTTTTAACTCATCTGCAATCGGCGGAGGGATACCCAGCTTTGGCTCCTTTTCTTCACCTGAAACAAACTCATAAAGGCCCTTTCCAATGAGGAAGTTCGTCACACGAAACTTCCATGAAGGATAGTTGTTCTTGTCGAGCTTCTCAATAATGGGATTTCCACTCTCCTCTGTCATTATCACAAACAAGGATACAACACGGCAAGCCGGTCTTCTGCAATCTTTCACAACACGTGCATAGTAATACACCAAGCAACCTTTTTCACTGATTGCTCAATAGTACATGTAATCAGCAGCTTGTTTGTAGATAAACCTTATGTTTGCTTCCTGTAAACACCTCAAAAATTACAGATTCGCAATCTGTAACCTGCGCACTCACTTTCGGTCAAAACAGTCAAAATCACAGTGTACCCTGAAACTATTGTCCCGGCTCTAAAACGGGACCTAAAATGGCCGCAGATGCCCAAAATAACTGCGGGAAAGCCCTAAAGGGCCAATTTGCAGAATATATAGTGATCTGCTTATACACCAAATCTCACAACAATCTGAGATTTTTTCTCGACCCTGCTTCCGGTGCCTCCACAGGTACTATCCAAGAGAGAGAATGGAAGAATGGGAGAGCTTCTTACCTGTTGCTTGCTTACTCAAACCTTGCTTCTTCTTCTTCACTTCAGCCTTCAAAATGAGCCTCTCTCAGTGGCCCGGCTCTGATACCATGTCAAGAATCGCGTGGTGGGGTGACTTGCTTGAGCTGCTGCGCCAAACACATACTGTATACATAAGAGGACTCTCACTTAAGAACAGAAGAAGAGAGATGGAGGTCCAAAAACATTTTCTTGCTGGTTTCTTCTTCTTCTTCCACACACTATACAATGCACACAAGGTATAGATAAGATACAACATAAAGAAAAGTGGCATTCTAAGTCAAACAGTGCATAACCGACTACACTAATCGACTGGCGTTATATCTTTGCCAGCTGTAGGTAGGTATAACAAAATAAATATAATAAGTGATAAGTCAGTGGCCATGTGAATATCATAATGACCACCAATGTGCATGTGAGTATCATAATGACCACCAATGTGCTAAGTGTAGATGTGCGGACTCATCTAGCTAGGTGGTCCATCATCAATGTCTGCATGTGTTGAGCTTTCCATCTCAAGACACCCACGGAGGTAGCTAGTTGATGAAGCCCGTCGGTGTAGGTGACGTTGACGAAGGATAGTCACAACTCACGGGCACTCAAATGGAATGCGAGAACAGTCGCTCACCCCATGACGCACATCGCTCAATGAATACGCATGAAATCCCATAACTCACAATCGGTGTAGAATTGAACAAGGAGAAATTGATTTAGAGGGAGTATGCCAGTGTGCGCAATTAATGATGCATTCATGTGTTTCACCCATCTGGCATAGGTGCAAGAGGAGGAAGGCTAGGGTGCCTTGTAGTGCAGTGCACAAAATAGGGTGGCGTGTCCTGTGACGATGGCAAAGACCCATCCCATGGGTGCATAGGAAAATAGAAACGTACCTGACACCAATTGTTGTAAAGTCCCTCAATCTCACCTCTCAGAATTTATTGAGGAGAAACACTAATCACACTCAGTCCACCCTCTATCTCACTCTCTGTTGAAAGATCTAGGAGGGCAACCCATTCCTAAAACCCATTGATGTAATCCTCACTGTCACTTCTGCAGAGGTTGTATGCCTTGTGTGCATTTGCTGGTGCAATTGTGCATCCTGCCGCCCTGTGCCGGCATACAGTGCAAGAAGGAAGGCTAGGGAGCCTTATGGTGCAGTGCAATGCGTAGGAACAAATCGTGCATTTTGCATTGAGAGGCCCATCCCGTACGTGAAACACTCAAGTCCCACATCTCACTTCTCATTTGATTTGAAGGGAAAGACTGGTCACTCAGCCCACCCTCTGTCTCAACCCTCACTGATAGATACAGGGGGCAGCCTATACTCACATCCCCATCCTGTTAGGATGAAATCTCACATCACTCAAGGGGTTGGTGATGAAGATGTGTTCTCACTTCAATGATTTGTAAGAAAGGTCATTTGTTAAGAAGGGAAAACTGACTCGAAAGGTTCTACTAGTGAGTCAACTATCCTGAACTGCGGGGTGTTACCACCTTTTTCACAATCAGCTTCTCACCCAGGGGTGTTTCTACCTTTTATTGGAATGAGGCCTATTATGACAAGGAATTTCTTCATTTTCTCCCATAACGGTTTTGTGAGTTTTTTTTTGTTTTGTTTTTTTCCTTTTTTTTCGTTAATAAAGAGAATGGTAGAAATACCATCTGTCAGGACCAACCTCGCCACCGTTGTTGAATCACACGAGAAGAGAACAAGGTAGGGTTGAGAGGTATCTGTGAGGGGCTAGCAGAACGAGACCGCCTCATGAGGAGAATCATAAGGGCTATCAGAAGCACGAAGAGAATGACAGTACAACGCCCAAAAGGGAGAGGGTAGGTCGATTGTGATTGTCAAGATCCCCAAGGAAGGAAGTACTTCTTCAGAAAATAGTCATTGATTAGAAAAGGATCATCAGAGGCATCAATGGTCTGTTGAGATATCGAGCTCCACTCGTGATATGCCAGGGTGACCGTTGTGCATTTATGTCACCGACTTGTTAGTTGCAGATGGGGCTGGTACACCGCCCATGAATAATAGCTAGCTGACAGCTATCCTTATCTACTCTAGTTCGTGGTTCAGTTAGTATGCCACCTTAGTTAGTTGAGTTTGGTTTGAGAACCATATATAGGGTTCTTCTATTTCTTTGTATGAGAGTTCTTTTGGCTTACACAACTAAGAAGAGGAAAACTGTTTTCAGCCTCCAACTTTGTGTGTATTCCCCCATTGTGTAAGTGAGAAAGCTACAAGTGAGACTCCTTCCTTCTCTCCCACAATCTTGACATGGTCTACAACTGAACAGAGCTATTAGGATTGACAGCAAGTACCTTGTAAGGGCCCATCCACCGTTGTTGAAGCTTGTAAGGAAACTTGCCAAATCTTGAATCATAGACTAGGACAATATCACCTTCTTTGAACTCCTTGTGCTTGATGAAACTTTCATGATAGGCACTGTGTCGCACTTGAGTGGCTTCCATATACTATAGGGCCATCTACCAAATCTCATCCAAACATTCTAAGTATAGGTGGCGGTGTTGCAATGACTCATCATCTCCCAAGCATTCTTTAACTGCCACTCACAAAGAGGGCAATTCCAGTTCAACAAGGAAGATAGCTTCTGTACCATACACTAGTTGGAAAGGGGTCTGTCCTGTAGTTGCCTTATGGGAGGTTTTCTATGCTCAGAGGGCCTCTATAAGTCGATCGTCCCAGTCGTGATGATGTGCGACAATCGTTCTGGTCAAGATCGAGCAGAGGATATGATTGGTGACTTCAACTTGGCCATTGGCTCTAGGGTAGTAATAAGGAGTGGACTTGCAATGGCTTATCTTATACAGCTCCCCGTCAGCTCCTCCATGATTCTATTAAGGTAATGAGTATCTTTGTCACTTACCAGCTCGAGGGGACTGCCAAAATGGGTGATAATATTTTCATACATGAATAGAGCTACATTGTTACCATCATCCTGCTTCAGAGCTTTAGATTCACACCACTTTGTGACATAATTCGTACATACTAAGATGTATCTGTTCTGCTTCCATTTGATGGGTAGATCAATGGGATCCACAAAATCAATCCCCCACAAAATCAATCCCCCACTTCTCGAATGGATTTAGGGGAAGAATAGGTTGCAGTGGCATGGCACTTATTTTGATGGGTTTCCCCATTCACTGACAAGCATCACATCTTGTGCAGTAGTCATGTGCATCCTTGTGGAGGGTCAACCACCAGTATCCCACCAACAGAGCTTTCCTGGCTGTTGCCTCTCCTACAAAGTGTCCACCACATGGTTTGTCATGGCATGCTTTCAATACTATGCCGATTTCATCTCCTGCAATAACACATCTTCTCAACACTTCATCTTTGCCTCTCTTATACAGTGTACCACCTAGTAAAGTGTAGGGGGCTGATTCTAACAGAAGCTTCTTCTTCTCATGGCTTGAGATGCCAGGAGGATACTGTTGAGTTGCCAGGAGGTTGGTTATGTCTGTATACCAGGGAGTAACTGTTTCAATTAGAAACAAGGAAACATCAGGAAGTTCTAGATCATCATGTTCCTCTTCTGTAGTTTGAGGGATCCGTGATAGATAATCGGCTAGGACATGGGAATGGCCAGGCTTAGTGACCACTTCAAAATCAAACTCCTAGAATAGGAGCAACCATCTCATGAGTCATCCTTTGACATCTGCTTTGTTCATCAAGTAGGACAGGGCTTCATGATCCACGTAGAACTTGAAATGCATTGACAATAAATAGTGTCGAAACTTCTCCAATGCAAACACCATTGCTAAGCACTCAAGCTCTGTCACTGTGTAGTTTCGCTCACGGTCCCTTACTTTTTGACTTGCATAATAGATTGGTTGATCTAATTTAGAGGGGCCCTTTTGACATAGGACAACACCTAGCCCTTCAATTGATACATCTGTGTGCACATGAAACTCCTTCGTCCAGTCAAGAAGCTGCAAGATAGGTGCTTGGATAAGGCACTGTTTTAGGGGATTAAAGGCTTCTTCACAGCCATTAGTCCAAAGTAAATCCACAGCTTTCCTTAGAATCTTGTATAGAGGAGCTGCCTTGGTTGCAAAATGTGCAATAAATCTTCTATAGTAGCCCACATGGCCAAGAAATCCTCTCAATTGCTTGAGGTTTGTTGGTGCTATCAAGGCGGCAATCTTCTCAATCTTCACCAGGTCTGTTGTAATTTATTGTGCAAAGACAATATGGCCCAAAAGAACTCCTGATGAAACGCCAAAGATACATTTGTCAGGGTTGAGAGAAATCCCATACTCTCGGCATCTATCAAAACACTGCTCTAGGTGTCCCCAATGCTCTCGTATTAAGCTATAAACATAGAAGTCATCAAGATACACCTCAATGAAATTATGCAAATGATTCTCATTACTCATTGGAAGGTGGCAGGAGCATTACAGAGCCCAAATGACATCACTCTATAGGCATAGGTCCCCCATTCTGTGGTGAAGGTTATTTTGGATTGGTCCTTTTCTGCGATTTGGACTTGGTTATATCCGTTGAATCCATCCAAGAGGGAATACAGCTCATGGCCTACCACTGTGTCCAACAGTTGGTCTGTAAAAGAGATAGGAAAATGATCCTTCTTCGTCTTTGAGTTTAGCTTCTGAAAGTCCACACATTTTCGAAGTTTCCTGTTCTTCTTAGGTACTACCACAATGGGCGAAACCCATTCACTGTTAGCCACGTGATAAATGAACTCGACTTCAAGAAGCTTCAATAATTCAGCCTTCACCAGAGCAGAATAATTAGGATTCATATGCCTTTGTCTTTGTCTTACAGGTTTGACATCAGGCTCTAGGTCAATGTGATGTTGGCATACTGTGGGATCAATCCCCTTTAGGTCTTTGTACGACCAAGCAAACACTTCTAAGTTCTCCTTTAATAGATCTCGCAGGACCACTAGTTCTTCTTCTAGAAGATTGAGACCCACTTTCAGGTGACATTCAGTACCGTCAGTATCCAGGAACGTCACTTGTCTTTTACCTTTCACTTCGCGGATAAATGTCCCATGGATTGCTTCTGGATAGAGGTCTTGTAAAAAATTACATGGCGCAGCGAACAAAATCTAAGAAAGAGATAGAGAGTACACAACAAATAATAGGAGAATAAAAAATTTTCTTTATCTCCAAAAAACCGATACAAAGATGGCTCTGTCCACCCGTGCGCTTTCACTGTGAAGCTTAGATGGCGATCTAGACAGAAGATAGGTGAAGAGCTTAAGGCTAGCTGGAACAACTCTGACTAGATGAAAGATGGATCATTCATGGTTGTGAAGGGGTTTAGCTTTTATAGCTTGTGAAGGGGGTCATGAAGGTCTTTTACCAAGTCATATTCTTTGATAGGATCCACGGGCTTTTCCAGCCTACTGGGGAATGGGACTATATCCATTTTCATTTTTCCTTTTTCTTCTAGAAATGGCAGCATCGGAACTTCTTCTATTTCTAGAGGTGCTTCTACATCATCTATCTTCTAGACCTCTGGTCATATTTCTGGGACTATCTCTGTGACTCTCTATGGCACTACAGTGCTTTGTACTGTACTGTTCTGTCATGTACTACTCTGTTCCTTTGTTGGCAGGTTGAACTTCACAGTCTTGGCAGGGGAATTATTTTCATTCTGGAAAATTGGTTCCTTCTTCTTGTCACGCGTGATAGCGGCAACTTCCAACTCTACCAAATTGGAGGCAGGATCTTGTGCCTTCTGTTGGCTATCAGGGGCATTGGCCTTGACATGGGCTGAACTTGGACAATCCTTTGTAGTGTGGCCTTCTCCTTTGCATCGGCTACATAAGGGCTTGTAATCCACAGATCTTCTAGGGTTTGGACAATTTGGTGAGATATGACCCTTTTCTCCACATCTGTAATATTCCACCTTGGATCTCTGACTATCGTCCTCTGTAACTTTGAGAGGGGAACCTCCTTGGACCGAAATTAGGACCAAACTCCCTAGGCTTTGGTCCAATATTATGTGTTGTCATTTTGGATTCTAGCAAGTTGAATCTTGCATTTTCATCTTTCTTTCTTTGCTCATGCATCTCTTTCAGAGAGAAAATATCCTCTGTATGGTTCTTCCGCAAACAGCAGGAACAAAAGGCTCTAGGAATGGTTGATTTTCGGGTACATTCAATGGCTAAATGTCCCGCTTGATGATACCTTCCACACCATGTATTAGAATGCATCACATCTCTCCCAGCTCTCGCGCAGGGGTGGATATATTGGTGGTATTCACCTTCAACGTCTGTAGAGCTGCTCTGTAATCACATCCATAAGCTCTTTCTTGATACTCAACTGAGTTGGATAAGTAGTCCTTCAGATTTTTACCTCCTGAAGTACTTGTAGTAGGGTTTTGGGAAGCTTCTGTAATTACTGTATATACTGATTGGGTTGATCCAGAGGTCCTCTATTCTAGTTCTGATTCAAAGCTCAACCTTGCTTCAACTTCATCATACAATCTTGTACCTTCCACTGCAGCTTGTAGATTGACTGGTCTTCTCAATTCCACAAACTTGCAAACTTCTAGTTGTAGGCCTCTAAGGAACACTCCTTTCTGGATGCCTTCATCCAAATGATAGTTAGTCCATCTCTTCAGGATGGATTCCATTCGCAAGACATAAGTTTCTACTCTTTCTTCAGAGGACTAACTTAGGTTCATGAACTCCTCTCGCATCAGCTCTTCAAAACCTTCACGCATGAATTTAGTAAGGAAGGCCAACTTCAAGTCGTCCCATGTGCCAAAAGTTTCTGTTGCTTGTCTCTCATACCACTGAAACATTGCACCTTTGAAAGTGGCGGGGAATATCGCTAACCAATGCTCAGGGGTTATGGCATTGTTAGCCACACATGCTACCATGAACTTTGCTACATGAAGATCAGGGTCTTCATTGTACTCTCCCTTAAAAATTGGTAATGGAACTACATTTGCTGGGCTATCATCAATATTTCCAAGACAAATCTAACTAGGAAGAGGACCTTGAGTCACCATGGGGACTTCTGTAAAGAGTGCTTTTAGGGCATCAAAGGATGCTTCTGCTACAAGCTCGTTCTCAACCTTGATTCTTGCCTTCTCTCTTCTTACATACCTCTGGACTCGTTCTAACGCTTGCCTCTTGATTGCGTCATTCATCAAGGGCTTGGCTCCAACCAGTTGTTCAGTACTCAACATAATAGAATCAGAGAGGGGCTTCAGTCTCTGAGGGATTCTCTAGCCAACATCTCTTCTACTTCCTTCTTTTCAACATCTCTGAATTTGGCTTTCAAACCACTATAGAGGGGGAGATATTCCGTTCTGAAAGTATCAAAACTCATTCTTCTCAAAATCGTTGTTGTGCCATCATTATAATAATGCCAACTTCTGAGGGTTTTAACAATGTATGTTGTGAAAAACACTCTGTCTACCAACTTCTAGTGGGTTGCTAGTTGGACATGTCAGTGCACCAAGCATCCCACATATCTTGCTATTGAGCATCCATGAACAAATTCCGACTCTTTTCCCTCTTGTTTTCGTGAACCTCCACAGACCACGACTCCTGAAGCTTCTTCACAATCTCCCACTTGATGATGTCTGGAAACTTCTCAATGAATACCAAATCTTTCATGGATAGTTATTCTCTATGTTTCTGCTCTTCAGTTTGTTTCCAAATAATTTGCTACCAAGATGCATGTCTCTATTGCTTCAACAGGAAGAGAAAATAGTCCACCCCATAGAGCTTGCATCGTGATGGTAATATGTTTCCGCCATTTTGGGATGAAATTCTTGTGGAAAGTGACTTTGGCAATAAGAATCTCCAACTCTTCAATGGAAGAAGAAACTTTGCAAGCATCCATTGAATTCTCCTCTTCTTGGCAATGGCGTTTCCTTCATTTTCAGCCTCTTCTGATGCTTGTTGATGGCAAGTTTCCCCGATTACGCACCAAAAACATGGAGCCCCAAGAGAGACACCAAGGAAAAGGGGATTCTACTGCAAGAAAATCTATCTTGTAACATCAACAAGCTATTATTTCATTCTTTTGATGACCAAAACAAAGAAAACAGCAATTCTTCACACAGCATCATAGTAGATATCTCCCAACAGATTTAATAGAATCAACCATAATCTTCAACATATTCATAAAATCTATCAATATAACAAGAAACATAAAAGAATATACCATTTTTGTATGGAAAACAATCACATAGTATTCATCTTCAATGTCTTCATAGTTTTCTCTCTTAATCTCTCATATACAGATACACTATTTTGATAGAATTGGCTATCTTAGGCTTTCTCTCTCTCAATAATACATCATCTCCTCACTAAAATACTCAATAATGACACTTAATAATCTCTCTTAGGTCATGGATGTACCTCCCAAGAGGTATGGGAGGTATGAAAGGGCACCAGAGCCACTACAATGTCTTTCATAGCTCACTACTGTCACTGTCACTTCAGTCTTCTCTCCAGTCTTCAGCAGCTGCTTCTTCCATTTGTTTTAGCTCTTTTGAACTTAGATTCATCCTTTCCAAAAGTTAGAAAACTTTTTTAAAGTCACACATACATTCTATAGAACACTTACAGAAGATCTTCAGAACAGAACAGAATAGGAACAGAGCAAAGGCAAAGCAGAGACAGAGGCTCTACAAAAGGTTTACAGAGGGTTATAGAAGGTTATCAAAGAACAGCATATCCTTCTAACTCATACTAAAACCATTCCAAACTATAAAAAACTATTCAATAAGCTTTCAAAAGATTTCAACCTTCATCAATCATCAATCCATGCGTCATACAAAAGAAAATCAGAACAAAACAGAAGCTATACAGAAGGTATCAGTACAAATCAAAACCTCAACAAAACCTATCAGAACATCAGAGTCTCATATTTCTACTAAAAATCATCATGAACTTCTAAAACATAATCAATATCATCCAAAACACTCTCAAACACTTCCATTAACAACCATACATTACTCAAAATCCATCAAAAATCAACCATTCAAACCTCAAAAACAACAAAAATCAGTCAAAAATTCAATCTTTTTCCATTCTCAACAAAGTAGAAACAAAGAGAATGACCATCCATGGGAGATTTAGCCTTCATTGAAGAATTTTTAGATATCATGAAATGGGAGATTATAAAGAAGCTCCAAGAGTCATGGTCAGTTGTTGAAGTTCACAAGGACTAGAAGAAAAGGAGTTAGAACATGTTCATGGATGCTCAACAACAAGATATATGGGATGCTTGGTGCACTCACAACTTGATCTTCCTCCAATTAGCAACCCACTAGAAGCTAGTAGGCAGAGTATTCTTCACTGTCAAGAATCATGTAATGGGGGGATGTGCTTCAGCTGCTACGCCAAGTACACACTATATACACAAGAGGAAGCTCACTCAAGAACACAAGAAGAGAGATGGAGGCCAAAACGTTTTCTTGCTGGTTTCTTCTTCTTCTTCCACACACTATACAATGTACACAAAGTATAGATAAGATACAACATAAAGGAAAGTGGCCTCCTAAGGCAAACAGTGCATAATAGACTACACTAATCAACTAGCGTTATATCTTTGCTAGCTGTAGGTAGGTGTAGCAAACTAAATATAATAAGTGATAAGTCAGTGGCCATGTGATTATCATAATGATCACCAACATGCTAAGTGTAGATGTATGGACTCATCTAGCCAGGCGGTCTATCATCAATGTCCGCACATGTTGAGCTTGCCATCTCAACACTCCCCCTCAAGCTCAACTCTATCTCTGCAACTCCAAGTAAGCTTCGGAACTTTCGAAGCTTCTCTACACCCAATGCCTTTATAAAAATTTCAGCTCTCTGATCCTGTGTGCTAATATATACCAAGTCAATCTCTCCTACAAGTACCTTCTCTCTCACAAAGTGATAGTGCACCTCAATGTGTTTTGTCCTAACATGGAACATTGTATTTCTAGCTAGCTATATGTTTCTCATGTTGTCACAATGAATGACAATTGGACCATCTCCTGAACGTCCATATCACCTAATAACTTTTGCAACCATACCACCTCACATGCTACCATAGTAGCAACTCTGTACTCAGCCTCTGTAATCGATAAAGCAATTGTAGGTTGCTTTTTGCTGGTCCATGTGACTGCTGCACTACCAAGGGAAAACATGAATCCACTTGTAGATCTTCTGTCTGACATGCTACCAGCCCAATCTGCATCTGTGTATCCAAAGATCTATACGTCCTTACCTGCCTCATAAAAAAGTCCATAATATAAAGTGGACTTCACATACCTCAATATACATCTAACTGCATCCAAATGAGGCTTTCCAGGCATCTGCATAGACTAATTGACAAGGCCAACATCATAGCTTAAGTCTAGCCTTGTGATAGTCATGTAAATCAAACTCCCTACTATCCTCTTGAACATAGTAGGGTCTTCTATCTCATCCCCAACGTCAGCACTCAACTTCACATTTTACTCCAATGGTACTGAAAGAGGCTTACATGCTGTCATACTATACTTGGATAACATATCCAAGCCATACTGCCTTTGGGATAGCCATATACCATCATCACATTTGATCACCTCAATACCAAGAAAGTATCTCAGCTCACCCAAATCTTTCATCTCAAACTTCTTCTTCAAGAAGTCCTTAACTTCAGCAATCCCATTGTCATTGTCACGTGTAATAATCAAGTCATCCACATAGATGACTATGATGACCAACCCTGGATCTCCCTTTCTCACATAAAGTGAGTGATCAACATGAGAAATACAAAATCCAATATTGACAAGATACTCTCCAATCTTGTCAGACCATGCTCTAGGTGCTTGCTTCAGCCCATAGAGTGCCTTCTTTAACCTGCACACATATGTGGGATGCTCTAAATCCTCGTAACCTGCTGGCTACTCCATATACACTTCTTCTTGCAATTCACCATGAAAGAAGGCATTCTTAACATCCATTTGCTACAAACTCCAACCTTTGGCTACTGCCAAGGCAATCACACATCTAACAGTTGCCATCCTAGCAACTACACTAAATGTCTCTTCATAATCTATGCCATATGTTTGAGCATAGCCTTTTGCAACCAACCTAGCTTTATACCTGTTAACTGAGCCATGTGCATCATGCTTGACTTTGTAAACCCACTTACAGCCAATAGCTTTCTTACCCTTAGGTAAGGGTACCAAATCCTAAGTCTTATTGGCTTCTAATGCAGCCATCTCCTCACCCATTGCTGCATCCCAATGACCATGACCAACAACATCCTCAAAACAAGTGGGCTCAACATCCTCAATTAGGTTCACCATATAAGCATAATGGTGAGCTGCATAACCTTCAAAACCAAATCTTTTAACAGGGTATCTAACCTTGCTAGATCTGTGTACCACTGGATCACTCAATGGAGCCTTTACATTACTATGAGCTCTCTGTACACCTGGTGTCCTGACTGAAGGAATACCAAGCTCATCATCCAAACTCTCTAAACCACTAGAATCTCCATCCAATCCCAAATGACTGGTAGATGTATCATTACCATCCAACACTTTCTTCTTTCCTTTGTCCTTCCTTGCAACACTTGTAGATCCACCTGAAGATGTGGGGCTACTCCTTAGTCTCCCAGACCAAGGGCCACTCCTTAGTTTCCAGACCAAGGGCTCACTGTAGGTGTAGTACCCGATGATGTTTCTGGTCCACTAAGACTCTGTGATTCTTGTTTATCTTTCTGCACGTAGTTGTCCTGATCATTATCATTATCCAAAACATCACCAGCAGATGTATACCAACCTCCCATCTCATCAAAGATAACATCCCTGCTCACTCTGAACTCACCTGTGTTAGGGCTATAACAATGATACCCTTTTTGCTCTAAAGATTATCCAATAAAAACAAATTTTTTTGCCTTTGGATCAAGCTTCTTCTGTAGCTCATCTAGCACATGAACGTATGCAACACAGCCAAATACCTTCAAGTGCGATACATCGGGCTTCTTGCCCAGTAAAGCATTCTTCAGGAGTCATCCCATAAACTGCAGTTGTGGGAGTTCTGTTCATAATGTAGACTGCATTATGGACAGCCCCAGACCAAAAATGTTTGGGCATATTCTTTTCAGCCATTAATGCCCGTGTAACTTCTGCAATAATATGCCTGTTTTTTCTTTCTGCAACACCATTTTGCTGTGGGGTATACCTGCAAGTAAATTGCCTCTTTATCCCATGAGTCCTCAAGAAGCCTATAAACTCATTAAAGAGGTACTCTCCCCCTCCATCTGATCTCAAGCACTTCACTTTTAAGCATGTTTCTGTTTCAACAGCTACCTTAAAAGATTTGAAGTGCTCAAACACATCACTCTTTTCCTTCATGAAGTATACCTATAACTTCCTTGAACAATCATCAATAAATGTGACAAAGTATTTGCTTCCACCAAGAGATACATTCTATGTAGGCCCCGAAACATCTGTATGCACTACATCAAGTGTTTTTCTACTCACTTCTCTGTCATGCGAGAAGGGTTGTCTTGCATGCTTACCAAACTGGCATGCTTCACAAACTTTATGCAATTTTGCAACTCTAAAAGAAGGCAACCCTGTAACCAATCCTCTGGACTGCATTAATTTCAGTCTTTGCACATTTGCATATCCAATAGGTTTATGCTATATTTCAATATCTGCAACTACTCCTTTTTCTTTAGCATACATAGCAGCATCCATTGCTAAATTCTAGCATCTAAAGTGAACATTCGACGAGCTCTACTTCCTTTTGCGGACCAATCTGCACTTATCATTAAAGTCTTCTACAAAACAACCTTTTGCATTGAATCGGACTTGCAACCCCTATTCTACCATTTGGCTAACAGACACTAGATTCTTTGTAATTGATGGAACATATAATACATCTGTCAGACTCTTTGTCTGGCCATCATATAAGGACAAGGGAACCTTTCCAATGTGTGAAATCGGGTGGCATGAATCATCACCTGTCTGCACATAACGTGGGTTTTGTAAGTCCTGCATCTCTCCAAACCATTCAATATGACTGATCATATGATTAGATACACTTGAATCGACATACCATACATAATCATGTGTCCCCTTTCCTGTAACTGCATTCATCATATGCTACATAACAAACATACGCTCATTTGTGTCTTCATTCTGTCATGAAGACGATGCATAGTTTCTTTGTTGCAATTTACCACTACGAATATCATCCTTCTTAGCATAACAATGGGTTGCAATATGACCTATTTTGCCACAATAATGGCAAAAAATAGTAGAATTTTCAGAGCCTCTATTCTGCCATCCACCTCTTTCTCTAGAGCTCGCCCTACCTCTAAAGTTTCCTCTGCCACCAGAAACCTGTATTTCACCAAACTTTTGATTGAACCTGTTTTACTAGTTATCGCTAGTACGTCCCATACCACGGCCTCTCAAAGAGGATCTACCACGTTCCCTTCCTGAACTCGAGTAAAATGCTTGGACCTGTTCACCATTTCTTTCAAATGAATCACCTTGCATACATTGATAGACATTTCCCTTTCTTCAAGGCATTCAACTCTTGCTTGAGTTGAATCTTTCATACCTTTGTATTTACTGAAAACATGCTCTCAAAAATTGTCCAAGCTGCATGTGAAGTTTTTGCATTCCTGATATGTCCCAGCATAGTATTATCAATGACTGCAGATAGCCAGTACATTTCCTTTTTGTCTTTCCATTCCACTCTTTCTATGCTTTTAACTCATCTGCAGTTAGAGGGAGACCCAACTCTGGCTCCTTTTCTTCACATGAAATAAACTCATAAACGCTTTCCAATGAGGAAGTTCGTCACACAAAACTTCTATGAAGGGTATTTTTTCTTGTTGAACTTCTCAATAATAGGATTTCCACTATTCTCTGCCATTATCACAAATAAGGATACAACACAACAAGCTAGTCTTTTGCAATCTTTCACAACACGTGCACAGCAAGACACCAAGCAACCTTTTTCACTTGCTCAATAGTACATGTAATCTGCAAAACCTGTTTGCAGATAAACCTTATGTTTGCTTCTTGCAAACACCTCAAAAATTATAGATTCGCAATATGTAACTTGGGCATCCACTTTCGATCAATACAACCGAAATCATAGTGTACCCTGAAACTGCTATTGTCCGCAACCTTGCGGCTCTAAAACGGCACCTGAAACGGCCTCAGACGCCCAAAATAACTACGAGAAAGCCCTAAAGGGCCAATCTGCAGAATATACAGTGATTTGCTCACACACCAAATCTCATAGCAATCTGAGATTTTTGCTTGATCCTGCTTCTTGTGCCTCCACAGGCACTATCCAAGAGAGAGAATGGAGGAATGGGAGAGCTTATTACCCGTTGCTTTCTTGCTCGAACCTTGCCAAGGCTTGCCTCAATACGCTTGTATTATGGTAGAGACTATGCAACAACACCCAAGGAGATAGTGTTGTTGATGAAGATTCAGTAAACAGTTGATGATGATGTACACAACACTCAATCTCGACGGTCACTTGTAGAAGAATGATAAATCAGGCACTCACCCCATAACTCAGATCACTCAAGAGAATGATTGAAACCCATATCTCACACCCAGTTTAGAAATCAATAAGAGGGATGGTTTAGAAGGAGTATGCTAGCATGCATAGTTGATTGTGCATCTATGTATCCCCATCCATCTGGCATAGGTATGAGAAGGAAGGCCAAGAAGCCTTGTAGTGCAGTACATCGAAGAAAGCGATATGTGTGTAGTGGTGGTAGAGGCCTATCCCTTGTGTGCATAGGAAAATAAAAACATACCTAATGTCGATTGCCGTAACGTCTCTCAATCCTCACCTCTCAATCGATGAAAGGAAAATTAATCACACTCAGCCCCCTCTCTGTCTCACACTCTATTGATGAATATAGGAGGGTAGCCTGTTCCTCACACCATTGATATTATCCTCACTACCACTTGTATGAAGATTGATATGCCTTTTGCACAGTTGACGGTATAGTAGTACATCATGTCATGTGCTAGCATACAGTGTGAGAAGGAAGGCCACAGAGCTTATAGTGTTGTGCACATGAATAGATTATGCTTTGTGCTTTGAAAGGCCAAGCCATTGTGTGCAACATTGCATTCACACATATCACCTCTTGTTGGGTTAAAAGGGCCAAGATTGGTCACTCACCCCACCCTTTGTCTTATACTCGTCTGATAAATACAAAAGGTAACCCATTCTCACATCCCCATCCGGTTAGGATAAAAGCTCACATCACTTGAGGGATTATTGATGAAGATCACCTTTGTCTAGTTGATGATGTCAACTTGTATCGGTTGATGAAGAGGCGTATCCAGGGAGGTAGCCAACATATCTGGACTTTTGATTGCAGTGAAAGATGCCATCTGTTGTAGGAGCTAGATCCAATGATGGAGTTACATAATACAACACACGAAGGGAGGTGGCTTCAGAATTGCACCTTGGAAGGTTGATCTCGTCCAAGGGTGTTTGCCACCTTTTCTTGGAATGAGGTTTGTTATGACAGGGAATTTCTTTCTTTTCTTCCATAATAGTTTTGATTTTTTTCCTTTTTTTTTCTTCTTCTTTTTTTCCTACTCTCAAGGGTGTTTCCAACTTTTCTCAAAGAATAGGTTGTCATGATAGGGACCAAAGTCCTTTTCTTCCATGACCAATATATATATATATATATATATATATCTATATATATATATATACATACATACATACATACATATATATATATATACATACATATATATATATATATATATATATATATATATATATATATATAACTCTTCTTTTGTTAAATTTTTATTTCCAAGAGGACAATGGCAAGAATACTATATATCAAAATCATCCTTGCTACCTCTGTTGAATCAGATAAGAAGGGAGGAAGGTAGGGGTGGGAGGTGGCTGAGGGACTAGAAGGACAAGGCCACCTCATTAGGATGAGCATGATGGCTATTAATAGCAATAGAAAAAGCCTTACCAATTGATGTGCAAGGGATGAAGGGGCTATCAATGGATCCCTAATAATACTTGTTTAGGCGATAGCCATTTATTAGAAAGGGATCATCAAAAGCGTCGACAACGTGCACTAGGACAACAGAGCCATTAGGTTTGACAGAAAGTACCTTATAGGGGTCCATCCAGCGTTGTTGTAGCTTTCTTGGAAACTTGCAAAATCTCAAGTCATAGCTAACACTAAGTCACCTTCCTTAAATTATTTATGCTTAATGAAGCTGCGTGATAAGCCTTCCATCTAGCATGGGTGGCTTCCATACATTGTAGGGCCATTCTACAAGTCTCATCCAAATATTTCCAAGTGTAGGAGATAGCATTGCAGGGACTCATTATCTTCGAGACGTTCTTTGATAGTCTCTCACAAAGAGGGCAATTATAACTCAACAGGGAAAATGATTTCTGTACCATACACCAATTGGAAAGGAGGACAGCCTTATGGGAGGTTCTATATGTCCAAAGGGCCTCTGTAAGTCGATTGTCCCAATTATAGAAATGTGTACTAATTGTCCTTATGAGGATTGAGCAAAGGATGTGATTAGTAACTTTGACTTGTCTATTCACTCTAGGGTAGTAGGGCATGGACTTGCGATGGCGGATCTTGTATAGTCATGTTAATTCTTCCATAATCTTGTTGAGGAAGTGAGTACCTCTGTCTCATTGACTAGCTCTAAGGGACTTCCAAAATGAGTAATGATGTTCTCGTACATGAAAAGGGCCACATTTTTGCCATCATCCTACTTCAGTGCCTTCGCTTCACACCACTTTGTCACATAGTCAATACTATAGACCAAAATGTATCTATTATGCTTCCTTCTATTTGGCGGGAACAACTTTAGGGAAAGTATGGATTGTAAAGGCATAGCACTGGTTTTGTAGGCTTTCCCATCTCTTGACAAGCATTAGAATGTTTGTAGTAGTCATAGGCATCCTTGTGTAATGTAGGCCACTAGTATCATGTGAGTAGAACATTTATGGTTGTCGCTTCTCCCGCAAAGTGTTCTCTAGAGGGCTTCTCATGGCATGCTTTTAGAACTATCCCAATCTCATCTCGTGCCACACATCTTCACACTACTTTATCTTTGCCTTGCTTGTACAAAGCACCAGCTAACACGATATAGGTGATTGATTCCAATAGAAGCTTCTTCTTCTCATGAGTAAAGATACTAGGAGGATATTGTTGAGTTGCCAAGAGGTTGGCTATGTTTGCACACCATGGGGTTACAATTTAAACTAGAAAAGGGAAAGCATCAACAAGGGAGGTCTGGGTCATCCTACTTCTCTTTGTCACTCATGAGGGATTCGCGCAATAGATGATTGGCCAATACATGGGAGCAATCAAGTTTGGTAACCACTTCAAAGTCAAACTCCAGGAATAGAAGGAGCCATCTCATCATTTGGTCTTTTAGATCTACTTTTTTCATTAGGAAGAAGGACAATGTGTCATGGTCCACATAAAAGTTGAAGTGCATCGACAATAGGTAGTGTTGTCAAAACTTCTCCAAGACAAACACCATCGTGAGGCATTTGAGCTCCGTCACTCTATAGTTTCTTTCTCGATTAGTTACTTTTTGACTTGCATAGTAGATAGGTTGATCTAACTTCAAGAAGCCTTTCTAACATAAGATTGCATCTAATCCTTCAACAAATGCCTCAATGTGCAGATGGAATTCCTTTATCCAATCAGGAGGTTGCAAGATAAGTGCTTCAATTAAACATTGCTTTAGGGTGTTGAATGCTTTGCCACATTCATCATTCCACGTAAACTCTGTATCTTTACTCCGGAGCTTATGCAAGGGGACTTCTTTTATTGCAAAGTATGCAATGAACCTTCTGTGATAGCCCACATGGCCAAGGAATCCCCTCAACTGTTTGAAGTTGGTTGGCATTGTTATTAGAGCTACAATCTTCTCAATCTTGATGGGGTCTATTGCTACTCCTTTTGTAGAGATAATGTGGCCTAAAAGAACTCTTGAAGAGACTCCGAAGACACATTTGTCAAGGTTGAGAGAGATCCCATACTCTTGACATCTATCAAAGTACTACTCTAGGTGTCCCCACCAATGCTCTCAGGTTAGACTATAGACACAAAATTCATCTAGGTATACCTCAATGAAATCATGCAAATGGCTCTAGGTGTCCCCACCAATGCTCTTTTGTAGAGATAATGTGGCCTAAAAGAACTCTTGAAGAGACTCCGAAGACACATTTGTCAAGGTTGAGAGAGATCCCATACTCTTGACATCTATCAAAGTACTACTCTAGGTGTCCCCACCAATGCTCTCAGGTTAGACTATAGACACAAAATTCATCTAGGTATACCTCAATGAAATCATGCAAATGGCTCTAGGTGTCCCCACCAATGCTCTTTTGTAGAGATAATGTGGCCTAAAAGAACTCTTGAAGAGACTCTGAAGACACATTTGTCAAGGTTGAGAGAGATCCCATACTCTTGACATCTATCAAAGTACTACTCTAGGTGTCCCCACCAATGCTCTCAGGTTAGACTATAGACACAAAATTCATCTAGGTATACCTCAATGAAATCATGCAAATGGCGCTAGGTGTCCCCACCAATGCTCTTTTGTAGAGATAATGTGGCCTAAAAGAACTCTTGAAGAGACTCCGAAGACACATTTGTCAAGGTTGAGAGAGATCCCATAGTCTTGACATCTATCAAAGTACTACTCTAGGTGTCCCCACCAATGCTCTCAGGTTAGACTATAGACACAAAATTTATCTAGGTATACCTCAATGAAATCATGCAAATGGTTTTGGAATGCAGCCATCATCACTCATTGGAAGGGAGCATGAGCGGTATAGAGCCCAAACGACATCACTCTATAAACATAGGTTTCTCGTTCTATTGTAAAGGTTGTTTTGGATTAATCTTCTTCTATTATTTAGACTTGGTTGTATCCATTGAATCCATTCAAGAGGGAATAGAGTTCATGTCTAGCCATTGTGTCTAAAAATTGTTATGTGAAAGGGGTAGGAAAATGATCTTTCTTATTCTTGGAGTTTGGCTTGTGAAAGCCCACATATATTCACATCTTACCATTCTTCTTAGGTACTACCATGATGGATGAAACCCATTCACTATTGGCAACTCAATAGATAAACTCAGCTTCAAGGAGCTTCAACAATTTGGCTTTCATGAGGGTGGAGTAATTTGGATTCATGCGCCTCTCTCTTTGCCTTACAGGCTTGGCATTAAGCTCTAGGTTGATGTGATGTTGATACACCATGGGTTTAGACCGGAGGTATTCATCCATTGACAAGGAATTTTATTATCTCTTCGTGCGAGGGTTGTCTTGACATATGGGAGAATGCCCAAAGGCTTGATTATACTTTGTCTACCAATTTGATAAATCACTGTTGTGTAGGCTGCATACATTGTAAGCCTAGATCCTTCATTATCACATCCCTCATTATATTCACTGATGAACCTCCATAAATCAATGCATCTACAATAAAACATCCTTCAATCCACATGCCAATCGTTGGGATACCAAGATCCAAGAAGGTGTTAGCCACATCCACTTTTTTCATAGGCTCTAGGGCCTTATTAGACTTGGAGACAATTATGAGACCAATCCTTAGGCCATGTCCTCTTGTTAATATGCTTTTAAATTTCTTTTGACAACTAGAGAATAGCATTAGCAACAGTCAGAATGTTAGGTTTGGTTTTAAAGTGTCTAGATCTTTGACCAAATTATATTCTTTGATAGGATTCATAGGCTTCTCCAATTGGCTAGGAAATGGAGCAATGCCTACTTCTATCTTTCCTTTTTTCTCTAATAGTGAAAACATATACACTTCTTCTATCATTAGGGATAGTTCTACATTCTTTATCTCTTAGACCCTTGGTCATGTCTCTATAACTATCTCTGTATCCTTCTATACTACTAGAGAGCTCTGCACTGTACCATTCCGTTCTGTATTGTTCTCTTTCTTCTTGAAAAGATTAAACTTTACCATTTTAGCAGAGGGAATGTTCTCTTTTGGAATCACGAGTTCTTGTTTCTTAGCAATGTGTTATTGCGACAACTTCCAATTCCACTAAATTGGAGGCAGGTTCTTGGGTTGGGTATCAGAGGTAGCTTTCACACAAGCTGGACAGGGATAGTCTTTTACAATGTGGCATTCTCCTTTGCATTGACTACATAAGGGTTTGTAGTCCATAGAACTTCTAGGATTTGGATATTTTGGCAAGGTATGTCCCTTTTCTCTCTGCATTTGTAACACTCCACCTTCTGATTTCTAGCCACTTTTAGATTGTCCTCCTCTATAACTCTGAGAGAGAAACCTCCTTGGGCCAAAATTAGGATTGAACACTCTAGGCTTTGGTCCAATATCCTAGGTGGTCATCTTGGATTCTAACAAGTTGGATCTTGCTTCTTCATCTTTCTTCCTTCTTTCATGCATCTCTTTCAAAGAGCAGATATCCTCTGTATGGTTCTTCTTAAATATAGTACAAACATTAAAAGGCTCCAAGGATAGTTGGTTTTTGGGTACATTCAGTAGCTAAATGTCCTACTTGATGGCACTTTTTGCAACATATATTAGATCGCAACACATCTCTTTCACCTCTCCTACAGGACTTGATATGTTGGCGGTATTCACCTTCAACGTCTAAAGTTGTTCTGTAATCACATCCATTAGCTCTTTTTTTATGCTTGCAACTGAATTGGATAGATAGTCCTTCCAATTTTTGCCTCTACTGAAGTACTTGTAGTAGGATTTTGCAAAACCTCCGTAATCATTGCATGAACTCATTTGGTTGATCCAGAAGGTCCTCTATTCTGATTTTGATTCAAAGCTCATGTTGAGACTCGTGGTTGTTGATTTCAATTTTGGTAGGGTCCCATTGTTGTTGTTGAGTTGCCATTGGGAGAACTATTTGAGGCCATTGTTGTTGTGGTTGAACCATCATTTGAGGTATTGGCATCTGCGACCATTTTGGATTTGGTGTACTGCACTACGACACTATTTGCATATGAGGGTAGGGGTAGGGACGGGACTGCATTTGGTGGGTATACCATTCCTGGAATGGGAGGAGGTAATACTCTTCTTCCTGCGGTCAACAAACAACCTTGCTTTAACTCTTGGGTAAGTTACTCATGAATATATATGTACATCATGTGGGTTCAAAATAAGGTATTTTTTAAATATCACGCATATATATATATTTATATATAGAAGGGTGTAATAGAAAGGGGTTATTTATAGATTGAATAGAAAAGGGTTATGTTTTATTTAGAAAAAAATCACAAGTAAGCATATTTATAAATAGGCCTTGAACGCATGTGTAGAGGATATACATATAGTAACCTCCCCGTGCTTTAACTTCATCATACAATCTTGCACCTTTCACTATGCAGCTTGTAAGTTGACTGGTCTTCTTAACCCCACAAACTTACGAACTCTTGGTTGTAGGCCTCTAAGAAAAACTCCCTTTTGGATGCCTTCATCCAAGTGATGGTTGATCCATCTCTTCAGTATGGATACCATTCTAGAGACATATGCTTCCACCTATAACCTTCACGCCCGAATTTAGTGAGGAAGGATAACTTCAGGTCATCCCATGTGCCAAAAGTTCATGTTGCTTATCTCTCATACCACTAGGATGCTGCACCTTTGAAAGTGTTGGGGAATATTGCCAACCAATGCTCATGGGTTCTAGCATTATTGGCTGCATACTACCATGAGCTCGGCCATATGAAGATTATGGTCTTCATTATACTCTCCCTTAAAGATGGGCAATGGGACTACATTCGTTGGCATGTCATTAATATTTCGAGGAGAAATTTGACTAGGAAGGGGACCTTGAGTCACCACAGGGACTTCGAGTGCCACAAGGGTGTCAAAGGAGGCTTATGCTGCTAGCTTGTTCTTACCTCTAGACTTGTTCTAGTGCTTGCCTCTTGATCACATAATTCATCAAGGATTTAGTTCCACCCAATTTTTATGTACTCAACAGAACAAAATTAGAAGGGCTTTAGTCTCTGGATGACTCTCTTGCCAACATTTCTTCTACTTACGTCTTTTCAATGTCTCTGAATTCAACTTTCATTCCACTACAAAGGGGAAGATATTCAATTTTCAAGGTATCAAAACTCATTCTTCTGAGGATCACCATAGTGCTATCATCCTAATAATACCAACTTCGGAGGGTTTCAATAGCATAGATTGTGAATGTTGAGATGGCAAGCTCAACATGTGCGGACATTGATAATGGACCGCCTGGCTAGATGAGTTCGCATGTCTACACTTAGCACATTGGTGGCCATTATGATACTCACATGGCCACTAACTTATCACTTATTATATTTAGTTTGTTACACCTACCTACAACTGGCAAAGATATAACACTAGTAGATTAGTGTAGTCGGTTATGCACTGTTTGACTTAGAAGGCCACTTTCCTTTATGTTGTATCTTATCTATACTTTGTGTACATTGTATAGTGTGTGGAAAAAGAAGAAGAAACCAACAAGAAAACATTTTGGTCTCCATCTCTCTTCTTGTGTTCTTTGAGTGAGCTTCCTCTTATGTATACAATGTGTGTTTGGGGTAACAGCTCAAGCACATTCCCCCATCACGTGATTCTTGACATGGTATCAGAGTCGTGCCACTAAGAGAGGCTAATTTTGAAGGTTGAAGTGAAGGAGTTGGTACCTCTTGTGGTGGATGACTGCAACTCCCTAATGTGTGTCAATGACAATCTCCATCACCCAACTGAATGGGTCAAGTCTTTCTAACCCTACCTCTTGCATTCATTTTTTGTACCTGTCATGTTTTAAGTGTGGGGATGTATGGATATGGGTCATGGTCAAGTGTTAGGCCCTTGTTAACTGTTGATTAGTCAACTTGCTCTATTCATGTCTTAAGTGTGGGGACACGTCCCTGCGCGTCTTGGTTGCATACATTTGTGAACACCCTGCTAATTGATCCTTACACGATACCATGTTTTCCTTATGTCCAGTTGGGGTCCCTTTCTCACCCATCGAGCCTATTTCACCTAGTTCATGCAGTCTTTTCTTATCCTATCGGTTGTTTATCATTTTGCTTATCCTCCATGTGAACATACTCTGCGTTTACCAAAACTACAATCTAATTTTATTCCCCTATTTGTCCCTTCAAATTGGCCACTTTTCCTTTTTATGGCCCTAAGTTCCGAGCCACGGTTCTTGAGTTATTAACTTTTGAAGAATTTTACATGCTTAGGACGTGTTTTCATACGAGCGTACCTTTTTTGCATCGAAATTGTAATTTGATGTTATATATATGATCCTTCTCTTTTTATAGATACATTTTCTTTTTACCACCCATCTTTTCGATGCATGGATTGGCCATTATTTATATTTGTGTGTTTGTGAGTTTATTTTTACGCGATTTTTATGCTTTTTCCATGTGAATACACATTTTTCTTATCAAAATAGAATTCTATTTGGATAGCATCAAGCTATTAGTGCCCCAAACATCTCTCCTTTTTCATCCCCTCATTTCAACTGTCTCATTTTTTGTTATTAAATATTAATTGTGTTTCCTTATGTATTTTTGCTCCTTTTTCTATGTGAACGCACCTTTCTTCCACCGAAATCATGTTCTGACCTGAGAGCCCTATTGTTTATCCTTCCTTGACATTTTTTCTTTTTGTTTCCCCTTGTTTTAATCTAGGGAATGTTTGAAATTATTTTTTGTATGGATTTTCAAGCATGTTTTTATTTGTTTTTCCATGTAAACCACCCCATTTGCTATCCAAACCATGTTTTGACTATATACCCTTCTCCATCTTGTCCATATGAACATTTTTTCTTCTTGCTACTTTCTATTCCAACTTTCTAATTTTTTGTTACTAAAATTTAATTAAATTTTTGGGTTTTAATTTTTCGTTTTTTCCATGCGAACAGATTCTATTTTCATCGAAACTGTGTTCTAACATGACAGACATGTCCAACATCTTATTATGATTAAATTTTATTCTTTTTGCATTTCATTTTTCTTGACATATTTTGTGATATTAATTTTTGTGTGCATTTTAATGGAGCTGATTTTTCATATTTTTCACGTGAACTCCCCTCTTTGTTGGTATCAAATGCACCGAACACATTGTCCATGCCATTCCTCCCATTGCCTTGCCTAGTTTGCTTTTTACAGTGTGTTCATGCAATGCTTGGATCCCTCCAAAGTACTTTTTCTATCCAATTTTTTATTCTTCATTCCCCTACTTGTCACATGCTTGGTCGGTTTCCACCTTGAAATGCATGTCAAGCGTTCGTCGTGTCATGTTTGGACACCCTAGGTTCTCCCCTGCTCCCGTCCATTCCCGTCAATGCAAAACTTTTTACTCCCCGCCCGCGTTGGTGCGTAGGACGGGGGGACACACTTTCCTTAAACAAAAAAAAGTAAAAAAACAAACACACAATTCAAACACAAAAATTAAAAAGAAAAGAAAAGAAAACTTGACACTCCCCCCTCCTCTCTTTCCTTCTCTCTCTTTCTCTCTTCTTGACCCTCCTCTCTGCATTCCCTCTCCTTCCCTCCCATCTTGTCCTACCCTTCTCCTTCCTTCACCCCCCCACCACCACCACCACCACCACCACCACCACCACCACCGCCACCACCACGACCACTACCACGACCACGACCACTACCACGACCACGACCACTACCACTACCACTACCACTACCACTACTACTACTACTACTACTACTCCTCCTCCTCTTCCTCCTCCTCCTCCTCCTCCTCCTCCTCCTCCTCCTCCTCCTCCTCCTCCTCCTCCTCCTCCTCCTCCTCCTCCTCCTCCTCCTACTCCTCCTCCTCCTCCCCTCCATCCTACCTCCCTTCATCTGCACCCACCCTCTTCTTCTCTTCCTCCTACTACTCCTACTACTGCTGCTGCTGCTGCTACTGTTGCTACTGCTACTACTGCTACTACTGCTACTACTGCTACTACTGCTACTACTACTACTACTACTACTACTACTACTACTACTACTACTACTACTCCTCCTCCTCCTCCTCCTCCTCCTCCTCCTCCTCCTCCTCCTCCTCCTCCTCCCCCCACTACTTCTCCTTCTCCTCCTCCTCCTCCCCTCCACCCTGCCTCCCTTCATCTGCACCCACCCTCTTCTTCTCTTCCTACTCCTCCTTCTCATCCCCCAATTCCTTCTCCCTCCTCCGTCCTCCAGCTCCTTCTCCTTCTTCCTTCCTCCCCTCTTCCTTCTCCCCTTCCGTTGCTGCTACCGCTGCCTGGACCTCCTCCTCCTGCACCTGTCACCTCGACCTCCTTACCTTGTCGCCACTGGCTTGTGTTGGGCGCCGCCTCTGCTTGCCTCGCACGTCATCTCCACTCGCCTAGTAGTGAGCCTTCGCCCACTCTCAATGCGCCGCCTGCTGGGTGCCGTCGTGTGGCTGGGCCCCCCCTACTCCACTTTGCCTACCCCCCCTCCTTCCCTCCACCCACAACCCTACCCCCTTGCCCATCCCACCTTTAAAGCTCCCCTCCCCCTTTTGTACCTCCCATTCCTACCCACCACACCTTGTTCCCCGTACCGCCTCCCATATCTCGTGTGTCTGCCTCTTGTAAGCCTTTCCCACGTGCTAGGCAGTGTTGATCATATTTGCTATTGTCCGTGCAGTTGCGTGCTAGACATTTTTTTGTGTATTCAATTGATGTTGTTCACGCGTGGGCACGTGCGTGTTTGATCGTGTTCATGCATACACATGTTGTAAGCCCCCATTTTCACATGTGAGAATGCATGTTCCATTTTACTCGTGCTGTGGAGAGTTGCTATTCACACGCACTACCCCATCGGGTACCTTGCTGTCTTGATCTTGATTATTTTGATCCTCTACACTTAACAAAATTTTAAGTGTAGAGGATCCTCCACATTCAATGAAATTTCGAAAAAATAAAAAAATTCCTTCTTGATTGTGAGTTGCTATAAATATATTAAAAAAATTAAAAACACATTGAAAAATATTTATTTATATTTAAAAAATAACTACTAAAATGAGAAAATGCTTGAAAATTTTGAGAAAACTTTTAAAAAATAGTTATTTAAATTCATAAAAGTTCATTAAGAAATTATTTTCCACATTCTCAATGTTTGTGTAGTTGTTTGGTTACTTCAATTTATTTATTTAAGAACAAATTAGCAATCAAAATAAATAAGAAACTCCATGGAAGACAAATAATCAAATAGACAAATCAAAATGCTTTAGGTCCCGTTCACATCAAATGTGACATGACATCTAAATGCCAAATTTTTAACATAGCCTAATACAAAATTTCCAAAAGTATAAGGATTCAAACACCATAAAAAATAAATAAATAATGGAAAAATAAAAAGAAAAAAAAGAAAAAAAAGAAGAGAAAATATGAAGAAAAAAAACAATCCATGAGCACCTAAGTGGCAAACCCTTCCTTGTCTCCCTTCTTTTTATTTTTTTACCATGGTATTAATATTGGTTTTTTCATACCATACAGGAGGTTGACTATCACCTAGTCGACCTGTTATTTTTATACGTGGATTTTTCTGTTCTACGACTTGTTTGGATGTAGGATATTGTGCATTAGACCTTGTGGGTGTCCACACACCAATAGGTTCTTTTTCTTTTTCTCTCTTTCACATGCATCGTAACACACGTATAATTGTAACTAAAATTCAACTGATCGTTGCACCCACCAAACAAATAGAATATGCACCTCATAAATTTTTAATTAAAAGGAACCAACCGTTAACTTATCAAAAGAACCCTACCTTTATATGCACACATAGCAACATAATCCACTTAATTTTTTAAAATAAAATCTATCAACAGTGCATGTGTATATGCACTATACACACATTTAATTTGTAAATAATAATGAACCCCCCTGAAGTCACACATGCATATGCTTTGCACTACATATCATCTAATTTTTAAAAAATAAATTGCATTTGTAGAGATCCCTAGTGTAGTCTTGTCAAGTGGGTCTAAGTAGGGGTTGGGATGCGAATATGACTCACCATGCATCAATGGGATAATTTAATAATAAAATTTGATTAATTTATCATCTAATAAAAATGAGTCTTGTAGTTTTCACCCATCCACTTCATTGCACCATAGGTATACACTATATGTTGATGGAGATTGGGGTTTCTTGGTCAGAGACATTAGTCTTATCCATCTGTATCTATTTTGATTATTTGAGTCTATGGTTCAGTCTTGATTTTTGGATTATGTTTGGGATACATTATGCATGGTATTTTATTATCTTTTGAGTGCTTGCCTATGGGGTTTTCGAGTGCCCGTATGTATGCATAACATCATGCTTTTAGTCGCATATGTGCGTAGGTCATGTTGAATTTTCTGTAGGATATGGACTGCTTGGAGAAGTCTGGTCTAATCTAGTGAAATTTTTTTGTTGTTTTGTTCCTTGCTATCTATCTGAGTGGTAGTATATGTGGATTTTGCAAGAATACTTTTCTCTTTTCTTAGGTTTTTTGTGTATGTGTAGGTGATCCAGTGTGGTCTAAATGGCATCTTCTTCTACACCCTTGATTGTGATGCAGTATATACCATTACCAATCCATGATTACTCTCTCCTTTTGGATGTTGATTGTATTCACAAGGCTAGTCTTTATTTCTTTGTGGCCCTAAAATTACCTCCAGTGGATATGATGCTCTGTTACTCTTTTTTAGAGACTTACAAGAAGCTTTCATACTTGGTTTACGACCATCAATTATGTTTATCCTCTATTTACTGTCAACAAGGCTTTGTTCCTACCTTTTGCAACTTTCCCTATGCCTAGTGATAATCATTTATTATCCACTATAGAGATCCTTGCCTTGTTGTAGAAGGAGACCTCTATTCCTTTGGTAGCAAACAAGGTTATCACCAGTTCAGGAGTATCACTCGCACATATTTTCACTCCCTTATGGAAGCAGTTATGCCAATTTCTCCAAGATTGGGGCAAGCCAGTATCCAAGCGTTTGTCTTGAGAACTGTTCACTGCATCTATGCGAATCCTTGAGGGGGTTAAGCTTAATTAGACAATCTTTGTGTTGGCTAAAATGGATCAATATTTTCAGTGTGTAACGAAGGGTCAACTTAGTATTGTTTTCTATGGGATTTTTTTATAGAAGATAATTCAATTGGCACCTCCCCTAGGTGGCATTCCTGTGCTTAATCCTGTTCCACTCCAGAAGTAGTCTCCTCCTTCTTTTTCTTCTCCTCTTATGCAAGCCAATTCAGATTTAATAGATGTACCCCTTGTCAGAATCATTTGGAAGGAACACTGCACACAAGGTCCTTCTGATCGTCTCCCTGTTCCAACCCCTATGGTATAGATTCTGATATTTGAGATGTCTAGTAGCTCCCTTCCCTCGTTCCTGTCTTGTACCACCCAACCTCTTTGTAGCAGAACAGGAAGGATAACTGGATCTGCAAATTCCTCCTTCCTTGCAAATAGTGCTTTCTGGATCTATACTTTTGCAGCTAATCTCTGGTATTCAATTTGCTTTAGAGACCTCCATGACCTCCTGTCTTTAGACACAATCTATGCAAGAGTGTACACCTCATTGTAGAAAAAAGTTGACTCTTTAACTAATTAGCTTAGTAAGGCTCTATAGAATTTAGCTTCTAAGAAGGCTACTTTGAGTGATATCCACAAACAAAAATGATTGCAGCTACAACTTTTTTGGACTCACACAAAGCTACAATTAAGGAGCTAGAAACCAAAGTGACCGCCTTAGAAGAAGAGAACGTATCCTTAACCAAGAAGAAAAATGCAGCTCTTGCGGAAATGATAAAATCATCTTCTAAGCTTGGTATATGCGAGAGCTAGTTGCAGTATTCCCAAGAAATTGTAGAGTCACAAAAGAAGCTTATTGAAGAATTTAACTAGAAAGTTGTTACTCTTTCTATTCCTCCTCCGGTGTCCCGCTGATGTCTTCTTTGTTGTCTTCTAAGGAAGATCTAGATTAGTTGCAACAGAAAGCTAAATTGTGTGATAGGTTCTCTGCCAAGGTAGAGTGCCTTGAGTAGCGTATGAATTGTGTTCACGAAGATTTTGTCCACTATGCTGAATTGATATCACCTCCACCATCCTTTTGGATTAAGTATCATCAGCAGCGCTTTGCATTGTACATTTCCTTTAGCTCGTCTAAGGACCATGCAAACACGTCAGAAAATTCCCTTAAGAGATCTATGAGATCATTCTCTTCCTCCTTGGTTAGGTCGTCTACTATGTACACATGTTGAGGCTTGTCTCCTTCCCTTGCCAAGTTTACTTTCTTAACTTTGGGTAGTCGTTCAATGGGTTGACTTGCTTGCCCTTTCCACTTGTATCCTACCAACACCACTATTTGATCACCCTTCTTAAACTTTTTGAAGTGCTTGTACAAGTCTTTCTATTCCTATCCTTATGATTGCAAGTGTATATTATGTTTTAAGTGTGGGGACGCCAGAGTCCAGTCGGTTGACGAGTCCTAGGTTGTGTTGCTGCATTTAACCCTATCCATTAAGGTTTTAAGTGTGGGGACGAGTCCTTGCGCATCTATGATGCATATTCCTCTACACATGCCTCACTTTAATTCTGCATGTATGCCCTAACCTGATTTTACCCTGATGAGGTCCCTTTCCCACCTACTCCTCCATGTTCAACCCACCCTTGGGGCTGTTCCTTCTTTTTTTTTCCCTTTATCCCTTATTGTGACGATTTTCCATGAGATTGTATCCTATATTCACCTAGACCCCCATCCAGTATTACACTCATGTTTGTCCCTTTGACCTGACCATTTTTCCTTCTTACCAACCCCTATTCCGACTGACGGTTCTTGAGTTATTAGTTTTTGAAGCATTTCTCGTAAATTGGATGGTTTTTCACGTGAACGCACCTTTATTGCTTCCGAAAAACAATCAGACGTGACAACCCTGTCCTTCATCTTCCTCCTAACATTTTTTCTCTCTACTCCCTATCCTTCCAATGCACAGTTCATCCGATATTAATTTTTGCGCTTTTTGTAGCCATTTTCGTGCATATTTTTAATGTTTTTCCATGTGAACATGCCCTATTTTCACCAGATTTCTAGTTTCATTTGATTGATGTGTCCTGGCCGCCTTTCCTACATTTTTCCTTTTTTTTTCATCCTATTTCGACCATTGTATTTTTCGTTATTAATTTTTCCAAATATTTTCGGTTCCGTTTTGTGTGTTTTTCGCATGTGAACCCCTTCTAACTCCACCGAAAGTGAGTTTTGATGTGACATCCCTGTGCATCCCCTTCTTGTGGACATTTTTTCTTTTTACTGCCCTTTATTTCACTGCTCGGATATTTCTGTATTCATCTTTGAGCCCATTTTCAGGTTTTTTTTTAGGTTTTTTCCATGTGAACACGTCCTCTCTTGGTCGAAACCATGTGTTGATGTGATAGGTTTGTTGAACACGTTATTTGGCACATTTTGCTTTCTTTTCGCCCTGCGTTCCAGTGAGCGGATTTTCCCATATTGATCCTCGTATGTATTTTTAGAGCCGTTTTTCATGTTTTTCCCATGTGAACACCCTGCTTTCGCCCGGACACCCTTGTCACATTTTTCTGTCATCTTTCCCTCGTCTCTCAGCACATTTTTCCTTTTTATGGTCTTTCGATCCAGTGTATAGTTTGGGTTTTGTTCATTTTTCTTCCTCTTGACGTGTGGCCATGTCTCTCGTATCGCGCGTGAACACGTATGTTTTTGGTTTTAAGCGCCTCGAGATACCCCTCTGGCCTTTGTGCCTCGCATGTCGCCATCCTCGTCCCGTCTGATCCTGTCGATGCAATTTTTTTTCTACTCCCACCCCGCGCATGCGCGCGGGATGAGGGTGTGTTCACCTTTTAATGTATTTTCTATAAAAATAAAAATAATAAAAATTTAAAAAACAACAAAAAACACAAAAAAAACCCCAAAAAAATTTAACAACACAAAAGAACAAACAACCATTTAAAAAACCTAAAAAAAAAGGAAAAAGAAAAAAAAAGAAAAAAACACAGAGAAAAAATAAAACAAGAACCAATCAAACTCAAATAAGCAAGGAAACCCAACAAAAGAAAAAAAAACAAAAACACAAAAAAAAAAGAGAAGCAAACCAAAAAACGCCCACAAAAAAAACAAACAAACAAAAAAAGACCCAAATAACAACCCAACCACAAAGGAACAAAAAAAAAACCATGAAAATAAATATTTTTAAAAACAAACAAAAAAAGAAAGAAAAAAACTGCCTTCTTACCTATCGCCTCGCGGCCCTCCTTCCCTCCTACCTCGTCATCTCCCCCTCCACCCACCCTCCCCACAACGCAGCGCCTCGTCGCCTCTTCCCTTGCCCTTCCACCTCCACCCTCCCCTCCCCGCAGCGCAGCGCCGGCTCCTTCTTCCTCCCGCTCGCCTCCCTCCCACCATCTCCACCTCTCTCCTTCCATTCCTTCTCCCTCCTGCTCGCCTCCCTCCCACCATCTCCGCCATCCCTTCTTCCATTCCTTCTCCCTCCTGCTCGCCTTCCTCCCACCATCTCCATCTTCCACTCCTTCTCCCTCCCGCTCCCCTCCCTCCCATCATCTCCGCCATCCCTTCTTCCACTCCTTCACCCTCCGGCTCGCCTCCCTCCCACCATCTCCGCCTCTCGTCTTCCACTCCTTCTCCCTCCCGCTCACCTCCCTCCCACCATCTCCGCCTCCCTCCTTTCCACTCCTTCTCCTTCGTAGCGCCTCCCTCCCTCCCCTCCTTCTCCCACGTGCCTCCCTCCTTCCCCTCCTCCTCCCATCTTCTCCGCCTCCTTCCCCTCCTCCTTCTCCCCATTCCTCCCCCAAATCTAACCTAACCCACCCTCCCTAACCCTAGTTAATCTAACCTAACCCACCCCCCACCCCAATTAACCTTCACCTAACCCACCCCCCTACATTAGTTAACCTAACCTAACCCACCCACCCTACCCCAGTTATCCCTACCCAAGCCCCCTTTCCCGCCCCTACCCAATTACCCCCCTCATAGCCCCCTTTTCCACCACCCCCACTCGCAGCCACAATGCAGCCACCCCCATTTCTTATGGGACAAAACAAAAATCTACAAAAACCCTCCACACGCATGCCCCCTTGCTGCCCGGTGGTCCCGTGTGTGCATCTGTTCATGCGGGCCTCGAGGTGTGCCTATACATACGTGAGCTGCCAGCGGGTGTTCACGCGCAAGGACATGCGTTTGGTCTTATGTTGAGAGTGGAAAAAGATTGAATTTTTTACTGATTTTTGTTGTTTTTGAGGTCTGAATAATTGATTTTTGATGGATTTAGAGTGATGTATGGTTGTTAATGAAAGTGTTTGAGAGTTTTTTGGATTATATTGATTATGTTTTGGAAGTTCATGATGATTTTTAGTAGAAATATGAGGCTCTGTGATGTTCTGATAGGTTCTGTTGAGGTTCTAATTGGTTTTGATACCTTCCGTATAGCTTCTGTTTTGTTCTGATTTTCTTCTGTATGAAACATGGATTAATGATTGATGAAGGTTGAAATCTTTTGAAAGCTTATTGAATAGTTTTTTATAGTTTGGAATCATTTTAGTATGAGTTAGGAGGATCTGCTGTTCTCTGATGACCTTCTATAACCCTCTGTAAACCTTCTGTAGAGCCTCTGTCTCTACTCTGTTCATGTTCTTTCTGTTCTAAAGATCTTCTGTAAGTCTTCTATAGAATGTATGTGTGACTTTGGCAAAAAAAAAGCTAACTTTTGGAAAGGATGAATCTAAGTTCAAAAGAGCTAAAACAAATGGAAGAAGCAGCTGCTAAAGACTAAAGTGACAGTGACAGTAGTGAGCTATGAAGAGACACTATAGTGGCTCTGGTGCCCTTTCATACCTCCCATACCTCTTGGGAGGTGCATCCACAACCTAAGAGGGATTATTAAGTGTCATTATTGAGTATTGTAGTGAAGAGATGATGTATTATTGAGAGAGAAACAGTGTATCTGTATATGAGAGATTAAGAGAGAAAACTATGAAGACATTGAAGATGAATACTATGTGATTGTTTTCCATTCAAAAATGGTGTATTCTTTTATGTTCCTTATTCTATTGATGGATTTTATGAAGATGTTGAAGATTATTGTTGATTCTATTAAATCCTGGGAGATATCTACTATGATGCTGTGTGAAGAATTGTTGTTTTCTTTGTTTTGGTCATCAAAAGAATGAAATAACAGCTTGTTGATATTACAAGATAGATTTTCTTGCAGTAGAATCCCCTTTTCCTTGGTGTCTCTCTTGGGGCTCCATGTTTTTTGTGTGCACCCAGGGAAACTTGCCATCAACAAGCATTAGAAGAGGTTGAAAATGAAGGAAATGCCATTGCTAAGAAGAGGAGAATTCAATGGATGCTTGCAAAGTTTCTTCTTCCATTGAAGAGTTGGAGATTCTTATTGCCAAAGCCACTTTCCACAAGAAGTTCATCCCACAATGGCGGAAACATATTACCATCATGATGCAAGCTCTATGTGGTGGACTATTTTCTCTTCCTGTTGAAGCAATAGAGACATGCATCTTGGTGGCAAATTGTTTGGAAACAAACTGAAGAGCAGAAACAAAGAGAATGACTATCCATGGAAGATTTGGTATTCATTGATAAGTTTTCAGACATCATCAAGTGGGAGATCGTGAAGAAGCTTCAAGAGTTGTGGTTTGTGAAGGTTCACGAAAACAAGAAGGAAAAGAGTTGGAATTTGTTCGTGGATGCTCAACAGCACAATACGTGGGATGCTTGGTGCACTGACAATCTTCTGTTTGTCCAATTAGCAACCCACTGGAAGTTGGTAGACAAAGTATTTTTCACAACATACATTGTTGAAACCCTCAGAAGCTGGCATTATTATAATGATGGCACAACAACGATCCTAAGAAGAATGAGTTTTGATACTTTCAAAACGGAGTATCTGGTAGTTCCATTGCCAATTTTTAAGGGAGAGTACAATGAAGACCCTCATCTTCATGTAGCAGAGTTTATGGTAGCATGTGTGGCTAACAATGCTAGAACCCCTGAGCATTGGTTAGCGATATTCCCCACCACTTTCGAAGGCACGAAGTTTCAGTGGTATGAGAAACAAGCTGCAGTAACTTTTGGCATATGGGACGACCTGAAGTTGGTCTTCCTCACTAAATTCAGGCATGAAGTTTTTGAAGAGCAAATGCGAGAGGAGTTCATGAACCTAAGTCAGTCCTCTGGAGAAAGAGTAGAATCTTATGTCTCGCAACTATCATGAAATACATTTTTTATGCATGATAGGATGTGTTACTTCATCAACGTTGATTGCCTTGTTAACATCCAGATAAACCTAAAGCAAATTCCATAGATGAAAAACCTCAAAGTTGTAAATTGATTTGCTTGAGGAATCTAGGTTAACCTTACCCTCCACATAGGTGGATAGTGGTTTGGAAAAAAATGTTATATCTATGATGAAGTGATTTGAGTCATTTAAATTAAGAATGTTGCCATTCTAGGTTGCTGCCACCACAACTATTGTAAAGAGTAGTGGTATCCTCTTCTTTTTTTTGAAGATTTCCTAACCTTTGTCACTAGTTCTCTCAATTTTTACTTTTATAAACTACACAACACTAGTTCTCTCAATTTTGAGTTTTATAAACTACACAACACTAAGCTACAAAAAGAAATCATCAAATGCAATCAACTAGTTCTCTCAGTTTTTAGTTTTATAAACTACACAACACTAAGCTACAAAAAGAAATTATCAAATATAATCAACCACGAATCATTTTTTGCTTGATCAGCTCCTCTTAAACCAATAGGCATCATTTTCAAGTGTAAGCTCATATTCCACCACTCAACGAAGAGTGTATGCATCGTTGATCGATTCAATCAATCACAGCAATGGAACCAAAATGTTACCACTTTTTCCCCCCAAAGCTTTGTGGGCAACACAAGACATTATGAAATGCTTATTCTATTAAGCATTTCAATTGACGTAGTTATGGCTATCTCTTGCCTAACCATTACACTCTTTTCCTTGTCAATCTACCCTTCCATCTCTCCAATTTGAAAGTATGAAACATCAATGAGAATGACTATAGTGAATCTCACCTAACCGACTCACCTTGTCATTATAGTCAAGGCTCAAAGATGCATCGATGGCTCCACAACTTAAGTGCGGCTCCTCAAGCATGTTCTCTTTCTATCGCTTCGATCCTAATTTGAACGAGCTTTACAACCAATCTCTCACTCTCCCTCTCAAGCTCCCTCCCTCTCTCTCTCCCTTACTCCACACAAGCAAGTAAGAAGCAAAAAGCAAGGATGAGGCTCTCTCAAGTTTATACACATTAGAATGAGATTATCCATTTAATTTTTAACTTTTGTACATGGATTGGTTTTGGGTGCCCTACCCCTTCTTTTTTCGCTCTTAGCTAATCTAAATGATTGGAATACATTATTGTTGCACATTATGGTGGCTGTACTTTAAAAAATAATGCAACTTAAAAATTAATTCTTTCCCAAAATGATTTCCATCGCATTGTGCCTTCGCTTAGCATTATGCCTTTTCAATATGTTATATCTTTACTAGGTTTACACTTTTTATTTGCCTTTTCCTTTTTGTAATATTCAGCTTTTATTCATTTTGCCATTGTATTATTTGTGATTAACAACCACTGAAGTGACCAACACACACACACACACACTCTCTCTCTCTCTCTCTCTCTATATATATATATATATATATATATATATATATAATTTATGTATATATTTATATATGGTACTTTTGAACCTTACTACCAACAATAAGGTCTTTACAAAGGTTCCCCTCTTAGCTCATCACCAAAAATTCATCTCCTAAATGTATTCTCACATGGCCTTCATATATAGCCCTATCCACGAGGTGCACATGGCAAGTGTAGAAAAAGCCACAAATTTGGCCTCTTTTATCATTGCACTACTGTAGATCCACCATTTCCTTGGTACTACCTACTTGCCATGTGAAACCGCCTCATCTAGCACCCTTGCATGCTATCACTACATAGCAACATAGTTACCTCTATAGCTTAAAGAAAATTGTCAACCTAATGCTACATCCAATACTATGAACAAGGATCAGTGCCTCCATGTGATGCGTTGCACTACTATAGCTCCACCATGGCCTTGGTACTATCTACTTGCCATGTGAAACTGCCTCATCTAGCACCCTTGCATACTATCACTACATAGCAACATAGTTACCTCTATAGCTTAAAGAAAATCGTCAACCTAATGTACATCCAATACTATGAGCAAGGGTCAGTGCCTCTATGTGATGCTATCGCTATCTAAGATAAAGAAATGCAACACTTTCAGCATCATTCATAGCAACATAGTTACCTCTATAGCTTAAAGAAAATTGTCAACACTAATGACTACATCCAATACTATAGCTTAAAGAAAATTGTCAACACTAATGACTACATCCAATACTATGAACAAGGATCAGTGCCTCCATGTGATGATGCATTGCACTACTATAGCTCCACCATTGCCTTGGTGGAGCTATGTACTACCTACTTGCCATGTGAAACCGCCTCATCTAGCACCCTTGCATGCTATCACTACATAACAACATAGTTACGTCTATAGCTTAAAGAATATTGTCGACCTAATGTACATCCAATACTATGAACAAGGGTCAATGCCTCAATGTGATGCTACTACTATCTAAGATAAAGAAATGCAACACTTTCAGCATCATTGTGCACATTCTCATTGCTAGGGCTATGAGCCTTGCCTTCTAGCAAACCTCTCCAAATAGGCTCATCTGGTCTCATCTTCAATTATGACATATTAGCTAGTGATCATGATCCCAATGCCTAACTGAGCAACAAGATAGATAGAAGGAGAATAAATTCCCCATCTTGAACTATAGAGCCCCAAAAATTGACCTATAGTTGTACTGGTTTGGAAGAAGACACATGGTACAAATTGGCATGGGCTCTATGGTTGTTGCCCGAACATGGCCACCACCCACTAACCCGCCATCCTTTCCCCCTCAAATTTGCCTACCATTTTTCATCTCTGCATGTGTCAATCCTAGGAGCATGAACACAAATATTAACACAAGGCATGCTCTATCTCTACCTTTGTCTTGAGGTCTAAATAAGAAAAAGGAAAGAGCTAACATGCACAGAGAGAGAGAGAGAGAGAGAGAGAGAACATGTGTTGTTGGTTTTTCATGGGGGTGGCCCTCATGCATTGCTTTGGTTGGATATCTTCACATGTATTCGAAATCTACATTTGGGAATCAAAGTTGCACTGATGGTCATGACAAGTGTTATCTCATATTCCTTGCCTTTGCTTCCTTGGACACAAAAGTTATTGCAAGAGAAAATTTGTGCATCTAAAGTTGCACTCTTTAAGTGTTTGACCACTCGGGTAGCCATGATACCATAAAAAATGAGAGATTAGCCACTTCAACCGCCAATCCTTGGAAATCTGCATTTGGTTAGCCTCTACATTTGGGACTCAAAGTTGCACAGACAGTCATGATATGTGTAATCTCCTATTCCTTGCCTTTGCTTCCTTGGACACAAAAGTTAAAGCAAGAGAAAAGCTTCAACCACCAATCCTTGCAAATCTACATTTGGTTAGCCTCTACATTTGGGACTCAAAGTTGTACAGGCTATCATGATATGTATAATCTCTTATTCCTTGCCTTTACTTCCTTGGACACAAAAGTTAAAGCAAGAGAAAAGTTGTCCATCTAAAGTTTCCCTCTTTAAGAGTTTGCTCTTAATGGGGGGATGAGAGAGAGAGAGGGAGAGAGAGAGAGAGAACAAGGTGGTGAAACAAGTGGCTCACCATTAGGATAGCCACTTGATACCTGGAAAAAAAAAGAGATTAGCCACTTCAACCACCAATCCTTCCAATGGGACAATGGATCACCCATCCTTTCCCATCCCCTTCCCACAAACTCATTAACAAATTGAACAAGAAATAGCATCTTAAGTAGAATTGCCTTCACTGGGAATACAAATTCGACAATATATGGTCCAAACATTGTTAGAATATCAAGCTCCCATTACTCTTCAATCAATCTATCTTTATGTGTGTGACTGACATTAGTTGGATACAACTATACATGTGTGTGACATTCAATAAGTCAGTGTAGTCAGTGACTTAACCACAATTAGTCTTGGTTAGTCATACCTATGTGTTTAAGTCTCTTTCAGTTAGTATGATGAAAGAATAATGGAAGAACAACAACAATGAGCTAAGGCTCATATTCCGCTCCACTCTGTCTCTCTCCCTCTCTTCCAACATGGTATTAGAGCTTGAATGCCTAAATCCTGAAGGCTTGGCAGTGGCCATTTGGCATCAAGACATCAGATCTGAAGAAAACGTCATCAAAGGAGACTATACCTACAGCCCTTTTTTTTTTTGCAGAAGCTATATCTTGCTACATAAATGGTTTTTGGAGAAATAGCCCGCGATTCTTGACCTTTTGACGTGGTCTACAACTTTGCAGAAGAAAGTTTTTTCAAATTTCTCACAGATTTTGAGATATTCAACATAGATCTGCAGACTGTCTATTTACTACAGTAAACAGCAGGTGATTCCACGGCACTGGTGGCTTTCATCCTAACAATGTATATGCCCTTATTATCATGCATTTGAGCATGATATTAGAGTGTTAAATGCTCAGTTTTGGAGCTTATTTGTAGGCTAGAAACAATAAATTGGTTGTTGTCCTGAATTTGAAAACAATATACCTACAGGGTTGAAGTATCGTGATGCTTATTTGCTACTAACAAATGCTTGGATCATACCACTTGAGTGGTAGATACTTTTTGGGATATTGGAGTGCTGAAAGTCCAAAGTTTAGACTGATTTGTTGCTAGTTATACCAGGGTATTGACTGATTATTGTTTGCATGAAGGATACATATCATCTTCACTTGACATACATGCAATATATTCTAATCGATCGGACGTGTATCAACTCCTGCATAGAGTGGCAACTGAATGGGATGTTTTGGGGCTATTTTAAGGTCTGAAAACTCTTGTTTTAACAGAGAAAATACTGTTGGTTATAATAGTGGGCTAGTTGTATTTGGTAATGCTACTTGCATACAGTACAAACATTGATACTTGTATGGATATAGTTTGTTGCTGGGATGTTTTGCCACTACATAGAATGTTTTGAACTGATTTGAGCCTGGTTTATGCTCAGTTGATTGTGTCTTTTCATTGTTGAAATACAATTTATAGCAAGCAAGTTGTCAAGAAACTGTCCTAAATTGCAAAAAAGTGTCCTGAATAGTAGGAAACTAGTCTTGAACTGTAAGAAATTGATTGATTATTGTCTGCAGAAAGGATACATATCATCTTCACTTGACATGCATGCAATATACTCTAACTGGTTGGATGTGTATCAACTCCTGCATAGAGTGGCAACTGAATGAGATGTTTTGGGGCTATTTTAAGGTCTAAATACTCTTGTTTTAACAGAGAAAATACTGTTGGTTATAACAGTGAGTTGGTAGTATTTGGTACTACTACTTGCATACAGTACAAACATTGATACCTATATGGACATAGTTTGTTACTGGGATGTTTTGCCACTACCATAGAATGTTTTGAAGTGATTTGAGTCTGGTTTATGCTCAGTTGATTGTGTTTTTTCATTGTTGAAATACAATTTATAGCAAGCAAGTTATCAAGAAACTGTCATGAATTGTAGAAAAGTGTCATGATAGCAGAAAACTGGTCCTGAACTGTAGGAAAAGAAATCAGATACTTACAAGTTGTATATATCACTGAATACCTAAGTGGTAACTATGGCAAATGCTCAAGGCATTGATAATATCACTCAAATTGTGGGAGAAAAGCTAGACAACAAAAATTTTGCTTTATGGAAGTTTTGTCTGAAGAATTTTTTGGTTGGCAAAGGTTATTTGGACTTATGTACAGGTGATGAGACTGAACCTGAAATGCATTGTATACATCACTAAATACCTAATCTGCAACTATGGAAAATGCTCAAGGCACTGACAATATCACTCAAATTGTGGGAGAAAAGCTAGACAATAAAAATTTTGCTATATGGAAATTTTGTATGAAGAATTTTTTGGTCAGCAGAGGTTATTGGGACTTATATACAGGTGATGAGGCTGAACCTAAAATGCATGAAAGGAATCCAATAAATGATTAAAAATTGGCTCATAAGCTATGAACTGAGAGAGCATACAAGGTGTTTCATTGGTTTTCCTTATGTATATCAGATGCAAAGGATGTATGGGACATACTCGTGAATAATTATGGAAATGTAACACATGCAAGAAAGATTCAACTAAAGCAACAATTCAATAACATGTCTAGGAATGGCAGAAGCATTCAGGCCTATACTACAAAGATCAAGGACATAGCGGATCAACTTGCCACCATTGGATCTTCAGTGTTTAAGGATGATATGATTGCAGTGACATTGAATAGACTTGGCAAAGAGTATAAAACATTTGATACGTCTATTTTTGTGAGAGCTGAATCCCCTAATTGGGATGAGCTGATTGCCTTGATGCTACATGAGGAAGTTAAGCTTGGGCTGAATACAGGTTCTAGTACGTCTCAAAGCAAAGACACTGTTCTTTACTCTAGCCAGCGTGGTAGAGGCAACAGAGGCTGTGGCTCTTTTCGAGATCGAGGAGACACTCGAAATACTTATGAATAGTATCAGCAGAATGCCTGGCATGGCACAAGTACACATGGTCAGCATGGATCCGGCTTTAGAGGCAGGGGGAGATCACCCCATGGTAGAGGTGGTGGATCTGGTTCATGGCAGTCAAATGATCAGTCAAACATAGATAAGGACTGTCATTACTACGGCAGATATGGACACATTGCAAAGGATTGTTACAAGAAGCAAATAGATATGAAAACAAAAGGCAAACAGTATGGGCACTATGCATCTTCTAGCAGTGCTCATGATGAGTAGGTTGACAGATTGTTTGCCATGCAGCATGTGTCTAAGAATGCATCTAGGCAGAACAAAGATGAGAGATGGTACATTGATTCAGGGGCTTCAAATCAAATGATACCCCATGGAGAATGGTTTGATGAGATGGTTGCAGGTTCACATGGTTATGTGTGTACTAGGGATAACACCCAACATGACATTCAGCACACAAGAATTGTTCCATTGTTGATGCCTGATGGCAAGAAAAAGATCATGCATGATGTACTACATGTACCTACAATAACCAAGAATCTTTTGTTAGTTGGACGGATGACAGAACAAAATCTACAAGTGAGATTTAATAGAGATGGATGCTTTGTTGAAGAATATAGTAATGATTGCAAATTGATTGCTAGAGGCCGAAGAGATGGCAAAATATTTACTCTTGATGTGTCAATTCCAGAATTGAAAGCAGCCATGTTTGCACATGATGATGGTGCTATACAGGATGTTGAGATATGGCGCATGGCTTAATCTTTGAGACAAGCATATGACTACTGGCAGGCATAAGCGGATTGGCCATGTGAATGTACAAAAGCTGAAATCTATGCAGCAGAAGGAGATTGTGCTTGGACTATCTAAGTTCAAGTATCATGACTTTGGGCATGTATGTAATGTATGTCAGTTTGAAAAGCAAGCACAGTTTTCATTTATGAGACATGTACAGAATAGCTCACGACCCTTGCATTTGGTACGTTTAGATGTATGGGGTCTGTCTCATAATGCTTCGTTTGGTGGTGCTCATTACTATGTATCCTTCATTGTTGATTTTAGCAGGTATACTTAGCTTTACATACTGAAACATAAGACTTCAAGAAGCATGCTGAAAATTAGTTGAGCTGTAAAATTTCATGTCTTAGATCAGATGGAGGTGGAGAATATGTCTCTAATTACTTTGACATGTACCTTGCTAAACATGGGATCAGAAGACATTTAACTTGCAGCTATACACCACAGCAAAATGGTGTAACAGAAAGGAAAAATAGGGTATTAATGGAATCAGCAAGAGCTACGTTGAATGAGAAGAGTTTGCCAAATGGTTATTGGGCTGAAGCAGTAGTGATTGTTGTCTATGTGCTGAGTAGAACCCCTATAGCAGGGATTCATTATGTAACTTCATATGAGAAGTTGTATGGTGGTCATAAGCCTAACATTTCACACTTGAAGGTATTTGGCAGCATTGCATATGTGCATGTTCTTGATGAAAAGAGGAAGAAATTGGATCCTAAAACTGTTAGGAGTGTATTCCTTGGTTATGCACAAGACCGGAAAGCTTAGAAGTGTTATGTACCGTCTACACATGAGACATTGATTAACAGAGATGTTTCTTATGAGCTGGCATCGTGGTATGGTAATCCTATTACAGTGGCTACTGATGGATCAGCCAGTACTAGTAATGCTGAAAATACACCTACAATGAGTACATCTATGAGTGGTCCTACAAGTGATGGATCACCTACAGTAAGTCCTTAGTCAAAACGCTTGCGGAGTCGTACTCCTACATCCAGTGACACAGATATGTCAGTGAGGGGGAGATTGGATAAGGGAAAAGAAAAGATGCTTGAGGATGTGACGGATCCACTTACAACAAGGTATGAATCATTTAACAATGACAGTTTGGATAGTGAATTGGGCATTCCGTCTGTTATGATGCTTGGAGCAAGGCAGAGTTGTTATATACCGCCTCATGAGAGGCAAGCTCAGAGTGAGCTACAATTACGAAGATATGAGAGAGTCAAAAAATCAGTTAATAGGTTTACATACATGGTTATTCAACCTGTCATTCTACATATATGGCTAGTGTGCTACCATGGATAAGAAGTATTCTACCTACAAAGTTTGATGACGTAGTTATAGATGATAACCGGTGTGCTGCCATGGATAAGAAGTATATAGCCCTGGTTGAAAATGAGACATGGGAATTGGTTGAGTTGCCTGAAGGCAAAGTCCCCATTGGCTGCAAATGGGTATACAAGGTTAAGTGCAAGTCAGATGGTTCGTTAGAACGTGTAAGACGAAGCTAATTGCAAAATGGTATGCGCAGTAATATGGCCTTGACTATGAGAAGACTTTCAGTTCGGTGGCTAAAATGGCAACAGCCAGAAAATATGACAAATGGACGTCAAGAATGCTTTCTTGAATGGTGATTTGATTTAGGAAGTATATATGGAGCAGCTTGAAGGCTATGTTCACTCGGACTTTCCTACACATGCATGTAAGCTAAAAAAGGCTCTATATGGACTGAAACAGACACCTAGAGCATGGAATGCTCGGATCAGTAGTTATTTAAAGCAACATGGATTTAGATTGGGTGATGCAGATCATAGTCTGTTTTCACGAAGAAGACAAATCATGGATATGTGTTTCTAGTGGTTTATATAGATGATCTTATCATCTCTGGAGATGATGAAGAGGGCATTGCTGAAATTAAATCATGTTTACAAGTTGAATTCAGAGTCAAAGACCTTGGACCTTGGTGAACAAAGTATTTTCTTAGGATTGAGGTAGTCTCTATGCCTTAAGATATATGGTTGCTATATAGAAGCAGTATGCTCATGACATGTTACAAAAGTATGGTATGACTGAATGCAAGCCTATGGAGACACCTCTTGATCAAAATGTCAAGCTGTAGATTAATGTTGGGAATGACAGAGAATGTGATGATGTATCGACAGATGGTGGGCAGCTTGATATACTTGACTATTACACCTTATGTAATGCGGTTGATTAGTCAATTCATGCAGAAGCCTCGCAAACCAGATGGTGGGCAACTTGATATACTTGACTATTACCCCTTATGCAATGGGGTTGATTAGTCAATTCATGCAGAAGCCTTGCAAACCACATTTAGATGCAAAGCCTATGGAGACACCTCTGCTATATAGAAGCACTATGCTCATGACATGTTACAGAAGTATGGTATGACTGAATGCAAGCCTATGGAGACACCTCTTGATCAAAATGTCAAGCTGCAATTTGATGTTGGGAATGACAGAGAATGTGACAATGTATCAACAAATGGTGGGCAGCTTGATATACCTGACTATTACCCCTTATGTAATGGGGCTGATTAGTTAATTCATGCAGAAGCCTCGCAAACCAGATGGTGGGCAGCTTGATATACTTGACTATTACCCCTTATGCAATGGGGTTGATTAGTCCTTATGTAATGGGGCTGATTAGTTAATTCATGCAGAAGCCTCGCAAACCAGATGGTGGGCAGCTTGATATACTTGACTATTACCCCTTATGCAATGGGGTTGATTAGTCAATTCATGCAGAAGCCTCGCAAACCACATTTAGATGCAAAGCCTATGGAGACACCTCTTGATCAAAATGTCAAGCTGCAGATTGATGTTGGGAATGACAAAGAATGTGACAATGTATCAACAAATGGTGGGCAGCTTGATATACCTAACTATTACATGCCTTGTGAAGCGTTCACACAAGGCATGGGGGGAGATTGCACCCAATTTGTCTTTTTGTCTCATCTCGTGCAAATTTCCTTTTGGCTTTTATGAAGGTTTGTAGAGTTCTTTGTTCTTAGGGACCTTCCTACATTTGCTACACATGCATACAACATCCGATCTATGCACATATAAACTATATCCCAAATATGAAATGAATGAACCCTTTCGAGGGAGGGATTGAACTTGTAACCCGCTCTAAATGAGACCATGATACAGCTACTATGGTAGACCATAAATCGACAAAATCCCTTCCCTATCAATTTGTAGTAAACAAAAAATTGTTCTTCTCCATTTTGATTTTTGTAATTATACATGCGTGCATCCCCGCCCAAACCGGCTACTGCCGGCGGTCTTCTAGCACAAATGACAAACTTGACCCCAAGAAATTTATCCACGTCGGCATGTTAGACTTGCTTGCTAATTGTGCTTCCTATGAGAGAGTTTTCATTAATGTGCCAGGTCTATATATCTCACTCAGGGCAATGGTTAGCAAATCACAATAGAAGAATGGATATCATGGAGGGGTGATAGCATGTGAGAGGGATTGGGACTATAGCACCAAGTCTAGGGTCCGAAATTGTGTGACTAGGGAAGGGTAGTTGGCTAAGTGAGGAATTATTGGTGATGATGCAATTTTGGGGTTGAACTTGTACTTAGTTGGAGCCTTTGTATTGTTAACATAGTGTTGGAAAGGATAATTTTATTGGACACACTCAATATCTTGTTTGTGTGCCTCTATATGAATGATTCTACTCATTTGTTCTAAATTAGAGAAAATAAAGCAGTTAGTGTGCCATAAGCGGCTAATGCACACATCCTTTTTGAGAGAAGGTGATGACCACTAGGTTATTATGAAAGAGATGGTTTGCATGTTCTCTAGATCTTGATCACAAATGAGAAGGAGGATATGAACCATGTTTTGTGGACCTTATCACATATTTTGAGGCTAGGAGCTGAACTTCTAGCACCATGATATATTGGAGGATAGTTGGCACATTATCCTCATGAAGTTATAGATAACAAGTTGATTGGTAGTATATAGAAAATTGGTGTGCAATAGCAATTTTGGAAAGAAGATCCCAATCACGATTGTTCTTGTGATTAATAGCATGGCCATTAGGAGGGACGATAGGTATTGCAAGAGCATAAAGAGCTCAAGGCAACAGTTGATCAAGGAGAGGACATGGTTGCATTTGACAAAGATAGAAAAAGAAAAAATCATTAAAAATTGTTCAACATAAATGAAAAGGTTTAAGGTCTTAAAAGCCTTAAACACAAAAGAAAAAAGCTAAAGATTTTTAAACACACATGTCATGTATAAGAGGGAGAACTTTGTCTATATAAGGGGGGTTGAACTAAGAGTTAGGGGTCCCTCTCTTGATTTTGATTCTTATTGCTTTTGTGGCACGAAGATGGGTCACACCCAATTTTAGTAGGATGTAAAAGTGAAAAGATTTGTTGCTGTGGTGGGAGGTTCATGTAAACTTCAAGCATCATGGAAGTAATTTGACATGTGGATTTACAAGAATAAAGGTGTGCTTTTATTTCTATAGTATTGTTTTTGGCTTTTTGTTTTGTAGCTACGTAAGACAAAAATGTTGTCAGTAATCTCATAATTGAAAATTGTTAGTTGAGTTTCATTCTGAAAACAAAGTCACACTCATATTACTAGCATTCTTAGTTGTCTCATTTTTAGCTTGTTGTGTGAGAGTATTAACTTCAGACACTGCTTGTGAAATAATGTGATTTGAAGAGTTATTGTTGGTGTCTCACATTTTTTGCTCATTCATGATGATTGCGACCTGTTTTATGATGGATTTTCATGATATTACATGAGATTTGACAATTGGTGCCATGATTTCTCTATATTTCTGATTTATCTCAAGCATACACTCTAATTTCTATCTCTAATTTGTATTTATTAGTATCGTAGAATGTGGTTCTATGTTATATGTCATTGTATCTTAGTTTCTCATTGATTGCCTAATACATCATTATGTATTTTCTACACTACCTGATGTAGTTTACTCTATTCCTATATGAGGCAAATCAACCCAATTATGCACTTTATATAGATTTGAAGCTAAAACACTTAGGCCATCCTGCCATTATCAACCTAAACCTCTAGTGTGAAGCTTTGTGAAAAATGGCTTTGTTTTATGGACGAAAAACAAATTTATTATATGTAGTTTAAAGTGTTTTCTATGTATATACCTTGTTATTGCTTCTCTGTATCTCTTGATTAAAACATCAACAAAAACTATTTTGTTTGATGGCATAAATTTGAATTTCTTGTATGCTTTTTCTCCTAACTTGTCATAGTTTTGTATGCTAAAGCTCTATCATATGAATGAATCTTATAATTTTTAGAAATTTCATAAATAGTTAATGTCATTATGCTATTTTAAGAATAGTTTTAAAATAGGTAAGAGATATTAAGTCTTGTGTAAAGTTTCATACAATAAATTTGGAGTCTCTTGCCATCCATCTCACTCTTTTGTGATATTAAATATTTTATTTTTTTAATTTTCTAAGAAACACATCATATCATTTTATATTACTAATGAAAATAGTCTATTTAATGTTGAGTTAATACCGTTCTCATTTTAATAGCTACAAAATGATATTATTGAGACTATTTTATAATAGACACATCTTTGCTACTATTACTTAGAACATTTTGGTACTATTTCACATATAACAAATGAAATATTCTATATGACTATGGTATATCTTGTGTAAAGAGTGGCATAGATGAAAATAGCACTCAAAAAGTGTAATTCCATAAGTACTATTTAATGGTATTTTCAGGATGCAAAGATTTTTAATCAACAATTCTATTTTGTGAATGCACCCTTCTTTCTAATATCTAATGAATATCTAAAACAATTATACAATGTTTTGAACATATTCACCTTAAAAGCAATTATATTGCCCAACATACAATAGAATATCTAGCATATCAAGTGCATAGATAACGAGGTTAATTATTACCACTTGGTCTAGTGCTTCATGCCTTTCTCTAAATCCTTGATCTAAATATCACACAAAACACATTAATACTCCTCATGTTCCACCTTGCACAATGTGGCAGTGCTACATGTTCCCACATAAAAAAGTCACAATTGTGTAATAAATCAATAGAAAATAAAAATTTTACATAAATATAAACATCGTAGTCACACTAAAGCAATAGTCAATGAATTAAATGAATTAAATTTATAACAACTTTAGTTTCCAAACTTGCTATTTTTAAAAGTCTGAATCCTTTAAGTTTTTATTCAAGGACTTAATACTCTCTTTGTTTTGAAACAAACCAACCTAAATGCAAGATAATAGACACTTCTTAGACTCTAAAGATATCACATTTATTCATGAAATGTTAATAAACATACATATATCCCTATAAAAATTCCATATATACATCCTTTAAACATTTCCTATGTACATAGATTTATTTCATTATACAAGCTAATAAGAGCCCCTATTCTAAAGCACATAGAAATACAATGAAGATTCAAGAAATTCTCAAATGATATGATGGCCAATTTTAGAATATTTGAATCATATTTGTGAAATTTACATTATATATATATAGTCACCCTTCATATATAGAGAGGATCCTATGGAGATTATCTCATCCTATGTCCCCCACAATAGCAACTTATGGATCAAAAGTAGGGGTAAGAGAGCTTAAATTGAATGAACATACCTCACCTTGCCCATTTTGAGGCACCTCATCAAGGTTGCAACTTGCCACCACTTTTCCTAGTCTAAGCCATGAATTCAAAATCAAAATAAGACTCGACTGTCACTTTGAAAGGAATGTTATAGGTGGACCAATTATTTAATTCTATTGAGATTTTAAACTGTGAGTAAGCTATATGACCACCTAATAGAAGCAAGGCAGTAATGCCACATGATGCTATTGCTAATGCTATATGGCTACCACTACACATCTTCATAAGCAAACAATATACAAGAAAGTCTTCTCAGAGCCAAGACTATATCCTTAGTATTTGCATCAAACAACATCCATAACTACACTAAAGGCAATTCTTTGTCCCTCATTCAATGATTGGCCCATGCCATGAAAGTTGTTGGCATTGCTACTTGCAAGTTGCAAAGATTGTTACATGATGATGCACATGATACGTTAGTACATACTCACAAGGTGGATTCTTGGGTAAGTTACTCATGAATATATGTGTGCATCACATGGGTTAAAAATAATATATTTTAAAAATACTATTTTTATATATTTTTTACGTACAAAAGGGTGTAATATAAAGGGGTTATTTATAGATTGAATAATTCACAGATAAGGATATTTATTCAAGAAAAATTCATAGATAAGGATATTTATAAATAGGCCTTGAACTCAAGTGATGTAGAGAATATACATATAGTAACTTCCCCGAGGGTGAATTAGGATAGTGTGTTTCAAGTTTGTGGACAAAAACTTCCTTCTATATGTATGACTTCTACCACATGAGTCTTGTTGGGCATTAAACACTAGATGATTCAAAGAGGTTTGGTCACAATGAATAATTGTGTCCCAATACACATGTCTGTTTGGATCTAGCAATGGGCACTACATGTTTAATAAAAATTATGTATTTTGTAATGGATTTGTAGTCATTTATAATACAAATTATATACTACTATTCTCTCTTACTTCTTTTATACATTTTGATATCTTGTCATTCTCTATTTGTATAAACAATGTGTTATGTTATATGTTGGGATATGATCTTTCTTATTCTTTATTAGGTATAGGGGTGTTATTTGTCTACACATGTATCTAATTACATTTTTCAACCATAATGGCCCTTCCATCCACCTAGGTATACATGTATATGTCATGCTCATAAGGTCCACCATCTCTACTATTCACTCAATCTACAACCTGTAACTGCTGGCAGTCCTTCCCTCCCTCAAGGGAACTCCCTTTGCGGACGAATTGCGTCCTTCCGTGGTCTGAGGGTGAAACACCCCCTAGGAAGCTTTTTTTTTGGAAGCTTCTAGGAAGCCTTTCAAGAAGCTTCTTTAATTTTTTTGTTTTCTGAAAAAGGGGGGCCCTGACACGTTGTGCAGATGAAGAAGAGATGATGATGATGATGGTGGCGATGGCTTTGGTAGCTTGGCGGCGTTTAGGCTGAGCAGGGGGAAGGGGCGGCGATGTCGATCACTAGGGGGTGTGCTGCATCTGCGATCATGAGGGAGAGGGGGCTCCCCTTTTATAGTGGGGAGGGGGTGATTTATGGGGGGGAGACGGTTGTTTAACGGCCGCCACCCCTCCACTTGGGGGGTTGCATGTCCCCCTCTCCCTCTTTTATTCCCTCTCTCTCTCTCTCTTCCGACATGCTGTCGGCGGGGAGAGAGAGGGAGAGGTAAATATTTTTTAATTAAAATTTTAAAAAAAATAAAAGGGGAGGAGGGGATGCGTTCTTATGCACGGGGGGGGATGCTACATCATCTCCCTCTTAGAGGAATCGGGATGTCCTCATCTCGAGAAGATCTAGGGGTATTGTTGGTTGAGAGTATTTTCATCCACCCAGGTGGAATCCTCTTTGGGATAATCTTTCCACTGGATGAGGTATTCTCTCAAGGTCCTTGATCTCAAATGCCTCTCCCTAACATCTAGAATTCTATCAGGCCATAGCTCAAGGACTCCTTGGCTGGGCATTACAATTTGCTGATCATCAAGTACATGATTCAGATTAGGTAGATACTTTTTCAATAGGCTAACATGGAATACATTATGAATCTTTAGCGTTGCGGGGAGCAGTAGTCTGTAAGCATTAGGCCCTAAGCACTTGATGATCTTATAAGGTCCACATTACCTCGAATTTAGCTTCTTGTACTTTCCCAAGGATAGTGAACTCTTTTTTGGGCATACACAAATGAAGACCATATCACCTTCGACGAAGGATCTGTCTTGCCATTTCAAGTCAGCGTAGGCCTTCTATCTATCCTTGGCAGCTTGAATGTCCTGTCTTATTGATTTGATTTGATCATCCATGTCTTCCAGCATCTGTCTTGAAGCTTCTACCCTCAAAGTTGTATCTGAGAAGTTCAAAGGGGTACGACAATCATGCCCATACAATGCTTGAAAAGGGGTCATCTGAATACTCTGTTGGTAAGAAGCATTGTAAGCAAACTCAACTAGTGGTAAGTATTAAATCCACTTTTTGGGTTCGTGATAGCAGTATGCCCTAAGCATATCTTCAATGACTTGATTGACTCGTTCTATTTGACCATCAGTTTGGGGATGGTAAGCTATGCTGAAACAGAATTGAGTTCCAATATCCCCAATGATACCCCTCCAGAAATGCGTTATGAAAAGAGAGTCATGATCACTAATGATTCTTCTGGGTAACCCATGAAGTTTGAATATTTCCTTGATGAAATAATCTTGTGATGTTTGAGGCTTTATAGTTTGTCTTGACAAGGATGAGATGTGCAACCTTGGTGAGCATATCTACTACAACCATAATAGAGTTATATCCTCCTTGGACTTGGGGTAAGCCAAAAATAAAATCCATAATAATGAACTCCCATTTCATTTGTGGAATGTCAAGTGGTTGCAATTTCCCAAGCATTTTAACATGTTCTACCTTAATGTGTTGACAAGATAAATATTCCGTGAAATATTTGAGTACATCTCCCTTGAGCCTTTCCCACAAATAGCTCTTCTTGACTGTGTTAAGGGTCTTGGCATAACCAGGATGTCCTAAGAAAGGGGAGTCATGGGCTTCCCAAAGTATCTTTTTCTTGAGAGTTTGGCTTGCAGGGATACATAATCTTCTCCTAAAGTAGACAAGTCCACTAGTGATGGAGAATTCTTGATACTTCGTCTTTAGCTTCGGGTCTTGATCCTTGATGGGGATCTCCCTTAGCATTTTCTGATAGATTGGGTCATGATATGCCCCTTCTTTTGCTAGCTCGAGAATCGGGTTGTTTGGCATTGATACCTTTGTGGCTAGAGACCTTACTATTGATGGATCTTGTAAAATAAGAGAATTTAGAAATTCCTTGCGGCTGAGTGCATTGGCAACTACATTCTCTTTTCTAGGTCTATATTTGATTTCAAAATCATATTCTTCTAGCACTTCGATCCATCGACGTTGCCTCATATTGAGCTCATTCTGAGCGAAAATCCATTTAAGACTCTTGTGGTCCGTTACTAAGGAATGTGTACTACCACAATCAATCAAGGTTTTGAACCATTATCTGGGATTCATTGTATCAGCATGAGGAATTTCAGCAGATCCAGATAAGGTTAGAAATGTTGTGGAATGGCCAACACCAACTTCTGTCAAAGAAATACGTAGTTTTCTCGGGTTGACAAGGTGGTACAGAATTTTCATCAAAGATTATGCAGATTGATGAGATGAAGGAATGTGTACTACCACAATCAATCAAGGTTTTGAAGCTTTTACCTTGTCAATTTTTTGATGGAGTTTGAATCACCGAGAATTGGCAATTTGGACCCTTCTTGTGAAGAGTGGCATGAACCGTTGCCCTCTTAATGTCAGCATCCATGGATGGATCTTCTTCATTGTCCAGATCCTTGGTGGAAACATTGGAGGTTCTCCCTCTAGCCATAATGATGGTTCCTTGGCCATGAGCGGCTTTGTTTTGACCTTGGAATTGCCCTTGGCAATGCCCTTTGCCAAGCTTGGGGCACTCCCTCTTGAAGTGTTTGGGCTCGTTGCAATGGAACCAACGTGGATTGTGATCATTGCTTTGTGTAGGAACAAAGTTGTTGACAGAATTGACCCTAGCTTTCTTTCTTTGGCCCTGATTCTGACCCAGTGCTCTCCTAGTCTGAGCCTTAGATATGCCCTTATTCTGATCCTGTTGTTCCTTGGTTTGGTCTACACCTCCTATATTATTGGAGCAGCTCGAATGAGTGCATCTTATAGGTCCGTTGGGTGCATTGATTCCAATCGAGTGTTTATGGGTGGATTCAACCGAATACAAAATTTTGATACCTGCTGTGTCATATCCATTGGGGGTCCATACTTCAGGAGTGAAACGAACTTCGAATAATATGCTTCAAGGGATAATCCTAGGTGCTTCAAGTCATAGAATTCATTCATCTTTTGTGTGCGGTAGGCAAGTGGCAGATACCTCCCTCTCATAGCTTCCTTAAGCTTATCCCAAGTGACTGTCCCCTCCAAGATCACTTAGTCTCTACACCACTGTTTCCACCAAAGTCTCACTTTGCCTATAAGCTTAAGTTTGGCGAGCATGGCTTGGTTAGCAGGAGCCACTACAAGATATAGACCTTATACCGACGTTTAAAGCAACAAAAATACAAACAACAAAATTTGCCCCCGTCGTTACAAAAAGCGTCGTTATTGATGACGCCATAGAAACGTCGCTATTGGCGTCGCTATATACGTCGTTATATACATCACATTTGCGATGCATATAGCGACGCAACAGTAAATTTGCGACACACATAGCGATGCCAATAGCGATGCGAGCAGTAAATTTGCAACGCAAATAGCGACGGTAACAGGGAAAAAAAATTTTGTGGCCAAAATAGTTTTTGCACTACTGTATACAAAGCGCTTGCAAACAAAAAGAATGTATACTGAAATCATAAAACTGATACATGAAATAAATACATGATCGCATAAAATGCGATTGGTACAATCATGACAGGATATCACTAATACGTAGAAAATGTATACATAGATCAGGCGACTAAAAAATAAAGGTGTGTGAGCTCCAAGGATCCAAGGGCGAGCTACAAATCCTCGTCCCTCTAAAGCTCGTCCCACCGCAAAGGAGCATCGAACGGATTTTGCAGAAAAAGAAACAACACATCAATCCACCATACAATAATGCATTCAAATATCTCATGGTAACTACGGACAAGAAAGATGAGTGACTTACAAGGCCGCCGCATCTATACAATCGGTCGATCAATGCATTGAGACCGTGCCTCTCTGCATATCAAGTCTCAAGGCCTTGCGGATCGCGATTTGTAATGGAGTGCTGCAAAGAAAACAAAATGCTAACTATTAGAAACATGATTGTTAGTACAAAGAATATTTCAAAAAAACAAACAAGCAAAACAAAAGAGAAACTTACAAAGTCCTCCAAATATGTCCTGTGGCCGCCACTCCCAAGATGATGGACCACTCCGGCCTCGAGTTGTGCCCTTGCCGCCTCCCGCTCTGCTGACTCCAACGTCCTGGCGAATCTGTAGCCTCCTCCCTCAGTCGGCGCCAGTCGTCTGCATCTAACCACTCGGGCTTTGCAGCCCCACTCTTGATTGCCTTGCGTGCATCGGATCGTCTATGTGACATGTATGCATGCATGCAATCCATCATCTAGCTCGTAGAGAATCTATCTACTGCGGCTGGCACCGGAAACTCCTCGTGCAAGGATGCTACTATGTAGTCCTTGCTCCCCTCCGGTATGTTCTTCCAATGATCCAAGACGTTGTGCCGAAAAACTTGTTGGCACAACTCTCTCATGCAAGCCATCACCCTCCTCCTCTCATCATTCATGATGATGACTCCTGACCTACTATCAACCAGATATCCATAACACCTAGGAGTCTGCCTAAGATGGGTCCTCTCCCATCTCCATCCATGCTCCTGGGCATATCTAGGAGACCCCTCTACATTCGATGTATCGACGGGGATAACCTCTCTCGGAGTGGCACTCAAAGGGGTGCCACCAAAAGGGGTGCCACCTGCTGATGGCTGCACAAAAGCCGGAGTAACTAGAGTAGACGTCCCCACAAGTGTGACAAATCCTGGAGGTGACGCAGCTCCAGCTGAACGACGAGACGGAGGTGACGCAGCTCCAGCTGAACGACGATGAGCATCGAGATCGTCTGCTCGAAACTGAAGCATCTAATCGCGTTGAAGCAGATCTAGCAAAGCGCCTTGATGAAGAACGAGACAGCTCCTGGTCTGCCATCTCTCTGAATCTCGCGAGCTGGTCTGGAGACATGCGTGCCATCATGTCCTGAAACTCCTCATCGCTCATCCCTCGACTCATCCTGAAAATGTCACCTGCACAGATAAAAAATGGTGTTAAAATAATCAATTTAAACTATACAAAGCACAGTAATATAAATCATTTTTAAAAAATCCCTCTTAAAATGCATATCTAATGTACCTTTATGGAAGATCTAAACAACGAATTGAGTAATACAATTCTCCAAGAATGAAGTATCCTATGGTCCCATGTTAATCTCTTGACACAACTCTGCATACACTAGAAGGTCGATAGTCGTGTCACCACAAAAGAATGAGTCTACCTCATTCTCAAAAAATTCTTAGACTCCTGTATTTTCATCATTGTTAGCCGATACGGGCTCCAAGATTGCGGTGGACTCCACCCCTTGTAATATCGACCCCTCTATTTGCATATTATCTTCATCTATGCCCAGAACATCGCTTTGATCATATACTCTCGCACTTCGAGGAGTTGAAGGTATAACATACCACCATCGAGGTTGTCGGGGGTTTGGATAGAAGATTACATGTTCACAAACACATACAAAGCGAGTTCAAACCATTGTGACATAAACCATATCATATTACAATTAGCAAGCAAATGACTCTATGCACCTGTTCACAATGGGCTGGCAACACAAAGGTGTCGCGCAAATCCATCAATTTTTTTTCGGAATCTATTTCGAGAAATCCAGATAGACCTCGTCGAACTGTTGCTCCAGCTCCTCCAAGTACCACTTTGAACCACTGCACATCGAATAGTATCATGGAGAAACTATGGTAATCCACTGTAATAATACTTTGCAAGTTCACAAAATACTCCATCTCATCCACAATCGTGTTCGGATCTGTTGCTTGTCGCCGGCTCTCTTGCTCAAACCTTGCCATGAAACCACAGTCCATTGTGGAGTGCATTTTGTCAATACGCTCCACGCGAAAATGTCGTCCGTGCGACCACGCTGCACTATATATTTTGTACTGTACATTGAAACGCTCAAATTAGATGTCGCATATAAAATTTAGATACTACATATTTTAAACCCCTCATCACCTTTGGCCTACATCCCCTTGAGAACTCCCACTCCTCCATTGAGACCTCTGTCCCTTTGCTAGATGCTGCAGTCAAGGCTCCATGCAACCATCATGTTGACATAAACCGTGGCATCTCCTCCATGCCTTCGAGATATCAAATCGGTCGATGACGCATACTGCGTCAGAATTCAGCTCGCGCTTCCTCTCGATCTTGCCTTGCAATCTGGTACTTGGCGAGCCACATCTCCATGGAGGCATGGTGTAACATACAAAAGCGATTCACCTTCTCTTCCATTGAGGTATCCATTCTTTTTTCTACCCCATTTCCAACCACCACATCTCCAGTCAGTCTATCATCGTCCTTCAGCGTCCATAGCATTTCATTGTCTGGTTCCACCGTTGGTAGCCATTGTGAGATATGCACTAATGCCTCTACGCCTCTGACACCAACTAACCTTCGGCCATGCTACCTTCTAGCCGAGCTAGTTGTCGCACAAAGCCTTTTAGGGTTTTCATGAAGCACTCTAGGAAGAACATCCATCGCGTATGGATAGGTCCAGCAATCTCCACTTCATCCATAAGATGCATAAGAAGGTGGACTTGTATCGTGAGCATGCTAGTGGGCAGGTATTTCTCAAAGAGACAGACCGTCTCCACTGCTCTCCGCCTCGCGGATTCAATAGAGGACATCTTAATCTCTTTCTGTGAGATCCATTGCACCAAAGTCGACAACTTCTGTTACCTTCAAGAGTCTAACTGTGGCCCACACAATGGACATGCATGATAACCTGAGGTAACCAGACCTGTAAGGCGAGCCACGACCTAGTGAATACTAGATTGAATGAGATAAAATATAGATATTACCAGCGAGAATGGAGGTCTGCTCACCTGAGCACTCTCCCAATCCTGGAAAGTCATGCATTGTCCACATGAGAATGGCTCGGTCACACTCGTATGTGCAAGGTTTGTAACAGAATGTTTGTAATAATAGTGTCAAAAAAAAAATCAATGAAGCCTATGTGAAAGGTACCTGAATAACTCGGTCACACTCGTATCGCTCCACCCGTATTTTTCTTGCACACTTAAGAGTGCAAGCAATGTCTTCAACCAACATACTCGGCACCCATCATATAATGGTATGGATGCTTCCTCTCTAAGCGGGTAAGATGTCTTGACATCCATGGGAATCAATGCATCGATCATTGCCTCCATCTCAGGCTCCAAGATTGTAGGTAGGTCGGGAAGGTTGTCTTTCTCCTCTGGCATTGACGGTATAGATGGGCCTTGCGAGTGGTGGATTGGCTCCTGCAATCCATCCATCGCACATCCACGAACTCTTCTAATTGGCCGCAAAGGGTGCACTCCCCCTTGGGTCGAGACATCACCCCCTGGATAGAAAATTTGCCAACAAGACCCAATCTTATTGTGTATGGTTTTCAATTAGCTTGTGAGTACAATGCATGATTAATATTAACTTCAAATTACCGTTTGCTGAAAATCCGCAATCGCTTGATCAATGATCTCAGATTGAAACTCGCCAAATCGTCGTACGTGTTCTACAGACAATCAGCGTTTTCGTCTAATTGCCAACTTGCATTGAGAGCAAGGACATAGGGCACGCTGATTAAGATACGTCTGCGATCTTGAACAATAAGACCTTCTTCGTTTTCCATCTTATCTACATTACAGCAAACGAGGCTTAAATGGATAGCTTTATGGAGATGTATGTCAAGTTGCAAGTTGACCATAAATCTTGCATTGTACATAGTAGTTGAGAGATTTATTGATGTTATATCTCGGCCTTGTATCATGCTCAAGGATTTGTTTGTCCCGGTAGATAATTATTCGTTATTGTAAAAAACTGCACTACAGGGCTTTGAGTATAAGTAATCCATTTATGAGCATCATTGAGGATCTCTTAGTCTAATAATAAATCAGTCTCAACAAAAAGCATCTTAGAAATCTGGTTTTTTTGTCCTAGGATCGCGTATTAAAATTAATGCCATCTATGAAATTTATCAACTATAGTAATAAAATTTATTTCAATCAATTCTACTCATAGTTATAAGACCTGAGAGAAAATATCCTATACTCAATTTAAGGGATTCTTCTTCTATAACAATACTTTTGGGTTCATTTTGATGAAGTACCGTAATGACCATTAGCTAGGGTATCATTTTCTTTTAGTCCTTCCGTTGACTAGTTGGCATGATTTCTAATTTGTTATGCCTATAAAGTTAATACAAAAACAATGAATTATGCATATCACAATTAGATCCCCTACTTGGACATTATGAAGGACATGACCAATTTTAAGCCATCTTAAAGAGTCACCAATGTACGTGGCCCATGGCAAAGCACATTGCATACCATTATCGATAAGTCTATTATCGTGCATCTTAAATCTCCTAATTAGACTTTATAAAGTGTATGACTAATTTTTAGCCCTCTTAAGGAGTCGATGTAATGGTACCCATAAAAAAAGTAAAGTGGATACCATTACCATAATCATGGATATGCTATTATTCTAATATATGTTATCTTTCTCTTTCTCTCCCTCTCCCTCCCTCTCTTTCTCTTTCTCTCGCATTTCCTCTCCCTCTCACAATATATCTTAACACTCTCCAAAAGCAAAAGGGAGAGGGAGAGAGAATGCACTCTCCCTCCCTCTCCCTCTCCCTCTCCCTCTCTTTCTCTCTCTCCCTCTCTCATTTCCTCCCTCTCCCTCTCCCTCTCCCTCTCCCTCTTTTTCTCTCTCTCTCCCTCTCTCTCCCTTTCCCTCTCCCTCTCTTTCTCTCCTTCTCTCTCATTTCCTCTCCTAAACAAGCAAAAAAGAAAGTGATTTAAACCTTTAATAAGCAAAAGGGAGAGGGAGAGAGAGAATGCACTCTCCCTCCCTCTCCCTCTCCCTCTCCCTCTCCCTCTCCCTCTCCCTCTCCCTCTCTTTCTCTTTCTCTGCCTCTCTCATTTCCTTCCCTCCCTCTCCCTCTCTTTCTCTCCCTCTCTCTCCCTCTCCCTCTCTTTCTCTCTCATTTCCTCTCCTAAACAAGAAAAAAAGAAAGTGATTCAAACATTAAACAAGAAAAAGGGAGAGGGAGAGAGAGAATGCACTCTCCCTCCCTCTCCCTCTCTTTCTCTTTCTCTCCCTCTCTCATTTCCTTCCCCTCCCTCTCCCTCTCCCTCTCTTTCTCTCTTTCTCTCTCATTTCCTCTCCTAAACAAGAAAAAAATAAAGTGATTTAAACATTAAACAAGCAAAAGGGAGAGGGAGAGAGAGAATGCACTCTCCCTCCCTCTCCCTCTCCCTCTCTCTCTCCCTCTCCCTCTCTTTCTCTTTATCTCCCTCTCCCTCTCTTTCTCTCACATTTCCTCTTCTAAACAAGCAAAAAAGAAAGTGATTTAAACCTTAAACAAGCAAAAGGGAGAGGGAGAGAGAGAATGCACTCTCCCTCGCTCGGGCCCTCTCCCTCTCTTTCTCTCTCATTTCCTCTCCTAAACAAGCAAAAGAGAAAGTGATTTAAACCTTAAACAAGTAAAAGAAAGAGAGAGGGAGACTCACCGATGAGATATGGCGAGTGTGGGGCGGCTCCTCTTTGCGATGAAGGCTCCTCCTCTCCTTTGCGGCGGGCGGCAGCGGCGGCAAGTCTTTTTCCTCTCCTTCTCTCATGACGGTCGCTCTCTCCCTCGCTCTCGCTCTCAAAATACACAAGCTGCAAACGCGAAATGAAAACCGCGCTCAGTTTCGGCCCGCTTTTTTTCCCTGTGGAGCGTCGCTAATAGCGTCGCTATTTGCGTCGCAAATGGGACGCCAATGGCGACGCTGCTATCCGCCATCGCTAATCGGCGTCGCTACTAGCTCAAATCCTTGTAGTGTGCAGTTCTTGCTGCCTCAAAATAGTCCTCCATGGACTCAATCCAAATCTCAGTGTCGGCTTGAACAGACCTTCCCTTGCCATCAAACTCGGGTGGCTTAATTTGTTTGAGAATGAATTTCTTCTCTTGAGCCACAGATGGACTTAGTGCAGCAGTCGGATTTGGAACCTACGCTTGGGGTTGTGTCTGAACAATAAGATTCTTTATGTTAATATCTTATCATACAATCTCATATTACATTAATATGAATAGCACAATCTTTAATTAGCTAAGTGATTTAATCACTTGATACCTTAGTTAACTTTTATGATCAAGATAGACAATGGTAAAAAGTCTTATTTATTCATGAGGGCATAACCCTTTGAGTACATTTATTTGGATAAGTAGGATAGGTTGATTGGTACATCAGTTTGGGGAAAATAGGATTGTGCTACAATCGGCTATAGGGACGGAATAATAATATGGAGTGGGGTCATGAATTTTCAAGAAACGGTAAGTCATAGGAAGCTTGGGGCATCCCTTCCTTTGATACCCGTTCTTCTCATAGCACCCTAACACTTTTATTCTATCAGCAGAGATTACCTGGGTCACTTCTTCATAGACATACTTGTTCTGCTTGACTTGCCGACCGCTAACGTGCAAAGTTGCATCTACGTGAGCTTCGATAAAGATAAAAAGCTTTACGATCTTTAAATCCTCCATCCACTTGATTCTCTTCAAGTTGGTTTCAAGGTACGCGAGTCGGTGGGCTCTTATATAGTATATTCCTGAGTCTCCTTTCCATCTCCGCTCCGCATACAGGGGCGAAGGATTATAGATGCGGTCCAGAATATTCATCATGCCAAGCCTCTGACGATAATTCGAAGCATGCATTGCAATCATGAACATGACTTGGAACACCAAGAACTTGCTCCAGGCTTTGTAACTCTGCAACCCAACACCCATAAGTGAGTAAAGAAATGTTTTCAACAAAAAACACTGCTCTATTCTACTCACCCTCCCATGTTTACCCCCTTATTCCCTTTATTTTCCTCCATTAAATTCCCTTATAATCTTTAGATCTCGTTGGATTGCTCTGATACCAACTGCGATGTGTCCGCTTGTTCACTTGTGGGACACGTCTTAGCAGCCCATCGTGAGGAGAGTCTAGAAAGTGCCACCTGGCACTCACAAGGAATGTCACAGGGTTTGCGATCTAGGTCTTCCCGATTCTACCCCAACGTGGAAGTATCCGGCCATTCCCGCTTAGGACCAACCTGAAGTCAAGGTTTCTTTCCTATCAGCCAAGTCTCTAGGAAGTAGCTAGTGTCAAGCTCCAGATGAACCACTTGCATAGGAGCAACAGAGTCAAAGTGGATTTATACTGCACTTGGTTCATGGAGAATGGGAAACGAGATGAATGCAAAGCTCAACCTTTTTGTCCATAAGGCATAGTCCCATTCCGCTCCCCTAAAACAACATAAATTGGGATTCTGACTCTACTAACTCTAGGTTTTCATAGTCTTGTTATCACGTCTTTTGAGAAAAGTTCCCAACTAACCGAGACCACCCTTCCGTAGGACGACCCAAGTCACGTCCACCGCACTTTCCTTGGGTTGCTTAGTTATCTAATTACCTATCACATTATGTTCGACATGCAAAGGCAGCTTCCTTAATTAATCAATTTAAACACACGTTCCTTCACGTAACTTGGGCACTGATAACAAAAAAAAACAATGTCAAGCATTTTCTTTCCCAAATATTTGACAATTATTTATCATAGTCCTGGAATACATCAAGTATCATAGTCCTGGAATACATCAAGTATCATGCCCGAAGGCTATCCAAACAATCAACAAGATTACTGCTCCAAGTTTCACCTGTAGACTAGTACATGGGCCTCGAGATCCCATCTCGAGTCACGTCGGCCTCTTGTGCGGGATCTGAAGGTAAGGAATTTATAGCTAGAGCCTCCCCTGACACCCAAGAGTCCTCCCGCTCCAAGCAACACCCACGAAAAAACCTCTCGTGGGCAGGTTTGGTCCATGCACCCGGCGTAGCTAACAACCCCCTTCGATAGGGCTAGGCAGACAGTCGGAGGTAACTAAACCTTTCTTCTCCCTCCAGGCTATTAACATGAAGCATTAAGTGTTTGGCCTTGAATTAGTTCCTTGAGTAAAGAAGTTCAAACAATGTACCTAGTACAATCACGATCATTTCTGTGGTCGTTCGTACGAACAGCTGCTAAGGTGTGATTCCTTTTTCCCAAATACTCCCAGCATTCGATCCTGGATCATTTGCAACTTGGCGAGATTCCAAGGGCTTGGCAAGCTAGATTGCTTGTTTCCCCTTTTTCCTTGGGTTAGGGTTTGTACCCTACCGACCCTAATTATCCATTACCTTAGGTCTCCTTGTACTATAGTCAAATAGATCTTGAACAACCCTGTCGTCCTTGGTTGGTCAATTTGCTTCTTCGCAATTCACAATTTCCCCAAGTTTGACAAATCGGTCCCCAAGGGAGAGAGTTGTAGTAGGGCAACAACTCGACTTCTTAACGAATCTAGCTTGTAATCAGGTCTCGCCTCCCTTGGCCTAAGATGTAGTAGTAGCATCTTATGATTTAGTTGCAATAGCATTTGACCTTGCAGACTAGTTGCACGAGATAGATAGCAGTGCCTATCTTGAGGAATTACATCCCTTTGTCGATATTACTAGTATTTGTGTCTTAAGGCCTGGTACCCTCCCTTACTCGCAACATAGGACAATCTAAGTATGAGAACACTGGATTAACTCTGCAAGTGCAATACTAAGCAACATTTTAACTTATCTTACCCTATCTTTCATATTGAATGTAATTATCATTACATGTGTCTTGCATCCTATATGCTTTTTATCAAATGAAATATAACCCTTTTCCTTTTCATACATTTACTTATGCATGCAAGTTGCTTATGCATGCAGGTTATGCTATGCACAATTACAATGATATTGAAATAAAAACATAATCTTTTCCTTTCCCATGCAAGTCACACGAAATAGAATGTAGTTGTTTATGCGGAAATATAACCCTTTTATTCCTCTCCATAGCAACTACGTATTCTTTAATTAAACATCCTCCTACAAATCAACCTATTTACGGTCGTCATAAAGGATTTTTTAAATTGCACAAATGCATTGTGTACAACATAACTCATTCTTGCCAACGTAACTTACCCAATGCAACCCTTCCAATGCACATGAGCATCGCAATATATATTTAACCTATGTGTGCGATGCGACTAGGACATTATTGCATGAGTGCATCTTTTAACATATGAACCATATATTCACAAATGCAACAACCTTTCATCATGATGGTGCGAGAAATATAAGTACCTTGTCATGCAATTTAAAACTTTTCCGAACGTCCCTATGATCTTTTAAAAACAAAGCTTTCTAATAATGCAATTAAGTTTTCCCTATGCAAATTTATATTTAATGTACCCATATTATGCAAAAATGAAAAGGGTGAATTTTATGGAACTTGAACTTTCACTAGAGGGGTATTATCGGCTCTCGCTCTTCGGGTAGGGACTCCTACATGTGCTCCTCTTACTCCTGTGTGTGCTCCTCTTACTCCTGTGTGTGCTCCTCTTATGTGGCGCTTTGGGGCCATCACAAATGGGACTTGGGAACAAGTGCAAGTGGAGGGTATGTTGAAATTCCCTGCAACTAGCAGTCCTTCCCTCCCACAAGGGAACTCCCTTCGCGGACGAATTGCGTCCTTCCGTGGTCTATGGGTGAAACATCCCCTAGAAAGCTTTTTTTTTAAAGCTTCTAGGAAGCTTTTCAAGAAGCTTCTTTACTTTTTTTGTTTTCTGAAGGGGGGGGGGGGGGCGCTGATGCATCGTGCAAATGAAGACGAGATGATGATGATGATGGTGGTGACTACTTTGGCAGCCTGGTAGCGTTCAGGCCGAGCAAGGGGGGCGGCGTTGCTGATCACAAGGGGAGGGCGCTGCGTCTTCGACCACGAGGGAGGGGGGGCTCCCCTTTTATAGTGGGGAGGGGGTGGTTTATGGGGGGGGGGGGGGGGGGAGAGATGGCTATTTAACGACTACCACCCCTCCACCTGGGGGGGTGCATGCCCCCCTCTCCCTCTTTTACTCCCTCTCTCTCTCTCTCCCTCGGAGAGGGAGAGGTAAAAAAATTTGAATTAAAATTTTAAAAAAATTAAAAAGGGGGGGCATTCTTATGCACGAGGGGGGGGATGCTACATACTAGGGTATATTATTAATGATGTATTATTGGATAGAGACTTTGGAGTTAGTATTATCAGGTTGGCTACTTACAAAGAGTTTGGGCTAATGAAATGGGAAACAACACTATTCCTTGTTTGGATGGCAAACCAACAATTCAGCCATTGGGAGTCCTTTGATCTGTGTTGATCAAATTGGCACTTTTTTTTTCTAGTTTCTCAAGTGGTCCTTATTATGGAGCAATTAGGAGAAAATTAGCACCTCATATTGGTATGCCCCTTGCTTCAATATACTTGAGTAAGCCATAACTAAGATCTACACCACTTCACAATGTCATAACATAGTTGTAATAAATTCCATTTTTCTCTAAATAAAATCTCTCAACTACCTTCCACATTCAGTGTGGTTGTGAAGAAAATCAACATGGTTAAATGATAAGATGAGGATAAGTAGGCTGAGTTGTTGGTGACTAGTGCAAGCTTACTACCTCTTGAGTCACTAAATATTCTTCAAATTTGTCAAGAATACATGGGTAATGATTTGGATCATGATCTCCCTTTGATAACAGTGAATCCAATTGCTAAAGATATAGATAATGCAAAGAAAAAGGTGGAGGAAATGGCTATAGTAAGTAAGAAGGCATGGGAGGCATTTTCTCTAGCACTTCAATTAATCTTTTTAAAGCTTTGTACCAAAAAGGTAATAAAATTTAAAGTTAGTACAAAATAAAGATCAAAATATTTAGAGTACCTGCAACAAAAAGATCAAAATATCAAGGAGACCCTAGATTATATGACTTACAACTTGGCATTTCCATGGCTTCCTTTTATAGAATTAATGAGGAAACATTGCCTCTCCACACAATGTATTCCTATTAGGCTCCTATGAGAATTGAAAACAAAAATATTTTAATAATCTAGCAAAAAAAGATGTCATAAAATCTAACAAAATATCAAATTACTTACGTTTCATTGTATGGAATTAGAAGAAGCTCCAAATATTCAAAGTTAATTGAATTGGGGGGGGGGGGCGGGGGGCGGGCGCTGATGCATCGTGCAAATGAAGACGAGATGATGATGATGATGGTGGTGACTACTTTGGCAGCCTGGCAGCGTTCAGGCCGAGCAAGGGGGGCGGCGTTGCTGATCACAAGGGGAGGGCGCTGCGTCTTCGACCACGAGGGAGGGGGGGCTCCCCTTTTATAGTGGGGAGGGGGTGGTTTATGGGGGGGGGGGGGGAGAGATGGCTATTTAACGACTACCACCCCTCCACCTGGGGGGGTGCATGCCCCCCTCTCCCTCTTTTACTCCCTCTCTCTCTCTCTCCCTCGGAGAGGGAGAGGTAAAAAAATTTGAATTAAAATTTTAAAAAAATTAAAAAGGGGGGGCATTCTTATGCACGAGGGGGGGGATGCTACATACTAGGGTATATTATTAATGATGTATTATTGGATAGAGACTTTGGAGTTAGTATTATCAGGTTGGCTACTTACAAAGAGTTTGGGCTAATGAAATGGGAAACAACACTATTCCTTGTTTGGATGGCAAACCAACAATTCAGCCATTGGGAGTCCTTTGATCTGTGTTGATCAAATTGGCACTTTTTTTTTCTAGTTTCTCAAGTGGTCCTTATTATGGAGCAATTAGGAGAAAATTAGCACCTCATATTGGTATGCCCCTTGCTTCAATATACTTGAGTAAGCCATAACTAAGATCTACACCACTTCACAATGTCATAACATAGTTGTAATAAATTCCATTTTTCTCTAAATAAAATCTCTCAACTACCTTCCACATTCAGTGTGGTTGTGAAGAAAATCAACATGGTTAAATGATAAGATGAGGATAAGTAGGCTGAGTTGTTGGTGACTAGTGCAAGCTTACTACCTCTTGAGTCACTAAATATTCTTCAAATTTGTCAAGAATACATGGGTAATGATTTGGATCATGATCTCCCTTTGATAACAGTGAATCCAATTGCTAAAGATATAGATAATGCAAAGAAAAAGGTGGAGGAAATGGCTATAGTAAGTAAGAAGGCATGGGAGGCATTTTCTCTAGCACTTCAATTAATCTTTTTAAAGCTTTGTACCAAAAAGGTAATAAAATTTAAAGTTAGTACAAAATAAAGATCAAAATATTTAGAGTACCTGCAACAAAAAGATCAAAATATCAAGGAGACCCTAGATTATATGACTTACAACTTGGCATTTCCATGGCTTCCTTTTATAGAATTAATGAGGAAACATTGCCTCTCCACACAATGTATTCCTATTAGGCTCCTATGAGAATTGAAAACAAAAATATTTTAATAATCTAGCAAAAAAAGATGTCATAAAATCTAACAAAATATCAAATTACTTACGTTTCATTGTATGGAATTAGAAGAAGCTCCAAATATTCAAAGTTAATTGAATTGAACCAATGGTCAAATGCACTTGCATTAAGCTCACTCCTCATATAGTATGAGATAGATGGATCAAGAACCTCAATATTTTGTTGTATATCAAAGGGGAGCTCATGCATTACACACCTAGCAAAGGAATGGAGATAGTAAGCATCAACATGAAAGTCTATTGCTAGAAAAATATGGTGAGTAAAAATCTTCTCAAACATATTAAAAATGAAAATGAAAATGAGAACAAAAACCAATTGTTTGTCGTAACATAGAGAAAATGGAAAAGAATGATGGTCATGATGTTCAAGATCGTGAGACATATCTTAATCAGCATGCCCCCTGCATGTCATGGCTCTCAATGCAAGCTAGCAATCAGACAAAAGCATCGCTTGTCTATAGAACACATATGATGCTTCAGCGAGTTTCAATCGGAGATCATTGATTATGTGATCTCAGACTTTGAGAAAATGGTAAGAAAAATGTATATCAATCATGCTTTATATTATTTTTGCAAACTATTGAATATTATATACAAAAACATTAGACGTGGTCCTAATATTTATATAGGGAGGTTACCTCCGATCCCAATGAGGAGTGCACCTATTGCAGCCAATTAGAGGAGTTCATGGGCATTATTCTGATGCTATGTGGACACAGTGTGAAAAAGCATGGAATGAATCATCATCTGACTTTCTTATTATCAAGAGGGTCAATTTGATCTAAGTCGTTAGTACTAGTGTGAGTGACATGAATGGTCCAAAAATACTAGATTTTTGGACAATTTTAGCCTCTTTTTTATATTATTTATTGTAAAATTTTGCAAAAGTTAGAAAAGCTTCTAGATTAGGATGGCATGCAAAAAGCAAGTGGCTTTTTCAGCCAGTTATGAGATTTTTCATAAAAAAGATAGATTGGTGAAATTGTGTGTGTCACAATCATTATTGACAGGCTGAAAACTACACTTTGAACTGGAAGAAGAAGTGATCTGGGAGATCGGTGAGCAGGTGTCTTGTGGATTTAACCCCCCTTCCAAAGCCAACGGAGTCATCAGATTTGGGTTCCGAGCAATAGAGAAAGAGTTGTTATTTTGATGCACGTTTTTGTCCTACGAATGAGCTCTAAGAGATCTAATACTTGGAGATTGCTTCTGAGTAGTGCTAGACAAAGTATTTCAGGTTCTGTCAATACATAATAATTCAATTCATTGTGCTTTATCTTTTTTGTGTTTACCTCTTGTCTCTTCTTTGCTTCTCTTCCATCTCCTATCTCTACTTCCTTCTATCTTTGATCCCCCGTGGATACAACCTTTCGACAAAAACCCCTCAAACATTTGGTGAGCCCGACATGAAAGGTTGTCAGAAGGAAATACAAGATGGGAGAATCTTCGAGTACAATTTTCAGTGATGTTTTACAACAATTGGTGCAAAATATGAATATGCTTATGCAGATACAACAACAACAATAGGTGATGCAAGCTTTTGCTCAAACATAAAGTGTTGTGATGAATGCTCTGCAAGTAGTTGAGCATGAGATGAAGTTATTCAATGGCACGAATGTATCTATATATGTACATACCTATGCTCAAAAGATGAAGTTCTTTGGAGTGGCTCAACTTACATGGAGTCGGTATTTTGTACATGTTACTATACATGAACTGAAAGCACAGATTACTGAATTATACATGCATGATGCTGACTGGGTAGCTCTCAAGAAGACACTCCTAGAAGAATTTTACAGTGGAGATACAAGTTTGATTATGCGCAAGACTTCTCACGAATGGGTTTTACAATAGCCCAATAAGGGTCTTGTGGCTACAAATTTGTTAAGATAATTTGAAAGCTGATTTGAGTAGTTTGATCTTGCAGAACAACAAGCTTCTACAAGTCAGAAAATTGAATTGTTTTTATAGGCAACATATCTTGAGCTTCAAGAGAAGCTTCATGATTTGCTGGAAGATCAGACTATAGAGACACGTCTAAAAATAGAGTGGAGACATGTCAAGGAAGCTGTTACTACACTTGTGAAAAAACATAGAAGAAGAGAAAGATTGCATGTCTCTTGCTTGCCCACTATTACAGGAAATACAGTTGATGTATCTAGTAAGCCACCCACTTCTGTGGTTAACCCTGTTGTTTACCTACTATTGTTCCCTCTATTAGGGAAGATGTCTTGGATGAATTGGTCAAATGCATGCGGGATCTTCAATTGAAGGTTGCAAAATTTGATGAAAAAGGACAAGAGGATAGGGGATGACAACAGCCCCTGAGCTAGGAAAAAGATGTATGTATTGTGATAGTTTGCAGTATGAGAGAAAGGATTGTGTTTCCTATAAAGAGGTCTTGGCATGACATCTCATCTTTTGGAAAGATAGCAAGATCCATGCACAAGAAACAAGATTTCCTCTTTCTTTGAATTTTGGAAAGTGAGGTATGCAGAAGTTGTTGGAAGACTTGGCTATTTGAAATGCTTATTCAGTTGTACATGCTTCTACTTTTGGTCTACAGTTGGATAGAATGCATGGCTAAGTGATGGTTGGTCCAAAGGCTGAAATATGGGCACATGACTTACATGTAGCTGAAAAGAGAAAGGTTACTGATAGTGAAATGTCTCATGGAGGGCAAGACATTCGTGACATAACTGGTTGGGAATCACTGGTAGATGCATATTTAGTTATGTATATTTAGCAAAGGTACAAGACATGGATGTACTTGTGGAAGAAAAATGAAATAGAGACGAAGATAATGTAAGGACATCTAAAAGAATGACAAGAAGAAGTGTGGATCAGCCTAAAGCTACAAATCAACCTCGGGGAAGTTACTATATATATCCACTACATCACGTGCATTCAAGGCCTATTTATAAATATCCTTATATTTGAGTTTTCTTGAGTAAAACATAACCCTTTTCTATTCAATATGTAAATAAACCCTTTACATTACACCCTTCTATATGTAAAAAATGTATAAAAATGGCATTTTAAAAATACGTTATTTTGAATCCACATGATGCATACATATATTCATGAGTAACTTACCCAAGAAATTAGCCACCTCCCAAGCATATTATGGAAGAGGTCAGTCAGGAGCAAAAACATGATTAAAAACAAGAGGGAAAAAAGAAGGGCAAGCAACCATGATATAAGTTGCAGTCCAGATAGCCACAGATCTTAAGAAGGTTATTGAAGAATGAATCCTAAACATTCGGGTGGAATTCAGAGGTGCTTGGCATCGCCACCAGAATTTCATGATGAGATCATTAATATAATTAAGAGGAAGCGTCAATTTCTTAGTGATACCACTAGTGCATTGCTACAATTTGAAGAGAAAACTGGTTTGTTGGATATTCGGGCTGAAGATGAGCATGAAGTAAGTACTAGATTATCTATGCATGATGCTAGTAATCAATGGAAACATGTGAAAAATAGAAGAAAGTGGTTGAAAAGGCATTGTCTTGTAGCAATATGCATGGTGGAGTAAGGCAGATGCAACAATATGGGAAAGAGACTCTATGATTTATTCCTCGAAGTCACTAAACAAGAAATCATTAGGCCAGGGCTACCATTGAAATGGTAGTGAAAATAGGGGAACGTGAAACTCCTTGTGTTCCTTTACTTAACCATGGGTCTAAGATAAATGTCATTGAGTGTGGATTGTATGAAAATGGTGCATGGCCTATAGACACTAATCATGGTCGGCGTATGAGAGATGAAAATAATTCTTCGGGAGAGCTCTATGCTGCATGTCCTAATGTAAAAGTGACAATTGGTGATGTACAAGAAGAGCAACACTTCTTTGTGCAAGATAATTCCTCATGTGTAGTGATTTTGGGACAGCCCTATATTACAGGAGTGCATATGGAAACAAAGGTGCTTGATAATGGTTTTGCTTATGAAGGAGTCAAAAGAAAGGATGGGAGGAAAGAAATCCAATTTCTTACTGTTTGCGTTAATCATCCTAGAAATCGAGATATGCTTCGAGAGTCTCCTTTGACTCCAAATGCAAGGGAATTCAAAGACCTGGATTTTCATTAAGCACTGTTATAATGCAGGACTAGAGTAGTGTTGTTTAGAGGATGTACTCGCCTTTTGATGGAATGAAGCATGTATTTACTATTTATTATTCTCAGTTTACAACAAACAATTTATATTGGTTTAAGCCTATGGAAGCTATGTGATAGGCTGAAAGCATATCTATAAAATGGGCTACTAAGGAACTGAGAGCATTGGGGCTGTTAGGTGAAATCAAAGCCATTTCATACATCTTTTATGGAATGAATATTAATGACACTATTCCGAAACTATACATGTAGAAAATGAGGATGAAAACAGAGTGTTGTTAGTATGTTCTTTGGACATGTATGACGTTATAGCATTGATTGCTCAGTAGGAAGAATTACAATGGGCTGAAACACTTGTGAAGACAAAGTATAAGATAGTTGACAAAAAGATGAAACCAATTACTTTGCTACTTCCACTAGAAAGTGAGGGTTTGTATGAAAAAGTGTCAAGGCAGCCAAGCTTATGGGATCCTAAAGATATAGGTCATCAGTTTACATCTGAAACATTACAGGAATTGAAAGTTGGTGCACTGGGTTTCTTTTGCATGCTGATAGAGACTGTTTTATGTAGATGTTGGCTAGGCATGGAAAGACATTTGCATTTCAGCCAACTGAAATAGGTTGTGTAGATCCAAATGTTGTCTCTCCTATAGTAATATTTATTGTGCCACATGTACCATGGAATGTGAGGCCTATTCCAGTGCCGAGAACTTACTTGCCAAAGCTGATGGATCTACTAAATGAAAAGATTCGCATGAAGATCTTGGATCCCTCTTCAGCCCCGTACTCAAATCATTGGTTTATTGTACCCAAAAAGAATGGGGCTTTGAGATTTATTCTAGACATGCAGTTGGTCAATAAAGTGACCATAAGAAATGTGGGTGCAAGTCCTGTGATTGATGAATTTGCAGAGGCTTTTGTAGGTAGAGCGATCTACTCTTTGGGTGATCTTTACTCAGGGTATGATTAGTTTCAACTTGCAATTGAAAGCAGGGATATCACAACCATGAATACTCCCTTGGGGTTAGTACGGATGTGTACTCTCACGCAAGGTGCAACAAACTCAGTGGCACACATGACAAATTCTAAGAATAGGGTACTTAGGAATTTTATACCACAATTGACAATGTCTTTCTTGGATGAGGTTCCAATCAAAGGGTGCATAGTGGATGAAAAGAATGAAGAGATGGATGCTCATGGGTGTAGACAGTTTGTTACAGACCATATTGTGGATTGTGAGAGGATTTTGACGTGTCTAGAAGATGTGCATTTAACTCTTTCTGAAAAAAGTATGTCTTTGGAGTTGAAGAGGTTTTGATTGTTGGGCATATGTGTGAACCCTATGGGCAAAGTCCATCACCAGGCAGTAAAAATAGATGGGATTGATAGAATGCAAGATGTATACACGAATGTATGAGAGGTGCGTAGATCCTTGGGCACATGTGTGTTCTATTTCATATGGATTCCTCACTTTGCACATGTAGCAGATACTTTATATCAGCTTCTAAGGAAAGGTCAGTGATTTGATTGGGAAAGAAAGCATCAAAAAGTAATGAAGAAATTGAAGTAACTCTTCAAATTTACTCCTACTTTAAGCAAGGCTGACTATTCACATGGAAATCCTATCATTATTACTGTTGATACAAGCCCCATTGCAATTGGATGGGAAATTGGGAAAGATGATGAGGAAGGGAAAAGATATGCAACATGCTTTGGTACTAAAGTATTGACTGAATGACAAAAAAGGTATCCACAGGTAAAAAGAGAACTATGGGGAATTTTGATAGCCTTAAATGTGATAAGAAGTATTTTATGGGTGCTCGTGTAGTCATTGAGACCGATTGTTTGCTCGTATTGGGTATGATTACTAGTTGTGCTACCTCGGGCATTGCTATGCTCTGGTGGATTGCATACATCAAATCTTTGAACCCTGAATTTCAGCATATTGTAGGAAGAGATAGCATAGTAATGGCAGACATGTTATCTCGAGCACACTATGAGAATGAAGAAGAGATGATGGATGAGGAGGAAGAAGATGACGTTCTTGTGGCTGAAAATGATATTGTAAGAGTGAATCTAGCAATGTAAGGTATTGCTACAGCATTAACAGAAGCTTGGACAACAAAGAGAAGACACTTTAGATGTTTTGCATCTTGTGTAGAAGTTTTTTTGGAAGAAAAATATGTAGGAGAGTGGCTGAGAATTGGCCAATATCTTAGTACATTAACAAAGAGAGATGAATGGCTAGATGAGGAGTTTAAGATGATCAAGAGGAAAGCCTATGGGATTTTCTTAAAAGATGGATACTTATGAAAACATGCTAAAAAGAAACAAGGTATGTCATTGCGAGTTTTGGGTGACAGAGCTTCACAAGTAAATGTTATGCAAGAATTGCATGAAAGCTTATGGGCTGGTAATAGAGGTGTTTGAGGTACTTTTGTGAAGATCAAAGAAAGATATTGGTGACAGGGTATGTATAAGGATGGATCTCACTTTGTGAAAACATGTACGACATGTCAAATGTATTCATCTGTGAGACATCGGGATGGATTGCAACCCACATATCCATTGTCTCTTCATTTTAAGTGGGTGGTGGATTTAGTCTTGATGCCTATAGGTATTTGCCAAATGAGATATCTTGTACTTGATCATGAAGCCTTGACCAATCAAGTGGAAGGGAGAGCTCTACGTACTAAGACAAAAAATGCAGTTTGTACTTTTCTCTTAGAAGAGATCTTTTGTCGGTATGGCTGTGTGGGAAAATTTACAATAGATAGGGGTGAGCTAGATGCAGATGAGGCTCATGATTTCTTTGCACGGTTGGGGATAAAACTTGCTTTAACTTCAGCCTATAACCTTGAAGAAAATGGCAAAAGTGAAAGAGGTCATCCACCTATTGTGAAGGCATTAGCAAAAACATGTAAAAAGAAGGTAAAAGAGTGGCCATAATTGCTCCCTTATGCCTTGTGGGCTAACAGAACAAAATAGTGTTGTTACAGGATATATGCCTACAGAATTGATGTATGGTCAAAAACCTATCATGTCAATAGAAGAGATGACAGCCACATGGAGTGTGCTACCTTGGGAGGAGGAGTTTAATCGAGAGGAGTTTTTGGACTTGTGCATTGCATAGTTGTAAAGAAAGTCAGAAGACATAGAGGCAGCAATTGCAAAATTAAAGGTAGCAAGGATACAAAACAAGAAACGGTTTGACAAAAGACATAGATTGAGGCCAAGAACCATATAATATGGAGATTGGGTATTGGTTTATGATAGCAATTTAGACAACCAACATAGTGCCATGCGTAAAGTTTCCAAAAGATGGTTTGGATCCTATGTGGTAAGACATATATTTGATAATGCTACTTATGTATTAAATGAGCTCGATGGGACAACCATGAAACTTTTGGTAGTAGGGAAAAGAATCAAAATATTCAAGAGGCGGGAATCTAATGCCTATGAGTTGCCAAAACTAGAAGAAAATACTAGCCATAATATAGGGGTTTGCTAGGAAGATATGGAAGATGAAGAAGCAAAGGATATGGTTGCAGAGGATGAGGAGGACTCAGAAACAAGTGACAACTAGGATTTTGGCACATACCGGAGGATATGTAGGTTCAGAGTTCAAAGGGGGTGGATGTCATGATGCTATGTAAACACAGTGTGAAAAAGCATGGAATGTATCATCATCCGAGTTTCTTATTGATCAAGAGATTCAATGTGATTTGAGTCATTAGTACTAGTTTGAGTGGCATGAATAGTTAAAAAATACTAGTTTTTTTAATAATTTTACCATATGTTTTATATTATTTATTATAAAATCCAAAAAAGTAAGAAAAGCCTCTAGATTAGGATGGCATGCAAAAAGCAAGTGGCTTTTTCAGCCAGTTATGAGATTTTTCATAAAAAAGACAAATTGGAAAAATCGCGCAAGTCATGATCGCTATTGACACGCTGAAAACTACACTTTGAGCTAGAAGAAGAAGAAGAAGTGATCTGGAAGAACCCTAAGTAAGTATCCTATGGTTTTACCCCCCTTTGGAAACCAAGAGAGCCATCAGATTTGAGTGCCGAACAATAGAGAAAGAGCTATTATTTTGATGCACATTTTTGTTCTATGAAGGAGCCCCAAGAGATTTAATGCCTGGAGATTGCTTCTAAGTAGTGCCAAACAAATTATTTCAGGTTCTGTCAATACATATTAATTCAATTCATTGTGCTTTGTCGTGTTTAATTTATTGTGCTTTGTCTTTGTCGTGTTTATCTCTTGTCCCTTCTTTTCTTCTCTTCCATCTCCTATCTCTACCTCCTTCTATCTCTGATCCCCATTGGATATGACCTTTCGGCAAAACCCCGTTGGATACGACCTTTTCGCAAAAACCACTCCAATAGCGTGTGATGCATGGAGTGCTTGAGCCAATCCACCACTTGGAAGGCACGACCCAGTCTATACCATCAATACCAGAGGAGACATCTAGCCTTTCAAACTTTCCTACAAACTTGGAGCCTCAAATGGAGGCAATGATCAATGCATTGATATCCATGGATGGAAAGACATTTAATCCACTAAGAGAGAAAGTATCCATACCATTATATGATGGGTGCCGAGTATCTCACATGAAGACACTACTTGCACTCCTAAGTGTGCAAGAAAAATGCAGGTGGAGCGATGAGAGTGTGACCGAGTTGTTTAGGTACCTTCTACGTACACTTCATTGATTTCTTTTCGGCACCATTATAAAAAACAATTGTGCTTTTTCAAGGTGTTTTATGATTTCTTTTTAGGTTGCTAAAGTACCATATATTTCCGCATGGAAATACCATGCCTGAGTCTCATAATGATGCACAATATGTTTTACAAAATCTTGGCATGGACTACAATAGCATCCATGCATGTGTCAATGATTGCGTGATGTTTCTAGGAGAGTACGAGACTATGGAGACATGCTAAAGTGTGATGCTCATAGGTATCGATAGGACTTGCAAGGGCAACCATCCCTCTAGATGCTTTTCACATATCCCCCGTATACGTCACATGTTTCATGCATTGAGTATGGCAAGATTGACAACATAGCATGCACAGAATAAATCCACACATGGAGTCCAACAAATATCAGTGGATTCACGTGCATGGAGCCACATTGACTCTACCTTTCTAGGCTTTGCATGAGAGTCAATGAATCTTCAGCTCGGTCTTGCTATGGATGGCATGAACCCATTTGGTTTCCACTCAACTTCTTACAATATGTGGCATGTAGTCCTTATTAACTACAACATCCCACCATAGCTTTCTACGAAGAAAGGACACCTAATCCTTAGCTTTCTCATTCTTGGCTGCTACAAAGTCAAGAAGATGGACGTCTATCTCCATCCATTAGTGAATGAGCTTAAGATTTTGTGGGAGGAAGGGGTTGCCATGGACGATATGAGCAAGTGCGATGGTCGACAGTCCACCAATATGTTAGATATGTTCAATGCCCCACCCTCATAAGGTGCCACCAATGATCCATGGTGCTCAAAGTTGTAAGGCCCCCATTATGAGGAGAAGCCACATGTGAGCCCAGACATTGGTTGAGTCCTGACTTGTATGTCAAATGAGTTTTATGTGACCGGATGGCAAAAAGGTGACCGTTGTGGGTCTAATCTTTGGGTTAGACAAAGTAGTTAAGTTGCATCGAGTTGCGAGATAAAAGAGTTATCAAGGGCCCTAGCCAATGATAAAGGGAATATTCCCTAGAATATTCCTGGACAACTAGTGGAGGTGCACATGGAAGGTCAACAGACACATGGGCACATGGAAGGTCAACAGACACATGTGCATATGGAAGGTCAATAGACACATGTGCATATGGAAGGTCAACAAACACATGGGCACATGGAAGGTCAACAGACACAGGTGCATATGGAAGGTCATCCATCATGACCCCCTTCACAAGCTATAAAAGCTAAAACCCTTCACAACCATCTATTATCCATCTTTCACCCAGTCAGAGTTATTTCATCTAGCCTTAAGCTCTTCACCTATCTTCTGTCTAGATCGCCATATAAGCTTCATAGTGCAAGTGCACGGGTGGACAGAGCCATCTTTGTATCAGTTGTTTGGAGATAAAGAAATTTTGTTATTCTCCTCTTATTTGTTGTGTACTCTCTATCACTTTCTCAGGTTTTGTTCAGTACCCTATGTAATTTTTTTAATGGTATCAGAGCCTAGGGGGCTCTAGGGATCAAAGAGTGCACAAGAGGCAAAGGCTTCAATATCAATGAGGAACAATGTCATCTTCCAAAAGCGGTTCTAGCGCATTAGGTAGTGGTGCAGGAGGTGGTGCTGCTCTACCAGCTATTCAAACACTGAAGATTCGTCCACTAACCTTCAACGAAGGCAAGTTAGATGGTACAAAATACACCTTGGGGAAGTTCAAAATGACAACTATCCTTGCTTCTTATGAGCTTTTGGAGACTGTGCTAGGGGCTGATGTAGAACTACAGCCTATCCCCGACCCATCAAATTCTAGTATGATGATTTCTCTGAATGCAAAACTTCTACGAGCTTGGAAACGAAGGAATGCAGATGCATTGTGTGCCTTAGTTACAAGCTATTCTGACAGTGTTCTAACTTTGATTCAGCATACAACCAAAGCATCAGAGACTTGGAATGTACTGAGGAGTCAGTATGAAACACAAAACCAAACAAGGATTCAAAACTTGGAGAATCAACTAGCAGTGGAAAAGTTTGTTGAAGGAGAGACAGTTGAAGTATTTATCACTCGGATTAAGAATCTGCGTGACCAAATGGTTGGCATTGGGATACAAAAGACTAACAAAGAGCTAGCTCAGAGGTGTCTTCGGATTTGTCCACAAAAGTTTGATGGACTAGTAACTACCCTTAATACTCAGTGAGATCTCAAGCTTTGACTTTTGAGGAGTTTTGTGCATTATTGATGGAGGAGGAGTTGAGGGTGAAAGCTCCAGAAGGAAGCAACAATGGAGATGCTGCATTCTTTTTCAATGCAAAAGGTAAATGTGGTTCCTCCACAAAAAATGATGGGGACAAAAAGAAGAAGGGCGGTAAGAAGAAGTTTCAAGGAGAGTGCTTCTACTGCAAGAATAAAGGACATGCAATCGCAGATTGTCGTGTCAAGAAGGTAGATGAAAAGAATGGTACACTTAAAAGTAAAGGGAAAGAGATAGCCAATACGCCTGAAGCAGAGTTGGAGTTATTCATGGCAACCGTTGAGGAAGTGTGCTCCTTAGTGCAAGAAGAATCTATCACTGAGTCATGGGTATTGGATAGTGGGGCCTCCCGTCACATGACCAACAAGAAAGGTCTATATAGTTCTATGCAGCCTCTACAAGAATCCATCACTGTGACAGTTGGAAATGATGCAAAATGCCCTACTGTGGGCACATGTACTATTTCTTTTGTTGCTACAAATGGTGAAGTCAAAAAGCTTTCAGATGTGTTGTATGTTCTTGAAATTAGGAGAAATCTATTATCAGTTTGCTACCATAACTGATCTTGGTCATGAAGTGAGGTTCAAGAAGACATGTGCAGAAATTCTTCACAGTGCTGGCAAAATGGTTGGCAAAGGAGAAAGAAAGAACAACCTATATGAGTTAAGTGCTCTTACAGTCACCGTTGGAATGGGCACAAGTAAGCTTTGGCATGAAAGGTTTGGACACATCGGATTTTCAATATTGAAGGAGATGCAAAAGAAAGGTATGGTTGCTCACCTACCTACAGTGACTAAATTGAAGGAACCATGTGAAGTTTGTATGATGGGCAAGCAACAGAGAAAGGCATTTCCTCAAGAAAGCAAGAATAGAGCATAGGCACCTCTAGAGTTAGTGCATGTTGACTTGTGCGGTAAGATGCCTACACAGGCCTTGGGGTGTTCTTCTTATTTTATGTTGATTGTTGACCACTACAATAGGAAGATGTGGGTGTACTTCCTTTGTGATAAGGCTCAAGATTTTGGTAAGTTTAAAGAATGGCTAGAACTTGTTGAGAATGAAACATAGAAAAGTGTGAAAAAATTTAGAATAGATGATGGTGGTGAGTTCAACTCAAAGGAGTTTGAAGACTTTTGCAAGAGCAAAGGGATTAAGCATCAATTGATGATGCCTCACACACCTCAGTAAAACGGTGTTGTGGAACACAGGAATCGCACCATTGTGGAGATGGAAAGAAATATGCTAAAGGGCAAGGGATTGCCTAACCATTTTTGGGCTGAAGCTGTTAATACTGCAGTCTACATTCTAAATCAGAGCTACACAAAGGATCTCAAGGAAAAAACACCTCATGAGGCTTACACTAGGGTAAGAAACCATCTATCTCACATTTCAGAAATTTTGGATGTGAATGTTATGCACATGCCCCAGATGAAAAGAGAAACAAGTTAAAACCAAAAAGCAAAAAAATGTTTCTTCTTGGGTTATAGTGATGAGCATAAGGCTTACAAATTATATGACCAAGAGGCAAAGAAGATCATTGCAAGCCGTGATGTGGTGTTCAAGGAGGAGCTGCATATAGTGGAGGAGGAGAAGGCAAGTTCTTCCACTTTATCATCAAGCGAAGAAGTAGTCCACTATGAACCTGTCCCAAGAGCTGTCCCTATCCTTAAGGAGGAGGAAGAATCATCTTTAGATGATGAGGAAAAAGTTCACCAACTTGACATTACCCCACCAAAGAAGCCATTGCTGTGTTGGGTGAAGCAGCTCCATGACCAGAATAATCCTATGCCTGCATCTATTGAGGAGAAGGCAAACGGACCAAGGAGGTCTTAGAGAATAGAGGATCAAAGGAGGGCTTCTTCTCACATATTCAATATGTCCTTTATTGGCTGAGATTATGAGAGAAGTAAAGGAGCCAACTAACTTGGAAGAAGAACTTGTAGATCCAGCATGGAAGGCAGCTATGCAAGTCGAGTATGATAGCATAATGAAGAATGACACTTGGGAGCTAGTGGATTGGCCAGCAAAGCATAAGGTTATTGGCACCAAGTGGATCTGGAAGGTAAAATACAAGGCTGATGGTACCTTAGAAAAGTACAAAGCCAAATTGGTTCCCTAGGGATTTTTACAGGTTGAAGGGTTTGATTTTCAAGAGTCATTTTTCCCAACTACCAGAATGACCATTATTGGCACGATACTTGCAGTGGCCGCCCACAAGCAATGGCCAGTTTACCAAATGGATGTTAAATCAGCATTCTTAAATGGTGACCTCAAGGAGGAGGTGTATGTCGCTCAGCCACCAAGGTTTGAGGCCCCCCATTTTGAGAACAAAGTGTGTAAGTTGAAGAAGGCATTCTATGGGCTAAAAAAAGCCATGAGAGCATGGTACTAGGAGATAGATAAGTTCTTTTTAAGCTTAAACTTCAAAAGATGTGCCTCAGATGCTAACTTGTATGCTTACAGGGATGGTAAAAAGTCTGTAGTGATTGTCTTATATTTGGAAGACCTTCTTATTACAGGTGACTATGAAGATATGATCAACCAAACTCAAGCGGCTTTGAGTTCTGAGTTTGAAATGACAGACTTAGGCTTGCTACACTATTGTTTGGGGATTGAAGTTAGGCAAGAGCCACAAAGGATCTTCATCTCTTAGAAGAAGTATGCATGGGTGATCTTGAAGGTGTTTGGCATGACTGAGTGCAAGGAGATAGCTACACCTATGGAGGTGAATGAAAAGTTATCCATTGAGGATACATCAGCACTAGTAGACATTGGGAGGTACAGGAGGTGATCTACTTGTGTAACACCAGACCATATATCAATTTTGCTGTTGGTGTTTTGAGAAGGTTCTCAAACAAACCTCATGAGAGTCATTGGAAAGTTGGGATGCGGACACTCAGATATTTGAAGGAAACTCTTGATTATGGTATCACATATAGTTCCAAAACTTCTATTGTGGGGAATTGAGACAATGATTGGGCAGGAGACAGTGATTCCAAGAAGTCTATTTCTGGTTATTGTTTCTCTTTAGGTTCAGGAATTTTCTCTTGGATTAGTAAGAAGCAGCCACCCAACAGTGGCATTGCCTTCTACACCAAAGTAGAGTACAAGGCAGCTTGTTTTGCTGCATGTGAAGCAGTCTGGTGGATCCCACGACATATGGGAGTACAGGATGAAGAACCAACTATGCTGAGATGTAACAATCAGAGTTGCATGGCCATAGACAAAAATCCAGTGTTTCATGCGCGCACCAAACATATAGAGATCCAGTATCACTATGTGCGTGATCTGATCGAGGATGGGATAGTGGAACTGGTCTACTATCCAATAGAGGAGAATGAATCGAATATCTTCACCAAATCACTTACGAAGGATTTACTTCAATTTCATCTTCAGAGACTTGGCATTGGGCGGAGGATATAGTTCACCTGTGGGTGGACATTGAGGGGGGGTGTTAGATATACTCAATGCCCCACCCTCATAAGGTGCCACCAATGATCCATGGTGCTCAAAGTTGTAAGGCCCCCATTATGAGGAGAAGCCATATGTGAGCCTAGACATTGGTTGAGTCCTAACTTGTACGTCAAATGAGGTCTATGTGACCGGATGGCAAAAAGGTGACCATTGTGGGTCTAATCTTTGGGTTAGACAGAGTAGTTAAGCTGGTAGCAACTCGAGGCACATTGCATCGAGTTGCAGGGTAAGAGAGTTATCAGGGGCCCTAGCCAATGGTAAAGGGAATATCCCCTAGTATATTCCCTCGCCAACTAGTGGAGGTGCACATGGAAGGTCAACAGACACATGGGCATATGGAGGGTCAACAAACACATGTGCATATGGAAGGTCAACAGACACATGGGCACATGGAAGGTCAACAGACATAGGTGCATATGGAAGGTCATCCATCATGACCCCTTTCACAAGCTATAAAAGCTAAACCCCTTCAGAGCCATCTATTATCCATCTTTCACCTAGTCAGAGTTGTTCCAACTAGCCTTAAGCTCTTCACCTATCTTTTGTCTAGATTGCCATCTAAGCTTCATAGTGTGAAAGCACACGGGTGGACAAATCCATCTTTGTATCAGTTGTTTGGAGATAATGAAATTTTTGTTATTCTCCTCTTATCTGTTGTGTACTCTCTATCGCATTCTGAGCATCTGTTCGGTGCGCCTTGTAATTTTTTACACAATATACAAGCCATTCTCATGTGGACCATGCATGACTTTCTGAGATTCGAGAAGTGCTCATGTAAGTAGGCTTTCGTTCTCGTTGGTCATATCTATCATAGCTCGCTCAAGTTTGTGTTCACTAAATAGAGGTGTTGCAGGTTATTATGCATGTCCATTGTATGGGCCAAAGTTAGACTCCCGAAGGTCACGAACCATGAAGAAGATGGTATAAGATAGACATGCCTCTTTCTTGCCGGAGGGTCATGAATTGAGGGAAGGTTTTCTTGGATGACCTCTAGCATGAATGGATGCCCAAAGATAGTGCAAGTCGAAAATGGTCCACACAGAGTTGCATCCAAATGAAATGCGAAGATTCTCCGTTTTCTATGAGTTGCCGTATTGGACCCACTTACAGATCAGCCACTTGTTGGGTCCCATGCATATTTTCAAGAATGTAGGCACCTTACTATGGGACCACATCACAAGCAAGAGAGACACTACAGGGGCACGAATGGATTTGAAGGAGGTAGGCAAGATGGAGGCGCTTTGACCACACTCAAATACTGATAGTCATTTGAAACTACCTCGCCCTCCTTGGGTTTTTTCCACTAAAGAAGAGTGCACTGTAAAGTAAATTACAAGGTCTATCCACACTTTGACAATATGATGTGTTCTCTCATATCCACTTTTTCTAAAGACGACCAACTATCAGGGCTAAAATTCCATGATTGGCATAAGATATGTCAAGTTCATACTATGAATGGATTGTAAGTGACCTGCATATTTTTCTATTTGGAGTCTAGTTGGTGTTTGTAATGCTTCTTCATTTGTGGTAGTTTATACTATCGATCACGATCTCATGATGCCTTACTCCAAAAATACACGAGGCGATTTACAGGTTGTCAAATTTAGTGAAATGGATCTTAGAGAAGGAGATCAAGATATCCTCTATTGAATCTGCAAGGCGGGGAGTAGTGGAGATGGTTTTTTTCTTTAAGAAGTACTTGCCCACCAGCATGCTCTCAATATAGACCCACCTCTTGGTGCATCTTATAGATGAAGTGGAGATGGTAGGATCTGTCCATACGAAATGGATGTTATTCTTGGAGCGCTTCATGAAAATCCTAAAAGGATTTGTGCAACAATGAGCTTGGCCAGAAGCTAGCATGGTTGAAGGTTGGTTGGTGTCTGAGGCATTAGTCTATATTCCATAGTAGACGAATTCAAACAACAATATGTTGTGGTCATTGAAGGACGATAATAGACTGACTGAAGATGTGGTGGTTGGAAATGGGGTAGAAAAAAAGATGGATGCTGCAATTGGAGGAGAAAATGAATTGTTTTTTAATGTTACACCATGCATCCATGGAGACATGGCTCACTAGGT